>NW_024870742.1:2180000-2812500 GCF_019054845.1 Dipodomys spectabilis | reverse complement strand
TTGAAAATTGTATGTGACCTTGCAGAGCAGAAGGATGGTGGGCTGTCAGTGAAGCTTGAGCCCAACCCAGAAACCTAGGCCCTGAGTTCAAACCTGGGACTGCCACCTACTCATTCCTATCTATAGGAACAATATATAAATTTATTTATAGATGCATATACATATGTAAATACACATATACACGCACTGCAATCTACACATCTATCTGTTTATATATTGGCCAATCCTAGGGCTTGATCTCAGGTCCTCAAATTTTCCCGACAACTCAACTGGCATCAGACTGGTGTACTAACATTAACCCATTCATGAAGTGGGCCTTCTAGGCCCAGAGTTCAAATCACAGAACTGCCAAAAACTTAATCCTGGTGGAAGAAGCCAATTGTCCCGCTTGTTTTCCTTGTAAGTGAAAGTCTTGGGTTTCAGGAATGATGTATAATACATAGGCCCATCCTTGCCAGCAATGAAACATTTCATTATGTTCAGTGCCCTAGTTCTCTGCCTGAAGGACTCCTGAATTATACTGAGCACTGTATCTGAACACCAGAATATAGTCTCACAAAGGCAGGATAAGTGCACAGAATTTGGCCAGCCATGGAAGGTGGCACAAATGAAGGCTTCCTGTTAAAACAGAGCACTGGGTAGAGAGATAGCTTGGGGTACAAAGAGGACTTTTTCCCTGACCTTCAGAGTCCACCTACACTCATCCTCACTAACTGGCCCGGTTGGAGTTGTTTGTTACCTAGTTGTACAGGAGTGAGGCCTTTTGTATGCTTGTCCACACAATGAGAGAGACTTTTTGCAGCAGTCCTTAGATGCAGAGAATTCCTCAGGCTACACTGGGAACAGTGAGGTGAGCCCCAGAACATGCACTGTCTTGAAGGAAGTCTCTGTGTTATGAACTCATTATATTGAATACAAATTTCCTAGGTTGGTGCCAGTCATCATAGTTACTCGGGAGCTTCACCTACAGGAATATATCCATACATAGACAAAGACATGGAAGTACAGGCTCTTTTTGAGGGGCCAGGTCTTGATGTTGAACTATGAGCTTAGGCGTTGTCCCTGAGCTCCTTTTGCTCAAGGGTAGTGCATTAAGCTTGACAGCCTCACTTCTGGTTTTTTCTGTGATCTCTTAGAAAAACCTGTGCCGTAAACTTTCCTACATTGGCTGGATTCAAACTAAGATTCTCTACATCTTAACCTCCTGAGGAGCTGGGATTACAGTCAGCAGCCACTGGTACCTTCTTTCTTTTCTTCTTCATTTTTTACTCTTGACAATCTGACTTCTTAACAGGGTCATTCCAATGGTTCGAATGTATAAGTAAAGTACCCAATGTTTATTTTCTCTCTTAATCTTACCATCTGGTCTTACCATCTGGTTTGAGTCCAAAATTGAGAAATGAGTGTCACAGGATTTGGGAGCAAATAACCACAGGACATTCCAGTTCTGTCACTTAGCATTGAGCTGCTGTGAATTTACTGTCTCAGGATGAGAGGACTGAAAGCTGGAGCAATCCTCATACTGTAGGCATTACTCCTTTTCCCTATAAAATGATCTAATAATTATGAGTGTTTTGAGTCTCCAACCTTAATATCTAGAACACACTCGTAGAATTTTCATGTTTCCTTTTTTCCCTAGTAACTCTCGAGATTTATACTTAGGGTTTGTGTGGAGTGGTTCTTCAGTGAATCCCTGAGGAAAGCCACTTGAAGCCTCCTCAGGAGATCGTCATTTAAGCTGGCTGAGCAGGAAAGTCTGTGAGACTCTTATCTTCAATAAACCACCAGAGAACCAGAATCTTTTGGTGGTTCATTGGAGTTAAGAGTCTAACAGGCTTTATTTCCCTAGGCTGGCTTCAAACTGTGGTCTTCAGATCTCAGCCCCCTCAGAAGATAGCGTTCCAGGTGAGAGCCACCGGAATCTGGCCTATTGCTTTCCCCAGACCTGGGGCTTGAACTTAGGGCTGGGTACTGTCTCTGAGCTCTTTTTTCTCAAGCCTACTACTGTACCACTTGAGCCATTCCACAGCTTCTGGATTTTTCTGAGTATGTGGCAATGAGGATTCAAACTCTGGTTTCATGCATGCTGAGCAAGCTCTCTACCACTAAGCCACATTCCCAGCCCCAACCTTACAATTTTATTCCTCCACTTGCCTATTCTCAAAAAAAGTCTTCTGAGTATAAATCATCTAACGAAATCCCTATAGGAAGTTGTCCAAAGATAAATATGATAAAGCTCATACTGGGGATAGACTCCAAATATGGGATGGCTATGACAAATGCCTCCATTTAATTATGTATCATGTTTCAACACTTAATAAGTATTAATATAATAGAGTCAGTGTCCTAAATTATTTTGTATAATTTTATATTAGATGTACAAAACATAATAAATAGTATGTATATAATAGTACTAAATACAATAAACAAAATGAATAAAATAAAAATAAAATTAATACAAAATCAATCATAATATGAAATAAACATATATATGTACCTATATATCATATATTACACATGTATACAAATATTTTTTCCATTGCAGGGCCTTAATTCAGGCCCTGGGAACTCTAGCTTGAATTTCTTTTCCTCAAAGACAGTGAGTTTCGCCTTCACAAATGGTGTAAAAGAGTTACCAGGATGGTGAACACAAATCCCATCAATGGCAGAAATACTGGTCCCAGTACTGAGACAGTGACTTAATATTTGTAATGGAAGCAGTTATGTTTATTCAGTTCCATACTGAACGTTAAAAAATATCAGTGTAGAATTTTGTACAGCTATTCAGACCTCCTTCCCTTACCCCCAAAGTGCTTCTTGAGCACTCCATTATTTTTGTAAGTTTTTTATTGTAAAAATGTTGTACAGAGGGCTCACAGTTGCATTAGCAAAGTAATGAGTACATTTCCTATGGAGCATTGTTGCCTCCTCCTTTGTTTTCCCCCTACCACCCCTTATTTCCTACCTCCACAACTACATTTCCCTGCCGAGCAGTGACTTAATTATTTATTTTTGGTTTGGCATGGGGTTTGAACTCAAGTAGTGGCAACTGTGTACCTTCCCTCACATTGCTACGGATTTATCAAGACCCTGAGTTTAAATCCCAGGCTATGAAAGAAAACTGGCAGAAATTCCAAATCAGGGAATCTTCTTTTTAAAAATGTAGTTAATTAATTAAAGCAACCACGGGGCTTGAACTCAGGTCGTGGCAACTCTGCCTCAGCTTTGATCTCCCAAGGCTGGGGTGCAGTCTCGGGACCCATAGCCAATCCTGGGCCTAGGCCCAGAGGGCTTGCAGGAAGAAAAAAAAGTGGAACAGCACAAAAAGTGGGGAGCTGTAGAGGGCTTGGGGTTTTACAATTTTTTTCTTTGCACAGTGACCATCGTGGGTCTGAATGACACAGTTGCAAAGTGGACCTGGCCTGCCAGTGCTGATGGCTGGCAGGCTATCAGGGAAGCCATAAGCCAACAAGTCAACATAGGCCCTGGGTTCGAATCCTGGTCCTGACACCAACCAATGGCAAGAGATCACAAGAGACTCTTTCCTATGCATAAGAATACCGATTGAAAGAATAGTTCATGCATTTGTCTAGTCTAAAATTGGATGCAATAATCCTAGGATGCTGATTGATCTTCATTAATAGTCTATTAAGCATGAAAAGAATATTATTTCAATAATCAATATAATAAATACCTAAGATTTGGTAGGAACGTAGTAAATGTCATTTAATCATAGATAGATGGCTCTTGAATTCCTTAACAATATATATTTATTTGTATACCACCCTCTGCTTATCCATGTATTGCTGTTTTGGCCAAACCTGGGGCTCAATCTCAGCACCTGGGAACCACCTGACAGCTGAGCTGGGAAGGTGGCTCAGTGGTAGAGCGCTTGCCTTGCATGCATGAGGCCCTGGATTCGATTCCTCAGCACCACATAAGCAAAAAGAAAAAAAGCCAGAAGTGGCACTGTGGCTCACGTGGTAGAGCGCTAGCCTTGAGCTGAAGAGCTGAGGGACAGCGCCGAGGCCCAGAGTTCAGGCCCCATGACCAGACCCCCCCTCAAAAAAAAAGAGTCATTCTGTCGTCAGAAGCCAGTCATTGCACATGTTTTCCTCTCCTCTCCTGTGAAAGTCACGGGTCTCAACTAGGATGGGAATGCATAGACAAACCTATAACCTTGGGAACAGGTTGTCTTCCATGTAAGCACAGTTATAGCTGTCACCATACTCAGTAAAATACATAATACGCCCATGAATTAGAGACAAAATAAGGAGAAGAAGTGCACTGAATGCAAGATGCTGTCCACACATGTAGGTAAACATTTAAATTATGAATTTATGAATATCTGCCCCTCATTGGGTCTCAATGTCAGGTCCTGGGAATGGCCTATCTCCTTCCTTACTCATAGCCTGGTGTCCTTACCTAGACCCTTTCCCAATTGGGACTGCAAGGCTCTGAGTTCAAATCAAAACACTGCAAAAAGATGAATCCTGATGTGAGAAGCCCATCGATTCACCTGTCTGGTGAAAGTCCTGGGTCTCAGCTATGATGGAGAATGCATAGGAAACCCTATAGCCATGGCAATAGGTTGTCATCCATGTAAGCACTGTTATATCTGTCACCATGCTCAGTAAAATACAGAATACTTCCATGGATAAGACAGAAAATAAGTAGAAGTACACCAAAGGCAAGATGCTGTCCACACATGTATATAAATGTAGATCCTATGTTTAAAAAATGAATTTATGACTACCGTGGCCCACCCTGGGGGTCAATGTCATATCCTGGGAATGACCTAACTCCTTAGTTGCTCACAGGCTGGTGTGTTCACCTTGAACTTTTCACCAATTGGTCCTGCTAAGCCCTGAGTTCAGATCCCAGCACAACCAACAATTGGATAATGTTGTAAGAAGCCGAGTGTGAATTTTTTTTCTCTGAGAGTCCAGGGTCTCAGGCATGCTGGAGAACATGTCTACAAATCTAGATGCCATGTGATAGCATGTCATCAATGTAATAAACGGAATGGGTGTCATCATAGTAAAATCAACAGTAAATAAATGAAGAAAACAAAAAATACAAGGAACAACCACCCCAAATGTGTATGGACTGAACATCCATAGGTACAAATCCTGTCTTTACAATGTATATAAATAGTATCTTTTCCAGGGCTGAGGCTTGAATTTAGGCTTAGAGTACAAGCCTGACTTTCTTATCTTCAAGTACGGTGAGCTTCCCCTTCTTCCACAGAGTTGCACATTTGCCCAGACCCTGACTTCAAATCCAAAGCCTGGCAGAAAAAACGGGGTGAATTGCAAGCCAGGGAGCTAATTTCTTTTAATATTATTTTTGGCTCAACAAGGGGTTTGAACTCAGGTCGTGGCAACTCTGCCTCAGCTTTGATCACCCAATGGTAGGGTGCAGCCACTTGACCCACAGTTGATTCTGGGATCCTAGATCCCCCGGCCTTGTGTGGGAAAAAAATGCATAGAAAAAATGCAGCGAGATGGCTTTTTTACCTTTTCTTCTTTTGCACCATGACCCTCCTGAGTCTGAATGACAATGTTGCAAAGGTACTTCACCTTGCATTGCTAAAGGTTGGCAGACTATTTGGGAAGTCATAGACCCACATGGCAATGTAGGCCCTGATTTTGAATCCCCCTCCTGACACCAACCAATGGCAGGAGCTTCTAAGAGATTCGTTCCCATCCATAAGAATAACAGTGGAATGATATCAATGTTACGGTTGAATGAGTTGATTGTGAATGATGCTCCTACAAAATTAGACAGCATGATTTCAGGAAACTGATTTTATTTAATGTTTATGAAGTATTAAAAGAATACTATTGCTTACAGTAATGCAATAATTTCAGCACCCTGATTGATTTACTTAATAGTTTGTTAAGGATGAAAACAATAACATTAATTACATGGAGGCATAATAAATACCCAAGAATTGGTAGGAATGTAGTCTATATAACTGAATATCGGATAGACATCTCTGGCACTCTATAAATATATATATATATATATATAAATATATATATTTATAAATATATATATATTTATTTATTTATTAGCATACTACCATCTGTGTGTCAATCTATTCTTATTTTGTCAACCACTGGGGCTCGATCTCAGGTCCTAGGAACTGCCTGTCAGCTCAATTTTCCCCAGAATGGCATGCTGACACTCAACCATTCATGAATTGGGCCTCGGAGGCTGTGAGTTCAGATGCCAGGAATTCTAAAAAATGAATCATGGAGTAAGAAGCTGATGGTGACACGTTTTCCTTTTATGTGAAACTCCTGGGTGTCAGGTATGAAGTGGAATACATATGCAGACCTATATCCTATGTAATCAATGTTCTATGTGTCATAATAGTCAATAAAATGAATAGTCAATACATGAATAAAAAAATAAAATGAATAATTACACTGAACGCACTATGAAGTCAACATATGTGTGTAAACATAAATCACATATTTAAAATGTACACAAATAGGATGCTTTCTAGTGGTGGGGATTGATTTCATGCCTAAGGAACAGACTTGAATTTCTTGACTTCAAGGAGGCAAGCTTCCCCTTCCCACACAGTCCAACAGTGTTACCCAGACCATGAGTTCACATCCCATTCCTGGCAGAAAAAAATGCCACCTTTATACTATGTGACGTCCAATTTTTAGGTATTTCATTATGCCTCCATTTAATGAATGTAATTTTTAAATGCTTCATAAAGTATTCATTAAAATCGATCAGTGTACCATAATGTAATTGTGTAAAATTTTATCCTAGAATCATTCAAAAACTGCCCATTCAATCATGACATACATCACATTCCATTGGTAATCATATGGATAGGAATGAGTTTCTTAGGATATTTTGCCATTTGGAGGTGGCAGGACCAAGATTCAAATTGTGGGTTCCAGCTCCTACCAATTAAACCCGAGGATAGGGAACTCACCGATCTGTCCGAGAATATCAGCAAGACCAATGAGTAGGCAGGCACCAGTGGCTCTCAGCAGTCCTCCTTCATACTTACAAGGCTGTGACAGGAGGATCATGGTGAAAGTTACCCTAGGCATGAAAGTTGTTGAGACCCCTGTCCAATTGTGCCAACAAAACCAGAAAAAGAGCTGTGTGGCTCCAGTGGTAGAGGGGTAGCCTTGAGCAAAAGCAGCTCATGGACTGTGCCTATATCCTGAGTTGAAGGTCCAAGAGTGGCAACAAACAGACATATAGAACAGTCTGTGCAGCCATCCCGCTAAAGCATGTCTCCCTCTTGTCTCCAACTGGATTGGACAAGGCACTGCTGTCATCTTGACTCCACCCATTCTGCCTGGATCACAGGATCCAGACCCCCATTCTTTCATGGTTCTTTCTGTTCAATGGGATACAAGAATGGTGGCCACACTCACATTACATTCTGCCCTGTAGCACTGGGATTCCCTCTGTTGGTTGACACCACTACCAGGAGTTGAGGAAGGTAGAGGTGACTGAGTCTTGAGCAAGAGACTTGAGGCCTTGGAGAAGAGGCCTTGCTCAGCCCCACCACATGCCCGCCCGTGCCTCAGCCCTCTACTACCCTTCCCCGCGGTGCAGCATTTCAAACCTTGTGCTGCCTGCTCAGACCTGTGGTGTCTCTTGTAGTCCTCAGGCAATTGTGCAATAGTGCACCACTGGCTGGCTTGGGGCTCTGATCTGGTCCTGGCCACCCTGTACTCTGTTCCGGACCTGAGTGTCCACCATGCCTCTGCCATCGCTGCTCGCCAGAGCAGCTGCCAACAACTTCTTCCTGCAGCACATGTGAGTGGCTGCCATGCACGCCCTCCCTGCCACCCCATATTCCCCTTTTCACCCCTCCTCACCCAGACCCACACCTCCCTGGTGCCCCGCATTCTGGCCAAATGCATCCCAAGGTGGAGATGGGTGTTGACCCGAGGAAAAGGGGAGATGCAGGATTGGGTGAGGACTGGGCGCCACGGAGCCCCTGACTTGGAGCAGTGGGAGCCACAGAGCTGCACATCTGCACTCTTCCTCTCCCTGCTTGGAACTTGGTGGCTTTAGTCAGAGGGGAACAACACATCCACACCTGCCTTCTGGTGTCTTTTCGTGGGGGTGGGGGTGTTGGATGCAGATGATAGAACCCCCTTGCTGTGTGAGCCCTTGTCTTCTGTGCTTGGTCACCCTTTTCAACTGAAGAGGGTCCCAGAAAAGCCCAGTAGGGAGGTAAGGGTGCAGGGGGTCAGAACAGAAGGTGAATATCTGGGAGGAACACCCCCCCCACACACACACGTACACCCGGCCTATCTCCCCCTCCCCCAGCTGTCAACAGTTCTCATAGGCTGATCACATTTTCCAGCTCTGCAAGCTTCTGCTGGTGCTCCCGGTCCATCTGGTCTCCAACAAACTCAGGAGAGGCACTGCTCTGAATCTATATGTGTGTGTGTGTGTGTGTGTGTGTGTGTGTGAGAGAGAGAGAGAGAGAGAGAGAGAGAGAGAGAGAGAGACAGACAGACAGACAGACAGACAGACAGACAGACAAACAGACAGAGAGATGGAGAGACAGAGAGACAAAGAGACAGGGAGAGACCAAGAGAGACAATGAAAGAGACAGAGAGACAGAGAGACAGAGACAGACAGACAGACAGACAGACAGAGAGACAGAGAGAGACATAGAGAGAGAGACAGAGAGATCATCTTTCTACTTGTACAGCCTGACTGTACTGAAGTGAGTAATAAGTTGGCAAATTACAGGTGCTGCATGGATGAGTGTTGTCGCTGGTCTGGACGTGTGTGTGTGTGTTTGTGTGCGTGCGTGCACGTGCGTGTGAAGAAGTGGGTTGTAACAAGGAGGCTGGATGTTTTGGTAACTTCTATCTGCTATCTTTGAGGGGGGGTGCATGGGCTTCACCGCTGAAGTCTGGGGGCCTGGAAGGGTGAGACGCTTGAAGGGGACTCAGCACATTTAAAGTACAAGAATAAGGGATCTCTTTTACCTGGAGCTGTGTACTCTCGGGTCTGGTAGTTGGCAGTGGGGTGCTTGGGAAGACCTGGGAGTGGCCCGCAATGGGTGGCTTCCCAGGAGTACAGAGAGCATGGCCAACACTTAGTAAGGATATGAGCCCTGCTAGTATGGAGCACAGCAACATATGTCAGACTCCGGGTCTTTTCATCATGATGTCTGATGGTCAAGGCTAACCCTGTTTTGAATCTTGAGCTGTGACATTCAGATCACAGCCCCCTGAGTAGCTAGGATTATAGGCATGAGTTTCGGGTAGTGGGCCTCTGGTTCTTAGTTATGTTAGGGATTGACCTCAATGCCTTAGGCTTGCCAGTCAGGTCTTCTACCATGCAAGACAAGCTTTTCTGTCTTGGGTATTTCTGAGATGGAGACTTAATATATGCTAAGGCTGGGCTGGATCGCGGTCCTCCTATCTGTGTCATGTGTGCGCCACCAGGCCCTGTCCTCTGTAGTTGGGATGGTAGACATGTGGTGCTACACTCAGTCATTGGTTTAGATAGATTGTCCCAAATTCAGTCCATGGTAGCCGATTCTTAACCACAGGTTAAGCTCTAGGTTGGGCCCTCACCATTGGACTTCAATCTCCTCATGGGACAGTTGTGAGGAAACAAGGGATTAATACAGAGAGATCTCTGGAGCACGGCCAGGCACAGGGGGAGCAGCCCTCAGATACGGTTCTCAGCAGTTCTGTGAGCATATGACAGAAAGATACCAGGAAAGAGCTCAAAAGGTGTGTGTTAATGGTATCTCTATGAGGAAATGGATCCTTCACTTTGTTCAGTTTTGCAGATGTGGAAACTGAGGCACAGAGAAGCTGGGTGACCTACATGACTCCCACATGACAGGAAGCTCAGCCTGACTTGCCGAGTCAGGCTTCCTAGGACAATGGGTGTTATTCAGTAATTTCTTGTGGTAGGAAATCCACTTCTTTTCAGTCGTGGGGCTTGAACTCAGGGCCTGGCTGTCCCCGAACTCCTCAGCTCAAGGCTAGCACTCTACCACTTGAGTCACAAGGCCACTACCGATTTTCTTGTGGTTCTTTGGAGATGAGAGTCTCACAGTCGTTCCTGCCCGGGTTGGCTATGAAACATGATCCTCATATCTCAGCATCCTGTGTACTTAGGGTTATAGGCCTGAACCACTAGCACCTGCCTTAAGTGTATTTCTGAACTTCTTTCTCTTTCTCTCTCTCAGGAACTGATTGAATGGGTGTTGGAGGAGGTGGCCCAGTGTCCCCATGTGGCTGGAACCAAGGTGGTCCTCTCATTCTGGAGGTGGGCTGTGGGTCAGGAGCTGTCTCGCTCAGTCTGTTGTATGAGCTCCATGAGGTAAGCCCCTCTATGCCTAGCTAGACCATGATGGTTATTCATTGTCCATCTAGCCTTACTTGACACAGTATTGTGTTCAATGTCCTTTTCTAGCAAAAATTTCTGGCCAAATTTTGATACATAGTTACAGAATGAAAATGTAATGCCATCTTAAGAAAGTCATTTAAGGCTGTGGGATTGTGGCTTCAAGGTATGGTGATTGCTTAGCACGCCTGAAAACCTGGATTCAATTCCTCAGTACCAAATAAACAGAAAAAGAAACACTGGAAATGGTGCTGTGCATCAAGTGGTAGAGGGTTAGCCTTGAGAAAAAAAAAAATCTGAGGAATAATTCCCTATCCCTGAGTTTAAGCCCCAGGACTGGCAAAACAAGAACAACAACAACAACAACAAAAATTTACCTAGTAAATGCAAAATAAAGAACCTATACTTGGAACATATAATTACTCCTTACATACTGATACCTGACAATAGTCCCTAATTCATGTACTTTACCTATATTAGGATACTGTGTTGAAAAAAAGTTTTCTTCATAAGGTCATGGCAATTAATGCCAAGAATGTGCTTAGATGTCAGGTGAAGGTTAACTCTGGAAATTCAAAGATTCAAGGCTTTTGAGTGGTCACTGCTAATCACAATGAGAAGGGTAGTCTATGTGAGATTTGGAAAACTTTTTGGCCAGTCATGGCACCAAAAAGGCAGAGGCTAATTAATAGTTGTGACAGAAGAGGAGGAATAACTCCAGATGGAAGGAATAAATGATAGTAACTATGGTATAGCAGAAACCATTCTAGGGAATCATTTTTGGTTATTGAAGAACTAATTATCAACTACGCTTATTCCTCATTGCCTGTAGCATTCTAAATCTCTTAGGCTAGTTCTTAATCTCTGTGTGATAAATGTATCTCCCTCTATGCTGTTCTTTCATACCTTATATCCTTTGCTGTCTAAAAACATCTTTCCGTATTTCTGTATGAACATTTCCTGATACTGAATACACCTACACAGATGGAAGAGGATGCTAATGTAAGGGTTCCATAGCTCATGAGTCATTAATGTAACAGCATGGAAAAGTAGGACATATTTATTGCTACCTCAATTAATCTGAAAAGCGGCAATGTCACATAATTTGGTTCAGATTTCTATTCTTTGTATTTTGTCTTTTGTCTATTGTCATTAACTGCACTAAACACAAATATGAGCCGGGTGCTGGTGACTCATGCTTGTAATCCTAGCTATTCAGGAGGTTGAGACCAGAGGATTGTGGTTAAGACCAGCTTAGTCAGGAACATCCATGAAATCCTTATCTTCATTAAACCACCAGAAACCCAGAAGTGATGCTGTAGCTAAAGTGGTAGAGCGCTCAACTTGAGTTGAATATCTGAGGGACAGTGCCCAGGATCAGAGTTCAAGCCCCACAACTAACAAAAAAGTGCAAATATGACTTTAAGTTTCCCCAAAAGGAATGATGAAGTAAATAGTAATCTTCCCAAGCAGAGAGAGTAATTCCAAAATGATTCAGTGCACCTACTTTTGCTGAGTTACTTAAGTTATGTCTTCTTTGCTGAACATATTCTCTTCTTTTAAAAATTGTCAAATATTAACTTAATAATAATCTTCATCTAATATTTCTTAGTTCGAGAGAGAAGTCCATACATTTGATGTCACTTAGCTTTCTTACTATCTTAGTTCAAAGTCAACTCAAGAGGCAGAGTCTGTCAAACTCTTAACTGTAATTAAACACCGAAAAAGCTAGAAGTGGAGTTCTGGCTCAAGCAGTAGAGTACTAGCTTTGGAGTCAGGTGGGCAGGAAAAATAACTGTAGAGGGACAGGGTGCACCCTCTGAGTTCAAACCCCAGAACCAGCACAAACTAAACAAACAAGCAAACAAAACAAACCCCAATATTTCTTTGGGACCCTCTTTGAAGGAGTACTGGTCTGCGGAGAGGCTCCTTTTGCTGCTCATACTCACTGGATCCTGCTTTTTTGAAATCCTTCTTGCTATTGAAAACTCAGGACCAGAATGGAGGAATTGATAACTGACTCCTGCAACAAGAGAATCATCTCAGGAGTGAAACATCCATCCATAAGACACTTTAAACCTCCATATCTTTGTTTCTTTGCAGTATAACACTTTTTGGGGGGGGGGGGGTGGTCCGGTCATGGGGCCTGAACTCTGGGCTTGGGCGCTGTCCAGTTATAAACAGTGTTGGATTACATACAATAAGAGTGACAAGAGGAGAGTTTCAATATCAATAAATAAAATCACATAAGCAGGTACAGACAGTAAAAATTACTAACGTTATTCCTGCAATTTTTCTAATGTGTACTCACTTTTCTTGGTGGTATTTTTTCTAATAAATAAAATCGTTTATTTCCACATTTTGATGGACTAAGCCATAGTTTTCACCTAAGTGTGATTAGTTCAAATAACATTCTCATATAGATAGTATTCAAACCAATGTTTCCAAAGATATATTAAGAGTATGTTCTTCAGTACAGCTGTAAAAACATGACCCAATTTACATAATACCACTTACATATCTGTAGTTACCATAAAAGGACACAGGCCGTAGAGCCAGTAGTTAAAATTTATTTTTATTTCTGCGTGAAACTATTTGTGAATGTATACCAACAAATTGAATTTGACTCTTTGTTTATAAGCTAAGGTGGAAAACGTAAGGACTCTTCACTTATCATTTTTCTCCAGAAGTCAACAAATATATTCTTCAATATTTCTGGTAGATTACCTCCATTTACAGATGAGAAATGTAAGGCCAACAGTCAATATAGTGAGTAAATAATGATACTGGATTTTGTATATGAGCTCTTCACTCTGTGTGCTTACAAGGAGAGTAACTTGGTGATGGAGAGGACCAAGATGAAAAGACTATGTGGAAAAATCATACTTTGTAAACGGTTGTTTTAGGACTAGAGGATCAGTGATGAGTATTTGAAACAGGCTGGTGTCAGGCGCATAAAAGGGAGTACATAGAAATTTGTGTTAGTGACAGAAACAGAAAATCTTGATCATTCATCTTATCTAATGGCAGGGAGTAGAAGGGTAAGAAGAAATCTAAAGTGCATCCACATCTCTGGCTAGCATTTGTGTTAGTTATATTCTTGGTGATAAGGACTACAAGTGGAAATGATGGATTTAGAGGAAAAAACTCTCAGAAAATTCTAAAGTTTATGTTACACAGATGCAAAGATAGGTCTGTTTAGATATCATCAAAATATCCACGACCATAAATATGAAAAAATAATAAAATCAGGGGTATTATTAAAGGGAAGAGGAAAAGGAAAATTCTGAAAAATGTGCGAGCAATGTGAGCAACAGTGTGGACAAGATTAGAAGAAAGAGATAAATAAGGAAACAAAAAAGTAATAAACACAGATTTCAGAAGTAAAGGAAGGAAAGAATTTGCAGGAAGGTATTGAATGAAATATGCTATTTGGATTTGAAAAGTAAACGACATAGACAAGTTCAAAAAGAACAGTGTTTTGGTGAAAGTCATATTGATAAAATTTTGAGATATGAATGTGAAGTCATGAAATTCTGGATCCATGAATTCAACAGATCCTGTTGATTTTAAATGCAGGGAACAAAGGCTTATATCCTGACCTTAGAAGAATTATACAGATGTAACTCTCATTAACTACTTAGAGGTATTCTGTGAATATTTTTTGAAGACTTTTTTTAGCCAGGAGTTTATAGATTGAACTACAGCACAAACCAGCCTAATTTGTGCTACAGTTCCAAGGAGTGACCCATGTATCCACACTAGTTTGGGATTTTATTGAAATGTCTTTAGATATGGTTGGATATCTTATCAGCCTAATCATTATAAATGTAGGACAATAGCACCAAGTATTAGGTTGAACATACAGCTTTACTGATGTGACTGAAGACTCCTCGAATTGATTCTTCTTTAGAATAAAAAAATGCCTCAATAGCCATTGACAAATCATAACTGCCATATACTCTATTTAAATCTAATTTTTGTTAGGAATATCTCCATGCTGTAATAACCCTATCAATCAACCTGCCACAAATTCTTATATGTAGGAAGTGCTCTTATAACCTTCAAGTTTTATTGAATGGAAGAGTTCAGACATTACCCTCACCACTAGGATTAAATGCCTAAAAAGATTTGACATTTTGTGTTAATGCCATTCTTTTACTTTTTCATGCACATTGGCAAGTGGGGAACAATTCTGATGTAACAATAATACAATTTTGACTTGTACTAGCACAACATCTAGAATCTAGTGTTAATTCAGATACTTATTAATTAGCTCCATAATTTGTGGATATTTATATTTCTCCTGGTAAAACTAATGAGCTCCAAGAAAATGCCCCTAAGGAGCCTTTCAATTACAATATCACTGTTTGTCTCATAATGCTTTAAATTCTACATCCTCGAATTTGGGCATAGGTTTATACTGTGGAACTTTTCTCCTCAGAGAGTGAGTACTACCCTATTGTTTAATATGGACAAAGTACCTTGATAAATAAACTGGGCGTGTGCAGTTGAACAATGTTTTAGCAGTTTGTAAAGATGAAATGGAAATAGAGCAACCATGATCTCAAAGGGAATGTGCAAAGAAGACAAAGGCAAAAAGCAGAATGTGCCAAGGGAATGCTGAAGTATAATTTCAAATTATGTGCTCAGGTGTGAGGATGTGTTCAAAGTACTGCTTCAGAGAATGTAGTTTAATATCTTGAGGAAAACTGCTTTAAACTAGTCTGGCATAATGGTACAAGTAGAAGCCCCTAACTCTGACTGTAATCAGCCACAACATAATCAAATTAGGGACTATTTTCCAAGTGCAAAGTGAGAAAAAGAGGGCTCATCACAGTTAGTGTTCAGGTTGAAGTAATGGAAATGATATAATTTTTCTTATAAATCTTCATTTATTTTTGGAGCATTAAAGTAGGGAAAAGCCAAGTAAATATATTGCATGTTCCTAAATTAAGCGGGATGTATCATATTGTTCTCTCTTTTAGCTTGGAAGTTGTAGATTATATATTTTTATACTCTAACTTGGGACACTGCTCTGCTCTCAGTTATTTCTTCTCTTCCCCTTCTTTTGCCCATCCGCTTACATAATTTTTATTCAAAGAGACATACTTGAGCTTGCATTTCTAAATTCTTCAAAATTATCTGAATTTCTTCATACTTCTGGCAGCATCCTAAATCTTTCTTAAGAGAATATTTTGTCACTACCATTTTTATCCTATAGGATATCTTCCTGCCTAATTCAGTGCAAAATATACATTAGACTCATCCAGATATCTCAACACTTTACCAACATAAAATACTATCTTACTTAGAAATTATGATTTTAGTATATCTGGGGAGGTGGCATCTGTCGTTTTTGAATGACCTGAAGTGATACTTACATGAAATCATGTTTTAAACCAATATGCCACTCAGAAGATGAACGAATCGATAAAATCGATGAAATCGATATTACACACACACACACACACACACACACACACACACACACACACACACACACAAGGTGGAATTTTATGCTTCCAATTCATAAGGAAATGGAAAGATTTGAAAAAATTCTACTAAGTAAAATAAGCAAGACACAAAGAAACAGATTCCATGGTTTTCCCTCATGTGTAATAAGTAGGGAATGTCTAGGATGGTCCTAGCTGATGAGCAGAATGGCTCAAGAGCTATGTATATATGACCATATAAGTGGATGCTGAGCAAAATGAACTCCTAGACATTGAAATAGAAGTTTTCCTTTGTGGTTGTTGTTTTTAATGTACTATGTGATTTCTTTTTTCTTTTCTGTTTTCCCCTGTGGATTATCCCCTGCTGCATATGATTTCAGTATCCTGTGTATTGTATACATACTTAATTTAGCAAGGAAAGAGGAACAACGAAATGGCGACACAAAGGATAAAGGGAAAACCAATGCAATAGCAATACTCACAAGACAACATGTTGGAAATTTACACTACAACTTGTGAGGGGTATTGTGAATGAAATGTGTGAGAAAAATGAGGGAGGGGGTAAAAAGTTCGATATGTTATGTATTCACTACATTACAATTACTGAAACCCCTTCTATATATTAAACTGACAATAAAATTAAATTTAAAAATAAGCTACATAAAATATAATTTCACTGTATTGGTATAGTAAATATTATTCTATGTGTATTACCTTTAAAAATGAACAATATTTGGCTTCTAATTTGAATTAATTGCCCCTTTCTTTATCAGAGGGTCATCAACTGGAATGTTATCAAACTATACAAAATTTTCAGAATATACTTGCCATTATTTTGAAAAAAAATTATTTTAGTATTGTCTCATACTAAATAGAAAATAGTTCAATTCTCTGGAAACTCTTAACCTTTAAAACTGAACTTTTGTTAAGAGGAGAGAATATATGTGTTCTTCAAAATTCGTATGACTGCTAACTATTCATTTTCAATTCTGAACATGCCATAGCAGAGACATTTAAAACAGTGCCTGTATGCATTTTATTCAATTCTGCAATAGATGCAGTTTCTAATGGGGTGTTACATATTTAAAGGTCAATAGAAAAACTAGCCACATTCTGGTAGAGGATAAAGCTATGAAGAATCTATAATAATTACTCTAGAGTAAACATTTGTTCATCAGAGTAAGCTATTATTTCTATGACAATCAATCCCAACATTTTATGCATTGAAGTCATTCTAGCCCAATATTTTCCAACTTGTAAGGTGCACCTTAAAATTCCCTAAATTCACAGCATGACTAGCTTAACACTATTGTGAAAAAATTCTACACTTCTACTAATGTAATGCCCTTTCTATTGTTCTAAGAACACTGCACTAAACTTTGCTGCATCATTTTCCCCCAAGTGGTATTCTTGAGATCAGAAAATTTGCAAATATTCTTTATACTTATCTTTTATCTATAATAGGTATTCAGGAGGCTAAGATCTGAATATTATAGTTCAAAGCACACTCAGGCAGGAAGGTTTCTTAGATTCTTTTCTCCAATAAACTGCTCAGGAAAAGACAGACACAAGTGGCACTGAAGTTCAAGCGGTAGATCAGTAATTTTGACCAAAAACAGGCTCAGGGTCAGTGCCCAGCCCCAGAGGTCAAGCCCTAGGACAAACAAAACAACAAAAACAAAATGAAAAAAAAAAACCCTGAAACCCAGCATATTTCTCATTGTATACAGAGGTACGTAATCGAGGAAATTACTACGAATTTTACAACTTTGGTGTGGGTGGGGCGAGAAGGAGGACTGCTTGGGGAGGTGTGAGGAGGCTAAGAAGGGATGTGAAGGGTAAACAAAGGAGGAGGCTGCAATGCTTGATAAGAAATGTACTCATGATCTTGCCCATGTAATTGTAACCCCTCTGTACAGTATCTTCACAATAAAAAAAGAAATTTCTTCCTGTGTTATGTATAGGTAGAAGAAAAAAGATGTCTCACAATAACTCTCTTCATACCATGTTACACCAAAATCTCAAAATATTGCTCTTTTTCTAAATTTATAAATTACTATCACCCATTTGTTGGCAACTCTTTCTAGATTATTCACATTATCACGTTATACATGAACTGTTGGAATTATCTATTAACTAAGTCCTAATTATAACTCTCTTGAAAGAATATTCTAGACAAATAGAATGCCAGAATCATTTGTGAATTTGTAAATTAAAACTTCTACTTAAAAAGAATTTTGTAATATTCTGTAGAATATGAAATTACAAACAAAATATTTATTTTGAATCTAAATTCTCATTTAGCCAGGTCTACAATGTGCTACATTAGATATCTTTTCTATTTCTCCAGGCTTAAGCTTTTGTAATCCTTCATCATTTCTTTGGAATCCAACAGAATGATGCTTACTTTTTCAAATTTTTGGTTCGGAGTCATGAGCTATTTGCATCTAGTAATATTCTGTTATGAAGAGAGCATGTAAAACATGACTGAGGATGATATATGAGTTGCATTTAAATAGGAAATGACTTCTCAAAACATAATGACAAAATTATCCCAAACTTCCAACTGTGAATTCCTTTCTTGTCCTTTGGTTTGTTTTATTGAGCAAAATTATAGTACCTAGCCCAAGGAAAGTATCACTATGCAATCCACTCTCTAATCTCCTGTCCTAATCTGAGTGCTAGAATTGCAAGTTTGTATCACATTGCCGTGCCATAGGTTGTTGGTTCATTTAATCTAGAAACATACTAGTAATTGTGAACTTCTCCAATGTTTTTTTCCTCTAGACTGACTGCACAAACTTTTGATGTACAATTTTCAAAGATGTCCTAACATTTGACATAGGATATGAACATTTTCAGATGCACCTGCAGGGGTCTCTGATTCATTCCTCGATGGATCCCATCCCTTTAGTAATGATTACTTGACTCTCTTACTATCTCTGGTCCCTACCTATATAACATTCTCAAGCTTTTGGGGGGAAAGTTCACTTGAGGACTTTCTAATATTAAAAATTATTACTTGATTTTATTCTTACTCAGGACATATTTTCTATTATTTTCTAACTTTTCTACACATTCTGAGAGTTGTTTCATATTTGTGTTTGCTCATATAAGTGCTTCTGTGTGTATGTGAATGTTTGTATGCATGTATGCAAAAATCTCAAGTTCTTATTCAGCACTCTTACTCATAACTAGTATTATATCACTTGAGCCATTCTTCCCATGCAGCTTTTGGCTGGTAAATTATAGGTATTGTTCCAAAGATTATTCTTCCCAGGCTGGATGCAAATTGAATTTCCCAGACTCTTTTACATTCTTAGTTTTTATTTTTTCAATGAGTATCAAGTTTTAAACTAGAAATACTTTTGTTAATGTAAAGTCTAAGCTGTAGCCCAGATTTTTAACTCAAGAATTCATACAAAGATAGATGAACATACACATTACATATCCTGAGTTTACATTCCTAGAAATGTGATCTTGAGTCGGGTACTGGTGGCTCATGCCTATAATCCTCTCAAGAGGCTGAGATCTGAGGATTGCAGTTCAAATGCAGCACAAGTAGGAAAGTTTACTGAGGCACTTATCTCCAATTAACCACCAGAAAAAGGAATTGACACTGTGGCTCAAGTGGTAGAGCTCTAGCCGTGAATTGAAGAGTGGAGGGACATCACCCAGGCCCAGAATTTAAGACCCGTACATATCATAGAAATAAAGAAAAAGAAATGTGATCTTATCCACCAGTTCATTGCTAGTATAATTCCTGCTCTCTCAACATAGCCTTCTTCCAGTTAAGTCCATGCTCTTATATCTGACTTCTTTGGAACCAGAATAATTCTTCCCTTCTACTTTTTACAAATTTGTATTATTAGCTACCATGATTTAGAATTAGTAGAAAACAAGAGTGGCCTCATCATTCATGTTCCACTTAGTAGTAATGCTCTCTATATCCCATACATCTACATACTGGAATGGCTTTATTGTTTCAAAGTTTTCTTATTTGCAGAGTCTTCTGTAGTGTATTGAACCATTATACTTAAGTACAAAACTTCTTTTTTTTCTATTATTCCTATTGTTTCTCTTAATGTTAACTTATGTACACTTGGGAAATAATGCAGAACACACACACTCACAAATATATGTTTCTGAGAACCTTCTTCCCACGTAAAATTGGTCTTAATTACAGTGCACACAGGAAATTTGAACTTAAACTACTCCACGATGTTTTTTTCATGTTTTTTATTATAAAATGGTGTAAGCAGGGGTTAGAGTTACATAAGTAAGTAAATGAGTACATTATCTATTAAGCTTTGTTACCTCCTCTTTTGTTTTTCACCTTCCATCCCTTTCCTCCCCACCGCCCCAACTCCCTTCTCCCCTGCTCAAGTTGTAAAGTTCATTTTCTACATAGTTCCTTGTATAACTCATTGTTACAATGGGTCATACTGTATTCTTTTTTCAGCTTTTTGTTATTTCCCTTCCCCTCGCCACATTAGAAAAATGTATATGCAAGATGCAGGTCGCCTACATCAAATATAGTGAAAACAGGGGTTATACCATGGAGGAAGAAAAAAAATCACATAGTACATGTTAGATACATTAAAAACAATAGCAAGAAAGAAAAAGCAAGTTGTGTCCCTATCTTGGGGTACATTTCACTTAACATATGTCCATGTGTACATGGATAATGTTTTATAAAACATTTAAATTACATATTTTCTCATTACGAAGTTATCTCTGAAACACATTACCTCATGTCCAAAGATGTGCTTGTGCTATTTCAATGAAGCCAGAAAATATTCATTTTACCTGGGGCAGCATCATAGATTGTTACTGGAAGTAAGTGGAAGGAACTGTTACTACAAGTGGAAACTGATCCTAAGAGAGGAATTGAACATAGAGAAATGACAAAGTTCAAGTTAATTTGTGCTGTCCTTTTTTACTATACAAGAAAATAATCCAAGGCCTGAAGGAAACTCTGTCCCTGATCTTTTGTTGTGTGTCCTTTACTCATATAAACTTGTCTGTAAACTTCCAGTTGAGAATATAACAAAAGGAAACAATATGCCATTTGAAGGCAAGCATAGAATAAAAGAAAATAACTTTTTTTAAAAGAGTCCTACTGCAAAGAAAGAAAGACATGCAGGTTTTAAGGTGTCCTATGCACGGATATTCCTCTCCTGAGATGATTCTCCTATTGCAGGAGTCAGTTATCCATTTCTTTAGTCTGGTCCTGAGTCCTCTATAGCAATAAGGGTTCCAAAAAATCAGGATCCAGAGAGCATGATCAGCAAAAGGAGCTTCTTCGCAAACCAGTGCTTTAAGGATGGTCCCAAAGATATATGTGGGTTTTTTCATTTTCTTGTTTGTTTGTTTAGTTTGTGCTGGTTCTGGGCCTTGAATACAGAGGGTGGACACTGTCCCTGTACAGTTGTCTTTCCTGCACACCTGTCCCTTAACCTAGTACTCTACTGTTTGAGCCAAAACTCCCCTTCTGGCTTTTTTAATGTTTAATTACAGATAAGAGTTTGACAGACTCTCCTGCCTGGGTTGACTTTGAACTGAGACAGTAAGAAAGCCAAATGACATCAACTGTATGGCCTTCTCTTTTGAAACAAGAAATATTAGATGAAGTTTATAATAAAGCTAATATTTGATAATTTTTAAAAGAAGATAATATGTCCATCAAAGAAGCCATAACTTAAATAACTCAGCAAAAGTAGGTGTACTGAATCAGTTTGTAATTATTTTTTCAGTTTGGGAAGATTACTATTGACTTCGTTGTTCCTTTTGGGGATACTCAAAGTCCTATTTGCAGTTTTTTGTTGGTCATGGGGCTTTATCTCTGATCCTGGGCTCTGTCCTTCAGCTCTTCAGCTCAAGTTGAGTGCTCTGCCACTTTAGGTACAGCACCACTTCGGGATTTCTGGTGGTTAATTAAAGATAAGGGTCTCACGAACTTTCTTGACCAGGCTGTCTTTGAACCACAATCCTCTAGTCTCATCTTCCTGAGTAGCTAGTGTTACAGGTGTGAGCCACCAGCATCCGGCTTATATTTTCATTGATGTGCACTTAATGACACTATGTAGACAAAGAATGGATATTTCAATCAATAATGACATTGCAGCTTTTCAGAAAAATTGAGGTAGCAATAAATATATCCTCCTTTATCATGTTGTTACATTAATGATTCATGTGTTTTGGGACTCTTACATTAGCATCCTCTGCTGTCTGTTTATGTGGACTTAGTATCAGAAATTGTTCATAGAGAAATATAAAAGACTAAGATTTTTAGAAAGCAAAGGAAGTAAGGTATGAAAGAATAGAATAGAAGGATATACAATTTATCACACAGAGATTAAGAACTAGCATAAGTGACTAGAATGCTAAAGGCAATGAGGAATAAGCATAGTTGATAACTAGTTCTTCAATAACCAAAAATGGTTCCCTAGAACAGTTTGTGGTATAACTTAGTTATTCTTATCATTTATTCACTCCATGGGGAGGTATTCCTTCTCTTCTATCAAAGCTATTAATTATCCTATGCCTTTTTGATGCCGTGTCTTACCAAAAAGTTTTCCAAATCTCACATAGACTACCCTTCTCATTGTGATTAGCAGTGACCACTCAAAATCCTGGAATCTTTGAATTTCCAGGATTAATCTTCACCTGATATCTAATCACATTCTTGGCATTAATTGCCATGACCTATTAACAGAACTTTTTTTGTTTTTTTGGTTTTGTTTTTTTTTGGGTCCAGTCGTGGGGCCTCAAATCTGGGCCTGGGCACTGTCTCTCAGTTCTTCAGCTCACGGCTAGCACTCTACCACTTTTGCCACAGCGACACTACCGACTGTTTTCTTTTTGCTTATGTTGTGCTAAGGAATCGAACCCAGGGCCTCATGTGTGCAAGGCAAGCACTCTACTACTGAGGCACCATCACTGCCCTTTAAAAAATACTATTCTAATATAGGTAAAATAAATGAATTACAGACTATCGCTAGGTATCAGTTGGAGTGAGCAATTGTGTATTCCAAGTATGGGTTATTTATTTTGCATTTACTAGCTAAATGATTTTTTGCCAGTCTTGGGGCTTGAACTCAGTTGCAGGGAACTTTTCCTGAGCTTTTTTTTTTGGCTGAAGGCTAACACTTTACCACTTGAGGCACAGCTCAAATTTCAGTTTTTTTTCTATTTATGTGGGACCGAGGAATTGAACCTAGGGTTTGAGTCATGGAAAGCAATAACTGTTCCATTTAGCCACATTCCCAAAGCCCTAAATAACTTTCTTACTTTTTTATATTAATACGTTTTCTTATTGTGAAAATACCGTACAGAGGGGTTACAATTACATGAGCAAGGTAAGGAGTACATTTCTTAGCAAGCATTGTGGCCTCCTCCTTTCCCTTACCATCCCTGCCCACTGATTCCCCATCCCTCCGCAACCAAAGTTGTAAAGTTCGTTTTTCAATATAACAACTTATACATCTCATTGTGGCAATGGGACTTGGTTAAGATGGCATTACTTTTTCATTCCATTACTATGTATTATAATTTAGGCCAGGTGGTAGAAAAGGAAGTGGAAAACAATACTAAGTCCAGTAAAGCTGACATTCCTATCACATCACTAAGGAAGTACAGTGTTAAGGCCTGCTGGACTCATAAAGCTGACGCATGTGACATTATTATGTAAAACGTTATTGACCATCATCTCCGACATCCCTAATATTCTGTTTCCACTTTCAAGGTCACGAGCCAAATATCTAAGTCTTTTTATTGATAGGGTGTGTTTTCTAGGAAGGAAGAAGGAGGATGTGGAATGTGAAGAAATGCTCAACCTCTCTAGCCATAAAAGAAACGCAAATCAAAACAACATTGAGATACCACCTCACTCCAGTTAGAATGGCAAAAATCAAGAACTCTAACAACAACAGATGCTGGAGGGGATGTGGACAGAAGGGAACCTTACTTCATTGTTGGTGGGAATGTAAACTTGTTCAACCACTTTGGAAAGCAGTATGGAGTTTCCTCAAAAGACTTCTCATAGAGCTCCCCTATGACCCAGCAATCACACTTTTGGGCATTTACCCAAATGTTTACAAACAAGACCACACTGAAGCTACCAGAACCACTTTGTTTATTGCAGCATTATTTACCATAGCTAAGATATGGAACCAGCCCAGATGCCCCTCAGTAGATGAATGGATCAAGAAAATGTGGTAAATATACACAATGGAATTCTATGCCTGCATCAGAAAGAATGACATTGCCCCATTTGTTAGGAAATGGAAAAACTTGGAAAAAATTATATTAAGTGAAGTAAGCCAGGCCCAAAGAAACATAGGTCCCATGATTTCCCTTATTTGCAATATCTAGTATATGTATTAGTCAAGCAGAAAAGGTCAGATAATGTGATGTTAGGAAAATGAACCCTTAGATATGTATTTTAATGTTTTTTTTCTTTCATGCATGTGTTTCTAATGCATTTATAAGATTATTTCTTTGTTGCTTTGTATGTCCCTCCCCCACAGTATAACCCCTGCTTTCACTATATTTGATGTCAGTATAACTTGTGGAGGAGATGGGGAAAAACAAGTCGTTTAAGGGTACAGGTGGACCTGTTGCAACAATGAGAAGTAGAAGTTGTCATGTCCAAAACGAGCTTTACAACGTCGGTGGGGGGGGGGAGGAGAAGGATTGGAATTGGGGGGTGGGGGGAGGCTGGAAAGGGATGTGAAGGGTAAACAAAGGAGGAGGCTGCAATGCTTCATAAGAAATGTATGCATTATCCTGCCCATGTAATTGTAACCCCTCTGTACAGTAAGTTCACAAATAAAAAAATGAAAAAAAATTACCAATCAAATAACATCCAAGATTAAAACATTAGTGCTGTCCAAAAGATTTGCATGCAAACCCAAGAACGTCCACCTCATTTCAGACCACCATGTTTTAGGAAAATTTTAAGTCTATAAATTATGTTGTCACCAAGGAAACAACATACAATATTTCTTTTAAAAATACCTAGATTGCAGAACACTTTACCCAGAAAATTGAAGGAATATAATTTATGCGATTTAATATAAATATTTAGACACTTAAATGTATATTCTATTATTATTATTATCATTGTGAAATATCTTAGAGAGGGTTTACAATTGTTTCCTCCTCCTTTATTTCCCCATAGATCCCTTCCCCTCTCCCCCTCATCCACACATCCCTCTACCACCACCCTCCCCACCACCCCCTCCGCACACTCTACCAAAGTTGTAAAGTTCATTTATCGACATAACGTCTTATACATCTCATTGTTGTAATATGTGTCCACCTGTAAACCTATTTAAACTGTTTTTCCCATTCCCTCCAAAAATTATATCAACATCAAATACAGTGAAAGCAGCACTTATAGCCTGGGGGAAGTACATACACAGCCACAAACAAATCATCTTATAAATATGTTGAAAACAATAACAAGAAAGACAAGAAAACTTTTGAATCCATATCTTGGGATTCATTTCTCCAAACAACAACCTGTCTGACAGTTTCTGTTTGTCTCAGACATATATTAGTTATTGCAAATAAAGGACACCATGGGATCTATGTTTCTTTGGGCCTTACTTTGGGACTTACTTCACTTAATATAATTTTTTCCAATCTTTCCATTTCCTAACAAATGGGGCAATGTCCATTTTGTATATATACCACGTATTCTTGATCCAATCAAGATTGTCTAGATTGGTTCCCTATCTTAGTTGTGGTAAATAATGCTGCAATGAGCATAGTGATGCTGGTAGCTTTAGTATGGTTTTGTTTGTGATCATTTGAGTAAATGCCCAAAAGTGGGATTGCTGAGTCATAGGGGAGCTTTATGTGGAATCTTCTGAGGAACCTCCATAACAAATTCCAAAATGGTTGAACATGTTTCTACTCCCACCAAAAATGCAGTAAGGTTCCCTTCTGCTCAAATCACATCCAGCATTTGTTGTTATTAGGGTTCTTGATTATAACCATTTTAACTGCGGTGAGGTGGTATCACAATGTGGTTTTCATTTGCATTTCTTTTCTGGCTAGGGAGGTTGAGCATTTCTTTATGTGTCTATTGTCCATCCTTCATTCGTATTCAGAGAAATTTCTCTTTAAGTATTTAGTCCACTTATTTAATGGCCAGTTGTTCCTTTGAGGATTTGTTGTTGGGGGATTTCATTTTTTGAGATCCAGGTATATTTTAGATATGAGACCCTTGTCCGATGTATGGCTAGGGAAGTTCTCCCAATCAGTGGGCTTTCTATTGATCTTGCTAGCTATATCCATTGCCAAGCAGAAGCTCTGCAAATTCATTCAATCCCATTTGTTCCACCTTTCTTTGATTTGTTGTATTTCTGGGTCTCTATTAAGAAAATATTGGTCTGGGCAAAGGAGACCTAAGGTTTCTCTTACGACATCCTGGAATGTTTTCACAGTGTCTGCTTTAACTCTGAGTTCTTTGATCCATTTGGAGTTGATTCTGATTCAGGGTGATATATAAAGATGTAGCTTTAGTTTTCTACAAGTGATTAACCAATTTTTCCAGTACCATTTACTGAAGAGGCTGTCTTTCTTTATTCATGTTTTTAGCACCCTTATTGAAGATTACAGTGCTATAGGTCTGTAGGTTCATTTCTGGGTTTTCAATTCTATTCCATCTATCCTGAGGTCTGTTCTTGTGTCAGGACCAAGCTGTTTTGATTACTATAGCTTTGTAGTAGAGTTCTTGGTTGATATTTATATTCCTCCAGCACTGTTCATTCTGTTAAGGATCATTTTGCTATTTGGGGTCTTTATTATTCCATATGAATTTTTGGATTGCTTCTTCTATTTCCTTGAAGAATGAGGTTGGAATATTGCTAGGTATCACATTGAATTTGTAGATAGCCTAGGGAAGTATTTCTGTTTTCATGATGTTGATAATTCCAATCCAGGAGCATGGGAGGTTTTTCCACATTCTAATTTCTGTTTTGATTCCTTTTTAAAGTTTTTAAAGTTTTCATCATTGAGGTCCTTCACTTATTTGGTTAAGTAAATTCCTAGGTATTTTATTTTTGGGGGCTATTACAAATGGAGTTGCTTTCCTGATTTCAGCCACGCTTTACCCATTGTTGGCATACAGAAAAGGCATTGATTTTTGAGGGTTAATTTTATACCCTGCTACTTTTCCAAAGGTTAGAATCAGCTTGAGGTATTTAGGACTGGAGTCCGTGGGATTCTTTTAAGAGAAGATCATGTCATCTGCAAAGAGGGAGAGTTTTACGTCATCTTTCCCTATTTGGATCCCTTTTATGTTTGCATCTTGTCTTATTGCTGTAGCTAGGCATTCTAATGCTAAAATGAAGAGAAATGGAGAGAGTGGACATCCTTGTCTTATTCCTGAGTTAGGAGGAAATGGCTTTAGTTTTTCACCATTAAGTTTTATGCTGACTGTAGGTTTGTAAGTTTGTCATACACAGCCTTTATTGTATTGATGAATGTTCCCTAGATTCCTAATTTTTCCAGAACCCTCATGACAAAGCGTTATTGAACCTTGTCAAATGTTTTTTCTGCAACTATTGAGATAACCATGTGGTTCTTATCCTTGCTGTTTGTGATGTGATGAATTATACCAGATTATTTGGTTATATTGAACCAACTTTGCATCCCTGAAATGAATCCTGTTTGATGCTGGTGTATGATTTTTGGGATGAATTGTTCAAGTCAATTGGCCAAAATTTTGTTGAGAAGTTTTGCATCAATACTCATCAAAGAAAGAGAACAAAGAAATGGGTCTATAGTTCTCTTTCTTTGATGAGTCCCTGCCTGGTTTGGGGATGAGGGTTATGATGGCTTCATAGAATGAGTTCGGTAGTGAACTTTCTCCTTCAATTTCATTGAAGATTTGAAGGAGTATTGGTGTGAGCTCTGACATGAAGGCCTTGTAGAATTCCGCTGTAAATCCATCTGGTCCTGGGCTTTTCTGAGGTGGGAGGTCTTTTATTACTGTGTCTATTTCAATACTTGATATGGGCCTGTTAAGATGGTTTAACTCATCTTGGTTTACTTTCAGCATTACAATATTTGCTAGGAAAACGTCCATTTCTGCCTGGTTCTCTAATTTATTAGTATAAAGGTTTGAGAAATATTCCGTTATAATGTTCTGAAGCTTAGTTGTTTCTGTGGTGATGTTTCCATTCTCATCTCTGAGTTTATTTATTTGAGTGTATTCTCTTCTTATTCTCATAAGATTTGCTAAGGGTCTGTCAAATTTGTTAATTTTTCAAAATACTATTTCTTTGGGGTTTTTTTGGTTCTTTCTGTTTTCATATTTGGATTCTAATTTGTTTAATTCTGATGTAATTTTAATGATTTCTTTCCATCTACTGTATTGCGTTTATCTTGTTCCTCTTTTTCAAGGTGGTTCAGATATCTTATTAAATTGTTGGTTTCAGATCTCTCCAATTTGTTGATGTAGGAACTCAGAGCTATAAACTTGCCTCTGAGTACTGCCTTTGCTGTGTCCCAGAGGAGCTGGTAATTTATGTGTTCATTTTTGTTGAATATCATGAACATTTTAATTTCCTTTCTCATCTCTTCCATGACCCACTGGTGATTCAACAGTGTGTTGTTCAGCCTTCATGTGTTACAGGAAGTTCTTTGGTGGATTTTGGTGTTGAGTTCTAACTTTATTCCTTTGTGGTCTGGGAGAATGAATGGTATAAGTTTAATATTTATGAATTTGGACAAGTTTGTTTTTTGACCTAAAATGTGGTCTGTTTGGAAAATATTTTGTGTGCTGCTGAAAAAAAGGTGTATTCTGATGCTGCTGGGTGATATATTCAGTAGATATCTGTTAAATCTAGCTGATCTATGCAGTTGTTTAGATGTGCAGTTTCTCTACTGAGTTTTTGACGTGTTGATCTACATAGTCAGGATAGTGGTTTGTTAATGTCGCCAGCAATTGATGTCTTTGCATATATGTGAGATATGAGGGAAAGCAGTGTTTCTTGGATAAATTTTCATGTTCTCTTCTTTGGCAAATATATATTTAGAATTGTAATAATCTCCTGGAGGGGAGATCCCCTAATTATTATGTAGTGACTTTGGTAATCTCTTCTCATTAATTTTAATTTGAAGTCTATTTCATCTGATATTTGGATTGAAACACCTACGTATTTATAGGAGTCATTTGCTGGGTAGATTTTGTTCGGGCCTTTCACTTTCAAAAGTTGTTTGTTTTTATGGGCAAGATGTTACTCCTGAAGGCAGCAGATAAAGGAATCTTGCTTTTTAATCCAACTAGACAGTCTATGTTGCTTAATTGGAGAGTTAAGTCCATTAATGTTCAGAGTTAGGACTAAGTGGTATTTCGGAGTAGCAGGATACAACTGTAACATCATTATGGATGTTGACACTGGCATGGAATTCATTTCCTTTTTTATCTGACAAATGAATATACAAAATAACATAACTTTAACTAAATATCAAGACCTAACTAAACATATTACCAGAAAAGTCATCATGCAAGCCTTATTGCAACTAGGGTAAAAGAAAAATCTGTCATACTCATTCTGTATTTCTTTTACATGTCGATTTTTTTCTTAAATTATTTACTTTAGCTCGCATCTTAAAAACATTGTGTTAAATGATGTATATTTTGGTAATTAATTTTGGATGCCTCCTTAAATTTTGTTTTGAGTATAATGTCTCACTTCATTTACTAACTCATGAAATGGTGCTGATTACAAAACAAATGCTAATAACCACTGTTTATAATACACAAAATCTCATAAGCAAGATTTCATGAAGCATTGGTTAACATTTTGATTTCATGGTCTCATGATGATGAGGCCTATCTGCAGGAGTACAGTTGTACCTAGATTCCTCAGCCTAAATTTAGCCACAGTTAAAAAATGTTTATATCTTTATCTGTCATCCATCAGAGATTAAACTTGAGTATAAAACCTAAGAAAATGGTAAGGTAAGAATTTAGCTTTTCTGGACATAAAGTAAACAATATGCCTCATAGAGTAACTCATTAGTTTAAAGTCAAGCTGTTTCTCCAAAACATTCTAAATACTTCCTTACAATGTATATTATTCTAAAGAATGGAATGGGGAATGTGAGAAGAAGACTAACCAAGTATTGTCTTCAAATAAACATAATTTGTATTTACCTCCTTTTTTTCGTTATAAGCATTTTTGATAAAACTCTTTGAATAATTGTTTTCCTGGTCTGCTATAATATGTCTTAGTTGCATATACCAACTACATTCAGAAAATGGTATGTAGTAATTAGGTAAGGAAAACATATTCAATAAATTGCAAAAAGTATATACCTATAGGGATAATATTTTGAAGAGTGCATTTGAAATATTCTAATATAATTATTAATTTGATTGTACAATTTCACATTGACAGTAATGAAGTAGATTACTTTAATGCTAATTGGACAAGATTGTCTTTCTAAATGAGCAAAACCAATATCTCCTTCTACTTTATCAAGTAAACAACTGAGCAAAAAATGGAAATTAACATATGAATCTATAACATCTTGAATGAATTTTTGTTTATTAACAAATATTAATTTCACAAAGTATTTTATTGTGTTATATACCTCTGTCCATATAATGTAGCTTGGTAAATTATATTCCTTTTATTAATTTCATTATCCTATGTTTATACTCACGTTTTATTCTGTCATCATACTAACATAAAATATTTGAAAATATATACTCCACAATATTTCTCTTCATCTCCTCTCTTACTTTTTTCCAAATTTAATCCTTTCCAACTTTTACACCTGAGTCATTCATTTTATTTTCTGAGTCAAGAGTCTGCATATGAGAAATCTAGTATTTGTTTTTCACACTATGGCATATTGCTTTAATATGAAGGTTTCCAGTTCTAACTATTTTCTTGAAGATGAAATGATTTCCTTATTATGTGTGGCTAAATAATATATCATTGTGCATATATGCATATATATTATAATTTCTTTAGTCAATCAGTGATTAGGGAACATGTAGGTTGATTCTGTAGTTATTTATGTTTTTTTATGTGGGAGAAGGAAGGATGGAAATAATGATGTTTGGACTGAGAAACATGCTCTTTAGGCAGGCACTCTAGTATTTGAAACATCTTTCCGCTGCTCTTTCATTAGTATTTCAGTAATGCATTATATTCAAAAAGTAAAATTTAATTACATTTGCAAAGGAGTTCTTTTTCAGTATCAATATTATTTTTTATTACAGTTTTACATTTAGTATGTCATATCAGTATGGGGGTGTATGTGAGCATGAAAATGCATGCATGTTTGTACATGTAGCTGACTCTAAGGAAATGGACACTGTGAGAAACAGGATTCAAATAAAAGTTTGAGACCTGTAAGTTGATAAATTAGTGTATAAGTCCAGTTTGTGGAGTGTGATTTCAAGATCATATTTTTTAGGCTTCATACCAACAAAGTAGATGTTTCTAATCAAAAATCATAAGGAATAAAAAGCTTGTCTGTTTCATAATCATTGTCTTAGTACTCTAGACATTTTTTATTAGTGAAAAATATGATTGGTCAGTAGTAAGCCTTTAGAAACTCTACATTTTCCCCAAAATCTTCAGATGTACTATTTGGAAATAAATTACAAATATATTTATAAACATACAGATACAATATGATTTTATATATCTAAATATATGTATATAATATAAAAGTATCATATATTTAGTTATGATTTAAATGTGTATCTTAAATATTTATTTAATTTTAAATGTAATTCATTTCATCATATATATGATGAAATGAATTACATTTAAAATTTAAAATATATATATATATATATATATATATATATATATATATGTCCACATATTTTTTTGGTAAGTCATGTGGCTTGAACTCTGGGCTTAAGTGCTATCCCTGTGCTCTTCAGCTCAAGGCAAGAGCTCTACTGCTTCAGACGTAGGTCTACTTCCAGTTTTCTGGTGGTTTATTGGGGATAAGAATGTCAAGAAAAGTATTCAAATGTTTTTTCCCCCTTGGTATTATTTCTAACATATTTATATGATGTTTTCTTTGTTGCTTTGTATGTCCCTCCCCCGCGGCATAACCCCTGCTTTCATTGTAGTTTATGTTGGTATAATTTGTGGAGGGGAAGGGAAAAAAACCACTTGTTTAAATAGGGATACAGGGGGACTCATTGCAACAATGAAATATACAAGGTGTTATATCGAAAAATGAACTTTACAACTTTTGCCGGGAGGTGGGGGTAGATGGGAAGGGATGGGAAGGTGAAACAAAGGAGCAAGCAACAACGCTTGATAAGAAATGCACTCATTACCTTGCCCATGTAACTGTAACGTCTCTGTATGGTATTTTCACAATTTAAAAACAAAACAAAAATAAAACCTGAGAGAGTCCAGGACAAAGACGCCAGAAGCAGCAGGAGAGCAGATTCTGCTCAACACCAGCAAGAACTGACAAGGAGCAGATATCTTCATCCTGCAGATCACTGAACAGAGACCGGCCAGGAACCAAGACTGTGGTGTGAGTAGAACCCTGACATCCTTACTCCTCAGCGAGCAAAGGAGGGAAGGCCACCCCTCCCTCACCACCAGAGATCTCCATCTTTGATCCTGACAAAGCCCCACTGAGCAACTACCACCAACTCAGGCCTTGGTCGAAAACAAAAGAGTCATTTAACTGCTCACAGGAACCTCACCTGACCTGCCAGGCTCAACTCCACCCAGGGCAAAGTCACACATCCCAAGCAGAGATTGCTTGGCCTCCAGAGGAGTGACTTTCTACATTGGGTAAACAGAGTCAGTGGTTGCCTCTCCCTACAGCAGACTAGATAATCAATTGAAATTTATTAAACAAAAAACCTAAGAATGTCTCTAGGCTGAGCTCTGTGAGTGTCTCAGGAGCTAACCCTTCAGGAAAAACCCTTCAGGCCTCAACCCTACCCAGAACCTAGCCTCATCACAGCATCTCCAAACCAGAGGAAACATCCATCTCCCTCTTTTGTGATACTCAAAGCAGATTTCCCTCACACTGAACTAGCATGGGAGGCAGATCACAAAATCCTGGGTAATGCAGAGCATTTTTCTGCCTGCTCAAACAAACTAACTTAAGAAACAAATCAAGCCAGTGGAAAAACAACCACCACAAGCAGACAGAGACTCCACCAAGAGACTGGTTAGGGACCCAGTTGGGGATACAGGATTTTCCGATTCCCACCAAAAAGAAATCAAAGAACTCTTTTTTTAACTTTTTTAATTTTAATTTTTTTGAAAAATATTTTTTCTATTAATCTATTTTTTTCCTCTCATAAATTTTTAGGTGTGTGTGTGTGTGTGTGTGTGTGTGTGTGTGTATGTTTTTTATTTTTTTGACCTTTTAGTCCTTTTTTAATTCTTTACATTTTTTTCTATTTCTTCCTTTTTTACATGACTTAATTGCTGTTCTGCTCATCCCCAGATATATACCTGCCATTGATTATTAGACCTTATGCCCCATTGTGTACATACTTAATCCAGAAGTTTATCACTCAATTGACAACCTCAGGCTTAACTTCTTCATTAGCAGTATTATATCTTTATACCTATATAATTTTCAAGTAATTAATTTTAGGAAATTTTATTTTTTAGTTTTTCATACCTCTTTCTATCTCTCCCCTCTTCTCATCCTATCCTTTTCTTCTCTCAATATCACTTCTTTAAACTTATATAATTTTTACATGTTTCATTTTTAAATTTAAATTTTTGTTTTTCCATTTTTTCTTGTTTTTTTGTTTATTTGTTTTACTCACTCTCCTATCATTCTGTCGAATCCATTTCCCTCTCTGAGATTAGGATTTGGTTAAATTCACTCTTTTTGTTACCTCTCCACATCCCTCTAATCCTATTTTTCAACACATTTCTCCTTAAACCTAAAAATTTCTGGTTTGCCAAATTTATATTTGCTGTTTTTAGCCCATAAATCCATAGTTGTTTGATGTGGAATAGATCGTATCTGATGAACTAGATTGTATCTGCAGCCATTTTGGTACAGTACTTTGGTTGATGCTTGCCTTAAAACAGTGTTCTAGCACAAAATTGGTGTTACTTTCATACAAAATGGGCAGAACAAGCCAGAAAAACACAAGAAAAATGGCAGGTCCGGGTATCTCAAGTCCCACTCATGACATCTGGTAACAGAACAATTCATGAATAATCCAGAGGACAGTTCCTAAAGAGATCTACAAATACTACTGGTGAACATGGTGAATGAAAAGATTGAAAATCTGCAAAGGACTCAGTGTGAACATGATAAGGAGAGAGAGGAGGCAAAGCAAAGGTTAATACAGGAATCTCGTGAACATGAGGAAGCTACTCAAAGATTGATACAGGACTTGAGTGAACAGGTTTAGAACAGTCAAAGAGAAATTAAGGAATTGTGTGGACAGGCTGAGAACAGTCAAAGAGAAAGACAGGAATTGCATGAGGAGGCTGAGAACAGTCAAAGAGAACTACAGGAATTGTGTGAAGATGAGGAAGCTAATCAAAGAGTAATACAGGCATTGTGAGAGTGGGATGAGACTAGACAAAGATCAATAGAAGCATTCATGGAATCCACAAACAGACAGCTGAAGGAATTCACGGAGGTCACAAATGGAATGCTGAATGGAGCCCGACAGAAGGAATGGGAATCCAAGGAAACATAGCCAATCAACTAAGTGATTTGAGAATAAATTCTGAACACCAAATTAAGGAAGTAAAAAAGTTTATACAAGATCTAAAACAAAGCTCCAACAATAAATTTGAAGCCATCAAAGCTGACCAATTAGAAGGAAAAGAAATAAAAACCAAAGTAGAAAGCCTTGACAGTAGATTTGATCATGTAGAAGATACAATCAAGGGGATTGAAGATAGCCTAGATATTATAGTGAAACAACATACAACTATGCAAGACAAATCCAAGTAATATAACAGATCTATTCAACATTTTGAAGACACCATCAAAAGTCCTAATCTGAGGATAATGGGTATAGAAGAGCCCATAGGGACAGAAGTTAATGGTTTAGGAAATTCATTTAACAGGATGCTAGCAGAGAACTTCCCAAACATGCAAAAAGTTAGGCCTTTTCAGATACAAGAAGATTTTAGAACCCCAAATAGACCAGACCATAACAGTACATGCCACCATGACATTAAAATCCGCAGAGGATCAATTCAGACCAAGGAAAAGATCCTTAAAGCTGTCAAGGAGAAAAGATCAACCACTTATAAATGGAAACCAATCAGAATAATCTCTGCTTTGTCAGCAGAGACAATTAAAGCAAGAAGAGCCTGGAATGATGTATACCATGCCCTAAAGACAAACAACTATCAACCAAGATACTGTACCCAGCTATACTCTCCTTCATAACCTAAGGTCAAATAATAATTTGCCATAGCAAAGAAAAGCTGACATAATATATCTCCACTAAGCCAGCCCTACAAAAGATACTTAAAGATTTCCTCACATAGAAAACCAACAAGACCACAATAAGAGCAAAGAAACCGCACAAAAAGTGAGAATCCATGAACCATAAGAAGAACACAGTTGCCTCAGCGCCCAAGAAGTTGGATAACATGGCAGGAACTCCCAAAAACCTCTCAGTCATATCTTTCAACAATAATGGGCTTAACTCTCCAATTAAGCCACATAGATTATCTAACTGGTTTACAAAGCAAGATTATTCTATCTGCTACCTTCAGGAGTCACACCTTGCCCATAAAAACAAACATATTTTGAAAGTGAAAGACTAGAACAAAATGTACCAAGCATTCTTTGTGGTGAGGTGGTATCACAATGTTGTTTTGATTTGCATTTCTTTTATGGCTAGGGAGGTTTAGCATTCCTTCATGTGTCTACTGGCCATCCTTCTTTCCTCTTCAGAGAAGTTTCTCTTTAAGTCTTTCGCCCATTTATTTATTGTACAGTTGTTTCTTTGAGGATTTGTTGGGGATTTAATTTTTTGAGTTCCAGGTATATTTTAGATATGAGACCCTTGTTCATTGTATGGATAGTAAATATCTTCTCTCAATCCATGGGCTTTCTACTGATCTTGCTAGCTATATCCTTTGCCGAGAAGAAGCTCTGCAATTTCATGCAATCCAGTTTGTCCAAACTTTCATTGATTTGTTGTGTTTCTGGGTCTCTATTAAGAAAATTTCAACCTGTGCCAAGAGACTTAGGGTTTGTCCTATTCCATTCTGTAATATTTTCAGAGTATCTGCTTGACTCCGAGGTCTTTGATCCATTTGGAGTTGATTCTGGTCAGGGTGATATATAAGGATATAGCTTTAATTTTTTTACAAGTAATTAACCAATTTTGCTGCATCATTTACTGAAGAGGCTGTCTTTCTTCCATTTTATATTTTGACCTCCCTTATCTAAGATTAGATGGCTATAGGTCTGTGGGTTCATTTCTGGGTTTTCAATTCTATTCCATTGGTCCTGAGGTCTGTTCTTGCGACAGTACCAAGCTGTTTTGATTACTATAACTTTGTAGGAGGGTTTATAATTTGGTATTGATATTTCTCCAGCACTGTTCTTTCTGTTAAGGATTGTTTTTGTTATTTGGGGTCTTTAATTGTTCCATATGAATTTTTGGATTTCCTCTACTATTTCCTTGTAGAATGAGATTGGAATATTGATAGGTATCGCATTGAATTTGTAGATAGTCTTGGGGAGTATTGCCATTTTCACGATGTTGATCTTTCCATTCAAAGAGCATGGGAGGTTTTCCCACTTTCTAATATCCGTTTTCATTTCCTTTTTCAGATTTTTAAAGTTTTCATCATAGAGGCCCTTCACTTCTTTCGTTACTTTAATTCTTAGGCATTTGAGTTTTTGTGGGGTTATTACAAATGGAGTTGCTTTCCTGATTCAGCCACACTTTTCTCATTGTTGGCATACAGAAAAACCATTGATTTTTGAGGGATAATTTTATATCCTGTTATTTTGCCAAAGTTTTGAAGATGCTGGAGGGGATTTGAACAGAATGGAAAATTACTGCAATGTTTGTGGGAGTGTTAACTTGTTCATCTACTTTGGAAAATGCTATGGATATTCCTCAAAAGACTCCACATAGAGCTCCCGTGTGACCCAGCAATCCTACTTTTGGGCATTTAAGAATATGATCACAAACAAGACCATACTAAAACTACCAGCACAACTATGTTTATTGAACATTATTTACCATAGCTAAGATATGGAACCAACCCCGATGCTCCTCAGTAGATGAATGGATCAAGAAAATATGGTATACATACACAATGGAATTCTATGCCTCCATCAGAAAGAATGGCATTGACTCATTTGTTAGGAAATGAAATGACTTGGAAAAATTATATTAAGTGAACTAAGCCATTCCCAAAGAAATATAGGTCCCATGGTTTCCCTTATTTGCAATAACTAGTATATGTGTGAGACAAACAGAAACTGTCAGACAACGGGATGTTAGGTTAAATGAACCACATGTTAAGGATTCAATTTTTTTAATTTCCTGTGATTGTTTCTAAGATGTTTATAAGATGATTTCTTTGTTGCTTTGTATGTATCTCCCCCAGAGTATAAGCCCTGTTTTCACTGTATTTGGTGTTGATATATTTTGTGGAGGGAAACGGAAAAAAAAAAAAAAACAACTGTTTAAATAGGCTTACAGGTGGACCCATTACAATTATAAAATGAACAAGAAGTTATATTTATAAATGTACTTTACAACTTCAGTGGGGTGGGAGGTGGATGGGTGGGGATGGGGTGGTAGGGGCCTGTAGGGGTGGGGGTGTGGAAATGGGAAGTTATGTTATGGGGAAACAAAGGATGAGGCAACAATGCTTGATAAGAAATTTACTCACTATCTTGCCCATGTAATTGTCAACCCTCTGTATAATATTTTCATAATAAAACAATACCAAACAAAACAAACAAAAAATCTACCAAGCAAATGGCCACCATAAACAGGCGGATGTTACAATCCTAATATCTGAAAAAATTGACTGCAAATTAAAATTAGTCACAAGAGATTTAAAAAAAGTTTATTATATACTAATTAAGGGTTTCTCCTTCAGGAGGATATTACAATTCTGAATATCTATTCACCAAACAACAGAGAACCCAAATTTATGCAAGAAACACTACTTTCTCTCAAAGATCACATAGATACAAAGACATTAAATGTTGGGGGATTTAACACACTACTATCACTACTAGATAGATCAACTCTTCAAAAACTCAATAGAGAAACTGCACATCTAAACAACTGCATAGATCAACTAGTTTTAACTGACATCTACTGAGTATTTCAACCAGCAGCATCAGAATACATGTTTTTCTCAGCAGCACATGGAACATTTTCCAAAATAGACCACATTCTACGTAACAAATCAAACTTGTCTAAATTCACAAATATTGAAGTAATACCTTGCATTCTTTTAGAATACAAGGGAATAAAATTAGAATTCCACACCAAAAGCCACCAAAGAGAGTCCTGTAACACATGGAGGCTGAACAACACACTGTTGAATCACCAGTGGGTCATGGAAGAGATGAGAAAGGAAATTAAAATGTTCATGATATTCAACAAAAATGAGCACACAAATTACCAGCTCCTCTGGGACACAGCAAAGGCAGTACTCAGAGGCAAGTTTATAGCTCTGAGTTCCTACATCAACAAATTGGAGAGATCTGAAACCAACAACATCTGAACCACCTTGAAAAAGAGGAGCAAGATAAACTCCAATACAGTAGATGGAAAGAAATCATTAAAATTAAGTCAGAATTAAACAAATTAGCATCCAAATATGAAAACAGAAAGAACCAAAAAGATAAAGAATTGGTACTTTGAAAAATTAACAAATTTGACAGACCCTTAGCAAATCTTATGAGAAAAAGAAGAGAATACACTCAAATAAATAAACTCAGAGATGAGAATGGAAACATCACCACAGAAACAACTAAGCTTCAGAACATTATAATGGAATGTTTCTCAAAACTCTATACTAGTAAGTTAGAGAACCTGACAGAAATGGACATTTTCCTAGCAAATATTGTAATGCTGAAAGTAAACCAAGATGAGTTAAACCATCTTAACAGGCCCATATCAAGTATTGAAATAGAAACACTAATAAGAGACCTCCCATCTCAGAAAAGCCCAGGACCAGATGGATTTACAGCGGAATTCTACAAGGCCTTCATGTCAGAGCTCACACCAATACTCCTTCAAATCTTCAATGAAATTGAAGGAGAAAGTTCACTACCGAACTCATTCTATGAAGCCATCATAACCCTCATCCCCAAACCAGGCAGGGACTCATCAAAGAAAGAGAACTATAGACCCATTTCTTTGTTCTCTTTCTTTGATGAGTATTGATGCAAAACTTCTCAACAAAATTTTGGCCAATTGACTTGAACAATTCATCCCAAAAATCATACACCAGCATCAAACAGGATTCATTTCAGGGATGCAAAGTTGGTTCAATATAACCAAATAATCTGGTATAATTCATCACATCACAAACAGCAAGGATAAGAACCACATGGTTATCTCAATAGTTGCAGAAGAAACATTTGACAAGATCCAACATCCCTTTGTGATGAGGGTTCTGGAAAAATTAGGAATCCAGAGAACATTCCTCAATAGAATAAAGGCTGTATGTGACAGAAACCTAGAGCCAGGATAAAATTTAATGGTGAAAAACTAAAGCCATTTCCTCTTAACTCAGGCACAAGACAAGGATGTCCACTCTCTCCACTTCTCTTCAATTTTGTATTAGAATGACTAGCTACAGCAACAAGAAAATAGGCAAATATAAAAATGATCCAAATAGGGAAAGATGAAATAAAACTCTTCCTATTTGCAGATGACATTAGCTTGTGTTTAATGAATACCACAGTCTCCACTCCCAAATAACTCATGCTGATTCTAAACTTTGGCAATGTAACATGGTATAAAATTAACCCTCAAAAATTCAATGGCTTTTCTCTATGCCAACAATGAGAAAAGTGTGGCTGAAATCAGGAAAGCAACTCCATTTGTAATAGCCCCACAACAATAAAATACCTAGGGATTAACTTAACCAAAGAAGCTAAGGATCTCTGTGATGAAAATTTTAAAAACTTGAAAAAGGAAATCAAAACATAAATTCGATAGTGGAAAAAATCTCCCATGTTCCTGGATTGGAAGGATAAACATCGTGAAAATGGCAATACTTCCCAAGGCTATCTACTAATTCAATGCAATACCTATTGATATTCCTACCAGATGCTTCAAGGAAATAGAAGACACAATGCAAAAATTCATACCGAAAAATTAAAGGACCCAAATAGCAAAAACAATCCTTAATAGAAAGAACAGTGGTGGAAGAATATCAATACCAAATTTCAAACTCTACTCCAAAGCTATAATATTCAAAACAACTTGTTACGGGCACAAGAACTGACCTCAGGACCAATGGAATAGAATTGAAAACCCAGAAATGAATCCACAGACCTATAACACTGTAATCTTCAATGAAGAAGCTAAAAACTATAATGGAAGAAAGACAGCCTCTTCAGTAAATGGTGCTTGCAAAATTGGTAAATTACTTGTAGAAAACGAAATCTATATCCTTATATATCACCCTGCACCAGAATCATCTCCAAATTGATCAAATACCTCGGAGTCCAAGCAGACACTCTGAAAATTTTAAAGAATGGAGTAAGAGACACCCTAGGTTTCCTTTGCATAGACCAATATTTTCTTTAAAGATACCCAGAAACAGAACAAAACAAAGAAAGAATGGACAAATGGGATTGCAATAAATTGCATAACTTCTGCATGTCAAACACATAGCTAGCAAGATCAATAGAAAGCCCATGGATTGGGAGATTTTCACTAGCCATACAAAGAACAAGGGCCTCATATCTAAAGTATACCTGGATCTCAAAAACATTAAATCCCCCAACAACAAATCCTCAAAGAAACAACTTCCCAATAAATCAGTGGACTAAAGACTTAAAGAGAAACTTCTGTGAATAGGAAAGAAGGATGGCCAGTAGACACATGAAGAAACGCACAACCTTCTTAGCCAGAAAAGAAATGCAAATCAAAACCACATTGTGATACCTCCTCACCCAAGATACAATGGCTATAATCAAGGTCTCTAATAACAACAGATGCTGGAAGGACAGAAGGGAACCTTACTGCATTGTTGGTGGGAGTGTAAACTTGTTCAGCCACTTTGGAAATTAGTATGGAGGCTTCTCAAAGACTTTACATAGAGCTATCCAATGACTCAGCCATCAGACTTTTGGGCATTTACCCAAGAGATCACAAACAAAACCGTACTAAAGCTACCATCATAACTATGTTTATTGCAGCGTTATTTACCATAGCTAAGATATTGAATCAAACAAGATGCCCCTCAGTAGATGAATGGATCAAGAAAATGTGGACTATATACCCAATGGAATTCTATGCTTCCATCAGAAATAATGACATTGCCACATTTGTTAGGAAACACAAAGAATCGGAAAAAGTATATTAGGTGAAGTAATCCGAGCCCAAAGAAACATAGTTCCCTTGGTTTCCCTTACTTGCAATCCCTAGTATATGTCTGAGACAAGCGGAAACATTCAGATAAGTTGATGTTTGGCGAAATTTACCCCAAAGTAAGGATTCAAATGTTTTTCTTTCTTATGATTGTTTCTAACAAATTTATAAGATGATTTCTTTCTTGCTTTGTATGTCCCTTCCACAAGGTATAACCCCTGCTTTCACTGTATTTTATGTTGGTATAATTTGTGAAGGGGAAGGGAAAAAACAAATGTGGATTCATTGCAGCAATGAGATGTACAAGATTTATGTCGAAAAACGAACTTTACAACTTTGGCTAGGGGGGGGATTAAAGGGGAGGGGGAGTGGGGAATGGGAAGGAATGGGAAGGGGAAACAAAGGAGGAGGCAAAAAAGCTTGATGAGAAATATACTCATTCCCTTGCACATGTAATTGGACCCACTGTTTACTATATTTTCAAAATAAAAATTATCTGAAAAAATTGTATGAATGGATAGTGCATATGATTTTATTTTTCATTACAAACATAGAATGTAGTAAAAATTTTCATAGCAATTACACTGCAGTAGGTTGAGGTCAGATTCAAATGTAAATAATATACTGTGTTCATGTACAGAATTTGAGCATCAAAAATTTTAATATGCCTGTGGTCCTAAAACCAATACCTTACTGATATTGTGTGACAAATACAATTTCTTATAAGTACAGAAATTTTCCTTGTATCTTTTTAATACATATTTTTATTGTAAATGTCCTGTGCACAGGGTTTAGAGTTACATAAATAAGGTAATGAGTACATTTCTTACTGAGCATTTTTATCCTGTCCTTGTTTTTTCCCATACCGTCCCTTCCCTCCACACCCCCCATCCCTTCCCTCCACCCCCCGGCATCTGATAGAATGTCTTGTACATCTCATTGTTACAATGGGTCACCTTGTATCCATTCCTTGTATCTTAAATGAAGAAATGCTGGCTTGATTTATGCTGATTCTACTTGTATAGATACACCTAAAATCACTCGCCAAGTCCAAGAGCACATAAATCATATGCACATCACTTTTTTTCATTTTGTTATAATTGTGTTATACACATTTATTGACAGGTTACAAATTATTCTCAAATTTTAATGCATTAAAATACTTTCTTTTTTTCTTATTTTCTTAGCTAGGAAATCAGCAAGACCTCAGTAAGTATTCCTCACATAGGACTTTTCAAATGGGTTGGTGAAATGTTGAGCTGAGCTCCCATCTTCTGAGGACTCACACTTCTGCTTAGGAATTGATGCTGGCTGTTGGAAAAGAGCTCAAGGAAGAATGTCATTTAAAGACTTATAACTTTATTCTGCACCAGGGTATTTTCTTGCTACTTTGTTTGTTGAGAGTGTCTACAAGAACAAGCATTCCCTGGGGAGCAGGGAGATGCCATATGAGGTTTTCTTACTGAGATTTCTGAGTGACTTGCTATCACTTGTACTGCATTTTGCAAATCAAATCTGTCAAAACCGTTTTAAGAGATAAGAGGAGTGGTAAAAGAACTTATAGAGATAAATACTTCTTCAACATATTTGGTTCCAAGCATTCTGTCTAAGGCATATTCAACAACTAGTGAAACTTGTGTTGTCTGTAGCTATGTGTCATTCTCTATGTGTGCATTTATACATGTGTATAGGTATGTGTGTATTTTTGTGTACAGTAACATGCATGTCTACATATAGATGGGCATATACACACATATATTCATATACAAATAAATATACATATATAAATATATGTGCATATATATATACATATATATATCAGTTGTTCATTGATTCAATCTATAGTTCCCAGCATATTGCCATTCTCACAAAGTGTACATGGTAAACTGCTCTGAGGATATTTGTTCTATGATAGGCATCTTTTGTACTCACTTCCCCCATTAACCTTGTTTTTCATCCCTGAATATCTTCTGTCTACTTTCCATAGGTTAGCATTGTTTTCATTATATGTATTCACTGATAATAGAAGAAAAAATTTGTGTGTAAAAGAAAAAGAACTTTTAGGTCAGAGGTTAAAAGTATCCTAACGTCTCAATGATTCCTATGAGATAAAATTTGTAATAGTAGTAAAAGTGAAAAGGAATTCCTAGATCTGTTGTTTTGCCATTTAGAATAGGGAAGAATAACATGTCACTGTAATACCTCTTAAAGAATGCCAGGGTAACTGATGGTCGCTATCATGTTTCCACAACACCAGTGGATTCTGAAGGATAACAGTAGACCAGCAGAAATTCTAATTACCAGATATGGAGCATGAAAGAAAAAGAGAGGAAATGAGACAGTGAACGAGAAAGAGAAATATCACAATACTGAAAGTGCATAACAGATAAACAAGAGCTGTATGAGAATATTCATACTGCTATCTTTAGACTCTACATCTACATTTGGAGGTATTTGATGTATGATAACCCATCAACATGAAATATAAAGTTATTTTGATAAAAATAAAAATGATTCAGAAGAAATTATAAACGCAAAAACAATCTTCACAGAAACAAATTCTCAGAAATATTTCATCACTTTGAAAAGGATAAAGTGGCTGAAGTTAGTAGTATGACAATTCACAAAGACATAAAAAGATATTAATATATTTCATTATATATCCCAAAGAAGAAAGCAATTATTGTTTAAATGATTTTTTAAAACACAGTCTCTCAGGTGTTGGGAAGGTGGCTCAGTGGTAGAGTGCCTGCCTTGCGTGCACTGGGTTTGATTCCTCAGCATGACATAAGCACAAAAAGATTGAAGTGTGTTGTGGCTCAAGTGGTAGCGCTAGCTTGGAGCTGAGGGAGAGCACCTAGGACCCAGAGTTCAAGCCCCATGATCAGAAAAATCAAAATATAAAACAAAACACAGTCTCTCACTTTTGTGGCCTCAACTCTGTAATACCACTGCTTCAGCCTAGGGCTAAAGTTTTAGGTGTGGATATTTATCAACACTCCTGATTCAGACTCTACTTAATCATTTTTTAAATAAATATTTTGTTCTTAATTTTCCTCTTTGTAAATTCACATGCTCTATAAAAAATGGTTTGGCCATCCCAGTAACCTTCTCAATGTACCTCCTAATGACGACTTTCAAAAAGTTGTATTATACTACAAGGAAAACAATGCTATAAATAAGGAAAACCAATAACAAAATATTAATGATTAAAATAAAAACTAAAATAATTATCAGTGTTTTCAGTATTTGAAGGGTATTACCTATTAAATTTTACTATTTTCTCATATCCCTGTACATTTAAAACAGGTTAAGGTTATGATATTCAACAAGAGGTTTTTAGGTTATGAGTAATCTTTAAAGTTACCCACTAAGATTACTATTTAAGTCTCATCTAATCATTTGTATATGTCTTATATCATTTGTTCCTCGCTAACATATAAAATAAGGAAGCCAGGGGCTGGGAAGGTAGTTCAGTGGTAGAGAGCTTGCCTTGCATGCTTGAGGCCCTGGGTTCGATTCCTCAGCACCACATAAGCAAAAAAAAAGCCAGAAGTGGCGCTGTGGCTCAAGTGGTAGAGTGTTAGCCTTGAGCTGAAGAGCTGAGGGAGAGCGCCCAGGCCCATAGTTCAGGCCCCCGACCGGACCCCCAAAAAATTTTAAAACATAAAATAAAATATGGAAGCCCTATAGTTTTAACAGAAACTTTGTAGTTAATAAAGTCTTAACTCTTTATATTCTGCTTCTTTACACAAAGACTTGGCAACTTCTCATTAGTAATGTTCATATAAACTCTGAAATATACATACATAGTAGCATATGTCTGTTACCACAAATCTTAAATACTTTAACGAAAAGTTTTATTACCTGCCAAACAGTCCTTGTTTTAGCATATATAAGCAAATTCCCAAAATATATTTAAACCATTAAAACTTTTAACTAAACTTAACACTTGCTGCAGTGTTCATTATGACAGGTGCCTTGTATAGAATAATTGAATTCCTCCTCCTACACATCTCTTGAACAACAAATATCTGGAATTATTTTGTTTTTGACCTGTCCATCTTGATTTTATTCTTAAATGTGTGCTTATGTAAGAAGTATATGGCTCTAAAATTTCATGAAAATTCTTTTAAACTTACTTTTTGTTGAATGGTCTAGTTTAAGAAAATCAATTACACTTTATTTATAAAACATGTTCTATGTTCCATTCAGCATCACCTACTCTAACATTGGAACGATACAAAGAAGATTTGAATGGCTCCTGTGCAAGGATGGCAGGCAAATTCCTATACCATTCCATACTTTTACAACAACAGATGCTGGAGGGGATGTGGCCACAAGTTAACTGTACTACACTCTTGGTGGGAGTGTCAACTTGTTCAACCACTTTGGAAAGTAGTATGGAGGTTCCTCAAAAGACTTCACATAGAACTCCCCTAAGACACAGCAATCCCACTTTTGGGCATTTACCCAAAAGATCACAAACAAGACGGTACTAAAACTACCATCACAATTATATTTATTGCAGTATTGTTTAAGATAGCTAAGATATAGGACCAACCCCGATGCCCCTCATCAGATAAATAGATCAAGAAAATGTGCTATTTATACCAATGAAATTCTATGCCTCCATGAGAAAGTATGGCATCACCCAATTTGTTAGAAAATGGAAAGACTTTGAAAAAAATATTAAGTGATGTAAGCCAAGTCCAAAGAAACATAGGTCACAGGGTTTCCCTAATTTTTAATAACTAATATATCTGGGATAAGCAGAAAAGTTCAAAATCTATGCACATATGACCAGATAAGATGTTGTTAAGGGAAATGAATCCCCAAATAGGAACACAACTGTTTTTTCTTTCTTGCTTGCTATTGTTCTAACGTACTTATAACAGGCTATGTGATTTTTTTTTGTTTCTTTATATGTTTCTCCCCCATGCTATAACCCCTGTTTTCACTGTATTTGAATTTGGTGTGCCCACCTCTTGTACATACGCTCCTGTAATTTGGGGAGGGGAAGGAAAAAAACAAAATGCTGAAATAGGGATTCAGGTTGACCCATTGTAACAATGAGATGCACAAGACACTATGTTGAAAACTGAACTTTACAATTTAGGCAGGGGAAGTGGGGAGGGGAGTATACTTGTAGAGGTGGGCGGGAAAGGACGGTAGAGGGAAAATAAAGAAGGAGGTAACGAAGCTTGTTAGGAAATGTACTCATTACTTGCTCATGTAAATATGACCTCTCTGTACAGTATTTTTAAAATAAAAAACATATGAAAATATTCTGAGAGGAAAGAGTTTATTTCCTTTATTTTACTCATATAATATGGCTAACAAAGAAATTAATGCAAAACACTGATATGAAGGTATTTTGAATGAATGTGTATGTGTGCACGTGCACGTGTTCTCATGCACTTGCATGTATGTTGGTGTGCTCACAGTTTGAAAAAAGGGCGTCAAAGTCTTGCTAGGCCTGCTCTCTAGATTGGTGAGCTACTATATGAGCTACATCTCCATTCCTGGCCCTTTGCTAACATTAAAATTTTTGAAAAATAATCTCATGAATTTATTTTGTCCTGATTGGCTTCCACTGTTATCCACAGATCTCTGGATCCTGAGTAAATATGCCAAGTAGTTAGGATTACAGGTGTGACCAACCAGCACAAGGCTTTCAGAATAATTTTAAAAGTGGAAGAAAGTTTACTTCACGGGGGCTTGTTTTATCATCTCCTACTTATAAAGCATTTTGGAGTGATTATTTGTGATTTTTTTTTCGTTTTTTGGATTCTTAAGAAAGTGATGATATTTAAAAATTTAGTACTTTTTAAAATGGAACCTGGAAAAATGGGACAGAATATATTTGTCTCTCTCATAAGCTCAGCTCTGTGCATGATAACCCAATGTCACCAACACAGTCTGTGTTGAAGACAAAATGTAACAGAAAACAATCACCATGGCCAATAATTGCTATGGTATTATTTCTTGGACAATATGAACATTGAATAGAGAGTGTAAGAGAATGGAGAGATTTTACCTACCTTTTGTGTATTGCTGAAAGACTTTTGGAAACTTTGACTCATTTCCTTCCTCACAGTGTGTGCTTGGGCCATGCACTTATTGCCTTTAATTACAATTTTCCCAACACTAAAATGGCAATAACATTAGCATTATAGAAAATGTTATCTTAAGAATTAAGGAAATTAAAACTTGTGAAATACTTAACATAAATTTCCATGAATGAGTTTTAAGTTTAGCCAGCAGTTTTTTTTTAAAATACTAAAAAGAATGTGATAAATATTACAGAAATCATTGCATATAGTGAGCAAACAGAAGTAATGTTATCTATTGACCATGCTCTTCTTCCAAGGAAGCCAGGTGGATTATTTCTCATGCTGTAAATCAAACTTGTTATCTTATGTCTTGATAGTGTAAAAATATCAGGACAAAATAATGAAGGAATGTTGTAGACTGAGGTGAAGTCCATATGAAAATGTGCACAACTGATAAAACATAAAAGTATCTTAGCATTATATTGTGTTTTACATCATTTAAGTTACATTGCAAAGTTAAGTAAGACCTAGAAGAATGGATTCTCTTTTTGATGTCCTATCATAGGTCCTTGGATGAACTCTTTCCTCATTCTTGTAAAGACATCATCAGATGAGAGGAACTACATTATTTTTTGTTTGCTTCCGTACATTTATTCTTCATTTGAAATCTGAACTACTTGAGACTGAAAGAAAATAAGGAAATTAGACCCTCAGTCTTTGGAAAGAACAATCAATGTGAAATAAATAAAATGCATACAACCTTGTAAGAGGTCTGACTAAAGTGAGTTATATAGTCTCAAGCATAAACAGAAAATGATTAAGCAATATCATGTTATTTAAAATGGAAAATGTTAGGAGTTGCTTAATATTGTTCCTTTCTAATACCTTGAATTAATTATTGATTTTGTATAGAAAGATTAAAGATGAGATTAAAAAGAAAATTGATTAAAAGTAGACAAAAGTTCTGAATAGACATGCTCTCCTTAAAGCCCTGAAAATTTCCAGTGGGTTTACAAAGTTCTTTAATACCACTTCTATGCTGGTTTAATTCTTTTCCAGCAGAAGTCATTAGAGAAATGTAATTCAAAATTACTATGATACTACTTCATAATTATTGTAACTTTTATCAAAAAATCAAAGGAATCGGGTGTGGTGGTAAAGGCTTTTAATTCCAAGCATATAGGAGGTTGGATTTAAGTCTAAGGCCAGTCTGGAGTACTGAAGAGAATAAAAACCTGCCCTTTATTACCTTATAATAAAGGTAATAATGCTGAGAGTGTGGAGAAAAGGAAATTTTCTACACATTTCAACAAAATGCAGGTTAGTATTCTCCTTGTAGAAAGTAATATGCAGCTTTCTAAAAACTTCAAAGTTGAAATATCATCTGCCCCACCAATCATGTGATTATTTCCCTATGAGTAACTCAAATATATCTGCAGTTCATTGTACTCATCATTCACAGCAACAGCCAAGATATAAATCGAAGTTCAGTGTTCAACTACAGACTAATAAAGCAACTGTGGTACATGCACAAATATCTTTTTCTGTTTCATCCTTAAAATAGCAAGAGACTTCTCCCATTAGCCACAAATTACAATGACCTGAAAGATGTATTCTAAATGAAGAAAAATATTGTCTTCTGATCTTTGTAAACACACACACACGCACACAGAAACACACACACACACACACACACACACACACACACACACACACACACACAAACCAACATCAAACATTAAGAGAGAAATTTTTAAAAAGTAAAACAACGTGGAATTGCTGGGGCATTTAGGTCACAATGTAGAAGATAGTAGATATACAGGATGAACCGGTATAGAGTTGTAATGTACAACATGAGGATACAGGGGACAACACTGGCCTTACATGGTTTCCCTTATTTGCAATATCTAGTATATGTCTGAGTCAAGCAGGAAAAGTCAGATAAGGTGATGTTAGGGAAATGAACCCTACGATATGTATTCAATTTTTTTTCTTTCATGCGATTGTTTCTAACACATTTATAAGACTAGTTATTTGTTGCTTTGTATGTCCCTCCCCCACAGTATAACCCCTGCTTTCACTGTATTTGATGTCGGTATAATTTGTGGAGGAGAAGGGGAAAAATAAATCGTTTAAATATTGATACAGGTGGACCCATTGCAACAATGAAATATACAAGTCGTTATGTCGAAAACAAACTTTACAATTTTGGTGGGGGGGAGGAAAGGGGGAGGTTTAGGTGGGGGGCGGGGGGAGGTTCAGAAGGGATAGGAAGGAGAAACAAAGGAGGAGGCTACAATCCTTGTTAAGAAATGTACTCATTATCTTGTCCATGTAATTGTAACCCCTCTGTACAGTATTTTCACACACAAAAAAAATAGAATGAAGCTAAGTAAGTAGGAGTTGTTCTTCTGAGTAGGGGTTGCTCTTTTTGTTGTGCTTCCTTCAGTAATGGATAAGATGAACATAATTCTTTAAATATACCTGCCTGTTTGCAGAAATAATAACAAACACTATACCAATAATGTTGCATGCTCAATATAGAACAAAATGTCAAATTAAAATACATGATATTATCCTTGGTGTAAACTAATTATTGCAAATAATGGAAACCATGGGACCTATGTTTCTTTGTCCAGTTTACTTCACTTAATATGATTTTTTCAAAGATCTTCCATTTCCTTAAAAATGAAATGGTACCTTTCTTTCTGATGAAAACATAGTATTGCATGTACGTATATCTCTCTGTTGTGTGTGTGTGTGTATGTGTGTGTGTGTTTCACTTTCTTGATCCATTCATTTACTGAGGGGCATCGGGGTTTATTCCATATCTTAACTAGGGTAAATACTACTGTGATAAAACATAATTGAGCTGGTAGCTTTAGTGTGGCCTTGTTTGTGGTCACTAGGGTAAATGCCCAGAAGTGGGATTACTGGGTAATAGGGGAACATTATTGTGTACATCAAGGATAATATTAATAGTTGAGCAGAATAGCTCAATAGCTATGTACATATGACTCTATAAGGTGATTCAAAGTTAAATCAACACTTGTTGATTTAACTTTTTGTTGTTCTTAATATACTACGTGATTTGTTTTTATCCTTTTGTGTTTTCCACACCTATAGTTCATCGACTGAAGACACTGTATTTTAATCTGATGCCCGGGAATTGTAAATATGTTGTTCTGAACTTGGAAATGGAAAGAGAAAAAACAAAATGGTGAGACAAAGGACAAAGGAGTAACCTATGCAACTGTGATACTCACAAGACAATATGTTGGAAATAATCTTGGGGGGGCGTTGGGAGAGAAGAGGGAAAAATTGGAGAAGGGGTAACAAGTTAGAAAAGAAATGAATTCCTTACCTTACTTGTGTAAGTATAACCCCTCTGTACTTTTCCTTAACAATAGAATTTAAATAAAAAATAAAATCAGCAGCAATACAGGAGATAGCAGAGGGGGGAAATACTGCAGTATAGTGCAGTAAAGCAGCTATGGAGACCAGAAATTTTACTTTTACATAGGAAGTAATAAACTAGCACACAGATTTTCAGCCTCATGTCAGTCATTAAAAAGGGGAAACAAAATGCACAATCAGCAAACCAATAGAGATAAAATAGAAAACTAAGCAAGTTGAATGGATGACTTGGACCAAGAATAACAAATGACACAATTAGGTAACAAATAACAAGCTGGTAAGTTTAAAAAATATTACCCATAATTCTATTAAATGTTGTGTACATCACAATTTGTTAGCACTATAATTCAAATCACAGTTAAATAATACATCATTATTATAATGTTGTTTATTTTTGATTTCTTAATATTGAATGTTTAATATAAAATTTTAATTTTAGCAGCTATAGAAAAGAAGAAAGTGAAATTAATTTTAATGATATATTTCATGAATTGTAAAATTGAGAAACAGTAGAATTTAAAGAAATAATTTATCATTATTGTTTTATTTCTGTGAATTAATGTAATAATTCAAAGTGTATTCTACACTTAACACTCATCTTAACATCAAATAATAAATTATTTCACATGACTTGGTTTTAGGTGGAAGGATTTAGCACTGTGGTAAAATTCATACCACACAATACACGAGGGAATGTCCTCTCTCATCCAGTTTAAGTTGTGGAAATTTGATTTCTACATGAATGTCAAATTCATGTCTAGGTGACATATATACAAGTATATAGAATTATATGCATGAGGAGTACTTCAGATGATACTTAAAAGTCATATTCATTAATTAAATTTTTATTATTTTGTACCAAATAAATATTTATAGAGAGACTGAATTTCTGAGTAGTTGATGGTGTATGTGGGCCAGATTATGCACATTGAGGCTTATTTTATATTCCTGATATTGTTTCTACAGTTAGATTTAATTTTCCATAACTGGGTTAAGTTATTATATTGGATATATGAAAGTAATTTTTTGTCATTAATCCTTTGCCAGTTGTCTAATACTAATATAATCTATCCATGTGTTAGAAGTATTGGAAATAACAACAGATATAAGCAAGATAAATCAGTCTGAGGTAGAAAAGAATTTTCACCTTTATTTTGATAGCTGGTCCTCTTTTACACTACAGAATATTCTTGGGAAAATGTGCTCCATGCTGGCCACAACTGCAGAATATTATGGTTTGATCTATCAAAAGAGAAGGAAGGATGGGGAACCTCCCTTCCAAAAGTCTGCTCCCAGAGATGTGATCTGCTTTATGGTGGTTACTTGAAAATGAACATTTTTCACAGTCAACCTTGAAAAGCCATCTTGATAGACCATTTCTGTAAGTGGATTACTACAGACTTGTTCATGGCTTTGTAAAGATGCCAGATTTCCTCATTTTGAGACAATTTAACAGGAATTTAGTCACCTGTTTTTGTATCTTTCAGGGAAAAACCAAATGACCCTAAGCCAGGGAATCACTGGGGACCAGAAAAGCTACTACCTTGAATAGTAATCCTAGACCTCTAAAACAAAACACACACACGCGCGCGCGCGCACACACACACACACACACACACACACACACACACACACACACAAATCAAACAATCGAACAAACAAAAAAATCCAGTTAGTATAGCCAGTCAGGGCTGCTATGAAAGCCTACTTGAAGTCAGGCAAAAAAAGAGAAGCTGAGAGTTATTTAGCTGATAACCAATATATTTTTTATGAGGTAGACTGAAATGAGACCCCAGAGAGAGGGTCAGGAAGACTGATCAGAGAGACTAAAATTGGCCACACAAATGTTGGAAAATAAAATTCTTTGCAGAACAAATAAATCATAGTAAGCCTGCGCATATAAGAACAAGACAGCAGACCAAATTCCAGAAATGCACATTTTCTTAGAGGTCAGCTTAATGAATTAGCAATGGAAATATTTGAATTCTTAAATATTTGACCACATGTGGAAGAAGGCTGAAGAGAAAGAAAATGCCATCATTCTGTTAGGAGGTCCAACATCACATTAGGAAATAATCAAGCACAGATTTGTAATAAAAAGAGTAAATAATTATTCCAAATGAGGGCTTCATTTGTTTTGATCTAACAGTTCTTGATTTAGGTGCTAGCAATTACCATACAATTGATCCAGACCCACAGCTGAGTTAATACTGACCGCATTATTCCCACATGAAGGAACAGAGAAAATTTACAAATGTCTGATGAAATGAGTAGAGAGTGAAATGTTCTAATAATTATATCTGAAGTTTAGAAACAGGTGATGAGGTGGATTTTCTTTTCTAAAAATCCCTCATTTTTAGCCTAGTGCCAGTGGCTCACAGCTGTAATCCTACCTACTCAGGAAGCTAAGGTCTGAGGACGGCTGTTCAAAGCCAACCTGGGCAGGAAAGTTCCTGAGACTCATCTCTATTTAATCACCAGAGAACTAGAAGTGGCACTGTGGTTCAAGAGGTGGAGCACTCACCTTGACTTGAAGAGCTTAGGGACAGTGTCCAAGCACATACTTCAAGCCCCTCAACCAACAACAAAAATCTCCCTTTTCTTGGATCTTTTCCTAACATTCAACAAAGAAGCCATTTTATTAAGCACTACATTTAAGTCCTATTCTAGCTACTGCAAATAGAATGATTTGGTATCCTATGACAAATGGTTCATATTTGTGGAAACAATTACCGGCAGTGGTAACTTTTTTTCCAGTCCTTGAACTCTGGGCCTGGGCCCTGAACATGGTTATGCTGGCAGCTTTCATTTGAGCTTGTTTGTTATTTATTGGATTACTGCCAATGAGGGTAATTACTGGGTGTAAAGGAAGATATATGTTTAGTCTTTTCAGGAAACTCCGTACTGCATTCCACAGTGGTTGAACAAGTTTAGTTTCCCACCAACAGTGTAATAGAGTTCCCAATTGGTTACATCCATGCCAGCATTTTCTATTGCTAGTTTTCTTGATAATGGGCATTCTAATTGGGATGAGGTAGAATCTGTCTTGTTTGCTTGTAGATTTGTGGGCACCTTCTAGATACCATGAATGAATCCATGAAATCTGTATTGCTCAGAGTCTGCATTCCTTTCTCTTTTCTCTTAGTATAATTTTCCCAAGCCTTTCATTTTCCTTAATATTGGTGAAAAGTCATCCTTTCTGATGGGTGAATAGAATTCCAGTGTGTGTGTGTGTGTGTGTGTGTGTGTGTGTGTGTGTTTGTGTGTGTAAGATGATTATAGGCCCATGAGTTCATTTCTATGTGTTATGTTTCATGTGTACTTTTGTAATTCCATATTAAATTTGGATTGCTTTCTTTACTGCATTGAAGAATATTTTTAGGATTTTGATGAGTATTGCATGGTCAATTGTTTGGGGCAATATTGCAGTTTTTGACACTTTAATTCTTCCACCCAAGAACATTGAAAGATTTTCCATATCCTTGAATCTCCTTCAATTTCCCTTTTTAGATTTTAATGTTTTCACAGTAGAGTTCCTTCACATTTTTAGTTAAATTAATTAACTCCTAGTTTTGCTGTTGTTATTTTTTTGTTTAGATTAGATTAGATTTTGAGGGTAATACATATGAGGTTGTATTTTGGATTTCAGGTTGGTTCTTCCCATTGTTGGTAACACAGAAAAACTACCGATTCTTGGTGGGTTTTATACCGTGCTACATAGCTGAAGGTTAGCATCATCTTTCCTAACTTCAGGGAGGAAGCTATAAGGACTTTTAATTCAGGATCATTTCATCTGTAAAAAGGGATAGTTTTACTTCTTCCCCATTTGTATCCCCCTTTTTTTTTCTCTTTCTAATTGCTCTTGCTAGAAAGTCCGCTACCATTTTGAAGAGTAGTAGAGAGTGGACATCCTTGTCTCATTCATGATTTTAATGTCTTAATGCTTCCACCGTTAGGTAAATGCTAATTATCTCTATCATAAACATACTCTGTATTAGATTGAGGAGTGTTCCATGCATTCCTAGCTTCTCAGACTTTTTTAATCATAGAAGGGTATTGGAGGTTTTTAAAAGCTATTTCTATATCCATATAGGTGATCATGTGTTTCTCACCCCTGCTTCTGCTGACGGTTTGTGCTATGGTTATTGACAAGAATATTGAATCAAATTGTATCCTAGGATGAATCCTATTTGATCATACCATATGGCTTTTTTGTTAGTTACTGAAATTGGCTGATGAGAATTTTATTAAGAAGTTCTGTAGTAATGCTTATCAAAGAGTTCTCTTTCTTTGGTGAGTCCTTATGTGATTTAGGGAAGTGTCTAATCCTATCTTCATAGAATGTGTTTGATAATTCCATTTCCCTATCCATTCTATTGAAGAGTTAGACCTGCGTATTGTAAGTTCTTTGCAGGCCTTAATTTCATGATAAATTCATTGAGTCCTAGCCTTTTCTGGAATGGGAAGTGGTTTATTGACATTTAGTTTTCATTAATTCTTATGTTTTACTTCTTGCTTCAGATTCAGTATAGGAAAGCATCAATTTCTTCAGGATTCTCCAGATTATTGGCATAAGGTTTTCAAAGTACTCTCTTATAACATTCTCAATTTTGCTTATATCTGTTGTGTTGTCTCATTTTTGTCTCTAATTTTCTCTATTTGAGTTAGTCCTCTTATTTTTTTATTATGAAAGTGATATACAGAGGGGTCGTTACAGTTACATAAGTAATGAGTACATTTTTTTAAGTGTTAACCCTTCCCCATTTTTTCCTGCTTCCCCCAACCCTGACATCCCACTCCCCCAAAGTTGTAAAGTTCATTTCTAACATAGTGTTAGAATCAGGTTAACATGTATAAGACAAAGGGTACAGAAATAAAAAACAGTGAGTACAAGGAATTACCCAAAAGGTAAAAACTAAATAGAAATAACCAAAAACAGCTCACTATACAATCACCTTGTATCCATTTCTTGAAGCTCATTTCAATAAGCATCATTTTATATGGTAATATGCATATTGCTTTTGAGCTATTGTGACTATTGTAGACATATTCTAGTGTTTCCAAAGGATTGAAATCGGTGGCCTATGATTCTTTGGGTCTTGCTTGTTTGACTTATTATATTTTCGAAGTGATTCCATTTTCTTACAAATGGGGCAATGCCATTCATTCTGATGGAAGCATAGAGTTTTGTTGTGAACGTATATGACATTTTCTTGATCCCTCATTGCTGGCTCATAGGGGAGCTCAATTGAGGAACTTCCATACATCTTTACAGAGTATTTGAACAAGTTTACATTTCCACCAATACTGTAGTAATGTTCCTTTTTGGCCACATCCCCACCAGCCCAGCATCTGTTATTTTTAGTTCTCTTCATAATGGTAACTCTAACTGGGGTGAGGTGGAAGCCCAATGTTGCTTTGATTCGCACTTCTTTTATGGCCAGAAATGTTGCATATTTCTTCATGCGTCTATTGGCCATGCATATTTCTTCTTCAGAGAAGTCTCTCTTTACATCTTTAGCCCACTTATTAAGAGAGTTGTTATTTCTTTGAGGATTTGTTTTTATTTGGGGGGAGTTAACTTTTGGGGCTCTAAATATATTTGAGATATGAGGCCATAGTGTGTTGCAGAGCAAGTAAAGATCTCCCAATCTGCTGGATTTTTTATTTACTTATCTATATAAATTCTCTTCTTAGTCAGATTTGGTATGGTTGTGTCAAGTCTGTTAATTTATTTAAAAAACCAACTCTTTTTTAAAATTCTTTCTATGTTTTATTTTGTCTTTATTTATTTATTTCTGATTTTTTAAAACTTGTTTCTGTCTACTGCTTTGGGTTAGGGCTTGCTCCTGTTTTCAAGGAGTTTGAGGTACATAATTAAAATATTTGTTTGAGATTTCCCCAATTGCTTGATGTAGGCACTCAGAGCTATAAATTTTCCTCTAAGTACTGCATTTCCTGTGTCCCAGAGAAGCTAGTATTTTGTGTGTTCATTTTTGTTAAATTCCAGAAACTTTCAGTTGTTTTCTAATCCCTTCAGTGTCCCACTGGTCATTCAGCAACGTGTTATTCAGTCTTCATGGGTTTGAAAATGTTTTTTTTTTTTTTTTGCTTTAGCTGTTTAATTCTAAGTTTATTGTGTTACATTCTGACAAGATATGGGAATTCAATTAATTTTTCTTTCAATTTGGACAGAATTCTGAGTGACATAGGATATGTTCTGTTTTGGAGAATCTTCCATGAGCTGCTGTGAAGAATGTATATTCTGACAATGAATGTATATTCCGTAGATGTCTGTTTGGGCTAGGTGGTCAATGTAGTTATTTAGGTCTGAAGTTTCTTGGTTGAGTTTCTCCTGGACAGTTCATTCATGGATGACAATGATGTGTTGAGATGTGTTTTCAGGTTAAGTAGTATTTGGTTGATGATGTGGAGTGCTCCAGGATTCAGGGCATTGATATTTAGACTTGTTATATCCTCCTAATTGAGCGTTGTCTTTATCAATATGTAATGTCTCTTTGTACTAATTTTAATTTAATTCTGTTTTATCTTATGTTAGTAATTGTACTGCAGCCTGTTTATGGTGTCCATTTGCTTGAAAATATATCTTCCAGGCTTTCAGTTTGAGTATGTGTTTGTTTTTGTCAATAAAATATGTCTCTTGTAGATGCTAGATGGATGCGACTTGTTTTTTGATACTACTATTTAATCTATGTCTTCTATTTGGAAATTTAAGTCCATTGATGTACAGAGTTAAGACTGAGAATTTCCTGATAGTCCTGCTATGTTATACATCTGCTGTTAGGAGCTGTGCCTCATCTACTTTTAATATATTTACTTTGTTCTTTGATAAGGAGCATTTTACATAATCAGTTCCTGTTCTTCTTGATCTTCTCTATGTAGGATATATTTGATTAACTTCTATCCTGCTGATTTGGTGGAGATACATTGTTTTAAGTTGCTTTGTAATGAAATATTTTTATATTTCCTTTAAATGTTAAGGAGTTTGGCTTGGGACCGTATTAATGATTGGTAGTTATTTACATTTAATGTTTGTCGTATATCATGCCAGGGTCTCCTTTTTGCCATATCAGCTAAAAATCTGCATTTAATCTGACTGTATATTCTTTATAAATAATCAGTCTTTTCTCTGTAGCAGCTTTAAAAATTCTTTCCTTGATCCTTAATGATCCTCTAATGGATTTTGATGTAGTGGTTGATTGTTCAGTTCTAGAATTCTCTGTTTGGTGTTTTAAAGGTTTCTCTTTTCTGAATGAGCCTATCTCTTTGGATATTTGGCATGTTCTCTGCTATATTTCTGTAATATGTTTCCCATCCATTTAGTTTCCTGCTCTTCTCCTTCTTGATACCTATCTTGATTTCTAAATGAGTCTTGTACTTCTGTAAATATCATATCTTATTTCTTGTATTTGTTCTAAATAATAATTTCCTCTTTCCTGTTAAACCTATTCTGTCTTTGACCCTGAGATTATCTTATATGTCATTTATTTGCTGTGGAGACTTTCTATTTTGTTTTCAATTTCCCTGTCTTCTAATTGGTCCTTTTTTAGGGCTTCTATCTCTTTATTAAAGATTTGCTTTAGGTATTGTATGGAATTTCTGTACATTTTTTATTTGGTTGAGTGGGTTGCAAAGGTTGTTTTCTTAGCTTTGCCTTCTCTCATATCTTTTAACTAGACATCCATTTTTTCCTTGGACTCCCTTTACTTCTCAGAATTTATTTATCTTTGTTTCTTATCTCCACGAATTATTTTGCTAATCTTTGTTTGGTCTCATCTTGTTCACAAATTTCCTTGTAGAGGTTTTCTCAATTTTCATTAATCACATTTTCAGCAGCATTTGTAATGTATTTTGATATATCTTCTAGGTCCTTGATTGTCTGTTCTAATGGCTGGTTATTTACTGTGTGAATTGAAGTACCTTGACATAATTTTTCTTGTATTTTTTTCTGATTGGTTGTGTCCATTTGGAGGTTTTCTCTTGGGGAAACTATGATGTTAATTATAGACTCTCTATGTTTTTGGTTGATTTGCCAGGTGTTGGTTTGGTTTTCTGTTTTGATTTGTTTTTCTGGAATTAGGTTTTTTCTATACAATTAAGTGCAGAGTATAAATCAGTTATGATGAGATGTTGTGATGTTAATACTTATGGTTCCAGTGACAGTTCGGACTGTCCAATGGTATGTTGAATAGCTCTGTGTATGGATGTGGCTTTCTCTGATTCACACTTCTGTTTCTACTTTTTTTCCACGTGGCCCTTTTATTTCTACATTGCAGATGAGCTTTTGAATATGTTGGTCAATACAGTCACAGTAGTCACCTGCCTGGCTGGCCAGGTTTTCATAGATTTCTGTTTTCTAGTGAAGATAGTATAAAATCATCTTATGAATTTTATGTCTATAATTATATCTATAATTACAGCTGTATATCTATAATTATAGTTGTCTTGGTGTGACCCTCTAGAAGTGGAGTACCGGCCAGGACTCTGTTTCATTAGAGAGAGCTAGGGAAATTTTCTGTTGTTATTCTGCCATTGTTTTTCCTCTTCCTCAGATTTATTTTATATATTGTTGATTTTTTTCACATAATTTAGGATTTGTGATGGTTGTATCAGGTTATTTTTGTTTTTCTGCTTGTGTTATTTTGAAGTAGTTATTTCAGGCTTCTATGAAGAGACAGAAATATTTGTTATTACATTGAGAGAAATCGAGAAGACATTTTAACTTATTTGCTACAAGTAAATAAATATTAAGCAAAGCTAATGAAAATAATCACTTCTTACTCTACAGAGGACGAGTATAGTACTCACGAATATCTTGGAGGAAAAGACTTTACACTCATTACAATTGATGCCTTACATTGAAATTACTGGCTAAACATTATTCTTCAGAAAGTCAAAAGCTCCATTTCTTTCATTTTAATATTATAAAATCATATTACCTGCATGTTGAATTGTTTTCCTCTGCTATTTTCAATTCCATTCTTCATCCATTACACATCTTTGAATGACCAATTCCTTCAAATACCTATATTTCTTATATTGTGTTATAAATCTCAGTAATATTAATACGAATTTATCTCTGAGCCTCATCTTGAGCTACATTTATATGTAATTTATGCAGTCTCAAGCAAGAAACCTATTTTACTCTATTTTATGTTTTAATCAATAAATGCATTCTCTTTAGAAATATGTTCTCATCTTTTATATTGCTCCAGTAAACATCATATGTCTAGTACTTTTAATGAAATATAAGGTTTGGAACTGGAAACCACCCCCCCCCCCATTATCACTTTAACGTAAACCCCTGGAGACTATTTTACATATAAATACATAAAAGTGCAATGCACATGTTTATATATAAATAATATAATGTTTAAGACAATTAGACACAAGGACTACCACATCAATTCTCAATTGACTTAAAGGCACCAAATCATTGTGTTCATGAATATCACTCTTATTAGAAAATGACTAGTCAATACAAAGTTTATATTATATTTGAAGTTTACAAAATGAAAATTACACCCAGATTTGCTGTCAATATCCTGTTTCCAGGAATTCATTTTTTCAGCAAACAGGGAAATAAAAATAAGGGTTTGACACAGAATGTAAGATGTAGAAGTAGACTGTCTTTCCTTAAGATGATAAGTACCTGCAAATCATGTGATATATTCAAAGATACTATAAAAATTCATAAGAGGATGTATGATCAGAAATGATAGGTAAGAAAAGTAACTAGAAAACTGTGTATGTAAATTGAGCTTTCAATATAAGAGGGCAAGTTTTCAATATATGGGCCTATAGAAGGTGATTCTGTATTTCTAACTCACATACAATATTCTGCATTTTTCCACATACTCCCGTTCTCTTACCTCAGTTCCTGATCAATATTCTTCTATTTCATGATGTCAATTCCCACTAAAATAACAAGGTGGATGTTTTTTTGGTCTCTAGATCCAATATATTTTAGTATTTTGGAATAGTATGAGTTCATGGAGTTTGACTTGAATGTCAAGATTGTAGATATTGTATTCAGGTTACTGTTAATTGGCCTGAAGCACACAAAGACACACAGTATACTAAAAAGAAGGGACTTGATCTCAGGGAAACATACAGGTCCAGGTAAGATCCTGAAGCAAAGAAAAATCAATGGAGCAAACACCAATCAACTATAAGTACAAAGGAATGGAACTGATCTCTGATGTTTCTGGGTGGCAGCTGTGTGTGTTTGCATGTGTGTGTGTGTTTGTATGTGTGTGTGTGGAGAGAGAGAGAGAGTTAGAGAGAGAGAAAGAATTTTAGTGTGGCTTCCATATTTATAGTCCATAGAGCAATACTTATTAGGGAGGAGGTGCTCATATCAGAGCTCTGATACCATTGTCTTCATTTTTTTACTACGAAAAACACTTGCTTAATCTCTAATTAAATAGGGAAAATAAACTAACATCTAACGCGATTGTTTTGACAATTTATTAGTATATTGAAGGCGAAAGGGAGCAATTGGAGATCAGTTTAACCTTTCTCCTCTCAGTTGAATATTACACAGCAATAGATGTGATTTCAGGAGTCTCTTGCAATGTACTGACAGCTGAATTATTAATATGCTTAATAATATGAAACATATGATGGAGAAATAGATCAGCCAGCAAGCACAAAGTACTAGTGATAAGACCGAACTTTTGAGCAGGTTGTCACATCTTTTAGGAATGTAATTCGTTCATATGAACTTCAAATTTTGTGGCTTTCCCTGTGTGATTAAATGGTAGGAAAGTACTGTAGGAAAATACTCTACTGTTCAGCCAAGTAGAAAATGCTCATGATCCCATCCTCATGTTACAAATTTCCATTCCATACCGACTCTATTTTAGAGTGCTTTCATTTAATATACTGCAGCACCTCATCCTTCCCTGTGGGAGACAGGAAAAAAGATAATTTTGTTTGAATATTAAATTACATAAATTAGTGGGTACAGGCATGATTTGTAAAATTATAGAAGTTTGTAATAAATGTAAGTAGGGAACATGTCACAAACAAAAAATATAATTAAAATCACATGACAAGACTAGAAGTCACAGCATTTTGTGCAAGGAAACATACATTAGATTAGTTCCAGAATTTCTAATTTGAGATAAATTATATATTAAAGCATAATTCCCTTTACCTAAGGATTGAAACATTTTATTGAAAAATATATTTCTTAGAGATATTTCTGCTTCATAATTTTAGGGATACAGGTGAAACCATTGCAACAATAAGATGGACAAGTCAGTATGTTGAAAAACGAACTTTACAACTTTGGCCTGGTGGGGGGTGGAGATGGGAAGGTATGGGAAGGGAAAACAAAAGAGGAGGCAACAATGCTTGATAAGAAATGTACTAATTACCTTGCCCTTGTAATTGTAACCCCTCTGTACGGTATTTTCACAATAAAAAAAAGAAAATAATTTTAAGAAAAACATAATCCCAAAGTAATAATTTTTCGTATTATTTTCCTATTTCCATGTGATTTACCTCCAAATTAGAAATCCAGATATATGATTTAATTTAGTTTAACCGAAACTATTATTGAGTATAAGGTTCTTATACTCTCTACATTCGTCACACTAACATCATCAAATATGGTGATTTTGAAATGATTAGTCTCTTTGTGAACTATGTTAACATTATTTACAATGTGAGTGAAATGTTTAAAAATAGTATTTATTTTAGTTTAATTACTCTGAAGAGACAAGAACTGATATAATAAAAGGCTAAAAATGATTAGATTTTAAATTGAGAATTTAAGAAATGTTTTTGACCACACTTGTTACTGGAGCCTTCACAACACCCTCATGAGATAATTTATACTGATGAAGCAAAAATCCTAGAGCTTAGACACTTACAAATACAAAAATTATGTCATTCTGAAAATTTAGATCACATATTAAACAGAAAACTTAGCATTCAAATATCTGAATATAGTAATACATTGAATTGCAGGGCAAGTACTTGTTCTGAAAGGAGATAAAATTGTATTTATTTTTAAAAGTAAACCTAAGTATACATTTGAATAAAAGACAATGTTTAAAATATCACTCATGTAAGACAAAAGATGTACAATTCGTTGTTTTTCATGCCAATTATGTTCTCTAAACTTACTAGAAATACTAGATTAGTAACCCTAAATCATTGTTTTGTAAGGAAATAGAAATTTAGTTTCCTAAAACTCATTACTATAACTTTTTCTCAAGCAATTTCTAAGTAATTGTTTATATTTTTTGTCATAGAATCTTATTTGATTTTTATTCATTAAGTTAATTAATTAGCCAATAACAATATAAATTATGCATGAACAAAGTTTATTTAACAAATGTATTTCTTTCAAAAGACAAATGGCACTCTTAAAGAACACAGGAAGGGGGCTGGGAAGGTGGCTCAAGTGGTAGAGTGCTAGCCTTGAGCTGAAAAGCTGAGGGACAACGCCCAGGCCCAGAGTTCAGGCCCCACGACCAGACCACCCCCCCCCCCCCACAAAAAAGAACACTGGAAGGCAGTGTTATGTATTTATTAATTTTTAGTTATTTTGTTAATGGTTATTAATTTTCAGAAGTGGCATTTTCATTGTGCTCTTTCCATAATATATTTAAAACTTTTGATTATACTCCCTCTATTTCCTTTTTATTATTATTTTCTCCAAAGATCTTCTGCATTTCACATCAAATTACATCTTTATATATGCACATATAATTAATTTGGAAAACTTTATGTGAACTGCAACTTAATTCAAGATGTACAGTGGATTAACAGGAGGAACAAAACCTTGAGTATTTTCAGTTAATTCTGAATTGAGCTATCATTATTATTTTGGTTAGGATTAGGATCCCAGACAGAATTAGAATTAGGGTTAGAGTAACAGAAAATTTAGGTTCAACACAGGATGACCCATTGAAACAATGATCCTCACAACACACTGTATTGAAAATGAACTTTACACCATCCATCATCGGGAGGGAAGACTGAGGGAGGTGGGAGAAGGAAAAGATAGTGGGACAACTACAAAGAAGGGGTTAACAATGCTCTACAAGAAAAGAACGGATTACCTTACACATGTAATTGTGTTCCCTTTGTAAGCCTCTTTACAAAAAAACAAGATTTAAAAATTAATGAAAAATAAAACCTGACATAGAAATAGAAATAGAAAATTGAAATAGAAAATGAAATAGAAAAACACTTTAAAACTTTAAAAATTTAGGTTCAAAATGCAAGTAAAATTTAGACCTACACGCTGAGCAAGAGATATGATATTTGTGAAATAGAAGCTTGCTATTATCATTATGATTCAGTTATATGTAGGCTTAGGATTCTGAAAGGTGTTCCAGTTAGAGCTGGTGTTAGGATAAGATAAAAGATGTAAGATATTTTGTAAAACTCAACATATTTTACGAAGAATGAATGGCATCAAAGTTAAAATGAACAAAAACCAGTGTCAGTGGAATTTTAACCATTCAGATATAATTTGGTTTAAACTGTGAGTTACTGTTTTAGTTCTTGTTAGGATTAGGGAAGGATAAGCTTAAGGGTAAAATTTACTTTTCCACTAAGAAGTAGAAGCAAAAAAATGAGTGATTCAATAGATTCCAAACAATTTTACTTACATTAACCATTTGTTGTTAACTCAGATTGTGATTAGGATTTGGTTTCTCATTAAAGGGGGTTGAGGATAGAGTAAAGAAATGGATTAAACTTGTGGCTCATGCCTATTATCCTAACTACTCAGGAAGTTCATTTCTGAGGATCACAGTTCAAAGCCATCCCAGGCAGGAAAGTCTGTGAGAATTTTTTCTCCTTTTAACCACCAGAAAACAAGAAAAAAAGTGGTGCTGTGTCTCAAGAGGTAAAGTGCACACCTTGAGTTAAAGAACTCAGGGATTGTGCCCATGCCTCAAACTCAGGGATAGGACCTAGGCCCAGAAATGATGCCTCACTACCAACAAAAAGAAAAAAAAGGAATGGGATAAATGTTTAGTAAATCTGAACTTATTTTAGGTTCTAAGAATTCAGGAAAAGATATTAGAAATACATTGTACTTCCATTATCACAGCTTTTCCTGAATGTTCTAGTTAAGTTTCAGATTAGAAAAATAACAAAATATTGAGCAAAACTACAAACTATTTTAAGAAAGATGAGTTGAATCAAAGAAGGGATTAATAAATCTAATATATTTGTGTGGCTTTTAGAATCCAAATGCAATTGGTTCTAGGGTTAGGGTTACTTTTCTAATTTATGAACTAATGAATTAAAGGCACAATTCTTTCATTCTTACAAACCAAGACAGTCACGCTTTTGAAAACAATTTCAATTTTCTACCTGAAAATGTGTCTTAAAATATTTTCCAACCAAATTAAAGAATAGTGAACAGGGTGTCATTTATTAAAATTAGGTAAGTTGATGATAAAGCTTTCAAAAATATCCAAACACATGGGATAAAACTCAGACATGGTTCTGGGAAAACAGATATTCTACTTGCTCTAGCTGGGAAATTGTTTGTTTGTTTGCTTGTTTGTGTGTGTGTGTGTGTGTGTGTGTGTGTGTGTGTGTGTGTGTGTGTGTGTGTGTGTGTGTGCACCCACCACAGGTCTTCAACTCAAGCCTGGGTCTTGTCATCAGCTTATTCTATGCAAGTATGGCACTAAACCTCATATCTATAGGTTTTCTTCTGGCTTTTTAGTAGTTACTTTGAGATACATTGCTCATGGATTTTAATGTCAGGACTTAATCTTCTGATCCCCAGCAATCGTTGTGTTAGTGTTTCTTTTTTTTTTTTTGGGTCCGGTCGTGGGGCCTGAACTCTGGGCCTGGGCACTGTCCCTCAGCTCTTCAGCTCAAGGCTAGCACTCTACCGCCTGAGCCACAGTGCCACTTCCGGCTTTTTTCTTTTTGCTTATGTGGTGCTGAGGAATCGAACCCAGGGCCTCGAGCATGTAAGGCAAGCGCTCTACCACTGAGCCACGTTCCCAGCCCCACCTTGTGTTAGTGTTTCTGTGGGTGCTACCACAAAGTGACAGTTCAGTAAACTGGGAGCAATATGTAGTACTTTTACTAGATACAAACTAACCAGTTCATTAATGTGTGAGTAACAGGATCACATTAGATTGCCTTCAAACACATTGTTTCTAATGAGTTTAACTGAAGCCAAAAATATAATCAAAACCTATTAGCCACAATGTATGAAGTAGCACATATTTATGATGTAGAATATGTACAATGAATTAAATCCTGAATCAAAAGTCTTTGCTGGGTTTGCAGCAAAGAAATAGAGAGTCATTGAAATGAAGTCCAAACTGGAGGTCTGTAGTGAGCAGCAGAGCATCTGCTTAGTGTGTGTCCAACCCACAGGACCATAAAGAAGTAGAAGAAAGTGAAAGTGTAGGAGAAAGAGGAAAGGAAAGGAGGAGGAAGGGGAAGAAAGGAGGAAGGGTATAGCAGGAGGGAGAAAAGGAGGGGAGAGGGAAAAAGTAGAGGGGAGGAGAGAACAAAGAGGGGTTCATTACCCTGGGTAAGAGGAGCAGGAGAGGAGGCAGGAGGAGGAATATAAATGCAATATAACAACAAGAATTGTTGGAAAACATTTTGCTTAAGTGATCTGCATGCGCATGGCAGGATTGATTTCTAATCAGAGAGAGATAGCACAGTGACAATATGCGTGTTACCTGTTGCTCAGTTATTTTATTCATTCTTCAGTGAGGAATTCAGATGAAATCCTGAGTTTGGTGTTTTACAGAACACTTCAGGATTTCTTTTTCATGAATCAAACATGGGAAAGAACTAATGCAACCTCCCTTAATTCAGAAAGAAAATTTTAGTGGATGCTTTTCGGGTTTTCTTTTTTTGTCTTTTCTTTTTTCTTTTTTTGCCAGTTATTCAGTGCTCCAAGGCTGTGCCCTGGAGCCCTTTCCAAGTCCCCATGTGAGCATCCATTCCTGTATTCTCTGTGGTTGTGGGTGCCTCATCAGATCACCCTTTGAGAAGTGTGGCCCCTTCCCTTACAGTGGATGTGCAGTGAGTGTATGTGTGTGCATACTCCCCAGGATTGCAGGTTAACCCCGTCCACCCTGCCCACCTAACTTCCCAGTCTCAGTTTTTCCATTTCACCCAGGAGCTGGCATCCATGGGCCTGGAATTGATTCCACTGATGCCCTCTCCTCCAGTTGTGTTGGTACTGCTCTGCAGTGGTCCTGGGTGCGAATGCCATTCCAGGGAAACTCTGTTATAGGGTTACTGCCTGCACCCATGGTTGTGGGGTGGGGAGACACTATGTTTGTACACTGCACAGTCCATGTGAGAAGGAAGGTTGGGTGTGCAGCCAGCCAACTTGGGGCCAGGCAGTGCAACCTTGGTTCATCTCATCAGTCTTTAAGTTCATCTGTGGACTGGAGACGTGTGCTAGCCCCTCTGCCATTGGGCTTGTGAAAGCTGCAGAAGCTCAGCAACCTGGATCTCCTTCAGCGTCTCTATGGACCTCCATTTTCTGGTCTCTGTGGACCCGGGTACAGGGCCATGCCTGCATATGCCCATCACTGCCAGAGGAACCTGGACTTGCAGCTGCAGCACCGGGAGCACGAAGCCCCTTTGGCTTTGCTGTGTAGCCTCCTCCATCGTCCTTCTGAACCACATGGGCCTAGCTCTGGGTGCCATTCCGGGGATGCTCTTTTTGGAGGCAATGGGCTCACCCCGTCCATCGTTGGTCTCCAAAGCAGGGGAATCGATTTGGCCTTGGCAATGTAGGCTGCACAGGTGGAAAGCAGGACTTGGGGTCTGCCCTGCCTATCCCCATGGCTTTAGCACCTGAGTCTGGATTTCTTGGATTGGTCAATGATGGAGCCTTGTTGGCTACCATCTACTGCAACAAGTCCTGCACTTGCTGCAGCACCAATGCAGTGTCTTGGACCCCCTTAGGGACACCACATGGACATCTGATAGGTCTACATGGGCTGGGTGTGGGTTTCATCCAAGGACTTCATTAGAAAATGCTACTCTCCTTCATGGTACTGTAAGCAAGAGGTACCACATATAATTTCTACTTTCTAACATTTTCCTTCACTGAGATAAACAGAACTGGGACATATAAATAAGTTTTATAAAAAAATATATAACCTATATCACTTCAACCTGTTAAAATATTGCAATATTTTTTATCCAGTAGGAGTTCTGTCTGTAATTACTTATTTTACTTTTGAATGTAAATAATATAATATATTTTGTGTGTATTTTAGTATTCTAGTATAACTTCATTTGCACTACTTCCATACAATTTATTTTCAACTTCTGAGATTTAATCATGTGTTTTTTGGATAAGAGTTTTGTTGTAATTTTATTTCCAATTGCCATTATGGCCTTATAAATACAAACAATAAAATCCATTCTTGCTAGTATCAAGTTTAATGATTTTAGACTAGAGACTCAAGGATATATCATTATATATCATACAGTAATGTGTATCACTTTGTTTAAAATTGCTCCATAAAATAATAAGTAATTCAAGCAGCAGCCTCTTAATCTGGCATGCTTGTCCCTCTGGTGAAGTAGGATCCCAGTGGGAGCCTGCCCAACTCGGGCCCTTGTGGGCACCTCGCCTGGGACTGCGGGAGAAGATCAGGATGCACCTGCTTTTGGGCTTGGGAAGCAACACTGAGGCTGCTGAATGAATGACACCACTGACGCAAGACTTGAGTCACATCTAGCACCCAGCTGCCCCACGGGCTTGGGTCCTAAGGATCAGCCCCTGGGAACACACGCACCGCATGGCCATCCTAGGAAGGAGTGCAGACCGAAGAGAATCCACTCTGTGGATTAGCTTGTACAGTTTTTATCCTTCGTGGAGCAGGGGAAGATTCTGCTCCACTGTGGGGAGAAGACAAAAAAGACAGGCTCGGGGGGGTGATGCCAACTTTTGTATTCAGGCTGGCAAGGAAACTTTCCTCCACCCACTCTCCAGCATGCTCAGGAAGCCCTTTTATGGTTCTTGTCCATGGAGTAGCAGCCAGGGACACACACATCCTGTATTCCTGGCTGTTCTTTTGGGTTTGTATGTTAATTTATACAGAGAGCCCCTCCCTCAGACAGCAGAGTTATATTCTGGGTTTTGTTAAACATTCTGCATGTGAGCATTCCCAGTGTTTGGTTTTTGTATTGTTGCTTATAAATGTGTTGTGAAATTTGGGTTTTATGTGTTGAGGTGTGGGAGGAGGAGACAGATTATGCACATAGTTTCCTACAAGCCTTTCATCTACACAAGAAAACAGATTTTCTCTAAAAATGCCTTTCAGGAAATAAATTTGAGGGGGGGATAAAGGCTGTTTTCTCATGAGATCAAAATGTGCTATTTTTATATGCATATTTTATGGTTCAAAATACAATTAAGTAATTTACTATCTAGTAATAATTTTCCAGACCTAAGACTTAAGTGTCATGGGAGCTAGAGGCAGGTTGTATTTTTAGCTTTATCCAAAGATTACTTTGTAGAATCAAAGTGGTAATACAGAATGAGAAGCACGATAAACTTCTTTGCTATTCAAGGTTTTTTATTGTTCCATATGAATTTTTGGATTACTTCTATTTCATTGAAGAGTAAGATTGGGATATTCATAGGTATCACATTGAATTTGTATATATCTTTGTGAATATTGCCATTTTCATGAGATTAATCTTCCCAATCCAGGAGCATTGGAGGTTTCCCACTTCCTTAGTACTGCTTTTATTTTCTTTTTCAGGTTTTTAAAGTTTCCATCATAGAAGTCCTTCATCTCTTAAGTTAAATCTTAGGTATTTTATTTTTTGTGCGGCTATTAAAAAAGAATTGCTTTCCTAATTTCAGCTGCACTCTTATCATTTTTGGAATACAGGAAAAGCATTGAATTCTGAGGGTTAAATTTATACTACGCTAGTTTGCGAAAGTTTCTGATCAGCTCAAGTGACTTGGGAGTGGAGTCCATGCAGTTCTTTAAATACAAGATCATGTCATCTGCAAAGAGGGAGAATTTTACTTCATCTTTCCCTATTTGGATTTCCTTTAATTTTGCATCTTGTCTTATTGCCCCAACTATCATTCTAATACTAAGTTGAAGAGTAGTGGAGAGCAGACATTTTTATCTCATTCCTGAATTTATAAGAAATGGCTTTAACTTTTCACCATTAAGTATATGCTAGCTGTATGTTTGTCAATCCTTAGCAGAAAAAACACCACTGGAGCACTATCATTTCCAAATTTCAAACTCTACTAAAAAGCTATAGTAAAAGAACAGCATGGCAAAAAAAACAGAGCTGAGGACCAATGCAATAGAAATGAAGACTCAGAAATGAACCTACTGACCTATTGCCACCTAGTCTTTCACAAGGGAGCTAGAAAAATAAAATGGAAGAAAGACAGCCTTTTGAGTAAATTGTGTGGGCAAAAGTGGTTAAACATCACTAGAAAACTAAAGCTATATCTCCCTGCACGAGAGTCAACTCCAAATGGATCAAGACCTCAAAATAAAAGAAGACACCATGAGAACATTACATGAAGGAGTAGGAGAAACTCTAGGGCTTTTTAGCCTAGGCAGAAATGTTCTTCATAGAGAACCAGAAACAAAAGTAATCAAAGAAATATTGGACAAATGACATTGCATGAAACATCAGAGCTTCTACAACGGAAAGGACATAGCTAGCAAGATGAATAGAAAGCCTATGTTCTGGGAGAAGATCTTCACAAGTCATAAAATGGACCAGGTTTTATATCTAAAATATACTTAGAACTCAAAAAATTAATTCTCCCCAACAATAAATCCTCAAACAAATCCTCATACAAATCCCCAAACTGCTCAATAACTAATTGGGCTAAAGACTTTAAGAGAGATTTCTCTGAAGAGGAAATAAAAATGGCCATTAGACACTTGAAGAAATGCTCAACTTTTCTAGCAGTAAAAGAAATGCAAATCAAGACAACATTGAGGCTGCATCTCATTCTAGTTTGAATGACTATAATCAAGAAATATAATAACAATAGTTTTTGGAGGGGATGTGGCTAAAAGGGAACCCTACTGCATTTTTTATGGGAGTGCAAACTTCTTTAACCTCTTTGGAAAGCAGTATGGGAGTTCTTCAAAAGACTCCACATAGAGCTGCCCTATAACCCAGCAATCCCACTTTTGTGTATTTACCCAAATGATCACAAACTAGGTCATACCAAAGCTGCCAGCACAACAATGTTTATTGCAGCATTATTCACAATAGCTATGATATGGAACCAACCTCAATACTCCTCAGTAGATGAATGGATCAAGAAAATGTGATATATATATATATATATATATATATATGTGTGTGTGTGTGTGTGTGTGTGTGTGTATACAATTATATATATATGTATATTTATATACATATATATGTATATAAAGAGAGAGAGAGAGAGAGAGAGAGAATGGAAATCTATGCCTCCATCAGAAAGAATGACGTTGCTCCATTTGTTAGGAAATGGAAAGACTTGGTAAAAATGATATTAAGTGAAGTAATCCAGGCCCAAAGAAACATAGGTCCCATGGTTTCCCTTGTTTGCAAGGACTAGTACATGTATAGGACAAACAGAGAAGATCAAAGGCTATGCACATATGACCATATAAGATGATGATAAATGAAATGCACCCCAAATCAGAGACACAGTGGGTTTTCCTTTCTTGCTTTTGTTTTTAATATACTTATAATGCGCTATGTGATTCCTTTGTTGGTTCATCCCATCACGGTATAACCCTTGTTTTCACTGTATTTGATTCCAGTGTTCTGCATCTTGTATATACATTTTTGTAATTTGGGGAGTGTAAGGGATATAGCAGAATGCTTAAATGGGGATGGAAGTTCACCCATTGTGATGATGAGATGGGCAGGACATTGTGTCGAAAATGAATTTACAATGTCAGGCAGGGGTCAAGGAAGGAGGAGTTGGAGAGGTGGGGAGGGAAGGGATAGTAGGGGAAAAACAAAGGAGTAGGTAACAATGCTCGATAGGAAATGCACTCATTACCATACTCATGTAACGGTAAACTCTATATGCAGTACTTTTACAATAAAAATATATAAAAAACTCTCTGCCCGGTGTAAATTTCCAGCGCTGCCCTTGGCATTGCATTTTTTTGCCTTTTCTGGCTGTGGTTGTCCACCTTCCCAGTGGATCAGTAGTCTTCAAGGCATCTTGGTCATGAACTGGGACTTGGGTTATCCAGTGGTGGTTGGAACCAGGCCAAGGACAGGACAAAACCACTTCCAGGACATGGCTTCTTAATTCCCAATGCAACTAGGATTGGAAGCAGAATTTCTCTGAATTTGACTCCAGAAAACAATCACGGAACCAAAAGGCAAGGTCACCAAACACCTACCCTCCTCCCCCCATTCTCTCCTTTCTTCCTCCATGGAAAAGTACAAAATAATTTTGCAGGTTTTGGCACACAAAAATTGCCCACCACCTCTCCTGGTAAACTAGGTTTCAAGTCACTAAGTCATGTAAACGGATAATGCGACACTCATTATTCTGGACATCATCTTCAGACTATTTGATGCTTTAATTGGTTGTTGGTGGTGGTTGTGGTAGGGGGCCTGAACTCTGGGTCTGGGTGCTGTCCCTGAGCTCTTCAGCTCAAGGCTCGTGCTCTAACACTTGAGCCCAGCACCATTTCCACTTTTCTCTGCTTATGTGGTGCTGAGGAATTGAACCCAGGACTTCATGCGTGCAAGACAAGCACTCTACCACTGAATCTCCTTCCCGGCCCTAATGCTTTAATTCTTTAAAATTTATTTTAGTCAGTCATAGGGATTGAAATCAGGACCAGGGTGTAACGTATCCCTGAGTTCTTCAGCTCCAGGGAAGCACTCTACCACTTGAGCCACAGTGCCACTTACTGTTTCTAGATAAGCAACACTCAGACTTTCTTGCTAGGGTTTGCCTTGAACGGTGAATTTTAAAATTATTTTTCTTCTACTTGTTTATTGGATCATTACAGTTTTTCTGAAATTTAAAGTTTTCTGTAAACCTTTGTTTTCAAGTAATCCAACAGCATTAAATATTACATTTAGAAGCTATCCTGTAGAACATCCTTTATGAAATTCTTATGTTAAGATGAAATTCTTATTCTTTGTAGAAAAATTCCATTAAAGTCCAAATGGGAAATATGCTCATTTCAGCAGCTTTGAGTCTCCTTCCTATTTTTTTTCTCTCTACTATCTTTTCTTGTTCTGGAACAAGTGTCATGGACTGTCCAAACATTCAAAGGAAGCTTATTCCAATAATTTTATAGAAAAGGAATGTGGCCTGCCTGCATCTCAAGGCAACTTTGAGTAGGTTAATCTGAAAATTCACACTAGTGAATTTTCAAAGTTATTTTGATAATTTTTTAAACCATTCATTAAAGAGGTTCCAAATAGCAAGAATAAAAAACAATGTTCTGCTTTCTAAGAATGTTTTAAAAGCTAGTAAGTCAACAAAACACATTCTATTCTTCCAAGATTCCATGGTGAATAATTTCTCTTTTATCATAACCCTGACACTGACCTCTCCCTTCAAACTTGTAGCTTTATTCAGTTTTCCTGTTCCAGCTTTCGTTTAGGTACCAGCATCCATAATCTACTTATAGTATATGACAATGAAATTCCATTTGTTTTTAGAAAGCTCAATTAATATTGCCAAAGGCAGGCTCATGAGCATATCACAGAGCATGAACTATTGAATATCGTTAATGTGATCCTATGCAACTATTCCACCAATTAATATGAGTACCACATAAATTGCATCTTCCTATAATTTTTAAAATACAAAGTAGTTACATATCTATGTCATAAAATAATTCAGACCACTAAGCTAAACCTTTTATATCATCCCCAATATTTTCTGTAAAATTTTCTTTTCTCATTAACATTCATCTTAGGGCCTTCTTTCCTAGCAACAAGTTATAAGTCATGTCCTTGGATTTTAGTCATCTCTGAGTAACATCTTTTCTTTCCACTGCCAGTTAGTCCCTCATGTTAAATACCTGAGGAATTACTTGTCCCAATGTGCCTGTAAGAGGAGTATCCAAGTTGACTGTAACCACTCATCACTTACTTTGTTTGGGGATGGAGTATCAGAGACAGGGTTTTCAGGGATCAGGTGGCTGAACCATGGTATTATGAATTATGGGTAGCAGAAAAGAGTAGTAGAGACTACAATACCAGGGAAATGGTAGTTGTGATTGTAATTGCTGAGTTGCAGTGGCAGGAAATTGGGTAGCAGCAACAGCTAATACAGGCATACAAAACTGTTTAGCAAGGACAAGAAAGCATCAAAAAAGTGAAAGAGTAAAAGTTGTGAGGGATTGTGGGGCACAATCAGGGTAACAAGGTCATGGGTGTGAAAATGGGTAGCCAGTACTATGGTACAAGCAATTGGAATGGTGGGCTTATGTGGTTCAAAGCTCTGGGTTTGCCTCTCCAGTATTGGCTGTTAGATCTTTAGGGAACGACCTCTAGCAGCTCATTATCAGCTTGTTGTTTTCATGCACGTGCCATCTATAAATACCTACTCCAAGTAGATTGTATTCTTTGACACCAGCTATATTATATTTACCCTAAGCATCCTGAGAGACCACACTCCACAATGCTGCAGAACAGGCTCCACATAGTGAGTTGTAATCACCTCAAACAACACTTGCTGCTCCTCTCCAGTGTCAATTATCATGATAGAAAGGGATCTGAGATGTGCTCAACAGCAGTGTTCTGAGAAGCTGCCAATTCTTACCCTGGCATTATGGGAGCTCCCTAGAAATGGGCAAGAGCACTTGCTGATGCTCTTTCAACTTCTCTCTGTGGCTCTGGACAGCCAGACTGTTCTACCTCAGATGGGATACTTTGATGTCCAGCAGTCCTCAAATTAGCTCTATCTTCTCTCTCTAGATGCTCATCATCTTCAGCTGCCTCTCCTTTTCCCTCCAGGTAGCTCGCTTCATTTCCACTTCCTTTGAATTGTGCTTCATGTCAACCTGTGGCTATCACACCAAGCCCTTCCACTTTCTCATCTATCTCTCTAGCTGTGAATCTGGCACAACAAGCTACATGTAACTTTTTTATCTGTTTATCAAGATTTCAGCTGGAATCCCAGGTGGTACTAGCTAACTGAGAACATGAGGAGCACCTTAAATACTCTCCTGCCATTCACTGCTCATTGAGAAAGATGCAAATGTGTTGTGGTCAGTCTCTCCTTCTCCATTTCTTGTTCAGTAGAATAAAGTGAAGTCACAATGGAGATACTAGACAGCTGCTATGTCAGCAAGTGACCCAACCAAAGATAATTTAGTGAGGGGATACTTATCAAATATAGTAGGATAAATCCACTTATTTGTAGGACACTACTAAGGGCTTCCATCAAACTAGTTATTTTATGTCCCAATTGGCAGACCAATCTAAGGCTCTCCCCTAGATCTTCCTGATCTGAAGGCCTGAGGACTCCTACATACAACACAGACCAAATGACATGGGTGAATAGAAAAGTAGGTGAGTATGGATTAGTATTCTGAAGGTGTGTTAAGCTGTTGTCTTGTCATGATTACCATTAAATCAATGTCCTTTCTCTGACCTTCACCATATCTCTTTATTTGGCATAATTGGTAGGTTTCTTAGTGTGTCATTTTCTCCTGTTAGTTCAGTGCACAGGTTAAAACATTAGCATGCCAAACCATGGGTTTCCATTATCATAGTAGACGGTTTGCCTTCTAGGAACTTCCATCCAGATAATTCTCTTCTGCATATGCATATGCTCTGAGAAGTGAATGTCTCACAAACAATGAAACATAGTTGCTCAATGATGATTAGCTAACACAGAGACTCAAGTAGTTTGGGTCTGGAGCCTTTCTGAGAGGCCATGTACTATATACTGTGGGAAACATTGACAGAAATTCCTCAGAGCAATACCTCTGGCAGCAAGTGAGCACTGACTACTACTCAGCCCTTACTAGTTCTACCTCGGGTATGAACACGTGAACAACCCTGATTAGCTTATTTCACAGGGCCCCATCAATGAAATCGTTTTGAGCGTAGGAAAAAACCTCCATTGGCAGTACACATAAGAAGCAGATGATACCCCACACTCAAATGCTCCAGGAGAACAGAGTGTAAGGCTGTCTACACAATTAAGAAATAGGATTCTGAGGGTGGGAAAGGATGAGTTTAGATAGCAAACATAGAAGTAATTATAAGTTTCTGAATTCCTAACCTAACTTCCTTCTGCCCTTCAGATCAAATTCAGGAAGTGGTGGAATGTTTATGATCACAAAATGAAGTTTTTAATCCCAGGCCCAAACTCTAGGTGTTCTTGTTACCTCTTCTCACCTGCCCCTGATGTAAAAGTTCAGAAAGGCAAAGGGGAAGGGAGGCCCATGCTCAGGAATATAATTGGAGCTTACAAATCACTGAAATCTCTGACTTTCTATGTTGAAGGTAAGATAAAAGGCAGCTTGAGTTTCTAAGAACTCAGTTTTTAGGCTATATGGCTCCTTCAGAACTTTTTTCCCTCCTCCTGTGTTTTGAGAGCAACAGTTAGTACGGTACTTCTGTCTCTTAGGTACAATCTGTCTCTTCACACAATGCTTAAAGTAGACAATAGGTGGAAGCTGCTATTAAATCCAAAAAGAATAAAATAGCACACAGTAAGTGCTTCCCCTGAATTCCTGCACCCAACATGTTCCAAATTCTAAAGACAAAGTGATTATGGGTGAGTACTAACAACTTCCAGAGAATGGTGAGCTTAGAATAATTTTCCCTAGCAGGTTCTGTCCAGGTTATTACTATGGCTAAGATCTACTGGATCAATGAACTTATAAACAGTGCAAGACAGAAAAGTCTATGATATTGAGTCCCCAAAGAAGAAATTGGACCAAGAAGAGAAAACTTATCATTGCTGGAAAAGGAGGAAGACAACTAGGAGAATGTTTCTCTGAATACAGACATGGATATAATTGTAACAAAAATATAAGTTGTGGCTCATCAGTACAAACTATCAAATCAAACCTCACTAAAGCTAAAAATAAAACATAAAAATAAAAAAGCTATTTGGATTTCAGTACTAACATGTATTTTAAGGAGTGTGTGGGGGGGTGGTGGTCTGAGATTAAATATGGGACAGCATTGGTTCTTAAAAATCATCATATTGACACTATCCTTTAGGTTTTCCATTCAAGTCTGGTGGCTTTCTAGCTCTACCACTTGAAAAACACAATTCTCGCTTTCCTCTGGTTAACTGGAGATAAACATGTATTGGATATGTCAACCTGGATTGGTTCAAACTATGACCTTCAGATCTTACTGTATGGAATAGATAATGTATGAGAGTGAGCCACTATGCTTAGCCCAGTATTTCCTGTAAGTTACTTAATCTTTCTGAATCTCAGCTTCTTCCTGTTTGGAAAGTGAAAAGAATTACTTTGTGGACCTTAGAATCTGGTGGGAGTTATGACTGGGTGCAGGAAGTATAAGTGTTCAGGATGTGTGGACAGAGTCTGACACTCTCATAAAACTACTGATGTTTATATGAAATGAATTCCAGGAATTGGAAACAAGAGGGATTTTTTGTTCTTGTTTATACATTTATGGGCATTGAAGGCGCCAGAGATATTCAAAGAGAACAGGGAAACAAATGCAGCAGTTGTATTCTGTAGATATTATGTTCACAATGAGGTATAACACTGTGAACAGGGACAGGAGGGAAAATCAGAGAGAGAGTGCAAAGGAAGTGATGAGATTGTCAAACAAGAAATGAACTCACCTGACTTACAAAATGGTGATCTACATGTACACTACCTTAACAATAACAATTTTTAAAATCCGGGTTTCTGATTCTTTCCTCCACTTTTTGTAGGTACCCTTAAGACTCAGAACCACCGATGGAGTTTTTGAAGGTCAATTTATATGATAATGAATATAGAGCCAGAATATCTTAAGCAATATTATAAAAAGTATTTCATTCTTAATACCAGTTTCTCTTTGAGTGGCAATTCTATATGTTGTTGGCCGAGATTTTTTTTTACGTTTTTATTTTAGTACTTGCCAGGTGTTGAAATCCTTCTTAAAGCTTTGCAACAGATGTCTGCTATATCTTGGCACCCTACCAATAACTAAAATAATAATCAACCTTTGAAATTAATGTACTTGAGTATGAGTTTTATTTATTTATTTTATCAGTTGATGTTGGTGAACTCTGGGCCTGGTTGCTGTCCTTCAGCTCTTCAGCTCAACACTAGTGCTCTACCACTTGAGCCACAGTACCACTTCCACCTTTTTCTGCTTAGATGGTGCTGAGGAATCAAACCCAGGGTCTCATGGATTAAAGGAAAGCTGTTACCCATTGATCCACCTTCTCAGCCCTTATGAGTGGTATTTTTGTGCAGGGGTGTATCAAGAAAATCTATTGAGCAAATGTATTATTTGCCAATAGACATATTCAAAATTATGAATTATCTGATATTTTAATAAATAAAAATGTTATCATTGTTACTAGGAATTTTTTGTCTCCCCATGCTAAAAGCATGGAGTGCTATTTTAAACTAAAACTACAAAAGAAATTTTAAGATCTTGATACTAATAAATCTGTCCAGGTGTTATTACATTAAACAGAGAATTCGAAATGGTTTTTCTTTATGAATACAGAGATCAAAGGTCTTATAATACTTATTTCAAAATACAAATTAAAGGGAAAATCAGTCAGGAGGTAAAATTTATATTGAATGTTAATTTTTAAAGAGGAAGAGAAGATCCTACATGGCAGACTAAAGTCAAAGCAATATCAGAACTTTATAAGCTCAATAATAAATAAGAAGCCTTAATTGAAAAATTGAGCTGGAATATGCACATAGGGCAAAGACAAGCAATCAGAGCCCACCACCAACAAAGAAACATCATAATGTATCCCTCAGAAAAAAGAAAAATTGACCAGGGCTCAACATCCTTATCCTTGATTTCAAGGATAACCCTTGATACACATACACCCCCCCTACACACACACACACACACACACACACACACACACACACACACACACACACACACACGAATATATGCAACAACTCAACCTACTCATATCCATTCAACATGAATCAAAGATCTTCCTGTAATACTTGAAACTTTAAAAGTTTTAAGTCTTGTAAATAATTGATAATAGATGCATAAGCAATTATTTTCTGAATAGCACTCTGATATGGAAATGAGAATTCATGGTGGTTATAACTACTTAAATATTTCTGAATCTTGAAAGAATTAAAAAATTGACAATCCGAATTTTGGGACTATATTTCTACCAGCTATTCTGCAAAGGCTTAATAAGAAGTTATGAAATCCAAAATTAAATACCAAATTAATACAACTAATACTTGTGTAAGTGAAGTGAAAGACACTGATCAGAGACCTATGCTGCCTCCAGTTCTCAGCCGGCTGCACACTGTGGCACCTTTAATTCTGCTGGGCCAGGCCCACAGTTGTCTTCCCCAGAGCCATGGCCATGTTGGTATTGGGGCTGGAGCTCTGTGGATAGGAGGGGAGGCCACAGGGGAGGCTGAGCTGGGGTTGGGGCTGGGAGTAGTAAGGAGAGGACGGGAGGCTCTGGCAGAGGCTGGTGAAGGGAGGAAGGAGGCAGTAAGCCAGTGGCTCAGAAAGCAGCAGCCCCAAAGGCAGCTGGGTTCTGGAGAGTGTTTGTGAGGCGGGGAGTTTGGCCCCTGGGGCTCGGTGGCTGGGTGAGGAGAGGAAGGAGTCTCAAATCATACACAGACAATGAGAAATGAGACAACCGTGGCTGAAGAATTTCAAGAACCAAGGCAAGGACTTTTAGGTAAACTCTGGGGGCTGGGAGGGCAGCAATGCTGGGCCGGTGGTGGTCATGCTTCTCTGGAGGTCCTTGGAAGTGAGTGCGGGCCAGCTTTGCTGTGGGCTAGGCCTCAGTCTCCCCTTGAAGCAGGCATCAGGAATTGCCAGCAGAGCCTCAGTCTGCCCCACAGACATGGCCTGGCATGGGTGCTGCAGACCAGGCAGCTTCTGGGAGGCTTTGTGCAGCAGGGCAGAGGAAGAATGGCTGGTGGGCACTGCTCCATACCAGCCAGGCCCAGGGCCACTGCAGAAGTTCTGGCTTTGGATCAGGACCAGGGACTGACTCCCAGACAAGTGGCCTCTGGTGACCTGCATGGCGTCTGCCACGTGTGGGCTGGGAACATCCTTAACATGGCTGAGGAGTCTCCACAGAGAGGTGCATTTGCTCTTGTGCCACTCCCATCTTTTGGATTCCCACTGTCCTCAAACCTCGTGCCATGTCCAACTATAAGAGTCAACTTCTCCTGGCCTCTGAGAGGCCATCCCGGAGATGCTCACTGGGCTTCCCCCTTCTGTTTCACCATGCATGCAGGGCTCACAGGGTGCCATCCTCCAGGCAAAGTGTACTCCCATTTCAGCTTGGCCACCCCTGCATAAGGGAACACAAACTGCATTCTTACACAGAAAGCCAGGGGAACACAAGGCTATCCTGCAGTCTAAGTCATCCTTTTACTCCTCCTGTTCAGGTGTGGGGCAACTGTGGAGCCAACCACCCCATCACGTTTGATAATTTAAAAGGAAGAGGAAAAAGCTTCATTGTCACAGATAGAGCTGCCCTTGGAGTTCTCTATGTACACTAATCTTGTGCTGAGATAAAGATCCCCAAAGACCACCAAGGAGCCAATTCCCATGCGAGCACATAAGAGTCATTTATTGCAAGCTCGAGCCTGGACTCACAACTGTCACCATCCCAGCGGGTCAGAGTTGAGAGCCCCGACCCTTCAGTTAACAGGGTTTTTATAGGGTATAGGACTGAGGTAAGGGGGTTCCTAGCTTGGCAGTTTCATTATTGGTTGACATTTAGTGAGTGAATATTATAACAATCTTATTGGCTAGCGTGCACAGGCTAAGCAATAAGCAGCAAACTATGTTAACTATGCTATCTTAAGAAACATCTGTACTTTTAGCTACCTTCCTGTCATTCGTCATCCATATGAACCTGTCATCCATGGCTATTGCTAGGGGAATGATGGGTAGAACGTTATTGGGACATTTCCCATTTTTTTCCGGGAACCTGATTTATAACTTTCAGTAAAAGTCTTTCAGTAAAGGCCTTAACAATGGAAACTTTCTGTAAAGACTTTCAAAATGGAGTCTAAGTCCAGAATGGCTGTACTTTGACTAAAACTTCTCACTAGGTGTGTGTGTGTGTGTGTGTGTGTGTGTGTGTGTGTGTGTGTGTGTGTGCGTGCGTGCGTGCGTGCGTGCGTGTTTGTGTGTGTGTGTGTGTGTGTGTGTGTGTGTGTTTGATGTGAAAGAGTCAGCTGAGGTTTGGGCTCAAACACTTCTTCTTTTTAGCATTGAGTTTTGTATCTAGTGGTTGTTCCCGCTCCTGAATTCTGAGTTCTAAAGTTGTCCTTCCATATACTTTTATCCTTTGATCTTCTTGATATTCAGTTTCCTAAGGTCTGCTTGTGAACTTCAGCATTTGCTTCATGAAAGTGGTGCCTTTCTTTTAACTTTTATGAAGCCCTTTGCTGTCTTTAGATGCAGTTTGTGCTTTGTTAGTTGTTTTACTTAGCCCAGACTTTTATGGCCCAGGCTGTGACTGTTAATTCTGAGATTAGTTTAGGCCAATATGAGATACTATCCTTTCAGTCTATATAGTGAAAGAAGTTCAGCATCCTTAATGTATTAATTTCCTTGCTTTAAAAACAAACAAAAAAATCCAGTGAAATAAATGTACAATCAGTTGTTTTTGTTAATTGTGTACCATTGTAATGAAAAAAAATCTTTTTACTAAAGTGAGTATTTAGAATGGGAAAAAATCGAATAATATAGTATTTAAGAATTGATCAAATACCAAAAGAAAAAGAAAGTCACTGATCAGAAATGAAGTGCAAATTTAAGATTTTAATAAGGAAATGAAATGTTTGAGATTCTTATCCACATAGGAAATACATAGGAAAATAAATAGGAAAGTCACTGAGTTCCCATCTTACACACCAGAATAGATATCACCACTCAAATAAATAAACTGCAGGAGAGGTTGAAATAAATCAGGAACTCTATTTGGTTTTGTGCCATTGTAAACTAGGGCAACCCATATGGCTAACATGATGGAAGTTTACATAATACCAAAAAGACACATATGTTAATGACCTTTATGGCAACTTGGATACATATTGAAGGAATACAAGTCAACATGAACATCCATGATCATGGCAGCAATATTCATAGCAACCAAGTTTTGTAATCAATCTAGATGCACAAGAAAGAAGGAATAAAGAAAATGCGCTATTCATAGCTATAAACATATTCTGTTATATAAGAGAAATGATTGTTTCTCCTGCATCATTGTTAAATATTTTGGGATATATACATAATCTTAATTTTGTGGCATTGTGTTTTTGTTTTAATGAGGGAGCTCCATATTGATTTTCAGAACAGTTAAAATATGTTGAAGATATCCTATAATACGTGTATATCAAAGCATTTTCTAAGTGCTGTTTTGATTTCCTTTTTCAAGTTCTTTTTTTTTTTTTAAATTTTATTTCATTTTATTTGAGAACATACTGTACAGAGGGGTTACAATTACATGGTCAGGATAATGCATACATTTCTTACCAAGCATTGCAGCCTCCTCCTTTGTTTACCCTTCACCTCCCTTCCCAGCTTCCCCAACCCCCCCCCCCCACCCAATCATACCCCCCCCTCCCCACCCCTCCGACATTGTAAAGCTGGTTTTGACATGACATTTTGTACTTCTCATTGTTGCAACAGGTCCACCTGAATCCTTAAACGACTTGTTTGTCCCCATCTCCTCCACATGTTATACTGACATCAAATATAGTGAAAGCAGGGGTTACACTGTGGGGGAGGGACATACAAAGCAACCAAGAAATAATCTTATAAATGCGTTAGAAACACATGCATGAAAGAAACAAAAACATTAAAATACATATTTGAGGGTTCGTTTTCCTAACATCACATTCTCTGACTTTTTCCGCTTGACTCATACCTATACTAGATATTGCAAATAAGGGAAACCATGGGACCTATGTTTCTTTGGGCCTGGCTTACTTCACTTAATATAATTTTTTCCAAGCCTTTCCATTTCCTAACAAATGGGGCAATGTCATTCTTTCTGATGGAGGCATAGAATTCCATTGTGTATATATACCACATTTTCTTGATCCATTCATCTATTGAGGGGCATCTGGGTTGGTTCCATATCTCAGCTATGGTAAATAATGCTGCAATAAACATAGTTGAGCGGGTAGTTTTAGTGTGGTCTTTTTTCTAAACATTAGGGTAAATGCCCAAAAGTGGGATTGCTGGGTCATAGGGGAGTTCTATGTGAAGTCTTTTGAGGAACCTCCATACTGCTTTCCAAAGTGGTTGAACAAGTTTACATTCCCACCAACAATGAAGTAAGATTCCTTTCTGTCCACATCCCCTCCAGCATCTGTTGTTGTTAGAGTTCTTGATTTTTGCTGTTCTAACTGGAGTGAGGTGATATCTCAATGTTGTTTTGATTTGCATTTCTTTCATGGCTAGGGATGTTGAACATTTCTTCATGTGTCTATTGGCCATCCTTCTTTCTTCTTCAGAGAAGCTTCTCTTTAAGTCTTTCGCCCACTTACTTATTGGGCAGTTGTTTCTTTGAGGATTTGTTGTTGGGTGGTTTAATTTTTTGAGTTCCAAGTATATTTTAGATATGAGACCCTTGTCCATTGTATGGCTAGTAAAGATCTTCTCCCAGTCCGTGGGCTTTCTATTGATCTTGCTAGCTATGTCATTTGCCCTGCAGAAGCTCTGCAACCTTATACAATCCCATTTGTCCAAACTTTCTTTGATTTGTTGTGTTTCCGGGTCTCTATTCAGAAAATTTCGGCCTGAGCCAAGGAGACCCAGGGTTTCTCCTATTCCATCCTGTAATGTTTTCAGAGTGTCTGCTTTGAGTTCAAGGTCTTTGATCCATTTGGAGTTGATTCTGGTGCAGGGTGATATATAAGGATCTAGCTTTAGTTTTATACATGTAGTTAACCAGATTTGCCAGCACCATTTACTGAAGAGGCTGTCTGTCTTCCATTCTATTGTTTTAGCTCCCTTATCGAAGATTAGATGGCTATAGGTCTGTAGGTTCATTTCTGGGTTTTCAATTCTATTCCATTGGTCCTGAGGTCTGTTCTTATGCCAATACCAAGCTGTTTTGATTACTATGGCTTTATAGTAGAGTTTGAAATTTGGTATTGATATTCCTCCAGCCGTGTTCTTTCCGTTGAGGAGCGTTTTTGCTATTCGGGGTCTTTTATTGTTCCATATGAATTTTTGGATTGCCTCTTCTATTTCCTTGAAGAATGAGGGTGCAATTTTGATAGGTATTGCGCTGAATTTGTAGATAGCCATGGGAAGTATTGCCATTTTCATGATGTTAATCTTTCCAATCCAGGAGCATGGGAGGTTTTGCCATTTTTTGAGTTCTGTGTTGATTTCCTTTTTCAAGATTTTAAAGTTTTCATCATAGAGGTCCTTCACTTCTTTAGATAAGTTAATTCCTAGGAATTTTATTTTTTGTGGGGCTATTACAAATGGAGTTGCTTTCCTAATTTCAGCCACACTTTTCTCATTGTTGGCATACAGAAAAGCCATTGATTTTGGGGGGTCAATTTTATAACCTGCTACTTTGCCAAAGTTTTGAATCAGCTTGAGTAATTTGGGAGTGGAGTCTATGGGATTCTTTAAATACAAGATCATGTCATCTGCAAAGAGGGAGAGTTTTATTTCTTCTTTCCCTATTTGGATCCCCTTTATGTCTGCATCTTGTTTTATTGCTGTAGCTAGGCATTCTAATACTAGATTGAAGAGAAGTGGAGAGAGTGGGCATCCTTGTCTTGTTCCTGAGTTAAGAGGAAATGGCTTTAGTTTTTCACCATTGAGTATAATGCTGGCTGTAGGTTTGTCATATACAGCCTTTATTGTATTGAGGAATGTTCCATGGATTCCTAATTTTTCCAAAACCTTCATCATAAAGGGGTGTTAGATCTTGTCGAATGCTTTTTCTGCATCTATTGAGATAACCATGTGGTTCTTATTCTTGCTCCTGTTGATGTGATGAATAATATTAATTGATTTGCGTTTATTGAACCAGCTTTGCATCCCTGAAATGATTCCTGCTTGATCGTGGTGTATGATTTTTTGGATGAATTGTTGAAGTCGATTGGCAAAAATTTTGTTGAGAAGTTTTGCATCAATGTTCATCAAAGAAATGGGTCTATAGTTCTCTTTCTATGATGAGTCCCTGCCTGGTTTTGTGATGAGGGTTATGATGGCTTCATAGAATGTGTTCGGTAGTGAGCTTTCTCTTCCAATTTCATTGAAGAGTTGGAGGAGAATTGGTGTGAGCTCTGCTTTGAAGGCCTTGTAAAATTCCGCTGTAGAACCATCTGGTCCTGGACTTTTCTTAGCTGGGAAGTCTCTTATTGCTGTTTCTATTTCAATGCTTGATATGGGCCTGTTAAGATAGTTTAACTCATCTTGGTTTAGTTTTGGCATGTCAATATTTGCTAGGAAGAGGTCCATTTCTTTCAAGTTCTCAAACTTATTAGCATAAAGTTTTGACAAGTATTCCCTTATAATGTTCTGAATCTTGGTTGTTTCCGTGGTGATGTTTCCATTCTCATCTCTGAGTTTATTAATTTGGGTGTGTTCTCTTCTTTTTCTGATAAGATTTGCTAAGGGTCTGTCAATTTTGTTAATTTTTTCGAAGAACCAAATCTTTGTTTTGTTGATTCTTTCTATAGTTTTTTTGGATTCTAATTCATTTAATTCTGATTTAATTTTGATTATTTCTTTCCGTCTACTGGATTGGGGTTTATCTTGCTGCTCTTTTTCAAGGAGGTTTAGATGTGTCATTAAATTGTTAGTTTCAGATCTCTCCAATTTGTTGATATAGGAGCTCAGAGCTATAAACTTACCTCTGAGTACTGCCTTTGCTGTGTCCCAGAGGAGCTGGTATTTTGTATGTTCATTTTTGTTGAATAGCATGAACATTTGAATTTCCTTTCTAATATCTTCCATGACCCACTCATGATTCAGCAGTGTGTTGTTCAGCCTTCATATGATACCGGACTTTCTTTGGTGGCTTTTGGTGTTGAGTTCTAATTTTATTCCCTTGTGGTCAGAGAGAATGCAAGGTATAACTTCAATGTTTCTGAATTTAGACAAGTTTGCTTTGTGGCCTAAAATGTGGTCTATTTTAGAAAACGTTCCATGTGCTGCTGAGAAAAACGTGTATTCTGATGCTGCTGGGTGAAATGTTCGGTAAATGTCTGTTAAGTCTAGTTGATCTATGCAGCTGTTTAGATCTGCAGTTTCTCTGTTGAGTTTTTGCCGAGTTGATCTATCTAGTGGGGAGAGTGGTGTGTTAAAAACCCCAACAATTATTGTCTTTGGATCTATGTGGGATTTGAGGGAAAGTAGTGTTTCTTGGATAAATTTGGGTGCTCCATTGTTTGGCGAATAGATATTTAGAATTGTAATATCCTCCTGAAGGAGAGATCCTTTAATTAGTATGTAGCGACCTTCTTTATCTCTTTTCACGAATTTTAATTTGAAGTCTATTTTATCTGATATTAGGATTGCAACTCCCGCCTGTTTATGCGGTCCGTTTGCTTGCTAGATTTTGTTCCTGCCTTGAACATTGAAAATGTGTTTGTTTTTACGGGCAAGATGTGACTCCTGCAGGCAGCAGATAGAAGGATCTTGTTTTTTAATCCAACTAGACAGTCTATGTCGCTTAATTGTTGAGTTCAGTCCGTTAACATTAAGAGATAGGACTGAGAGGTATTTGGGAGTTCCTGCCATGTTATCTACCTTCTTGGGGGCTGCGAAAACTGGGTTCTTCCTATGGTTCTTGGATTCTCAGTTTGGGTGCAGTTTCTTGGCCTTTATTGCGGTCTTGTTGGTTTTCTATGTGTAGGACATCTTTAAGAATCTTTTGTAGGGCTGGTTTGGTGGAGATGTATTGTTTCAATTTTTCTTTGCTATGGAAGGTTTTTATTTGGCCTTCAGTTATGAAGGAGAGTTTAGCTGGGTACAGTATTCTTGGTTGATAGTTGTTTGTTTTTAGGGCATGGCATACATCATTCCAGGCTCTTCTTGCTTTGATTGTCTCTGCTGAGAAATCTGAGGTGATTCTAATTGGTTTCCCTTTATAAGTGATTACCCTTTTCTCTCTGACAGCTTTAAGGATCTTTTCCTTGTTCTGAGTTGATCCTGTGTGGATTATAATGTGGCGGTGGGATGTCCTATTCTGGTCTGGTCTATTCGGGGTTCTAAAGGCTTCTTGTATCTGGACAGGCCTATCTTTTTGCATGTTTGGGAAGTTCTCTGCTAGGATCCTGTTAAACAGATTTCCTAGACCATTAACTTCTGTTTCTAGGTGCTCCTCTACACCCATTATCCTTAGATTAGGCCTTCTGATGGTGTCTTCCAGGTGTTGGATAGATCTATCATATTTCTTGGACTTGTCTTGGATGGTTGTATGTTCTTTCTCTATAATATCTAGGCTGTCTTCAATCCCTGAGATTCGATCTTCTGCATGGTCTAACCTGCTGTCAAGACTCTATACTTTGTTTTTTATCTCTTTTCCTTCTAGTTGGTCAGCTTTGATGGCTTCAAGTTCTTTGTTGAAGCTCTGTTTTAGGTCTTGTATGAATTTCTTTACTTCCTTAATTTGGTGTTCAGTGTTTGTCCTCAAATCGCTTAGTTGATTGGTTATGGTTTCTTTGGGCTCCCATTCCTTCTGTTGGGTTCCATTCAGCATTCCCTTTGTGGTCTCCCTGACTTCCTTCAGCTCTTTGTTAATGGATTCCATGAATGCCTTTAGTGATCTTTGTGTGTTCTCTACCTGGTCTCTCAATTCCTGTATTACTCTTTGATTAGCTTCCTCCCGTTCGTGGGATTCCTGCAGATCTCTTTGAGTGTTCTCAGCCTGCTCACGCCATTCCTCCCTTTCTCTTTGAGTATTCTCAAGTTGTTCACGCAAATCCTGTATCAGTTTTTGAGTAGCTTCCTCACGCTTATGATATTCCTGTATAAACTTCTGGGATGCCTTCTCTCTCTCCCTATCACGCTCATACAGAGTCCTTTGTACGTTGTCAAACTTTTCATTTATCATGTTTGCCACCAGTGTTTGTAGAGCTGTTTGGGAACTCTCCTCTGGATTATTCATTATCTCTTCTAACCCCTGATTATCAAGATTGGGAATTGAGATACCCGAATTTGCCATTTTTCTTGTATTTTTCCGGCTTACTCTGCCCATTTGAGATGAAGATAGCACCAGTTTTGTGCTAGAACACTATCTTAAGGCAACCATCAACCAAAGTTTGCATTTGTACCGTCAATAGTCTACAGATACAATCTAGTTCAACAGATACATCTATTCGACATCAAACAACTATATGTTAAAGGGCTTCAAACCGCAGAGAAGAATTTGGAAAACCAGAAATTATTAGGGTTAGGGAGAGATGTGGGTAAAAAATAGGAATAGATTGGTGTGGGGAGGCACAGGGAGAGTTAACTATGTCCTAATCACAATGCAGGAAATAGTTTGGGTAGGATGCAAGTAGAGAGGGAGAGAAAAAGAAGAAAGGGAAAGGGGAATGAAAAGAGACCAAAAAAAAAAAAAAAGAAACGTAAAAATTAATGTTATTTTAGAGATTAAAGGACCATCTATTTATAGAGGAATATGAATATGTTGAGAGAAAGGGAGGGACATAGAGGAGATGTGAAAAAATTTTAAAAAATGCTTAAAATATTATATAGGTATAAAGAGGTAGTACTGCTATTAATGAATTTAAGTCTCAGAGGTATTGAATTGAGTAATAAGTTTGTGGATTAAGTGTGTACACAATGGGGAATAGGGTCTACTGGTTAACTACGCGTTTATCTGAGGATGTGCAGGACAAGAGTTAAGTCATATAAAGAAGAAGAAAGAGCAAAAGATGGAAAGGATAGGAGAGTGAGAAGAAAAGATCAGAAATTCAGTAGAGCTAGACAAAAAACAAAAAGATAATTAAGAATGAAAGAAAAAGAGAAAGAATACAAGAAAAGAAAGGAAAACACACATTCACGTATTCCTAAAATAAAAATTATAAGAGGAGAAAGAAAAAAAAGAAAAAAAAAGTTAATGGAAAACAATTATTTTTTCAGAAGAGGCAAAAATTAAAGATTAATAAAAGTTTTAGAAAAGCAAAAAATTTTTTTTTATATATATAAGGTAACAAAAGATGAAAGAAAAAGAAAAAAGAAAAGAAGAAGAAGAAAAAAAAAGTTCTTTGATTTTTTTTTTTTTTTGGGAGGGGTGGGAAGAGTCCTGTATCTCCCTTTTGTCTGTAACCAGAGTCTGGTTGGAGTCTCTGGTCAGCTTGAGGTCCTGTGGCTTGATTGGTTTCTTAAGTCAGTTTGTTGGAACAGGCAGAAAAATGCTCTGCTTTACCCAAGATTTTGAGATCCCCCTCCCAGGTTAGTTTACTGGGAGGGTGATCTGCTTTGAGAATCACAAAAGAGTGGGATGCAGTGATGACCCTAGGTTCTGGGTAGAGTTGAGGCCTTTCTACAAACAGTAGCTTTTCCCTGGGGCTATTTTGTGAAAAAAACTCACAGCACCCAGCCTGGAGCCATTGTCAGGGTTTCTGTTTTTCAATTGATTGTGGTGGCTGCTAGAGGGAGGGGCAGCCTCTGTCTCTGGTTACCCGGTGAGGAGAGCCACTCCAATGGCTGGCGCCTGAGCTGGGTGACTTTTCCCTGGATGGAACTGAGTCTGTGAGGTCACTTCGCCGTTAAGTTCTTGTGACCTGCTAAATGACTCGTTTTATTCCAAGGCCTGAGCTGGAGCTAGCCGCTCCTCCGAGCTTTGTCGGTATCCAAGATGGAGATCACCGGTGCTGGGGGGGGAGGGGTGGCCTTCCCTCCTCTGCTCCCAGAGAAGGAGTGAGGAAGTCGGGCTTCTACTCACGCCGAGTCTTGGATCCTGGGTCGTCTCTGGTCTGCAAAGTGAAGGATGAAGTTGTCTGCTCCTTGTCGGTTCTTGCTGGTGTTGAGTAGAATCCGCTCGTCCGCTGCGTCTGGCTCCTTCGTCCCGGACTGTGTCTCAGGTGTGTCCCCGCGGCGGCAGTGGTCGGTGCCACGACCCTGCCGCCGCCGCAGCAGCTGCTGGCAGGTGCTCAGATGTGTCTGCTTGGCTTCCCCTCTCTTGACTAACTCTCTGTCCTGTGATGGCACACTTGGTGTGATTCTCTGGCTTGGGATTGTTCACTGGAACTCTGAAACTGTTTTCTATGCAAGAGCTTGTTCAGATTCCAGCTTCTCCTCCGCCATCTTCCCGGAACTCTCTCCTTTTTCAAGTTCTTAAAGTTTTCATCATAGAGGACCTTCACTTCTTTGGTTTAGTTAATTCCTAGGTATTTTATTTTTTGTGGGGTTATTACAAATGGAGTTGCTTTCCTAATTTCAGCCACATTTTCCCATTGTTGTCATACAGAAAAGCCATTGATTTTGGGGGCTTAATTTTATACCCTGCTACTTTGCCAAAGTATTGAATCAGCTTGAGTAATTTGGGAAAGGAGTCCATGGGATTCTTTAAATACAAGATCATGTCATCTGCAAAGAGGGAGAGTTTTATTTCTTCTTTCCCTATTTGGAACCACTTTATGTCTGCATCTTTTCTTGTTGCTGTAGCTAGGCATTCTAATACTAGGTTGAAGAGAAGTGGAGAGAGTGGACATCCTTATCTTGTTCCTGAGTTAAAAGGAAATGGCTTTAGTTTTTCACCATTAAGTATAATGCTGGTTGTAGTTTTGTCATATACAGCCTTTATTGTATTGAGGAATGTTCCATGGATTCCTAATTTTTCCAAAACCTTCATCATAAAGAGGAGTTGGATCTTATCGAATGCTTTTTCTTCATCTATTGAGATAACCATGTGGTTCTTATTCTTGTTCCTGTTGATGTGATGAATAATATTAATTGATTTGCGTATATTGAACCAGCTTTTTATCCCTGATCTGAATCCTGTTTGATCATGGTGTATAATTTTTTGGATGAATTGTTGAAGTCGATTGGCCAAAATTTTGTTGAGAAGTTTTACATCAATGTTCATCAATGAAATGGGTCTATAGTTCTCTTTCTTTGATGAGTCCCTGCCTGGTTTTGGGATCAGGGTGATGATGGCTTCATAGAATGTGCTCGGTAGTGAACTTTCTCTTTCAATTTCATTGAAGAGTTGGAGGAGTATTGGTGTGCGCTCAGCTTTGAAGGACTCGTAGAATTCTGCTGTAAAACCATCTGGTCCTGGACTTTTCTTAGCTGGGAGGTCTCTTATTGCTGTTTCTGTTTCAATGCTTGATACGGTCCTGTTAAGATGGTTTACCTCATTTTGGTTTAGTTTTGACATGTCAATATTTGCTAGGAAAGGTCCATTTCTGTCAAGTTCTCAAACAAAAGCATAAAGTTTTGAGAAGTATTCCCTTATAATGTTCTGAACCTTGTTTTTTTCTGTGGTGATATTTCCATTTTCATCTCTGAGTTTATTTATTTGGGTGTGTTCTCTTCTTTTTCTGATAAGATTTGCTAAGAGTCTGTCAATTATGTTAATTTTTTTGAAGAACCAAGTCTCGTTTTTTTGATTCTTTCTATAGTTTTTTTGGATTCTAATTCATTTAATTCTGATTTAATTTTAATTATTTCTTTCCGTCTACTGGATTGGGGTTTATCTTGCTTCTCTTTTTCAAGGAGGTTCAAATGTCTCATTATATTGTTGGTTTCAGATCTCTCTAATTTGTTGATGTAGTTACTCAGAGCTATAAAGTTGACTCTGAATACTGCCTTTGCTGTGTCCCAGAGTAGCTAGTAATTTGTGTGCTCATTTTTGTTGAATAGCATGAACATTTGGATTTCCTTTCTAATCTCTTCCAGGACCCACTCATGATTCAGCAGTGTGTTGTTCCACCTCCATGTGTTACTGGAAATTCTTTGGTGGTTTTTAGTGTTGAGTTCTAATTTTATTCCCTTGTGGTCATAGAGAATGCAAGGTATTACTTCAATGTTTCTGAATATGGACAAGTTTGCTTTGTGGCCTAAAATGTGGTCTATTTTAGAAAATGTTCCATGTGCTACTGAGAAGAATATGTAATCTGATGCTGTTGGGTGAAATATTCGGTAGATGTCTGTTAAATCTAGTTGATCTATGCAGTTGTTTAGATCTGCAGTTTCTCTGTTGAGTTTTTGCCGAGTTGATCTATCTAGTGGGGAGAGTGGTGTGTTAAAAACCCCAACAATTATTGTCTTTGGATCTATGTGGGATTTGAGGGAAAGTAGTGTTTCTTGGATAAATTTGGGTGCTCTGTTGTTTGGCGAATAGATATTTAGAATGGTAACATCCTCCTGAAGGAGAGATCGCTTAATTAGTATGTAGCGAACTTCTTTATCTCTTCTCACATATTTTAATTTGAAGTCTATTTTATCTGATATTAGGATTGCAATTACCGCATGTTTAAGGGGGCCATTTCATTGTTAGATTTCGTTCCCGCCTTTCACATTGAAAATGTGTTTGTTTTTACGGGCAAGGTGTGACTCCTGAAGGCAGCAGATAGAAGGATCTTGTTTTTTAATCCAACTCGACAGTCTATGTTGCTTAAATGGAGAGTTGAGTCCGTTAATGTTAAGAGATAGGACTGAGAGGTATTTGGAAGTTCCTACCATGTTATCCAACTTCTTGGGGGCTGTGAAAACTGTGTTCTTCCTATGGTTGTTGGATTCTCAGTTTGGGTGCCGTTCATTGGCATTTATTGTGGTCTTGTTGGTTTTCTATGTGTAGGACATCTTTAAGAATCTTTTGTAGGGCTGGTTTGTTGGAGATGTATTGTTTAAATTTTTCTTTGTTATGGAAGGTTTTTATTTGGCCCTCAGTTATGAAGGAGAGTTTAGCTGGGTACAGTATTCTTGGTTGATAGTTTTTTTTGGTTTTTAGGGCATGGTATACATCATTCCCGGCTCTTCTTGCTTTCATTGTCTCAGCTGAGAAATCTGAGGTGATTCTAATTGGTTTCCTTTATAGGTGATTAGTCTTTTTCTCCTTGACAGCTTTAAGGATCTTTTCCTTGTTCTGAGTTGATCCTTTGTGGATTATAATGTGACAGTGGAATGTCCTATTCTGGTCTTGTCTATTTCGAGTTCTAAAAGCTTCTTTTATCTGAATAGGCCTATCTTTTTCATATTTGCATATTCTCTGCTAGGATCCTGTTAAACAAATTTCCTAGACCATTAACTTCTGTTTCTAGGTGCTACTCTACACCCATTATCCTTAGATTAAGCCTTCCGATGGTGTCTTCCAAGTGTTGGATAGATCTATCGTATTTCTTGGACTTGTCTTGGATTGTTGTATGTTCTTTCTCTATAATATCTATGCTGTCTTCAATCCCCGAGATTCAATCTTCTGCATGGGCTAACCTGCTGTCAAGGCTTTCTACTTTGTTTTTTATTTCTTTTCCTTCTAGTTGGTCAGCTTTGATGGCTTCAAATTCTTTGTTGAAGCTTTGTTTTAGATCTTGTACTGACTTCTTTGCTTCCTTAATTTTGTGTTTGGTGTTTATTCTCAAATCACTTAGTTGATTGTTTATGGTTTCCTTGCACTCCCATTCCATCTGTTGGGCTCCAGTCAGCATTCCCTTTGTGTTCTCCCTGACTTCCTTCAGCTCTTTCTTAATGGATTCCATGAATGCCTTTAGTGATCTTTGTGTATTCTCATCCTGCTCTCTCAATTCCTGTATTGCTCTTTGCTTAGCTTCCTCCCATTCATGCCATTCCTCTAGTTCACTTTGAGTGTTCTCAGCCTGCTCATGCCATTCCTGCCTTTCTATTTGAGTATTCTCATGCTACTCATGCAAATCCTGTATCAGTTTGTGACTAGCTTCCTCTCGCTCATGATATTCCTGTATAAACCTTTGGATTGCCTCCTTTCTCTCCCTATCACGCTCATACAGAGTCCTTTGTATGTTTTCAATCTTTTCATTTATCATGTTTGCCAGCAGTGTTTGTAGAGCTATTTGGGAACTCTCCTCTGGATTATTCATTATCTGTTTTGTCCCCTGATTATCATGAGTGGGAGTTGAGATACGTGGGCTTGCCATTTTTCTTGTGTTTTTCCGGCTTACCCTGACTATTTGGGACGAAATTAACACCAGTTTTGTGCTAGAACACAAACTTAAAGCAAGTATCAACCAAAGTCTGTATTTGCACAGTCAATAGTCTGCAGATACAATCTAGTTCAACAGATACATCTATTCAACATTGAACAACTATATATTAATAGGCTACGAACCGCAAAGAAGAATTTGGTAAACCAGAAATTATTAGGTTTAGGAAGAGTTGTGGGTAAAAAATAGGAATAGAGTGTGATGTGGGAAGGCACAGGGAGTGTTAACTAAGTCCTAATCTCAAAGCAGGAAATAGGTTGGATAGGATGAGAGTAGGGAGAGAGAATCAAAAGAAGAAAGAGAAAGGGAACAAAAAGAGACCAAAAAAATTAGAAAGGTAAAAATTAGAAATATTATACATGTGCAAAAACAAACTATTCAGAGGAGAATATGAATATAATGAGAGAAGGGGAGGGATATAAAGTAGATGTGAAAAAATTAAAAATAAAGATACTTAAAATATTATATAGGTATAAAGAGGTAGTACTGCTATTAAGGAATTTAAGTCTCAGAGGTTTTGAACTGAGTAATAAATTTGTGGATTAAGTGTGTACACAATGGGGGATAAGGTCTAATAATTGACTATGGGTTTATCTGAGGATGTGTAGAACAACAGTTAAGTCACATAAAGAAGAATGAAAGAGAAGAAAAGGTGAAAAGGATGAGAAAGAAAGAAAAACGATCAGAAGTTCAGTAGAGCTAAACAAAAAGCAAAAATAAAAAACAAAAACAAAAAAGAAAGAAAAACAAGAAAAACGCACACACACTTATACCCCTAAAATAAAATTCTAAGAGGGAAAAAAATTACTAGAAAACAATTTTTTTCAAAAAGTAAAAATTAAAGATTAAAAAAAAATTAGAAAAAAAATTTTTTAATAAAGGGTACAAAAAAATAGTTCTTTGATTTTTTGGGGGAGGGGTGGGAAAAATCCTGTACTCCCTTGTGTCCTTAACCAGCCTCTTGTTGGAGTCTCTGGTCTGCTTGTGTTCCTGTGGCTTGGTTGGTTTCTTAAGTCAGTTTGTTTGAACAGGCAGAAGAATGATCTGCTTTCCTCAAAGGTTTGCGTTCCTCCTCCCAGGTTAGTTCAATGGGAGGCAGTTCTGCTTTGAGTATCACAAAAGAGGGAGATGGCTTTTTCCTCAAGTTTGGAGATGTTGTGATGAGGCTAGGTTCTGGGTAGAGTTGAGTCCTTTTAGCAAACAGCAGCTTTTCCTGGGGGCTGGTTTGTGAGAAACTCACAGACCCCAGCCTGGAGCCATTCTCAGGGTTTCTGTTTAATGAATTTCAATTGATTGTTGAGGCTGCTAAAGGGAGGGACAGCCTCTGCCTCTGATTACCCGGTGAAGAAAGCCACTCCTGGGGCTGGCGCCAGAGCTGGGTGACTTTTCCCTGGGTAGAGCTGAGTCTGGCAGGTCAGGTTAGGCTCCTGTGACCTGCTAAATGACTCTAGTTTACTTCCAAGGCCTGAGTTGGTGCTAGCAGCTCCGCCGAGCTTTGTCGGTATCCAAGATGGAGATCTGCAGTACTGGGGGGGAGGGGTGGCCTTCCCTCTTCTGCTCCCTGAGAAGGAGTGAGGACGTCAGGCTTCTACTCACACCGAGTCTTGGTTCCTGGGTCGTCTCTGGTCTGCGAAGTGAAGGATGAAGATTTCCGCTCCTTGTTGGTTCTTGCTGGTGATGAGTAGAATCCGCTTGCCCTCTGTGTCTGGCTCCTTCATCCCAGACTCTCTGTGATTCAGATATGGCAGGTACGGCCGCCGCCGCCGCCACTGCTGCTGCTGCTGCAGCTGCAGCTGCTGGCAAGTGCTCAGAGCTGTCTCCTTGCCTTTATTGTCCCTCTGTGGCCTAACTCTCTGTCCTTTGAAGGCACACTTGGTGTGGTTCTCTGGCTTAGGACTGTTTGCTGGAACTCTAAAACTGCTTTCTATGCGAGAACTTGTTTAGCCTCTACCTTCTCCTCTGTCATCTTCCTGGAACCTCCACTAAATTATTTCTTTTGGATTATATATCCATAACAAACTATAAACTGTGTATTCATGGTACTTCATGATAAAAGCCTGTGTTTATCAGCACAAGTGTCTTTGACATGGAATTGGTCTCCTTAAGCAATTACTCCAGGAGTAATGAAAAGTGGAAGCTGAATGATTTTCATTCATGTATTTCATGAGAAATTAAACTGATCTTTGTTTGGTTTAAAAATCACTTACACTTTCATTAGCCACACCCTTTTCATTTAAAACTATCTATATTCTGAAGCATTGTTATTGCCATTATAGAAAGATAATGAGGGTTCATCTGCTCCATAGCTCTTGAAAGTTAATGAATATGACAAAGAATATCCTCAGATATGCCTGGTGTAAAACTGGATTTGAATTATGTGTCTAGAACTGATCAGTCTTGGGTATTTGGGAAATTTGCTTCACCTTGTTGCTTACTTCTGTTTTTAATAAAATATTTAATTCATTTTCTAACTTGAAAAACACTCATAAGCACTACAATTTCCCTAATGCAGGTGCAGTGCTTGGAATAGTGTCTGTGCATTCTGTAGTAGGTCCCAGAGAAGTCAGCTTCAATTAACATGGTCAGAGCATCCTTCCTGAATGCCTTAAGAAATATATACCCAATTGATGTTAATATCTGTGAAAATTTGTCTACTACAAAAAAGGCCTTTTCTTCATATTAACAATGAAAGTAATGATGGGGCTGTCCTGTGGCTTTTACTCTGAAGGAGTTTTGCCTAAATTTCATTTTTACTCTATTAGTGGTAGCAGTAATATTCTTTTTTTTTTAAATTTAATTTAATTTTATTTGTGAACATACTGTACAGAGGAGTTACAGTTACATGGGCATGATAATGCGTACATTTCTTACCAAGCATTGCAGCCTCCTCCTTTGTTTACCCTTCACATCCCTTCCCAGCATCCCCCCTCCCCCCCTAATCCCAATCCTTCTCCTCCCCCCCCCCCCCCGCACCAACGTTGTAAAGCTCATTTTGGACATGACAACTTGTACTTCTCATTGTTGCAACAGGTCCACCTGTATCCTTAAACAACTGGTTTTTCCCCATCTCCTCCACAAGTTATACTGACATATTCTTTAGTGCTACCCTTCATGTTTCTAGTTCTGTGTTCCATTTGGAATACTATTGTAACTTATTTTATAAACTTTGTTATCAGAATAAATAAACTACAACTGCTGAAGTTTTCAGTAAAGAGTCATTACATTACATTTTATGTGCTTAATTCTTTCCTGAAATTATGTCTTTGGGGGTATGTATAGCTAACAGACTACTTTTTGTGATTTCTTATATGATTTATATAGATTTCTTATGTTATTCTTTTATGATTTCTTAAAGATCCATAAATAAAACTGCTCAGAACAGAAAAGAGTAGGTAAGAAGTCATAAACAATACTATTATGGTGGTCTTAATGGCTAAGCATAATGAATATGTAACAAAAGTGTTGGAAGATTCATTTGCTCTTTTTGCTATTCTCTCCCCCTTCTTTGTAAAAAGGTTCTTACTATGAGGTGCCAAATGGTCTGGACCTTTCAAGCCTTGTCTCAGTGACAGAAATGATGGAATTAAGGAAATGTGCTTCCATGGATGGCGTTTAGGAAGTTCACAATATAGCAATACCAATACACACAAAGAAACTTTTGTGAGTGATGTGTATTCACTTCCTCAATTACCAAAATTTAATTCACATGTGAAAACATCAAATTACTTACATTATAATATATGCAGTTCAACTGGCATTACTAACACCCCCATAAATCAGATGCAAACTAAAAGTTCTACTTCAAAAACCAACATCTAAGGCAGTGTTGGAAATATAAGAAGATAAACAATAAATCTAAAGAGTGAGATCTTTAACACTGGCAATGAGCAGTGATAGCTCAATTGTTAACCAGGCTTGAAAAGTTCGGGTGTCCACTAACTATGTGGTTAGAGTTGCAGTGTTGACCTTAGTACCAAGATTGGAGGTAACATTCAAAGGCAGCTGAGGTTGCTGCAGTATTGTAGCTCAATACAGTGTGACCCTGCCTGATAATGGTAAAGCACAAAGTGGAAGTTAAGTCAGTAAAATGTATAGGAAAGATTCTCCACTGAGAATATTTGCAGCGGTGATCATCACTATTGCATTGAAAATGTATTGCCCATCATTCTACTTTAAGCTCTAGCATGTTTGTGATCTGATGACAAATATAACACGCGAATGTGCCATGAGTGCTGAGAGGTGTATATTACTCTAATCTGGGTATAAATCCTCACAGGTATGGAATGGCCTGACCCTGATACTTCATTCTGTGTTGCTGAGTTTCATGGAGAAATGGTCGTAATTAGGCAATTCACACTCATCTAAGTGTAATTCAGGCAAATGGGTCATCACTCCAATGACGTGGTCTGACCTATGAAATAAATAACATTATGTCACAATGTATATGTGTTTCTGAAAATATATGCAATACCAAATACCAAATATACAAAAGGGACAATTATCCATCTCTTATATTATCAGAAGTAAAGATAGTCCTGAATTGCACTTTCTTGCTAGAGGATCACAGGTTGACTGCTGATGTTTGGTATCTTTCCAGGTGATCCTATACATTTGTCAATCTTCTTTGAGGAAGTATTTTTATGTGGTTTGTTTTGAGGTATTCAGAATATCAGTACTGTCATTAACCGCAACCTTCGGATAGCAAATATGATGGAATACCTGGCCAAAGAACTGAGAAATCACAGGAAGTGACAGGAATGAAGACACCAGAGGACCCAAAGCCACATTACCAGCTTCTGGATCCCCAAATCCTGCTTAACAGACTTTATATTAATTCTACTATAGGGGGGTGGTCAGTGGCTACAGGTAGGTCCACAAACTAAGGCATCAATCTAGTTTGTGGTTATAATTATTGACATGAGGTATTGTTTGTAAACATAGTGATAATTGAATCCCTTATTGTTAGGGAGAAGAAGGGAGCAAGAATCATTACAACTATAGCACAGACATCCATCTTGTCTCCAAAGTCTTAATCTTTTAGTGTCCAACAGCTCTAACTTAAATACCCTTGAGGTAATACCTCATATCCCTTTCTTCCCTTGACTGTTTGATCTTCCCAGAGCAAAGCTGTTTGACATGGCTTCCCAATCTATCCCTTTTCAGGTCTAACAGCTTGACTCTAGAATCTCTCACAAGTACTGTGAGAGATGTATGATCTTGAAAAGGATATTATTTTTAGGATAGGTTCAATTTTTAAATTTTATTTTATTTCAAAGATACTTTACAGAGTGGGTAGAGTTACATGAGTAAGGTAAATTCCTTGTTGAATATTGTTACCCCCTCCATTGTTATTATCATATTCTTTCCCACCTCCTACCCCTCTCCCCACCCCAAGGTTGTCAAGTTCATTTCTGACATAGTGTCTTGTGAATATCATTGTTGCAGTGGGTCGCTCTTTGTACTTCTTTCATCACTATGTTTTTCCTTTCCTTCTCAAAATCAGATAAATGTATATACAAAATGGAAGGTACCAGAATTAAGACAAAGATTGCCAGGGATAAACCAATTGAAAAAGACAAATGAAATAAAATAAGATCTAGATACACTACTTTAGAGATATCAAGGTTGACATCTGAAAAAAATGGCTTGTTTCCATACCTTGGAGTTCATTTCAATTAGCATCATTTTGTAAGGTCAAATGTACATAGCTCTGGAGCCAGCAATCCCACTCCTGGGCATTTGTGGAAATGATCTCAAGCTAAAACACACTAAATCTACAACTATGTTTTTGGAAGGATTATTACCATATCTAAGATATTGAACCAAACTAGAAGCCACTCTATATATGAATAGTTCAAGAAAAGGTGGTATATATACACAATGAAATTTTATGTTTCTATCAGAAAGAATGACACAGCCCCTTTCTTAAGAAAATGGAAAGACTTGGGAAAATAGTCATGGAACCTAGGTTCCATGGTTTCCTTCATTTTTATTAATGCTTAGGATAGTCCTGGCAGACAGGTTCACATTTTAAACTCTTAATATTCCCTTTTTTCTCCCTCTTCCTCTCTCATTCCATTTGTGTGTGTGTGTGTGTGTGTGTGTGTGTGTGTGTGTGTGTGTGTGTGTGTGTGTGTCTGCGCGTGCGCACGTGCGCCACACAGTAATGAAACTTGACTTGGAGCCTCAAACTCTTGCTTGGTTTTTTCACTAATGACTGACTGAGTCTGTACTATTTGATCCAAAGTTTCAATCTGTCTTTGATCGAACAATTGAACATAAATGTCTCATGGATTGCTACCCCAGCCATCGGTGAACTATGATCTACCAATCTCAGGCTCATGACTAGAAATAAGGATAAGGCACTGGCAGCCAGCTTTATTGCCAAGTGTCTTTTGCTTTGCTTTGTTTTTGTTTTTTGTTGTTTTTGTGCATCCAAAATCTGTAAGGAAAACAAATCATTTATAATCGGGACTATTCACATAAAATGTGTATTGTTTAAAGATTACCTTAATAATGTTATCCTTTTGCATCCACATTATGTGATTTGACATTTTTTTATCTCTACTATTGCAAACAGTCAAGTAACATACACATTTTGAATCTTCTTGTCTTGGTTTTATAGTTTGTTAGGTGTTTCAAAACAGAGTTTATCAATGTTTAACTCTTCACTACTAAAGCAAGACTTTTATGATTTTTCAATGTCCTGTAAATCGTAAGTTCATCACTTCTTGTGACACCTTATGAGCACAGGTAGTTTCCTATAATACCTACACGTACTTTAGACCTCAATGCGATGTGCTCTACTGCCAAATATGCAAGGGCATCCTTTGTAATTCTCCTTGAATTTTCACTGTTCTTTTCTCTACTCTCCAGTGCTAAGTCCTGTGATGATCTTGTTGATTTTCTCCCCCGGTACATTCATCATTGTATCTTGGGAACTACTGTTATGCACTACTGTACTTCTGTCCATTCTCATTATGCTTTGGCTTAACCTTTCTCACCCTGGAGGGCCAGAGATGGGGATATTTTCTTCAATCTTTAGCTACGACATCTATCTTTATACTTTCTAGAACTACATGTATTGAATTCTTTCTGTAAAGTCTAAGGCCTTGAAAATAATTACTGCATTTTCATGGCTTTTTGATTTGGCATTAGGGAAGAATATAGGTCAGTAACTGTAACTTAGGTAAAAGAAGATTTCAATCATTCCTCCATACCTGTTGTTCATTGGATAATGTTTACTTCAAGGTCTGCCTGCCTGCTTCCTTTTAATTGTTTATTTTTCAATGTAGCCTTTTCTTCTGGAAAGTATTTATGGGCCGAGTGAAAATCAATTCCTACTGTAATTAGTCATTAATTTTATTCCAACATAATTTCACAGATCCGTCTGAGTTTCTTCAGGGCCTGTATAGTAGTGCTTCACATTCTTAGATAGGTTTTAACATTGATGCATCCAATGGTAAAGACACATTGCTTAAATCACCATTTTGATGACTGCAATAAACCATGTTGCAACCTCACAGATACCCCACCCTAACTACTCTAGTCCCTCATAGTCGCATTGCTCCCCTTTCCTAGTACATCCAAGCTCCTCCCTTCCCTTTCATACCAACTAGCCTTCTCCCTCGAGCCTCTCCTGTTTTCATCAGAACCTCTGCCCATAACTATCCTACTTCTAAGTGGACTAAACTTTCAAACCCAGCCTTGAACCTACTTCTTCTCACAAAACCCATCATGCAATACCAAAAACCTTTCACCTCCCTATAACTGCCCTTGAAGCCTCACCTTGCTTGGCTAGAAGCTTCTCACACAGCCCATCTCCTGCCTGGAAAGCCAGTCCTGTTCCACCACAAGCCTCTCCACCTCCCACAAGTGTTCTCTCAATGCCCTGCCTTACTCCTCAGATGAACCCGACCCCTATTGGCTCCTCCCTCAGATCCACACCCTACTCCACCAGATACCCTGCCCATAATTATCTACACCTTTGTATCCCTTCCACTCCTTCTCAAAGCCCCTCCTCCAACTAGCCCCATGGCTCCAAGCCCTGCCTTGCTCCAGAAAAACCCCACTAGAATACCCCCAACACACTATCCCATCTCTCAACACCCACATTGCTCCACTAGAAAGAACTGCACCAGTTGGCCTCCATCTGGAAGCTGCACCAGGCTCAACTGTAAATCCCTGACCCTCCGTATTCCCTTTTTGAAGGTTGCTTTGCCCTACTGGAAACCCTGTACAAAGACCATGGCCTGCCTTGCAACACTGAAATCCCCACCCAACATTACTCCTCTTTTCAAAGTGGTGATTGACTATACCAGAAACCCCATCTTAACCATTCTGGTGCACTGGATCCTATCAGTGCTCTCACAAAGCTCTGTTTCTGAAAATCTCCTCCATACATTGTGACTGCACTCTTCTCTGCAGGAAACCCCACTTCCACCCTAACATACTCTCCGAAGGCCTGCCATTGTCCACCAGAAACCCCGCCCCTTACTAGTCCATGTCTTCCTTTTACCACCCTGACCTCTCAAAGCCAGACCTTGAAAAGCCTCCTCCCTCATAGCTCCGCATTCCTGCACCAGAATCCCCACATTCTGTCAGCCTCTTGCCTACATTCACTGCCCTGCCTTATGGGAAACCGCATCCTACATATCCCACAAGGGCTCACAATGCTCACCCAGAACGCTTCCTATAAGTAACCTCCTCCTTTGTAGCTTTGTTCTTCCTTCTCAAAGCTCTGCCCCAATCAGCCTCCAGCCCTGTGACCCAGCCTTCTTACTAAAGTACCGCCTACTCTACAAGAGACCAGGCCCCTAACAAGTCTAGTACTTCCTGTCTCCTCCCTGCGGTCTCAAAGCCCTACACAGACTGGTCTTCACCCCCTAAGACTCACCATGCTCCACTACAGGGACTGTGCCAATACCAACTCCCCCTTTAAACCAGAGAGGGCTCCACCAGAAACCCACACCATCTCATCCATGAAGGTCCAAATCTAGTAACTGTTATTAGATATGTGATATTGTACTGGCCATAGAATTCATACTAATCAATAGGATAAGAAAGCAGTATTGCAAAAAGGCAACAAAAATTAGACAGCTATTAGATGCCTTATTCTAGTTTGGGGTTCTGTTACCAGGCAGATACACATTGTGTGAAAATGTATGAAGGTGATTCCTCTAATTGGAAACCATTCTTTGAAGTATCAGTAAGGTTTCATGAATGATCATTTTATTTCTAGAAAATTCGTGCATATTTGTGCCCATTAACTTTAAAAAATATTAGTTATTTTAAATCCTCTCTTTTCGTTGAGGAAAGGGTATTAGATGACTTCAACTCATCTCCATAATTAATAATTTTGGATTTGCTTACTTTACTATGTACCAGAGTTTTTAGCAACAGAAATTCTCTACCAGGGGGCTGGGAAGGTGGCTCAGTGGTAGAGTGCTTGCCTTGCATGCATGAGGCCTAGGGTTCGATTCCTCAGCACCGCATAAGCAAAAAAGAAAAAAGCCAGAAGTGGCGCTGTGGTTCAAGTGGTAGAGCACTAGCCTTGAGCTGAAGACCTGAGGTACAACGCCCAGGCCCAGAGTTCAGGCCCCATGACTGGACCCCCCCCCAAAAAAAGAAAAAAGAAATTCTCTAACAGAATCCATTTTGAATTTCCTCCTTCCACTAAAGTGTCCTTTAGAAAAGACTGAAATGAGATTATACAGGTAAAATGCCAGAAATAAAAACATATTTTAGATCATAACAAAATTATGATAAAGACCCCACCCAATGTGCTTTTAATTTTCTAACAAAAGGAACTTAAGCCTATTTAACTGTAGACTTTCTGAGGACTAGAAGACAAAAATCTAAGAAATGCCCTCTTATACCATGGTTCTGAAAACAAAACCAAAATAAGGAAAGACAACATAATGACACAGAAGGGAATGAAGAACTTGTACATGTGATATAGCATGTAAAAAATACACTGAATCAGGTAAAAATTATTTTGGTCACCATGTCTGGTTGTTCAATATATTTCATTTTAAATATTGTTCTTTGTTAACCTGTGACTTAATATTAAAAGTCTCAACAGGGATCTGCCCAGGTAATTGTGTAGTTAGTCAATTTCATCATTGCAAGATCATCAGGATGAAAAACTCCACACACCTTAAGACACACCTGCAACAGCATTAGACATACACTCCTATTGGTCCAACAGTGTAAGCCAGACTTGTGTTTTACCAAAGCTTTGCATGTGGTATGCTATGGTTTATTCAGGCTGACGAGCCATAGTAACTCTAATTTAAGATTAACCCTACCATCTTGTGCTAGGCTTCCCTCAAAGTAATACCAAGAGAGAGAGAAAAAAAAAACACAGGTTGCCACCAACCCTGCCCACCCTTAAGAAATCAAAACAGTTTCCCAAGTGTTCCAGGAACAGTACATACCAATAGTTCAGAGAAAAGGCAGTGTGGTTCGGGTGGACTCAAACCAATCATGTAACTGCTTGTGTGCAAATTCGCTAAATTTGTTTGTTCAGTACTATAAAACTGTGCTGATTTTGTGCTCAGGGATTCTTATTATCACTGGTTAGTGAGTGCACAGAGGACCAGCTTGAGCTTGTAAATAAAGGACTCTTATGCTGTTCATATTGGTCGTGGTCTCTGGGGGTCTTTCGGGGGTCTCAAGTCTGTACAACATTTCTGGGGGTTCATGTGGAATGCCCCTCATAAAACCATCCAGACGCCCCACCACAGAGACTCAAAAAAAAAAAAAACAGCTGTTAAGTCAAGGCACTGCTGTTCTGTATATTTGGTTGCCTGTAATTTCTGTATCTGTAATTCTGGTTTCCCACAGGGTCTGTATTCTGGTTGGCTAGGACTCTTGGTAGACGCGCTATAAGACTGCCAACGGGGTCTGTGAGAAGATGTCCCCAGACACCTCTTGGTAGATTGCTGTTTAGTACAGACATTTTTGGGAAATTTTCTGTCTGTAGTCGGGCACTTTCATGCAGACATTTTTTGAGAAGTTTTCCATCTGTATTGGGAAGTTTTCCATTTTGGGGGAAATGCTCCATCTGTAGTTTGACACTTTCTTGTTTACAATTTACAATGATGAAGTGTGTCTTTGTAAATTCTTTGTGTTGAGTGTTCTGTTTGTCATTTGGAGTTTATCTTATCCTTTGGCCTTGGCCCAGGACGGTCTGAATCCATCAGTTTGAGGGGATGGCCGCTAGGGACTTATTTCCCTTGTTCCAAAATGACTGGGACTTCTCTTCCACTTTGGAAGGCCCCTGGGTCAACAAACGTTGGTGAGACATCACCCCATTCACTGAGACGTGATTGTTCTCTGTTCTGTTTCCTGAGGTAGGGAAGTTCTGAGTGAGAGTAGCAGACTCTGGATTCCGCTTGCTGAATGAGAACGGCACAGAGTTCTGGTAGGGATAAACTCAGACTTTGGGTGCTGAGTTGTCTAGTTCTGTTTTAGAATTGGTACGAGCTTTAATGTGTGTTTTTGGTTTTTGTGTTTTTGTTATTTATTTGAACATCTCTGGGGAAATAAAAGCTCCAGCCTCCAGCTGAGCTCAATCACAGAGAAGGCTGTGTGGTTGGGTTTCACTTTTCAGCTAGTCCTGACAATGTAAAGTACTCTTGTATAAAATTGGATAAAAATCAGGCCAGTTTAGTTTCAGGTGACCATCCTTCCAGCATTCCTCCAACAGAAGGGATTCAAAAGACTAATTGGAGAAATGCCTTCATAAACAAGCAAGCCCTGGAAAAATGAAACTCAACAAAGATACTTAGTTTAAAAGAAATATTGTCTTAAATTTTTGTTTGAAAATTTTAGAAAATGTATGTACAAGTTGTTTTTATTTTGGCATGCTTAAATATCTGTGTGAGTGTGTTTTGTATGTGTTTGGTAATACATTGAAGATAGATATTTTCACCATTCTGTAACAATTGGGTGAGTTTAAATTTAAAATTCAAAAGGTTATGAGGTTTGGACATTACCAAAAAAATTTTTTTAAAGAATTTTCACTTTGTTTTAAATGGCTTTTTAAGGATACTTTAACTTGAAAATGAGAAAATCTCGTATTTTAGAATGCATAAGTCTCTTTACACTGTAATAAAGATATCTGGCTTAACAACAAGGAGAAACTTAGAAGACAAGAGAAGAACTATCTTTAGGAGTGAAGGGTGAACATGCAGAAGTGCAGTTCAGCTGGTCATGCACAGTGGAACCATGCATGGTGAAAGAGGGCAAGCTGGCACAAATGCAGTTCATCTAACCCTAAAGAGTCAGATTGAGTGCATGCCCATTACACAGGAAGGGCTAAGTGGCTCATCTTTATTCTGTACCTTACCTTCAGATAGACACTGGAAACATGTTGGTAAAACTGAATGATGTAATGATCGGATTAGCATTGCTAAAACTGTCCCTTGGATGTGTTAAAATTAAAATTAAGAAGGCCTTTAAAAAGGATTACAAAGTTTATTTATATAATGTGATTTGTTCTCAATGATATTCTGCTATTGGATATTTTTTAAGGCAAAATGCTGTTAAGTCTAGCTTCTTGGTACAGTGATTGTGATTGTAATTTTTGCAATAAGAAAAAATTCTTATTTGAGTTTAAAAGTTTTAATGTGTATCTGTTTTAAAACAAGCAGCCAAGAGAAAATGAGTGACACCTAGCCTTGTGAGGTCAAGGGATTTTCCAAAATGCAACTAAAAACTAAAGTATAGAATATTTAAACGGAGATTACAAATTAGGAATTGATTTCTGTATATAAAGTTTAAAAGTAAAAATGTTCTAAACATTTACCTCAAAATGCTAAAGGGAAAAATTAGGATTAACAAAATAATTGCTTAATACCTATTTCAGTTTGCTCCCATAGGTTTTTTTTTTTTTTTTTTGTAACAGTTCCTAGCAGGCCCACAAAAAGGAGTGAGGATTCTTGTAAGTTTATCAGATGTAACTTTAGCTCTTAGTACTTTTCAGGTAAGAACATGCTTAAAAGACCCTTCTATGTTGACCACCTTGTTGCTTTTAAGTGGATGAGAGTGGCCTTTTATGAGAATTGTTGATCTGCAAACTCGTTCCAAGCCAGCCCAGGCAGAAAAAGGTCCTTGTGAAACTGTCAATTCTACTCAGCCAAAAGATGGCTGAAAGAGCAAGCAGAGTTTCTTTAGGACTCAAAGTGGCAGAGCGATAGCCTTGAGCTGTAGAACTGAGGGACAGCACTCAGGCCCCGAGTTCAAGTTCAGCAACTAACTAAGGGAAATGCCAATGAGGCATTTTCCCAGTGTGGAGAAGACACTCCTGGGATGAAAACAATGGAGGATCATCCAGACACCATAAGCCACTGCTTGGATGGCAGAAATAATGTCAGATCATAGAGTCATTTGTGCGTGGCATTTCAAAAATTGGTCAGAGCCAGGAGTTCATGGGAACATAGTTTGTAAGCATGCCTACTGTCTATGCCTATCTACCTTGTAAGGGACAGGAACTCGTCAGTCATCTGTGATAGTACTAAAAAGATAAGGTTTAAAAATGTGGAAGATAGTTTTGATTCCAACCCCTGTATGTGCCAAAAACTCTAATTGGCAGTAAATTTTGAGCTGATGCCAGCTACATGAAATTCATCTGCTCAGGAAAAAACTTTGTAAACCTGAGAGTGTGTTTCTATTGATATCTGTCTGAAGGCCTACATAGGTAACTGAGGCATTGTTAGGATTACTAGAGATCACATTCCTATGCCATCCAGAAAGATCCTTTTGCAAACCAGAAGTCTAAATAAGCTCCACAGCTGTAGCCAGAAAAAAGGTTTGTGCATTTGTTAAAAGTTAAAATATTGTTCTTAATGACATTTAACCCTGATTACCTCTTTGTAAAATAGGCTATGGTTATAGGTTCCTGGCTAACTAGGATAAACATCCCTGAGTCAGCTTGAAGAAGTGACAGAAGATGAATCTTTGCCCATCATCCCCTTTTAAGAAGAAGGAACCAGATTCACTTTTTTAAAAATGTGGCAAAACAGACAGAAGGAAAAGACATGGGAAATAATACTACAGGCCTGAGCCCTGTATATCTGCCTAGAAAATCCTAGTCTTATTAAAAGAACTATCTAATTTAAAAAGTTGTCGTCTTGGTAAATTGTCCAGGGCTATTGTCTAAATAGTTTTAAAATCTAGTGGGGTCACAGCCTGCCAAGCCTATGCCATGTGTCCTTAACCAGGTTGTGTAGGAATTTGTAGCTCAGCACGAGGTGTGACTGTCGCTTGGAGCCACTGAGAGACCCTGCTGCTGCTGCTGCTGCTGCTGCACACCCTAATGGATAAAGTTCAACGACAGCCTGACAGTCACCTGGAGGAAATCCACATCATCACTCAGACCACCTCCACCGCAGTAAAATAGACTGAACTCCTGCTTGATTCCATCACCTGAGAATGCTTCCCTGTTGAAATCTGCTACAAAATAAGATCTTGTGGGACATTCTTTTGGTGATATCTAGTAACCCTCTCTAATCCCACAGTGGATATTAGTGGCAAGGTTATTGCTGAATTGCCTTAGGCACTTCAGGGTCACAGCCTCTTTTCGCTCTGGTATGATAATAACCTGCTTCTTCCTCGGTATGTTTTAAAGATAAAGGAGGATATTTTTAAAATCAACGGAGATAGTAAGAGGAATGAGACCAGCCCTAATCTTAGCCTTAAAATCTGTCAAGCTTTTCATCCCACTGGTGCCTTGAGGCTTTCTGAGAGAACATGATTCCACAAGTCGAAGGAAAAATGGTCAGTTTTAATCTCTAGCCACAAAAAAGCTCAAGGAATTGTAAAGACAAGGAGGTAGTACAGAAAGCATTAGGAAAGGAGTTGGGGAAAAATTGGTATCCTCTGGGTAAGAAAGGATTTAAAAAGAAAGGATTGTCTTAAAATGTTTGTAAAGAAGACAAACCTCAGAAAGTATAGTTATGTAGCAAATGGTATGAGTATGTCTTAAAACTGGAGCATATGAGTACATCTGGTATAAAATTAAGATAGCTGTGAGGTACGGAGTCAGGATTGCTGGAAGAAAATGTAAGGCCCTTTGGTAGTGTTAATTTTGTTACTCACATTTGGACATTGTAGACTGGTGGCCTTTGTAAAAGAGAGGATCAGCACAGTCCATCTATTAGTTCTGAGATCTCAATACCAAAATGTAAATATAGAAGACTGTGCCAATTAGGGACCAAGATTGGTCCCTGATGCTCTAGAAGAGAAGAGAATGAAGAGCCAAAGTAACTCCAATTTGAGATTGACCCCAACATCTTGTGCTAGGCTTCCCTCAGAGTAACCCCAAGAGAGAGAAAAAAACACAGTGCCCAAAATCCTGCCCACCCTCAAGAAATCAAAAGAGTTGCCCAAGTGTTCCAGGAACAGAACATACCAATAGTTCAGAAAAAGTGCAGTGAGGTTAGGGTGGACTCAAACCAATTATGTAACTACTTATGTGGAAGTTTCCTAAACTTGCTTGTTCAATACTATAAAAGCTGTTCTGATTTTGTGTTCGGGGAGTCTTAGCATCACCATTTACCAAGTGCACGGAGGACCAAGCTTGAGATTGCAAATAAACGACTCCTGCTGTTAGCATTTTTTCATGGACTCTGGTGGTTTTCTAGAGTCCCAAGTCCATACAACAGGGCTTGATACAAAATGTCTCTTCCCAGAGAATTAAATGATGTCATTTATGGTTAACATGATTTAGGGTCATTATTAACATCTAACACATGATGACGTTTTTATTTATACCTCTCTTCCTCCCTTTCTTTCTTCCTCCCTTTCTTTCTTTTCATTTCCTTCCTTCCTTCCTTCCTCTCTTTCTTCTTTCTTTCTTCTTTCCTTCCTTCCTTCCTTCCTTCCTTCTCTCCCCCTCCTTCTCTACTTTCTTTTTCTATTCCTTTTCTTTCTTTCTTTCTTTCTTTCTTCCCTTTTCTTTCCTCTTTTAGGAGATGAGTATGAATTGAGATATTTTGTTTACTGAACAAGTATTCTAACATTAGAACAATCCTTTTTCAATTTAGTTACTTTGCTCATAAGTTATCAGTGTTGCTGAAGGCCGAACAGAGGCTAAGTTCCTCACCTATGTCTGAAAAGTAGCTAGGTTCATAAATGCATTCCAACATGCCAGGCTTAATGTGAGAATCTTATCACTTTCCTTGCACACTCATTCTGAACTGTGATCCTCCCAAATTCTACCTCTAGTTAGTGATGTGAGCTCCAATAGCCTTCCACCAGTGTAGATTTTCTAAATGAAAGGTTGAAGACAATTTCAGTTTAATCTCTTTTTTTGACAGTCCAGGGGCTGTTATAACTTTATTTCTGTACAATTTCAGTGTATATATGCACATTAGCTTTAAAATGTGGCTTTTCTCCCCTTTTATCTTTTTCTTGATCCTGGGGCTTGAACTCCATGCCTGGGCACTGTCCCTAAGCTGTTCAGATCAAGGCTAGCACTTTGCCACTTGAGCCACAGTGCCACGTCAGGTTTTCTGGTGGTTAATTGGAGGTAAGTGTGTCATGGATTTCCTGCCAGGGCTAGGTTTGACTTACCATCCTCAAATCTCAGCTTCTGATTAGCTAGAATTACAGGCATGTACCACTGGCTCCCAGCTAAAATGTTACTCATTTTAAGTTCTGTGATTTATTTGAGGGAGTAGCATGAGTGTGTAGAAAGGTAACATTCAAGTCATCTCTCTAAATAATTTCACAGTGTCATTTTCATAATATTTATTGAAGTGATTAATAACAGAAGCTCCCAAAGTAACAGAATGATCCTTGATTTTCTCCCTCCCATAGGTACTATTGGAAGAGAATATTATGTATGAGTCCAGCAATTTCTTCTAATTAAAGACCAATCTTTCCTAGTTTATGAAAAAATGTCCTTCATTCAATTGCTGATGCTTTTTCTGACTACAAATATAATGAACTATGTAGTAGTCTGTAGAATTGTATACCACCACACGCATTTTAATTCAAAAGAAATTCAGATATCGAAATGTTTATTTTTTTGTCAGTGGTGGGGCTTGAACTCAGGGTCTGGACACTGTCCCTGAGACTGTATTCAAGTTATTTAGCACTCTACTAATTGAGCCATAGACACACTTTTGTTTTTTGAGTTGTTAATTGGAGATAAGAGTCTTATGGGGACTTTTCTTCCTGGGCTGGCTTTGAACTGCGATCTTCAGATCTCAGCCTCATGAGTAGCTGGGATTTCAGGCATGAGACACTGGCACCTGGCTTCAAATACTCATTTTTAAAATGATGAACTGCTTCGTGCCTCTGGCTCACATATATAATCCTAGCTAATAGGATTACAGGTATGAGAAACAAACATTAGGTGTGTGTTGTTCATGTTGGTTTATATTGGCATGTTTTAATATTGTTTGTTATACTACAATGCTCTTATTTTTATTTTCACCTAGGTGAGGGTGATAGGTGCTAAACAGGGTTGAACCTTATTTGGCTGAGATAGAGCCATGTGCCAGTTCTTGCCTAGAATGGCATGGAATTGAAATCCTCTTGCTCTCAGCTCCCATGGACCTGGGATGATAGATGTATTCCATCACACATAGCCAGAAGCTGGGGAGCATTGCAGGAAAAACTACACTGGTCTTGAATTGATATACCAAAAAGCTAGCTTTACAGGCAAAACCATGTTGTATTCCATTTCACTTTGAAGTATGTACATACTTAGAGAGTACAATGATAACACACTACATGTTTAATATATAGATTAGTCAATATATTTAGAACGTTTATCTCCTAAAACATTGAAGCTAATGTATTTTGGTAACTTCCGGACTCTGCTAGTTATTTTGCAATATACAAAAACATGAATACATTGATAATGTGCATTAGAAAATAGAGTTAGAGACAAGTTAGATTATGTGTAGTAAATATATATTTATCTATTGCGGTTCCGAAGAACTTCATCGCATATTCACCATGACAATACCACCATATATCCACCATGACAAGAATTTTCCATTTCATAACTTGCCATCTTTTATCTTTTATCTTTTTTACATTCTCCTTATAATTATGAATGTTTTCCTGTTTTTATAATGTTTTGAAATTATTTTATGATGGAATTAAAAATTTGTGGAGTCTACTAAAATTATCTCATTTTGTTTGGTTTTGTGATGCTAAATTATTAAGACCAACGTTTCCTGAAAGTTATGCTAGCAGACTATATCACTAACTTATATTCTAATTACATCTTATAGTATTTTGATATATGGCTTTGCTGTTGCCGTGTTTTTTTTTTTTGTTTGTTTTGGTCATGGGGCTTGTACTCAAGGCCTGAACGCTGTCTCTGCACTGTTCAACTCAAGGCGAGTGCTCTACTACTTGAGCCAGAGTGCCACTTCCGGTTTTCTAGTGGTTTATTGGAGATAGCAGTCTCACGGTCTTTCCTGCCCAGGCTGGCTTTGAATAACTAAGATTACAGGCTTGAGCCACCAGCACCTGGCTACTGTTGCTGTATTATGGTATAGAGTGTTGTGAGGCTCAACTGAAGCTTTCAACCCCACTGCCTCCAGTAACAATGCTTTATCACCAGATTCTGGAGGCTCATAATTATAACTATAGCTAATCAGGAGGTTGAGACCTGAGATTTAGTTCAGATAGCCTGAGCAGGAAATTTTATATCTTTCCTCTCCAGTTCACTACAAAAAGCTTGCAGGAGAACTGTGGCGCAGTTGGTAGCACTACAGTTAAGGGAAAGATACTTGTGATTGTCATATAGCCCTGGAGTTCAAGTCCTAAAACACACATATGCATTGACACACATTTGCACACACACACAAACACACACACACACACACATACACACACTCCCACAGAGATGTACACACAGAGAGTCACAGGCAATATTGTATCTTAAATTCTTATCCAGAGATTGGACAACAGCCGACTTATTTGTGAAGGTTTTTCTTGATTATTTTGAAGGAGGAGGATAGTTCATGAGACACAGGTGACAAGACTTTAGTGAGGAAATACTTTATAAACGACTAGCTTATAAAAAGAAGAGTAGCACGGTTTTAATCTTTAAATCTTACATTCCTTCAACTATAGTTTTAAATAATAATCATTGAGGGGCTGGGAAGTTGGCTCAGTGGTAGAGTGCTTGTCTTGCATGCATGAGGCCCTGGGTTCGATTCCTCAGCACCACATAAGCAAAAAAAAGAAAAAAGCCAGAAGTGGCGCTGTGGCTCAAGTGGTAGATTGCTAGCCTTGAGCTGAAGAGCTGAGAAGACAGCGCCCAGGCCCAGAGTTCAGGCCCCACGACTGGGCACCCATTCAAAAAATAATAATCATTTGAATTATGAGAAGACAATGCAGCACCTCTTCCCTTCTCCCCTTCCCCTCTGTCATAAAATATGACAAAAGTATCAAAAATAGTCTATCTTAAAAAAATGTACACGTGTAAAAATGTCTGACTATATGTGTTAGGTTTTTTCAATATTTTTATGATTTTTCCCACCTCTAAGTATTTGCCTTTTGGGCAGATTAAGGCACACAGGGGCTTCAAGAGCAAACTAAAGGTTAGGAAACATAAACCAAACAGTGTTCTAGGAAGTAGATGTCAGAAATAGATGCAAAAAGCACAAGGCAGGCTGAGAGGGCCCTGAGAGGCAAAATGAATTTTGCAGGATGAGAGGAATAGTGACAAGGCATGGATCTCACCTAGGAAAGCTTCCTTGAGGCTGAGACCATGCTGGTTCCTAGGCCTAGCTGCAGATGTTGGGATTTGACAATGTCCACATTTGTATAGAGTGATATGGGAGGGGAAATTTCAGCCTCCAGTTTGTCTTTGGGATGGTCTTATGTGAGTAAGCAGCTTAGATCATTGGGCTCTGAGAGATGACACTACTTCCCTCACAATGCAATAGAATATGGAACTCTGAGACCCAGGCAACTGTAACTTACAGTCAGCTCTAGCCAGCTCACTTCACCTGTGGCTCAGGAACAAGAAAGACATTCCTATATTGTTTTCAAAGTTCAAGAGAATCAGGTCCCAGGCATGAGAGGGGTGAGTGCCTCACTCAATACTGCAGACATTGGATCAGTGCCAAAGCACGAATCCAATGTCTCAGGCCTTTTTATAAGAAGAAACCAAGGGAATCACAAGGCAACTCAGGTCACGTGTAACTATGACAGGAAACCTATTTAATCTCATTCTAGCCCACATTACAGGCTTCTTCTTGTGTTTTTATATGTGTATATTGAGAAAATATTTACTGTGTACTTTTCAATCCGCTCTATTACTCATTTTGAAGTGTACTCCCATTTCCATGTTTCAAAAATCCATTCTTTTTACCACCTCAGTGTAACAATGAGTCTGCCCAAACCCTGAATGTGCCTTATAATATATGGAGCTTGGACTCAGGCTTGTTGGAAATGCTGGTAATGGACCTGTTCCCTGCCTACCAGAAAGGTGATCTCTTCTATGTTGGAAACTTCCACCACCACTAAAGAGAGTGGGAGACAATGGAGCAGTTGCTGGATATTGTTTAAAAAGTGAGTGTTCCTCATTCAAATCCAGGACTGATGAGACCCCCTGGTAGATTATTGGAATACTTGGTACCTCTCTGAGACTGTTTCACTGGGGTTTTATCACAGGAGCTTGGCTTGAGACAAAGAAGTGCACTCCCTGGATTACTCCTTACGAGTGGCCTGCCAGAACATTTCATTTTCCTCAGAATCTAGAGGAGCCTTAACAGTTTGCTTGCTGAGAGACTAGGATTAAAGGAATGAGCCAGTGTCACCCAACGTCCACCCTCACATAGGAAATCACTATCTTGGAGGCCTTTGAAGGAATATAGATGGAAGAAAGAATGGAACTTGAACGTGGGGCCTGAGTGCTGTTCTGTTCGTATCACTCTTCCATTTAAGCCCCAAGTCCAGGTCTGGCCTTTGGCTGGTTAATTGAAGATAAGTGTCTTTAGAATTTTACAAACTAGACTGGGTTCAAACTGTGATCCTTAGATCTCACCTTCCTGATTAGTAGGATTAGAGGCATGAGCCATGGGACATTTATTTGGACAGATGCTAATAACCATCCTCACAGAATTTCCATGAAATTGTATAGACATATCTCTACTTTTTGTCTGTTATGTTTACATTACCATATGTGACTTAACCAGTCCCATGTGTGTCCTGTTAGTTCAGAAAAGGAGAAGCATAGAGTTAACTTCCTTCTCTCCTCCCATTGGTACAGATCCTTCTACCGTAACTGGGAGGAAGATGAACAAGATGAAGAAGTAAGTGGACGTTGACACAAAGAGAAGTTCTGTCTTTGAAAACTGGGTATCTTTGAGGTGTCTGAATCAAAGTCAACTTCCTTCTTTGCACACCAGTTGTGATTTTCACCAGGGGGTTGAGGCTTGGCACTTCAGTGGATAGCAGATTACACAGTGTGGATGTGGTTGTGGTTTTGGACTCTCATGGATGACGAGGGGGGGTATGTATAGCAAGTCGGATCAAGAGGGGAAACAACCTTCTCCTCCTATCATAGGGAGAATTTTAGATGATTATATTTGAGAAATTTCTAGAAGTGGGTTGTGAAGAGCATCCTGCTTGCAGGAGTCTCTTCCTACAACATGCAAGTCCCGCCAGAAAGAGGCTATAGTACAAAGCTCAGGATGGGGAGGAAAGGCTTTCATTTTCCTTGTCACCAATCTGCCCATAGCATAGTTTGTTCCATCTTCCCTATGTGGATGGACTTCTACCTTGATGATTTCTATGAGAACAAGAACCATGACACCCTAAAAGAACTTACACAGTATGTCAAGCTCAACCTGCCCTCTTCAGACTTGCTCTTCTGCTTACATATTCTTCTGGACCAGCTAGAGGAACGCATGGCCCATGAGACCAAGAAAACGTGGAAGAAGTCCTTGTTTAGATACCTCAGAGCTGGTGAGGATGGATGGAACTTGGGTCTTTAGGCATGGGTCGGATTGGGATAGAGCCCTTAGTACTCCCCAGCTTGGCAAAATATCCTTTTATGGATATTCTTTGCCAGGTAATATCTGTTCTCCTTTGAAAGAACTTGGAAGTAGCCACTCATTAGAAACATCCTAACTTCTCATTAGTCTTCAGTCCAAACTCAAGTTCTACAGCTTCCCCCATTAGATTCTCATGAAAGTTTAGTCACACCTTAACTTCTTGAGTTCTAAGACTCCTGTACCTATTTCCATTCTCAGCTTTGCATCACAGTAGAGGTGCTCCTGCATTTCTCCAGATAAAGAACCCATCAGTGATGTCGTTTATGATGACTCATGGAGATCAGAAACCATTACTGATCTCCAGAAAGCATGTGAACATAGAGGGTATTTTTTTAATATATAGAAAGGCCCAAGCAGGTTTTGAGTCCTGTGGACATCCCACTGGTTCTGAACCCCACATGTGAAGCAGGTGTACCTGCACTTACCACCAAGGAAGAAGCCGATCCAGAATGTCTTCCATTGATGTTCATAATCCACCTAGATTAGCTCCAAACAAGTCAAAAAGACATGTCTTGGTATGCAGTGTAAATGTGTGTTAATGGAAAATGACCCCAGTGTATCTTCAGGAAAACCAATAAGTGAGGTTCAAAATCTAGATTCAGTTGAGGAAAGGGAATCTTTCCTCACAGAATATCCTGACCAATCTGTCCTCCTGCAGGGGATCCAATTTCCAATTGAGAAATTAGAATCTGTCCCTCCTTGGACTCAGGAAGAAAACCATGTCTTTAATGAGGAAGTAAATCCCTTTTAGGACTCTGAGGCAGAATTTCTTTCTGAAGGCAACTTAGAAGCCAATCTAGATTTAGAGATTCCTTCCCCCATTCCTGGGAAAACCTGTATTTTTCTTTTTGTCTTGATGTTTATAAAATGCTCATTCTATTTATTTTTCTAACTTTATTAAAATGTTAGTGTTTTTTATATAATCTAGTATTCATGAATCCTAAATATGTTTCTTTTTAAGCCTACAATCTGAAGCATTGTGCATATGTGTTCTGTGGGGGGAAAACATAGAGTGACAGGGGGCTGTACAAGAGAGCCTACTGCATATTAACGGAACTGTTAAATGCACAGGGAGCGGCAAGGAAGCCAGGCCATGCCTGTATGGGGAAATAAGGTGGCTACAAAAGGTCTATTACATAGCAAATTAGATGTCCTAGAAAGCTATTCTGTCAATTTGGACAAATTCCACAATACTTATAGTGGTATGTAGGACACTCTTCCGACCGTGAGTTCAAATCTGTATACATTTCATTGTGCTTTGGGCACATATGGAAGAAGAATTACTCTCCAATAATATCATACAGTAATGTGAATTATTTTCTTTAAACCTGCTTCAGGGCTGAGAAGGTGGCTCAGTGGTAGAGTGCTCGCCTTGCATTCATGAGGCCCTGGGTTCAATTCCTCAGCACTACATAAGCAGAAAAGGCTGGAAGTGGCATTATGGCTCAAGTGGTAGAGCACTGGTCTTGAGCTGAAGAGCTTAGGGACAGTGCCCAGGCTCAGAGTTCAAGCCCCACAACTGGCAAAAAAAAAAAAAAAAACTGCTCCATTAAACAATTAATTAAATAATTAACAATTCAGGCGGCAGCCACTTCATCAAGCATGCTGGTCCCTCTGGTGAAGTAGGATCCTAGTGGAAGCCTGCCCACCTAGGGCCCTTGTGAGCACCCCTCGCCTGAGACTGTGGAAGAAGATCAGGGTGCACCTGCTGTTGGGCTAGGGCAGCAACCTGGCTGCTGCTGCATGAATGACACAGTGCCACTGACTCACATCTAGCACCCCCCTGCCCCTTGGGCTGGGCCCATGAGGATCAGCCCCTGGGAGCACACGTATACTACGGGAAAGGGTCCACCCACCTAGGAAGGAGTGCAGACTGAACAGATGCCACTCTGTGGATCAGTTTGTACAGTATTTATCAGCCATGGAGGAGGGGTTGATTCTGTTCTGCTGTGGGGAAAAGACAAAAAAGACAGGCCCAAGCGGGGTAATGCCAACTTTTTTACTCAGACTGGCAAGGAAACTTTCTCCACGCATTCGCCAGCAGGCTTAGGAAGCCATTCTATGCTCCTTGTCCATGGAGTAGCAGCCAGGGACACTCACATCTGATACTCCTGGATGCTCTTTTGAGTTTGTTTGTTAATTTATTCAGAGAGCCCCTCCCTCAGACAGCAGAGTTATATTCTGGGTTTTGTAAAATGTTCTGCATCTGAGCATTCCCAGTGTTTGGTTTTTGTATTGTTTCTTGTAAATGCGTTTTGAAATTTGTGTTTTAGGTGTTGAGGTGCGGGCGGAGGAGCCAGGTTATAAAAATAGTTTCCTACAAGCCTTTCATCTAAAAATGAAAACAGATTCTCTCTAAAAATGCCTTTCAGGAAATAAATCTGAGAGTGGAGAAAAGGCTGTTTTCTCATGAGATCAAAATGTGAGATTTCTATATGGATGTTTTATGCGTTCAAAATACAATTAAGTAATCCACTATCTAGGAACAATTGTCCAGACCTAAGAGTTAAGTTTCTTGGGAGTTAGAGGCAGGGTTTTTTGAGCTTTATACAAAGGGAGGGAAGAAAGTTTAAATCCATAGATTACTTTGTAGAATCAAAGTGGTAATACAAAATGAGAATAACTAAAAAAACCTCAGTGCTATTTGGGGTTTTTACTGTTCTATATGAATTTTTGGATTAATTCTATTTCATTGAAGAGTGAGATTGGGATATTGATAGGTATCACATTGAATTTAGACATAGCCTTTGGCAGTATTGCCATTTTCATGATGTTATTCCTCCCAATCCATGAGCATGGGTGGTTTCCCAATTCTTCAGTTCTGCTTTCATTTTTTTTTCAGGTTTTGAAAATTTCGTTCATAGAGGTCCTTCACCTCTTAACTCCTAGATATTTTATTTCCTGTGTGGCTTTTAAAAAGGGGTTGCTTTTCTAATATCACCTGCATTCTTAACATTATTGGAATACAGGAAAGCCATTGATTCCTGAGGGTGAATTTTATACTTGGCTAGTTTGCCAAAGTTTCTGATCAGCTCAATAATTTGGGAGTGGAGTCCATGCGGTTCTTTAAATACAGGATCATATCATCTGCAAAGAGGGAGAGTTTACTTCATCTTTCCCTATTTGGATCCCTTTAAGTTTGCATCTTGTATAATTGCCCCAGCTAGCATTCTAATACTAAGTTGAAGAGTAATGGAGAGAGCAGACATTTTTATCTCATTCCTGAATTTATAAGAAATGGCTTTAAATTTTCACCATTAAGTATAATGCTAGCTCTGGGTTTGCCAATCCATAGCAGAAAGAACAGCACTGGAGCACTATCAGTTCCAAATTTCAAACTCTACTAAAAAGCCATAGTAAAACAACAGCTTGGTACTGGCACAAGAACAGACCTGATGATCAATGGAATAAGACTGGAGACTCAGAAATAAACTCACTGACCTATAGCCACCTAATGTTTGGCAAGGGAGCTAAAAAATAGAATGGAGGTAAGACAGCCTTTTGAGTAAATGGTGTTGACAAAATTGCTTCAACACCTGTAGAAAAATAAAGCTAGATCTGTATATATCACCCTGCTGGAGAATAAACTCCAAATAGTTCAAACACCTCAAAATAAAAGAAGACAACATGAAAACATTACATGAAGGAATAGGAGAAACTCTAGGGCTTTTTAGCACAAGTCGAAATTTTCTTAATAGAGAACTGGAAACAAAAGAAATCAAAGAAAGTTTGGAAAATTGGGATTGCATGAAACATCAGAGCTTCTGCAAGGCAAAGGTCATAGCTAACAAGATCAATAGAAAGCCCACGTTCTGGGAGAAGATCTTCACGAATCATAAAACGGATGAGGTCTTATAACTAAAATATACTTAGGACTCTAAAAATTAAATCACCTGACAACAAATCCTCACAGAAACAACTACTCGATAACTAAGTGGGCTAAAGACTTAAAGAGAGACGTCTCTGAAGAGGAAATAAAAATGGCCATTAGACTCATGAAGAAATGCTCAACTTTTCTAGGCATAAAAAGGTGAGCCTGGCATAATATATGACAAACATTAAGGGTAAACTATTACCAATCGTGAGTATGGTCCCAAGCCAAACTCTCCTTTACATTTAAAAGATATATAAAAATATTTCATGACAAAGAAAACTTGAAACAATGTATCTCCACCAAATAAGCAGGGTAGAAGTTAATTAAATATACCCTATATAGAGAAGATCAAGAAGAACAGGAACTGGTTATATAAAATGCTCCCTACCAGAGAACAAGGTAAATATATTAACAGTAGATGAGGCACACCTCCTAACAGCAGGGCTATAACATAACAGGGCTTATCAGATATTTCTCAGTCTTAACTTTCAATATCAATGGAATTAAATTACCAATTAGAAAACAGATCAGATAGTAGTATCAAAAAACAAGACACATCCATCCAGTGTCCACAAGAGATACATTTTATTGACAAAAACAAACATACTCAAACTGAAAGGTTGGAAGGAAAATTTTCAAGTAAATGGACTCCATAAACGGGCCACAGTAGAATTACTAAAATAAGATAAAATAGAATTCAAATTAAAATTAGTAGGAAGAGACATTACATGTTGAGAAAGGCAACTCTCAATTAGGAGGATACAACAAGTGTAAATATCAATGCCCTGAATCCTGGACCACCCTACATTGTCAACCAAATACTACACAACCTAAAAACACATCTCAACCCATCATTGTCATCCATCTATTGGTTATACTGGAAAAACTCAACTAATAAACTGAATACCTAAATAACTCCATTGACCACCTACCCCTAACAGACATCTACAGAATATACATTCAGTATCAGTATATACATCCTTCACAGCAGGTCATGGAAGATTCTCCAAAATAGAACCTATCCTATGTCACACAGAAATTCTGTCCAAATTGAAAGAAAATTAATTGAATTCACATATCTTTTCAGACTACAACAGAATAAACTTAGAATTAAAACGCTGAAGCCAAAAAAAAAAAAAAAAAGATCAAACCCATGAAGAGTGAACAACACACTGCTGTATGACCAGTGGGGCACTGAAGAGATTAGAATAGAAATCTGAAAGTTTCTGGAATTTAATAAAAATGAACACACAAAATACCAGCTCCTCTGGGACATATTAAATGTAATACTTAGTGGAAAATTTACAGCTTTGAATGCCTACATCAAACAATTGGGCAAATCTCAAATCAAGATTTCATTTGATTTTAATTATGGCCTGCTATTAGGACTCCCACAGACACCAAAATCAGAGGATGCTAATTAATCTGATAAAATGCAAAATAATTTTTCATAATTAATATAACATGAAGACTTTAATATTAATAACATTAAAAATACTTGTATTCACATTATATAATATATTGAAATCCTTTAGTTTCATCAATTTTTAGAATATTTATAACTAAATGTAAATTGTTTGTAAAAAGTTATTTGATGATGTATAAAAAATGAGAAAAAAATTTGCATATATATTACTACAAATGCAAACAGATTCACCTAGTTATTTGTGATCCTTCATTTGTTGGTTTCATTCATGCATGGGTACCATGCAAAGAAGTGAAAATTGCAAACTTGACTTTATTTTATTTTATGAATTAAATTGTTTTGTCCTATCCTTTCTCCCTCTCTTCCTTCCTTCCTTCCTTTCTTCTTTGCTTCCTCCTTCCTTCCCCCATCCCTACCTCTCTCTTTCTCTCCTTCCTTCCTTCCTTTCTTCCTTCCTTTCTTCAATGTGAGCGTGATAGAGAGAGAGAGGCAAACCAAAGATTAATTCTGGAATCTCATGAGAGTGAGGAAGCTCCTCAAAGATTGATACAGGAATTGCATGGGCAGGATCAGAACAGTCAAAGAGAACTACAGGAACTGCATGAACATGAGGAAGCTAATCAAAGAGTAATATAGGACTTGGGAGAGCCGCATGACAATAGACAAATATCAATAGAGGCATTCATGGAATCCATAAACAGAAAGCTGAAAGAATTCAGGGAGACCACAAAGGGAATGCTGAATGGAGCCCAACAGAAGGAATGGGAGTACAAGGAAACCATAACCAATCAAGTACGTGATTTGAGAATAAACACAACACCAAATTAAGGAGGTAAAGAAGTTCATACAAGATCTAAAACAAAGCTCCAACAAAGAATTTGAAGTCATCAAAGCTGACCAATTAGAAGGAAAAGAAATAAAAAAAACAAAGTAGAAAGTCTCGACAGTAGGTTAGACCATGCAGAGGAGCAAATTTGAGGGATTGAGGACAGCCAGGTAATTACAGAGAAAGAACATACAACTATCCAAGACAAATACAAGAAATATGATAGATCTATTCAACATTTGGAAGACACTCTCAGAAGACTTAATCTGAGGATAATGGGGTAGAGGAGCACCTAGAGACAGAATTTAAAGGTCTAGGAAATTTATTTAACATGATCCTAGCAGAGAACTTCCCAAACATGCAAAAAGATAGGCCTATTCAGATACACGAAACTTTTAGAACCCCAAATAGACCAGACTAGAGAAGGATATCTCACCATTACATTATAATCCACACAGGATCAATTCCAAGGAAAAAATCCTTAAAGCTGTCAAGTAGAAAAGATCAACTACTTACAAAGGGAAACCAATTAGAATCAGCTCAGATTTCTCAATGGAGACAATTAAATCAAGAAGAGCCTGGAATGATGTAGGCCATGTCCTAAGGAAAAACAACTATCAATCAATCATACTGTACCCAGCTAAGCTCTCTTTCATAACTGAAGGTAAAATAAAAACTTTCCATAGCAAAGAAAAACTGAAACAATGTATCTCCAAAAAACAGGCCCAATAAAAAATACTTAACGATGTGCTACACATAGAAAACCAACAAGACCACAATAAAGACCAAGAAACCGCACCCAAACTGAGAATCCAAGAACTATAGGAAGAATCCAATTGCACCATCCCCCAAGAAGTTGGAAAGCATTGCAGGAACTCCCAAACACTTCTCAGTCCTAACTCTCAACATTAATGGACTTAACTCTCCAATTAAGTGACAGACTGTCTAGTTGGATTAAAAAGCAAGATCCTTCTATCTGCTGCCTTCAGGAGTCACACTTTGCTCATACAAACAAACACATTTTGAAAGTGAAAGGCTGGAACAAATTCTACCAAGCAAATAGTCCCCATAAAGAGGCTTGAATGGCAATCCTCATATCAGATAAAATAGACTTCAAATTACAATTAGTGAGAAGACATAAAGAAGGTCTCTACATACTAATTAAGGGATCTCCCCTTCAGGAGGATATTACAATTCTAAATCTCTATTTGGCAAACAACGGATCACCCAGATTTATCCAAGAAACACTACTTTCCCTCAAATCTCACATAGATCCAAAGACATAAACTGTTGAAGAGTTTAAGTCACCACTATACCCACGAGATAGATCAAATCGGCAAAAACTCAACAGAGAAACTGCAGATCTAAACAACTGCATGGATCAACTAGGTATAACAGACATCTACCGAATATTTCATCCAGCAGCAGCAGAATACACTTTTTTCTCAGCATCACACGGAACAGTTTCCAAAATAGACCCCAGTTTAGGTCATGAAGCAAACTTGTCCAAATTCAGAAACATTGAAGTTTTGCCATGCATTCCCTCACACCACAAGGGAATAAAATTAGAACTCAACACCAAAAGCCACCAATGAAAGTCCTGTAACACATGGAGGCTGAACAACATACTGTTGAATCACCAGTGTGTCATGGAAAAGATTAGTAAGTAAATTCAAATATTCATGATATTCAACAAAAATGAACACACAAATTACCAGCTCTTCTGGGACAGAGCAAAGGCAGTACTCACATGGAAGTTTATAGCTCTGAGTTCCTACATCAACAAATTGGAGAGACCTTAAACCAACAATTTTATGAGATATCTGAACCTCCTTGAGAAAGAACAACAAGATAAACCCCAACCCAGTAGATGGAAAGAAATATTTAAAATTATATAGGAATTAAATGAATTAGAATTTTTAAAAAATCCATAGAAAGAATCCACAAAACAAAGAGTTGGTTCTTCGAAAAAATTAACTAAACTGAAAGACCGTTAGCAAATCTTATCAGAAAAAGAAAACACACCCAAATAAATAAATTTAGAGATGAGAATGGAAACATCACCACAGAAACAAGATTCAGAACATTATAAGGGAACGCTTCTCAAACCTTTATATTAATAAGTGTGAGAACTTGGCATAAATGGACATTTTTCCTAGCAAATATGGACATGCCAAAAATGAACCAAGATGAGATAAACCATCTTAACAGCCCCATATCAAGGATGGAAATAGAAGCAGCAATAAGAGACCTCCTATCTAAGAAAATGCCAGCAACAGATGGATTTACAGTGGAATTCTACAAGTCCTTCAAAGCAGAGCTCAAACCAATAATCCTCCAACTCTTCAATGAAATTGAAAGGGAAAATTCACTATCGAACTCATTCTATGAAGCCATAATAACCCTTATTCCAAAAACAGGCAGCTACCCATCAAATAACAAGAACTATAGACCCATTTCTTTGATGAATATTACGCAAAACTTCTCCACAAAATTTTGGCCAATCTACTTCAAAAATTCATCCAAAAAATCACGCATCACGATCTAACATGTTTCATTTCAGGGATGCAAATCTGGTTCAATATACACAAATCAATTAATATAACTCATCACATCAAAAAAGAGCAAAGATAAGAACCACATAGTTATCTCAAAAGATGCAGAAAAAGCATTTGACAAGATCCATCAAACCCTTTATGATGATGGGTCTGAAAAAATTAGGAATCCAGGAAACATTACTCAATACAATAAAGGCTGTATATGACAAACCTACAGCCAGCATTATACTTAATGGTGGAAAAATAAAGCCATTTCCTCTTAACTTAGGAATGAGACAAGGATGTCCACTCTCTACTTCTCTTCAACTTAGTATTAGAATCCTTAGCTACTGCAATAAGACAAGATGCAAACATAAAGGTGTTCCAAATCGGGAAAGATGAAATAAAACCTTTTGCAGATGACATGATTTTAAAGAATCACACGGACTCCACTTCCAAATTACTGAAGCTGATTCAAAACTTTGGCAAAGAAGCAGGGTATAAAATTCACCCTCAATAATCAATGGATTATCTGTATCACAACAATGAGTAAAGCGTGGGTGAAATCAGGAAGGCAATTAATAATAGTGCACAAAAAATAAAATATGTAGAAATTTACTTAATCAAAGAAGTGAAGGAACTTTATGATGAAAACTTTAAAAACCTGAAAAAGGAAATCAAAACAGAACTTAGGAAGTGGAAAAACCTCCCAAGCTCCTGGATTGGAAGGATCAACATCGTGAAAATGGAACTACCTGCCAAGGCTATCTACAAATACAATGCCATACCTATCAATATTCCAACCTCATTCTTCAACGAAATAGAAAAGGCAAACCAAAAATTCATATGGAACAATAAAAGACCCCAAATAGCTAAAACGATCCTCAACAGAAAGATCACTGCTGGAGGAATATCAATACAAATTTCAAACACTACTACAAAGCTATAGTTATCGAAACAACTTGGTACTGACACAAGAACAGACCTCAGGACCAATGGAAGAGAAATGAAAACTCAGAAATGAACTCACAGACCTATAGCCACTTAATCCTCGATAAGGCAGCTAAAAACTAGAATGGAAGAAAGACAGTCTCTTCAGTAAATCGTGCTGAAAAAATTGATCCTTATATATCACCCTGCAGCAGAATCAACTACAAATGGATCAAAGACCTCGGGGTCAAAGCAGAAATTCTGAAAACATTACAGAACAGAATACGGGCTACCCTAGGTCTCCTTGGCACAAGCCGAAATTTTCTTAACAGACACCCAGAAACACAACAATTCAAATAAATGTTGGATAAATGGGATTGCATGAAATTGCAGAACTTCTGCATTGGCAAAGGACATAGCTAGCAAGATCAACTGAAAGCTCACGGATTGGGAGAAATACTTCACTAGCCATACAATGGACAAGGGTCTCATATCTAAAATATACCGGAGATTCAAAAAATTGAATCCCCCAACAACAAACCTTCAAAGAAACAACTGCCCAATAAATAAGTGAGCGAATGTCTTTTTTTCTTTTTTTAAAATTAAGTTTTTTATTGTAAAAATACTGTACAGAAGGGTTACAGTTACATGAACAAGGTAATGAGTACATTTCTTTTTTTTTGTTATTATTTTCTTTCTTTTTTTAATTGTGAGAATACCATACAGAGGAGTTACAATTACATGGGCAAGATAACGGTACATTTTTTATCAAGCATTGTTGCCTCCTCTTTTTTCCCCCTTCCCATCCATTCCCATAGTCCCCCTACCTCCCCCAATCCGATCTTTACCCCCCACCCCCGCCAAAGTTGTAAAGTTCGTTTTTCTACATAACCATTAATGCCTCTCCTCCACAGTATAACCCCTGCTTTCACTGTATTTGATGTTGGTATAATTTGTGGAGGTGAGGGAAAAAAGAGATTGTTTAAATAGGGATACAGGTGGACCCATTGCAACAATGAGATGTACAAGATTTTATTTCAAAAATACAATGTACAACTTTGGATGCGGGGATGAGGGGGAGATGGGAAGTGTTGGGAAGGGGAAACAAAGGAGTAGGTAAAAATGTTTGATAAGAAATGTACTTATTACCTTATCTATGTAATAGTAACCCCTATGTAATGTACTTTCCTAATTTTTTTTAAATTTTTTAAACTTTTTATTGTTATTATAAAGACGATGTACAGAGGGGTTACAGTTCCAATAGTCAGTTAAAGAGTACATTTACTTTTAGACTATATTGCCCCTTCCCTTGCTCGCTTCCAACAGTCCCATATTCTTAACAAAAGAATCAGTGTTTAAAGAATCGAATATCAATTATCCAGGAAAAAGAATGAGCCCTGTTTTGTTAAAAAAAAAAATTCAGAAATTTGCAAATAGTACTAAAAGTTTAACAAGTGGAATTTTCTCCATGAAAATGGTATTTATAACCGAACAACATCCTCCTCTATGGAAGATACATGTATAAAGAAACGGAATGTAAGAATCTACCCTTCTGTCATTCAGTTCAACTTATTATGTAGAGTTTTTTTTTTAATTTTATTTTATTTTATTTGTAAACATACTGTACAGAGGGGTTACAATTACATGGGCAGGATAATGCATACATTTCTTCCCAAGCATTGCAGCCTCCTCCTTTGTTTACCCTTCACATTCCTTCCCAGCCTCCCCCCTCCCAATCCCAATCCCAATCCCAATCGCAATCCTTCCCCTGCCCCCGCACCCCCCCGCACCCCCCCACACCGACGTTGTAAAGCTCATTTTGGACATGATAACTTGTACTTCTCATTGTTGCAACAGGTCCACCTGTATCCTTAAACGACTTGTTTTTCCCCATCTCCTACACAAGTTATACTGACATCAAATATAGTGAAAGCAGGGGTTATACTGTGGGGGATGGACATACAAAGCAACAAAGAAGTAATCTTATAAATGCATTAGAAACACATGTTTGAAAGAAAAAAATATTAAAATATATATCTAAGGGTTCATTCTCTTAACATCACATTATCTGACCTTTTCCGCTTTACTCACACATATACTAGATATTGCAAATAAGGGAAACCATGGGACCTATGTTTCTTTGGGCCTGGCTTACTTCACTTAATACAATTTTTTCCAAGTTTTTCCATTTCCTAACAAATGGGGCAATGTCAATCTTTCTGATGGAGGCATAGAATTCCGTTGTGTATATATATACCACATTTTCTTGATACATTCATCTGCTGAGGGGCATCTGGGTTGGTTCCATATCTTAGGTACGGTAAATAAGACTGCAATAAACATAGTTGTGCTGGTACTTTAGTGTGGTCTTGTTTGTAAACATTTGGGTAATGCCCAAGAGTGGGATTGCTGGGTCATAGGGGAGCACTATGTGAAGTCTTTTGAGGAACCTCCATACTGCTTTCCAAATTGGTTGAACAAGTTTACATTCCCACCAACAATGCAGTAAGGTTCCCTTCTGTACACATCCCCTCCAGCATCTGTGGTTGTTAGAGTTCTTGATTTTTGCCATTCTAACCTGAGTGAGGTGGTATCTCAATGTTGTTTTGATTTGCGTTTCTTTTATGGCTAGGGATGTTGAGCATTTCTTCATGTGTCTATTGGCCATCCTTCTTTCTTCTTCAGAGAAGTTTCTCAAGTCTTTTGCCCACTTATTTATTGGGCAGTTGTTCCTTTGAGGATTTGTTTTTGGGGGATTTAATTTTTTGAGTTCCAAGTATATTTTAGATATGAGACCCTTGTCTGTTGTATCCCTAGTGAAGATCTTCTCCCAATCCGTGGGCTTTCTGTTGATCTTGCTAGCTATTACCTTTGCCATGCAGAAACTCTGCAACTTTATGCAATCCCACTTGTCGAACCTTTCTTTGATTTGTTGTGTTTCCGGGTCTCTATTCAGAAAATTTCGGCCTGAGCCAAGGAGACTTAGGGTTTCTCCTATTCCTTCCTGTAGTGTTTTCAGTGTGTCTGCTATGACTTCGAAGTCTTTGATCCATTTGGAGTTGATTCTGGTGCAGGGTGATATGTAAGGATCTAGCTTTAGTTTTCTACAAGTAGTTAACCAATTTTGCCAGGACCATTTACTGAAGAGGCTGTCTTTGTTCCATTCTATTGTTTTAACTCCCTTAGCGAAAATTAGATGGCTATAGGTCTGTAGGTTCATTTGTGGGTTTTCAATTCTATTCCATTGGTCCTGAGGTCTGTTCTTATGCCAATACCAAGCTGTTTTGATTACTATGGCTTTATAGTAGAGTTTGAAATTTGGTATTGATATTCCTCCAGCAGTGTTCTTTCCGTTGAGGAGCGTTTTTGTTATTCGGGGTCTTTTATTGTTCCATATGAATTTTTGGATTGCCTCTTCTATTTCCTTGAAGACTGAAGTTGGAATTTTGATAGGTATTGCGTTGAATTTGTAGATAGCCTTGGGAAGTTTTGCCATTTTCACGATGTTAATCTTTCCAATCCAGGAGCATAGGAGGTTTTCCCATTTTTTAAGTTCTGTGTTGATTTCCTTTTTCAAGATTTTAAAGTTTTCATCATAAAAGTCCTTCACTTCTTTGGTTAAGTTAATTCCTAGGTATTTTATTTTTTGTGGGGCTATTACAAATGGAGTTGCTTTCCAAATTTCAGCCACACTTTTCTCATTGTTGGCCTACAGGAAAGCCATTGATTTTTGGGGGTTAATTTTATACCCTGCTACTTTGCCAAAATTTTGAATCAGCTTGAGGAATTTGGGAGTGGTGTCTATGGGGTTCTTTAAATACAAGATCATGTCGTCTGCAAAGAGGGAGAGTTTTATTTCTTCTTTCTCTATTTGGATCCCTTTAATGTCTGCATCTTGTCTTATTGCTGTAGCTAGACATTCTAATACTAGATTGAAGAGAAGTGGAGAGAGTGTATATCCTTGTCTTGTTCCTGAGTTAAGAGGAAATGGCTTTAGTTTTTCACCATTAAGTATAATGCTGGCTGTAGGTTTGTCATATACAGCCGTTATTGTATTAAGGAATGTTCCATGGATTCCTAATTTTTCCAAAACCTTCATCATAAAGGGGTGTTGGATCTTGTCGAATGCTTTTTCTGGATCTATTGAGATAACCATGTGGTTCTTACTCTTGCTCCTGTTGATGTGATGAATAATATTAATTGATTTGCGTATATTGAACCAGCTTTGCATCCCTGAAATGAATTCTGTTTGATCGTGGTGTATGATTTTTTGGATGATTTGTCGAATTCGGTTGGCCAAAATTTTGTTGAGAAGTTTTGCATCAATACTCATCAAAGAAATGGGTCTATAGTTCCCTTTCTTTGATGAGTCCCTGCCTGGTTTTGGGATGAGGGTTATGATGGCTTCATAGAATGTGTTTGGTAGTGAACTTTCTCTTTCAATTTCATTGAAGAGTTGGAGGACAATTGGTGTGAGCTCTGCTTTGAAGGCCTTGTAGAATTCCACTGTAAAACCATCTGGTCCTGGACTTTTCTTGGCCGGGAGGTCTCTTATTGCTGTTTCTATTTCAATGCTTGATATGGGCCTGTTAAGATAGTTTAACTCATCTTGGTTTAGTTTTGGCATGTCAATATTTTCTAGGAAAAGGTCCATATCTGTCAAGTTCTCAAACTTGTTAGCATAAAGTTTTGAGAAATATTCCCTTATAATGTTCTGAATCTTGGTTGTTTCCATGGTGATGTTTCTATTCTCATCTCTGAGTTTATTAATTTGGGTGTGTTCTCTTCTTTTTCTGATAAGATTTGCTAAGGGTCTGTCAATTTTGTTAAGTTTTTCGAAGAACCAACTCTTTGTTTCGTTGATTCTTTCTATAGTTTTTTTGGTTTCTAATTCATTTAATTTTGATTTAATTTTAATTATTCCTTTCTGTCTACTGGATTGTGGTGTATCTTGCTGCTCTTTTTCATCGAGGTTTAAATGTGTCACTAAATTTTTGGTTTCAGATCTCTCCAATTTGTTGATTTAGGAGCTCAGAGCTATAAACTTGCCTCTGAGTACTGCCTTTTCTTTGTCCCAGAGAAGCTGATAATTTGTGTGTTCATTTTTGTTGAATAGCCTGAACATTTGAATTTCCTAACTAATCTCTTCCATGACCCACTCGTTATTCAGCAGTATGTTGTTCAGTCTCCATGTCATACCAGACTTTCTTTGGTGGCTTTTGGTGTTGAGTTCTAATTTTATTCCCTTGTTGTCAGAGAGGATGCAAGATATAACTTCAATGTTTCTGAATTTAGACAGTTCTGCTTTGTGGCCTAAAATGTGGTCTATTTTGGAAAATGTTCCATGTGCTGCTTAGAAAAACGTGTATTCTGATGCTACTGGGTGAAATATTCGGTAGATATCTGTTCAATCTAGTTGATCTATGCAGCTGTTTAGATCTATGGTTTCTCTGTTGAGTTTTTCCCGAGTTGATCTATCTAGTGGGGAGAGTGGTGTGTTAAAATCCCCAACAATTAATGTCTTTGGATTTATATGGGATTTGAGGGAAAGTAGTGTTTCTTGGATAAATTTGGGTGCTCAATTGTTTGGCGAGTAGATATTTAGAATTGTAATATCGTCCTGAAGGAGAGATCCCTTAATTAGTATGTAGCGACCTTCTTTATCTCTTCTCATGAATTTTAATTTGAAGTCTATTTTATCTGATATTAGGATTGCAACTCCTTCTGTTTATGGGGGCCGTTTGCTTGGTAGATTTTGTTCCAGCCTTTCACATTGAAAATGTGTTTGTTTTTACAGGCAAGATGTGACTCCTGAAGGCAGCAGATAGAAGGGTCTTGTTTTTTAATCCAACTAGACAGTCTATGTCGCTTAATTGGAGAGTTCAGTCCGTTAACGTTAAGAGAAAGGACTGAGAGTTATTTGGGAGTTCCTGCCATGTTATCCCCCTTCTTGGGGACTGACAAAACTGGGTTCTTCCTATAGTTCTTGAATTCTCAGTTTGGTTGCAGTTTTTTGGCCTCTATTCTGGTCTTGTTGGTTTTCTTTGTGTAGGACATCTTTAAGAATCTTTTGTAGGGCTGGTTTGGTGGAGATGTATTGTTTCAATTTTTCTTTGCTATGGAAGGTTTGTATTTGGCCTTTAGTTATGAAGGAGAGTTTAGCTGGGTACAGTATTCTTGGTTGATAGTTGTTTGTTTTAGGGCATGGCATACATCATTCCAGGCTCTTCTTGCTTTGATTGTCTCTGCTGAGAAATCTGAGGTGATTCTAATTGGTTTCCCTTTATAGGTGATTAATCTTTTCTCCTTGACAGCTTTAAGGATCTTTTCCTTGTTCTGAGCTGATCCTGTGTGGATTATAATGTGACAGTGGGATGTCCTATTCTGGTCTGGTCTGTTTGGAGTTCTAAAAGCTTCTTGTATCTGAATATGCCTATCTTTTTGCATGTTTGGGATGTTCTCTGCTAGGTTCCTGTTAAACAAATTTCCTAGGCCATTAACTTCTGTTTCTAGGTGCTCCTCTATACCCATTATCCTTAGATTAGGCCTTCTGATGGTGTCTTCCAAGTTTTGGATAGATCTATCATATTTCTTGGTCTTGTATTGGATGGTTGTATGTTCTTTCCTTATAATATCCAGGCTGTCCTCAATCCCTGAGTTTCGATCTTCCGCATTGGAAATTGAGATACCCGAATTTGCCAATTTTCCTGTGTTTTTCTGGCTTATTCTGCCCATTTGAGATGAAAATAGCACCAGTTCTGTGCTGAAACACTATCTTAAGGCAGCCATCAACCAAAATCTGAATTTGCGCAGTCAATAGTCTACAGATACAACCTAGTTCAACAGATACATCTATTCAACATCAAACAACCATAGGTTAATGGGCTACGAACGGCAAAGAAGAATTTGGAAGACCAGAAATTATTAGGGTTAGGGAGAGATGTGGGTAAAAAATAGTAATAGATTGATGTGGGGAGGTTCAGGGAGAGTTAACTAAGTCCTAATCTCAAAGCAGGAAATAGGTTGCGTAGGATGAAAGTAGAGAGAGTGAAAGAAAGAAGAAAGGGAACGGGAAAAGAAAAGAGAACAGAAAAAATAGAAAGGTAAAAATTAATAAAATTACGTAGAAACGATAACAATCTATTTAGATAAGAACGTGAATTTATTGAGAGAAGGGGAGGAATTTAAAGGAGATGTGAAAAACTTAAAAATAGAAATGCTTAAAATATTATACAGGTATAAAGAGGTAGTGTTGCTATTAAAGTTTAAGTCTTAGAGGTTTTGACTTGAGTAATAAATTTGTGTTGTAAGTGTGTACACAATGGGGGATAGGGTCTAATAGTCAACTACGGGTTTATCTGAGGATGTGCAAGACAAGAATTAAGTCACATAAGAAGTACGAAAGAGAGGAGAGGGTGAAAAGGATAAGAAAGGAAGAAGAAAAAGATGAGAAGTTGAGTACCGCTAAGCAAAAAATAAAAAAGATAATAAAAAAGAAAAAAAAGAGAAAGAAAACCAAAAAAGAGAGAAAAACGCACATTCACTTATCCCTAAAATAAAAATTGTAAGAGAAAAAAAAAAGTTTCTGGAAAACAACTTTTTTTTCAAAAAAGGCAAAGATGAAAGATTAAAAAAAGTTTTAGAAAAAAATATTTTTTATATAAGGTACCAAAGATAAAAATGAAAAAAAAAACAAACAAACAGTTCTTTGATTTTTTTTTTTTTTTTTTTTTTTTGGGAGGAGTGGGCAAAGTCCTGTATCTCCCTTGTGTCCATAACCAGCCTCTTGTTGGAGTCTCTGGTCTGCTTGTGGTCCTGTGACTTGGTTGGTTTCTTAAGTCGGTTTGTTCGAACAGGCAGAAAAATGCTTTGCTTTACCCAGGATTTGTCGATCCTCCTCCCAGGCTAGTTCATTGGGAGGCAGATCTGCTTTGAGTATCACAAAAGAGTAGTGATGAGGCTAGGTCCTGGGTAGAGTTGAGGCCTTTCAACAGACAGTAGCTTTTCCGGGGCTATTTTGTGAAAACCTCACAGAGCCCCGCCTGGAGCCATTCTCAGGGTTTCTGTTTACTGATTTTCAATTGATAGTCGAGGTTGCTAGAGGGAGGGGCAGCCTCTGGCTCTGATTACCCGGGGGAGAAAGCCACTCCAAGGGCTGACGCCCAAGCTGGGTGACTTTTCCCTGGGTGGAGCTGAGTCTGGCAGGTCACACCGCCGTTAAGTTCTTGTGACCTGCTAAATGACTCGTTTAATTCCAAGGCCTGAGCTGGAGCTAGCAGCTCCTCCGAGCTTTGTTGGTATCCAAGATGGAGATCACCGGTGCTGGGGCGGGGAGGGGTGGCCTTCCCTCCTCTGCTCCCTGAGAAGGAGTGAGGACGTCAGGCTTCTACTCAGGTCGAGTCTTAGTTCCTGGGTCGTCTCTGGTCTGCCAACTGCAGGATGAAGATATCCGCTCCTTGTTGGTTCTTGCTGGTGTTGAGTAGAATCCGCTCACCCGCTGTGTCTGGCTCCTTCTTCCCGGACTCTCTGTGGCTCAGGTAGGCTGCTGTGCTCCCCTGCTGCCGCCACAGCTGCTGCCCCCACAGCTGCTGCCACCGGGGCGGCTGCTGGCAAGCACTCAGAAGTGTCTCCTTGCCTAGTTTTCCTTCTCTGGCCTATCTCTCTGTCCTGTGATGGCACACTTGGTGTAATTCTCTGGCTTAGGACTGTTCACTGGAACTCTAAAACTGCTTTCTTTTTTTTGGGTGGGGGGTCCGGTGGTGGGGCCTGAACTCTGGGCCTGGGCACTGTCCCTCAGCTCTTCAGCTCAAGGCTAGTGCTCTACCACTTGAGCCACAGCACCACCTCCGGCTTTTTTCTTTTTTGCTTATGTGGTGCTGAGGAATAGAACCCAGGGCCTCAGGCATGCAAGGCAAGCACTCTACCACTGAGCCATCTTCCCAGCCCTCTAAAACTGCTTTCTATGAGAGAGCTTACTTAGGCTCCAGCTTCTGCTCCGCCATCTTCCCGGACGTCGAGCTACTTTCCCAATTTTTTAAAAAAGGCAAAAAAATTACCTGTATGGTTTCCTATGAAAAGAAAGCAGAATACAATCTGCTCCTCAAGGAAATTGACCCATAACTGGCAGTACTGTCACTTTCATAAATGATGTAAGAAGACTGAAGAACAAATTTCAACTCAAACTTCCTGATAGAAAATTTACTTTGTTCCCTTTAAACAATCTTTCAATTCTATCTATGTCTTGCTCCCAAAATGATTCGTATTTTATTCTTATCATATCTTTAATTAACTTTAAATAGTTGAATGGGAATAGCAGTTTGACAGAGCAGTTTATGAATAGTGTTTAGTGAGTTTTTTTTTCTTTTTTCTCCTGAGCTTTGAACTCTGGGTCTGAGCGCTGTCCCTGAGCTCCTTTGGATAAACAGTAGAACTCTATCATTTGAGGCACAGCAACAATTTCACACTTTTCTGAGATTTAATTGGAAATAAGAATCTCACAGACTTTCCTGCCAGGGTTGGCTTCAAAGCTCAATCATCAGCCTCCTGAGTATCTAGGAAAACAAGTGTGAGCCTCTAGTGCCTGGCTTAAAACAATGCATCTTTTCTTTTTTGGCTAGTCCTGGGGCTTGAACTCAAGGCCTTGACAATGGCCTTGAGATTCTTTTCCTCATGCTAGCACTCTACGACTTGTGTCATAGTGCCAATTCCATCTTTTTTTGTTTATGTAGTACTGAGGAATCAAACTCAGGGCTTCATACTTGCAAAGCAAACAGTCTATCACTAAGACACATTTCATAGCTAATACAATGCAACTTGAGGTTCATTATCCCTCATCCCTCTCAATCCTATTTCATCCCTCAATTTACATAATTTTGTAGAATATTAACTGGCTCGCAATGTCATACATAGTCACTCAGAGGCTATGTCACTGCACCAATTTAAAAAAGCTCATATAATTAGTACATTTCTTATCAAGCATTGTAGCCTCCTCCTTTGTTTCCCCTTTCCATCCCTTTCCATCCTCGCCCCAACCCCCCACCTCAATCCTCCCTGCCCCCCCACACGAAAGTTGTAAAATTTGTTTTCGACATAACGAATTGTACATCTCATTGTAAGTAAAAAATGTAGTATAGGGCTGCGAAGATGGCTCATGCAGGATGCCCTGGGTTCGATTCCTCAGCACCACATAAGCAAAAAGAAAAAAGCCGCAAGTTGAGCTGTGGCTCAAGTGATGGAGCACTAGCTTTGAGCTGAAGAGCTGAGGGAGAGCGCCCAGGCCCAGATTTCATGCCCCACTATGGGGACCCACCCCACACCAAAAAAAAAAAAGAAAATGTAGTCTGTTTTATCCATTTTTCAATGCAATATTAGTGTTTCCCAAGTAAGTAAGTCCATGTAAATTTATTTCATGTTGTTTTGCATGCATGTATATAATTGTATTACATCCTCAATGTGCATTTCAACAATTTTTTATATTCTATTATAAAAGGTTTTGCAATATGTATTCTTGTACATGTGTCTCATTTGACATAAGTTGAAATATATTTTGTATATAAAATTATGATTGAAAATGCTGAATCATAGAGGCAACTCTATGTATAACTTCTTAAAGATTGCCAGTATGTTTAACAAACTGACTATATCACTTTAAGTGCCAAGCACCAATGTATAAGGATTCCAATTTCTACACAGTGGTTGTGCAGGGCTGTCTTATTGATGTTTCTATTTCCATTAATCTCTATGTATACAATGTCTAGGCATGATATGACCTTTTCATGTTCTTTGGTTGTTGGTATATTATAACAGACAGTTTTTTGATAACTTATTCAGGAAGGTTAAAGTTTTTCATTGGCATTAATATTTATAAGTTTTTGACAATTTCTAAAAACACCTGACCAGCACTCTTTGACAAAGGAATATAAACTTAAATATATTTCTCTGTCCAATGTTAAAGCTGTTAGTGTAAAATTGTTAGGTTTGTAAAAGAAAGATTACACAGCTCAATGGGTCTATAAGGCACCAGATTGGATCCACATAATTATTGTCAAGGAATATTTAATAAGGAGTAAAACAAAATATTTGTGGAATTATATTCTCTTTAATAAGTGGTGATAGGTTAGCCAGTATTGGGGAGAATTAAAAAATAAACATTGACTTAAACATAACAATTTATTCAAATATTAACTTCCTACAGGATTAAAACATGGCATATAAAACAAAAAGAGTGATGTAAATGTAAAGCAAAGAAAGATGTCTTGACAATTTTGGAGATGAAGTATTCTTAACTTAGGCATTAAACTTATAGGAAAGGAAACTTGATATATATAACTCAATAAAAGTGTAAAATAAAATTTGGTCTGTGAAAGCTCATATAAAAGTAGTGAATACAAATTGGGAGCAGAGGGCTCATGTATCTCATCCTAGCTACTTGGGAGGCTGTGATTTGAGTATTGCTTTTCGAAGCAAGCCCATAAAATAAAGTCCCTGAGAATCTTATCTCTGATTAATTTACAAAAATCAGTAGTGAGGCAAGACTCAAAGGGTTAATTGTTAACAAAATGCCACAATTCTCAGGGACCCTGATTTCAAACCTCAGGACCAAACATACATGTACAAAAGTAATAGTAGTAATACAAATAGTGATGATGAAGATGATGATGATGATGATGATGATGATGATGATGATGATGATGATGGTAATGATGATGATGATGAAGGGTACCCAGAGTCAAGGATAAAATATTTGCAAATCCTATACCTGAAGAATACCTCAAATCGAGACTCTACATAGAACTCTCAAAACCTAATGTTAAAACCAATTTGAAACCAGCAAAGTACATCTTGTGAAAAATAAGCACAAGAAAATCATCATTAGTCATCAAATAAATGCACATTAAAAGTAAAATGACATCATAAAATATGGATGAGAATTACTTCATGTAATACAATAATGATCATACTAAATGCTATCAAGAAACAGAGAAACTATGGATCATGCCAGGAATGTCAAATGGGAAAGCCACTTCTGAAAACATTGTGACAGGTTCCTAGAATATGAAATATGTAACCCATAGCATAGCACAAGAATTGAGCTCTTCAGGCTTTGTCTCAAGAAATAAAATGTAACATTCACCCCAAAGCCAAAACACAGAGGATTATAGCAGCATTATTTCCTCTAAAAAAATGGAAATCAATTCAGGCTTTCTTCAGGTGAATGGGAAAAGAATTGTGCTACATTCTCTAGTAACAGAACCAAAAGGCAACTCGAGTGAATGCAGTACAATATTAAGGCATACAATAATTGGGAATAATCTATCATATATTTGAAGGCAATCTTAAAAACTTATTTATTGCATGATCTAGAAGTCAGAGAAAAAAAATGTGTTACCAGGATGAAACAGGTTTGGGATGGGACAAAGAGAAGAAGTGGGTTTAATTATAAAAGAATAGCATGAGACAGATTCATTTTTGGTAAAGAAACGTATCTGTAAATATAGTATATTCATATACTATATTTGATAACATTATATTGGACTTAATATGTGAAAAAATAATTAAAACAACTGAATGCTGCTTAAGGTACTTGTGAAATATTAATGTCTACTTGTGATGTCTTACAATAAATATTTAAAGAAACTGGGAAAAGTATTCAAGGGATATCTCTGTGTTCTTATAACATCATAAAGATCCATACTAACCTCAATAGAATTTAATGATATCAAGAAAACAGAAGTCAATATTGAATGTTTACATTGGGAACTAGTCTGGGTCCAAGCTTGAGATGAAATATACCTTGCTAATTAGAAAGTAGAGACTTAGAAGATTGATATCAGGGCCAATTTGTACAAAAAAGTGAGAAATTACCAAACCAACGTAAGGTAGATATAGTGTAATTTCCTTGTTACTCATGTTTGTGGAAGCCATAGGTAAGAAATCATTGCTCAAGGGACGCTTGGCTTGAAAAATAATATAAAGTGGTTAGAGCTTTAGCAACTTCAAGCAACTTCAGTATTATCAAAGGAAAAAAAAAGAAAACAGAAAAAGGAAAGGATAGAAAAGGAAACTATTTGCTCTTCATTCTTGTAGTTTCATGTCATTGGGTACAAGAATTGAGAATATTTTGCTTACTGTTTGAGGATTCAGGCCTCTCTAATATGAAAGCATTTATTTCAAATAATTATTGTATTACTATTATTAACTTATTATTAGGCCTTCTTGTAGATTGAACCCATAGCTTTGTATATATTAGTCTAGTTCTACAACTGAGCTGTACTCCAGCTCTCTTATATAGTTTTGGAAATTGTTTATGAATTATTCAGTAGTTAACTATTCTACTTTCCATCTTATCTTTTCTCTCCCTTTTCCTCTATGCATTTTAGTTTATGTGTTGAAAACTTTCCTCAATTTTATCTTCTAAACTTAGAATGTTGCTGTTGAGTTTACAGGGAAGTCGGTTGTTATATGACATCTTCTAAAATTATATGCATATATATGTATTTCACATGTATGATTGATTCTTAGAGTTCATTTCAATGAGCATCACTTTATTGATGCTTTATTGAGCCATTGTGATCCTCTCCTAAGAATAGCTTCCATTGTTCTTGCCATGTGAATGTTTAGAGTGCTGTTAATCATATCCAAGTGCAATTATATGTCATTTATTATCTGTTGCACTACCTTGTAGATTTATGGATATATCTAGTTATTAGAAATGAGGAAAGCCATGCAGCATATACTAAATTGCATGTGGCTTATTTCACTTAATATCATTGTTTCCCAGTCTTTCCATTTCTTCAGGAATGGGGTAATGGCATTTTTTCCAATGGAAGCGCAGAATTCCATCAATACAACAGAATTGAAGATCCAGAAATTAATTCACACCTATAGGTACATAATCTTTTGCAAGGAAGCCAGAAACACAGGATGGAAGAAAAACAGCCTCTTCAAAAAGATGTGCTTGTAGAATTGGCTGTACACAGGCAACTGAAGTTATATCCTTATATATCCCCCTATACCAGAATCAATTCCAAATGGATCAAAGACCTCAATGTAAGTCCAGATACCTTGAAAATGTTACAGGAAGAGTTAGGGGGAAACATGGGGGCTTCGTGGCACAGGTCGAAACTTCTCAAGTAAGTCTGCATAAATGGGATTACATCAAACCAAATCAATCATTTGTCAGACTCAAAAGCCATGAAAAACAAAGATAGTGTAGCACAGATTTATTAGGGAGCGAACCTACAAATGAGTGTCTCAGCCTATGCCTTTCTCCCTTTTCTAACTAAGCTATTTATAGTGGGTTTACATGAATATAAGAGTTTTATGGTCGGGATTATTAAGAAAATAACTAATGCTAAAAGTGTGATAGTATGTGAAATGAGTTGTAGCTGGAGAAAGGGATGGACTAAGGCAGGGGGGGTCTATTTCAAAGCCTTGGCTTGGTGCCAGTTTAGTAAGGGATAGCTGCACCAGGGAAGAGGGGTAAAACAGGAGTGGTTATTAAAAAATCACTGGTCTGAAACTTCAAAATAAGGACCCCAGTCTGTGTGGACCAAACAGTCTCTAACATGAGGTTCTTTTAAAATTAACAAGCACGATTTTAGATTTTTGCAGAGTGGGATGATACATAGTTACAGACGAAGTCTGATATGTCAGTTAATCCAGTCTGCTCTTTCACATGTTACCCAATAGCCAGGTTTCAACACAAATGACTACAATGAGATTGTCCAAATTATACTGTGACTTTTACCTCTCATGAATCAAAATTCTGTCTAATAATTTCTGTTTTCCAGATGTTTTCACAACATTTCTCATGATCTTTTCTATTATTTTGTCTTCATTATTGATGCTCATACTAATTTTTTGTTGTTGTCTTGTGTGTATATGCCATTTTTGGGCTTGAACTCAATGTTTAATGGTCTCCCTTGTTTTTTTTGCTCATAGCTGATGACAGGTTATTCCTTGAGCCACATCCACACCTTCTGCCTCCTGCTGGATAATTGGAGATAAGTTTTCACATTTTTGTCTGTTTGGACTGATATTGAGCTAAAATTTTCAGGTGTTAGTTTCCTGAATTTCTAGGATTCTACACATGAACAACTAACACCAAGCTTTGCTATACCATTATTTTAATTATGTCTTAGAAGAAAGTGGAAGTATATTTGTGTTAAGTGTGCAATTTTAAAATACACGTTTGAATCTACTTGATATAATGTAACTGTTATTAATTTTAACAGTTAAATCAATGAATACTACACATTCCCAAAGAAATAAAATTGATAAAAATGCATAATTATTTTTTTAAACAAGTAATGGAACTATGAACTTCTTTCACTTTGCAATTCATGTTTTAATTAGCAGACTTCCATGACTAAAAGTAAATATATTAATTTTATCCTATAAGAAGCAAAGTGATTATAGTTAAGAATAGATATTTCATCACATCCAGAAGATAAGTTTTTGAGCATTCTCCCTATAAAGAAATGTTACATGCAGAAATTAATGGATATGGTGTGGCTTCATCATTAAACAATATATAAATGAATGGGATTATCACTCCATACTTCATAAATGTGTAAAAAATAATTATGTTGCAAGGCGCCAATGGCTCATGCTCGTAACCCTAGCTACTAAGGTGGCTGAGAGGTGAGAATCATTGTTCAAAGCCAGCCTGGGCAGGAAATACCGTGAGACTCTTACCTCCAAATACCCACCAGAAAACTGGCTGTGGCTCAAGTGGAAGAGCACTAGTCTTGAGCTGAAGACCTGACGGATATCGTCCAGGTCAAGATTGCAAGCTCCATGACCGACAAAAATTAAAAATAAACAGTTACAAATAAACAAATATTTTGGCATAAATGTTAAAATATGTATAATAAAACTTTTAAATCATCACTAGATATACTAGTTGTTATTGAATCAATTGTGTAAATCACATATTTCTCACTCAATTCATAATTGTATGTTTATATACTTATATACCATAAGTATAATTAACTGATACGTGATAGGCAGTGTTGTTTTAGGAATCTCCCTTGGCTTTCTAACATTAACCTTTCTACCGTAAAATAAATATGCCCTCCAACCTTGTAAGAGGTTTCATCTCATTGAAGCATAAAAGTATAAACCATAATCATTTTTTGGAACAACTGTAATATTTTACATGCATTTCACTTAATTTAAGAACCAAAACATTAGCCAGGTGCTGGTGGCTCACGCCTGTAATCCTAGCTACTCAGGAGGCTGAGATCTGAGGATCGCGGTTCAAAGCCAGCCGGGGCAAGAAAGACCGTGAGACTCTTATCTCAAATAAACCACTAGAAAACCGGAAGTGGCTCTGTAGCTCAAGTGGTAGAGCGCTCGCCTTGAGCTGAAGAGCTGAGGGACAGCGCCCAGGCCCAGAGTTCAAGCCCCACGACCGACAAATAAAAAAAAGAACCAAAACACTCAAGTCATCTTAACCGTACAAGTAATAACAAAATGTCTTCTGATCTTTTCAGTCTCTTAAGAGATGAAAACCTTCAATTATATATCTGTTTTTTTCTGCCTAACATCCTATTCCTTAGGAAGATCTTTTGTGTAACCTTGTGTTCTTGATTAGAAGACAGGAACAAAGGCAATAATGAAAATAGCCAAGAAAAATATTTGAAAACAATTATATAACAATCGCAGACACTCTTGTTTTCACTGGTTTCAATGAGAATATACGTTAAATTATCACGTTTTTGTTATCATTTAAAGAGCAATAATTAAACTTTAATTAGCAGTGAAGAAGGGAACAGAAAACTGAAGGCAGCTTGACTTTGAACAATCCAAAATAAGCAAAATGGATTTATCTTGTTATTCTATGTAGTTGCCAAAATAATAGAGAGCAACACCCAAAGTCAAGAAAACACCTAAGTCAAAGCAGTAAATGTTTGTCTATAAAATAATGGTGAGGGTCTGACTCTTTCAAAGTCAGGTTTGGAAAAAGGAAAAGTGTATTTGTTTTAGTGTGAATGAAAAAAATATAAAAATCCTTTATTAATGTTTTACATATCTAGACTAGGACTTCTAATGTTGGAGAAGAGGAAAGGTATGAAAAAGTTCAAGATTGTTTGACTATTCCCCAAGATCATTCTTCTTTATCAGCTATAGCAATGCCTTGGTTACTCATAGTATCCTGCTTGTTTACATTTAGAAGCATTATTTGTTCCTGGGTTATACGGTGCAAACCCTTGAGTATTAATAAAGTAATTTCCTAAGAGATGAAAGTAGCTGTGTAAACAAATCTAAAATGTCAAAGACTTAGCATAGTTTTAACTATTTTCTAGCTATATCACAATCTGTAGGTGTAGATTTTGTTTCCCATTGTTCCATGGGACCCATTTTTGTTAACTTCTTTTTCACCATCTGGTGATCCTATAACATCCTATACCATCCTGGGATTGCTTATCTTTACGGGATTCTCTAATTTCTGTTGGAAAGTTAGGAAGGAGAGAAGATCGAGTTACTGTTTCGGTTTTACCTTTTTTTTTTATTACCTTAGAAACTTTAAATCAAAATGACATAAATTATCTTTATACTAATAGGAGACAGATTTCATTTCTATATTCTTACCCTAGCCTTCTACATAAATTTGGTACTTAGTGATCCCCAAATGTGAAAATGAAGATAGGGAGCTTCTTGTTTAAATATTATTTAGGAATTCAAAACTTCATTAATGCAAGGCCCTTAGTAGTATGTATATCATACATGTGTACAAAGCTGGTGGCAACTTTTTCTTATTCTCAGAAACTAGGACGTGTGGTATCCTTGTAGTTGCATCAGGAAAAGGCTGTGACTGAGTTAGCTTACCACAACAAATCTGCTGTAAAATATTTCTACAAGATAATTGGCTTGAATAATCCATATTTATCATTTACATTTCTAAAGGACAGAAATCTAAAATAAGTCTCACTAGATTAAAATTGAGCCCCCTACAGAGCTAAAATATTTTCCAGGTGATTCTAGTGGAAAAAGCATTTACACCCTGGTCTGCTTTCCAGAAACTTCAGAATCTGTGTTCTTGTCTTTTCCTTTATCTTGTAATGTATCATCTTTACATCATTCTGATGATTCTTACCTAATGATGTCCCTTTCAAACTACAGCTTGCACTTTTGACTATAATTTGCCCATCTGATAATTATTCAAATTTGTGTTCCTTGGGTAATGAAAGGTGATTATTTTACAACCTTATATATAAAATGTAAATCAACATTTGATGGATTAGATATTTCGGGACTATAGATATTTTGGGAAGGTATTTTACTGCCTACCACAATGAGTGTGTAAGCACTCTTTCTACAGGTTATAACCTGTTATCCTTTCATTAATTTTGAACAACATATTTCTTTAATAAAATATAACTAGAAAAAAATTGGGTTCCTGAAAGCATTTAATCCTGATTGTCATATATTAGAAATCTTAAATGTCAGGCAGCAGCTCCTGAAGCAGTTCTGGCACTATCACTTTTTGTATATTCTGCTTACAATCTTCTCTTTTCAAGAGCATTTGATTGTTATTATTTTGGAATTATGGTAAATAGTTATGTGACTGCTATTTTTAAAGAATGCACCACCAATACTGGTTCTCATTTTTTAACTTGTTTATGTGTAATCTATTTCTGAAAGAAACACAGCTATTTGAATTACATGAACTGCTTATTTGAAATGTGAAGAGGAAAAGAAGAAAAAAGATGTCCCTGTGTATATGTCATATTGAAAATGTACCTAAAAGCTATTTATCTTAACATCATATATATTTCATTTTGTTTGGATTCCTATAAAATTTAGCCTCTCAATTCACACAATGTTAATGCAGTCTTATTTTATGCCTACCAAAAGCAAACAACAAATTACTGTATATTTAAAATTTTTAATTGTTAAAATTATTATTTATTAAAAAACAATATTTTTAAAAAATTAGCCAAGGCAAATTTTTTATTAGATGTTTAGAGTCGTGTTCAGACTCTATTCTTGAAGCCAGAAAGGGGAAAATTCATGCCTTTCTTCTTCCTTGAGCCACTCTGATTTATTTCATCTATTTCTGAAAGAATGAAATTCTGGCTTTGAAGCCTTTTGCTTGATATCCACATGTGTCATTCTTCCTTTATTAAAAGGAGAATTTGGAGAAAGGATGAAAATTCTCACTAGAAAAAGGAGAAGAAGAAAAGAGAAGCAAGAACTCTAGATATTTTGTGCTTCCTCATCTCAATCACAAGTTCTTAATAATGATTGTGGATGTTAGATACAGTGCTCTAGAGTGATTAAATACATTTACAGAAAAAGTTAACCCCTCAAGTTTTCACGTAGAGAATGCTTATTTATTTTAAAAAATGTAATAGCATCAAACAGGAAATGTTATCTATTTTTTTAGTACTTGTTTAGTATTTCTTAAATTCTGATGTGCTGTAGTCATACAAGAATGGTAAGAAATTAACATTAGCATCGCATTCTAATATTTGCTTAATTCTTGCTGTGTTTGAGTTTTGCCACATTTTACATGCTATATTCTTCCAGTATATAAGTTGAAAAAAGATTCCCTCTTGAAATATTCTATTTTTATAGCTAAGGGGAAAAAAAGTTAGTTCTTAGACACAAACAATGGGATAGAAATCTTCCCCTAGAAATAGCCTTTGACCACTTCTGGTTCATTTTTGTAAGCCGAAGTAAGTCACATGACCAATCTTGACATTGCAGAGTAGAGGTAAATCTCACCTACAGGAAGCTGATGCAGGGCAGTCTACTATGCCAAGATATGCAACACTTGAGATAAAGAGGAAAAAGAAGGGAACTATAACACAATCAGTCATACTTGCCATCACATGTCTCTGCAGGAAGGAAAGTATTATGTACCTTTGTTCCTAAAACTACTGAGATCTTCAAATCATGTCTTTTATGCTTCCATGTTACTGGAATTAGAGAACATCTTAATACTGAAGCAGCATAAAATCTCAAAGAAAGCTGGAATAATCATTTCAATACCACATTTTGTTCTGCTAGGACATGAAACCATTTTATAGACAATAATTTATACTGGTAACTTTTTTGAGAACTGGATTTCATTAATATATGTGACTATCCACCAGAATAAATGTATTCATTGATCTGCATTTTGTGCAGACAGCATATTCAAGGAGATGTGAGAGTTCGTCAGTAGCACTTTTTAAAAATGCAAAAAATGTGGACTGGGAGTCAATATACATATTTTTCCAACATCATCTTCCACATCCTCCTTCTTCCTTCCTAGGAAATATACCCAATCAATTAAAAAGGCTTCTATTTTTGACTCTTGAACTTGAAAGTGGAAGCAGAATGTTATGGATGTCGGGGATGACTTTTTATGATTTTTATATAATAATATAACATGCAACATCCCTATGAGTTCTGCAGGTCTTAACACTGTACTTCTGTAGGGATGTGATAGGAAAGTCAGCCTTACTGGACTTAGTATTGTTTTCCACTTCCTTTTCTACCACCTAGTCTAAATTATAATACATAGTAATTGAATGAAAAAGTAATGCCATATTAATAAATTCATTTAGGGCTCTGGGAATGTGGCTTCATGGTACAGTGATTGCTTAGAATGCATGAAACCCTGGCTTCAATTCCTCAATACCACAAAAACAGAAAAGGAAGTAGTGCTGTGTTTCAAGTGGTAGAGTGCAAGCTTTAAGCAAAATAAAAAGAGAAAAATCTCAGGAAGAGTTCCCTGGCCCTGAGTTCAAGGCCCAGGACTGGCAAAAAAAATGCATTTACCTAGTAAATGCCAAATAAAGAACCTATATTTGAATATATAATTGCTTCTTCCAATTATGACATAACAATCGTTCTTAATTCATGTACTTTACCTATATTAGAAGGCTGTGTTGATTTAAAAAAAAAAGGTTTTGTTAGTAAGTCACGGCAATTAATGTCAAGAATGTGCTTAGATATCATTTGAATATTAATCCTGGAAATTCAAAGATTCCAGGCTTTTGAGTGGTCACTGCTAATCACAATGTGTAGTGTAGTCTAAGTGAGAATTATAAATCTTTTTGGTCAGTTATGGCACCAAAAAGGCACCAGCTAATTAATAGTTGTGATAGAAGTGAAGGAATAAATCCAGATCGAAGAAATAAATGATAATTGTTACATTTTTTTAAAAAGAGGTAGCTGAGTAAGAACAGCACCATGCACATGGTATCCAGGTAAGGAGTAAGTTTATTCTTCGTTCTGGCTGGCACCAGGCCATCTTGGTCCTCCACATGGTGGGGAAAGGCCTGGGAAAGAGAGCTGGGAGATCTGGGAAAGAGAAAGAGCTGGGAAAGAGAGAGAGCTGGGAAAGAAAAAAGAGATAGAAAAGAGAAAAAAGAGCTAGAAAAGAGAGCATCTGGGAAAGAGGTGGGAAAGAGAGAGCTAGGAAAGAGAAGAGAAGGAAAGAGCTGAGAAAGAGCTAGAAAAGAGCAGAGAGAGGGCGTCTGGGCCTGGGCTAGGCCTTATCTAGGGTATGGGCGCAGAAAGGTGTGGCCACATCAAATTCAGATGTGACCTCAGCGGATGCAGATGTGACCTCTTCCAGGTGTCCCAGTTGCTTAGGTAATGCAGGTAATGTGTGGAGACTTTGCTGAGAGGAGGGTGGAGTCTGTTAGCCATCCAGGAGTGGACCTTACAGTAATAATAACTAAATTATACCAGAAACTATTCTAGGGAACCATATTTGGTGATTGAAGAACTAGTTATCAACCAAGCTTATTCCTCATTACCTTTAGCAGTCTATATCACTTATGCTAATTCTTAATCTCTGTATGATAAATTGTATGTCATTCTATGTTGTTCTTTCCTATCTGATCCCCATTGCTTTCTAAAATTATCAAGCTTTCTATATTTCTTTACTAACAAGTATTTATACTAAGTCCACCGTCACAGACATCAGAGGATGCTAAAGTAAGAGTCCAATAGCTCATGAGTCATTAATGTAACAGCATGGAAAAGGAAGACATATTAATTGCTACCTCAAATTTTCTGAAAAGCTGAAATGTCATCATTTGATTCAAATTTTCATTATTTGTCTACAGTGTCATTAAGTGCACATAAATGCAAATATGAGCCGGGTGCTGGTAGCTTACGCCTGTCATCCTGGCTACTCAAGAGGTTGAGACCGGAGGATTGTGGTTCAAAGCTAGCCTGGTCAGGAAAGTACATGAGACAATTACCTTCAATTAGCCACCAGAAACCAGGAAGTGGTGCTGTATCTAAAGTGGTAGAGCACACAATTTAAGCTCAAGAACTGAGGAACAGTGCCCAGGATCAGAGTTCAAGCCCTATGACCAACAAAAAAAGTCAAATATAATTTTAGTTTCCCCAAAAGGAACTATGAAGTCAATAGTAATCTTCCCAAGCAGAAAAAAGTTTCCAATATGATTCAGTGCACCTACTTTTGCTGAATTATTTAAGTTATGGCTTCTTTGCTGGAAGTATTATCTTCTTTTAAAAATTGTCAAATATTACCTTTATAATAAACTTCATCTAATATTTCTTTGTTCAAAAGAGAAGTCCATACAGTTGGTGTCTCTTAGCTTTCTTACTATCTCAGTTCAAAGCCAACCCAGGCAGGAGAATCTGTCAAATTCTTATCACTAATTAAACCCCCAAAATCCTGAAGTGGACTTTTGGCTTAAGCCGTAGTGTACTAGCTTTGGGGGCAGGTGGGCAGGAAAGACAAATGTTCAGGGACAGGGTCCAGCCTGTGAGTTCAAGCCTCAGAAGCAGCTCAAACTAAACAAACAAACATGAAACAAAAAAACCCACATATTTTTTTGGACCATCCTTAAAGCACTGGTTTGAAAAGAGGCTCCTTTTGCTGATCATACTCACTGGATCCTGCTTTTTGGAATCGTTATTGATATGGTGAACTCAGGACCAGAATAAAGGAATGGATATCTGACTTTTACAAGAGAATCATCTCAGGAATTAAGTATCCATGCATAAGACATTTTAAAACCTCCGTGTCGTTATTTCTTTGCAGAAGATTGTAAAACAATGTTTTTTTCCATTTTTTTTATACTTGCCTTCAAATCTCATATTGTTTCCTTTTGTAATACTCTCAATTAGAAGTTTACAGAAAGTTTTATGAGTAAAGAGCACACTCGAAAAAGTCAGGGACAGGGTTTCCTTCAAGCCTTGGATTATTTTCTTGTACAGTAAAAGGATCACACAAATTAACTTGAACTTTGTCATTTCTCTATGTTCAATTTCTCTCCTGGATTCTGTTTCTACTTCCTGTAAAAGTTCCTTCCAATTACTTCCAATAACAATCTACGGTGCTGCTCCAGGCAAAATGAATGTTTTCTGGCTTAATTGAAATAGCACAAAGACATATTTGGGCATGAGGTAACACGTGTTTCAGAGACAACTTAGTAACGAGAAAATATGGAATTTAAATGGCTTATATAACATTATCCATGTTCATATGGCCATATAAGACTATGTTAAGTGAAATGAGCCCCAAAATAGGGACACAACTTGTTTTTTTCTTTTTTACTATTGTTTTTAATGTATCTAACATGTATTATGTGATTTTTTTTGTTTCTCTTCTATTTTCTTCCTCAATGGTATAACCCGTTTCCACTGTTTGATATCGGTTAACTGCATCATGCATACACATTTTTCTAATGTGGGGAGGGGAAGGGAAATAAAATGGTGAATCAAGGATACAGTATGACCTGTTGTAACAATGAGATGAACAAGATACTATGTCGAAAAGGAACTTTACAACTTGGGGATAGGAGGAGAGAGTTGTGGTGGTGGGGGGAAAAGGGATGGCAGGGGAAAGACAAAAGAGGAGGTAACAATGCTCCTTAGATAATGTAGTCATTAACTTACTTATGTAACTCTAACCCCTCTGTCCACCATTTTCACAATAAAAAAAACATGAAAAAAACATTATCCTGGAGTACATTAAGTTCAAATTTCCTAAGTGCTCTGTAAATTAAGACCAATTTTAAGTGGGAAGAATGTTCTCAGAAACATATTTTGGTCAGTGTTTGTCTTGTGCATTATTACCCAAGTGTACATAAGTTAACAGAAGGACAAACAATAGGTATAGGAGAAAGAGAAATTCTGTATTTAAGTATAATGGTTCGATACTAGATAGAAGACTCTGCAAATAAGACAACGTTGAAATAATAAAGCCAAGGCCAGTATGTAGATCTATGGGAGTGACATAGAGAAAGCATTACTACTAAGTGGAACATGAAGGGTGAGACCACTCTCTTTCTTCTACTAGCTCTAAATCATGATAGGTAATCATGCAGATTTGTAAAAAGTAGAATGGAAGAATAATTCTGGTTCTAAGCAATCAGATATAAGACCATGGACTTAACTGGAAAAAAGTCCATGTCGAGAAAGCAGGAATTATACTAGCAATAAACTAGTGGCTAAGATCACATTTCTTCTTTTTCTTTTCTTTCTTTCTTTCTTTTTTTTTTTTTTTTTTTTTTTTTTGATGGTAGTGGGGCCTGAACTCCGGGCCTGGGCACTATCCCTCTATTTTTCAGCTCAAAACTTTTCTGTACCTTTGAGCCCCACACCACTTCCAGTTTTCTTGTGGTTAATTAGAGATAATGCCTCAGAAACTCTCCTACTCATGCTGGGTTTGAACTGCAATCCTCAGATCTCAGCCTGCTAATTAGCTGGGATTACAGGTGTGAGCCACTTGAACCCTGCTTAGGATCACATTTCTAACAGTGTACACTCAGCATATGTAATGTGTATATTCATTTATCTTTATATGAACTCGAGTTAAAAATCTGGGCTACAGCTTAGATTTTACACTCACAAAAATGGTTGTAGTTCAAAAGTTGATACCCCTGGAGAAATAAAACTTAAGAATGCAAAGGAGTCTGGGAAGTTCAGTTTGCATCCAGCTTGGGCAAAACAGTCTTTGTGACACTATAATTAACCAGCCAAAAGATGCATTAGAAGAATGGTTCAAGTGATGGAATACTAGTTAGGAGCAAGATTGCTGAAGAAGAGCTTGAGGTTTTTGCATACATATATACATACAAATACGCACATACACACAGAGGCACTTATATGATCAAACACAGATATGGAACAACTCTCAGATTCTGTAGAAAAGTTAGAAAATATGTCCTGAGTAAGACTAAAATCAAGTGATAATTTTTAATATTAGAAAGTCTTCAAGTGAAATTTCCCCAAGAAGCTTGAGAATATTACATAGGTGGGAACAAAAATAGTTTAAGAAAGTCAAGTCATCATTAATAAAGGGATCGGATCCAGGAAGGAATGAATCACAGACCCCTTCAGGTGCATATGAAAATGTTCATATCCTGCGTCAAATGTTAGAACATCTTTGAAAATAGTACATGAACAGTCTGAGCCACCAGTCTAGTGGAAAATATTATTGGAGAAGTTCAGAATTGCTAGTCTGTATCTATATTAAATAAACCAACAAACTATGGTAGGACAATGTGATACAAGCCAGGAATTCTATCACTCAGACTTAAACAGGTAATTAGAGAATGGAATGACATAGTGATACTTTCAACTGGACTAGGTAGTATAATTGTGTCTCAATAAAACAAACCAAGAAAGGAATAAAAAATAAGTCAGAAAGAAACACACAGTTGGAAGTTTGGGCTAATTTTGTCATTATGTTTTGAGAAGTCAAGTTTCCTATTGAACTGCAACTCATATATTTAAACTCAGTTGTGTTTAAATATCGCCTTCATTACAGAACATTACTAGATGCAAAAGAGCACATGATTCCCAACCAAGAATTTGAGAAAGCAATAATCATTCTGTTAGATTCCAAAGAAATGATGAAGGATTACAGAAGCTTAAGCCTAGAGAGACAGGAAAGTTCATTTAATGTAGGACTTTGTAGACCTGGCTAAATAAGAATTGAGATTTAAAATAAATATTTTTGTTTGTAATTTAATATTCTATAGGATACTATAAAATTGTTTTTAAGTAGAAGGTTTAATTTACAAATTCACAAATGATTCTGGCATTCTATTTGCCTAAAATATTCGTTCAAGTGAGGTATAATTAGAACTTAGTTAATAGTTAATTTCAACAGTTCATAAGTAACACAATAATGTGAATAATCTAGATAAAGTTGCCAACAAATTGATGCTATTAATTTATGAATTTAGCAAAAGAGCAATTTTTTGAGACTTTGGTGTAACATGTTATGAAGAGAGTAATTGTGTAACATCTTTTTTTCTACATCTTTTTTTTTCTATACATAACACAGGAAGAAATTTCCTTAATTATGTACTTCTGTATACAATGAGAAAAATGTTAGGGTTTGTTTTTATTTTGTTTTTGTTGTTTGCTTTGACCTAGGGCTTAACTTCTAAGCCTGGGCACTGTCTCTGAGCCTGCTTTTGCTCAAGGCTACTGCTCTACCACTTGAACCTCAGTGCCACTTGTGTCAGGCTTTTCGTAAGCAGTTTATTGGAGGTAAGAATTTAAGGAACCTTCCTTCCTGGGTGGAATTTGAACCAGGGTCTTCATATCTTAATATTCAGACATTCAGATCTCCTGAATGTCTATGATAGATAAAATATATAACTGTAAATAATATTTTCAAGTGTTCTGATCTCAAGAATAACACTGGAGCCGGGTGCTGGTGGCTCACGCCTGTAATCCTAGCTACTCAGGAGGCTGAGATCTGAGGATCGGGTTCTAAGCCAGCCCGGGCAGGAGAGTCCATGAGAATCCTATCTCCAGTAAACCACCAGAAAACCGGAAGTGGCACTGTAATTCAAGTGGTAGAGCGCTCGCCTTGAGCTGATGAGCTGAGGGACAACGCCCAGGCTCAGAGTTCAAGCCCCATGACCGAGAAAAAAAAAAAAAAAACAAGAATAACACTGGTGGAAAATGATGCAGCAAAGTTTAGTGTAGTGTTCTTTCCACAATACGAAGGGCAGCACATTAACAGAAGTGTAGTATTTTTTCACAATAATTATATGCTTGTCCTGTTGTGAATTTAAGGAATTTTAAGGTGCACATTACAAGTTGGAAATTCTTGAGCTAGGATGACTTTATGGCAGAAAACTTGGGATTGATGGTCATAGAAATAATGGCTTACTTTGATGAACAAATGTTTACTCTAGAGGAATTAATATAGATACTTCATATTTTTAAATTCTTCCAGACTGTGGCTATTTTTTCTGTTGAATTTAAATATGTAACGCCACATTAAAAACTGCACCTATTGCAGAATTAAATAAAATGCAAATAGGTAACTGTTTTGAATGTCTCTAGTATGGCATGTTCAGAATTTGAAAATGAGTAGTTAGTAATAATAGGAATGTTGAAGAACACATATTCTCTGCCCTCTTAACAATTATTCAGTTTGAAAAATTGAGTTTCCATAGAATGGAACTATTTCTGTTTTAGTATGAGACAATACTAAAATAATGTTTTTTTTCAAAATAATGGCAAGTATATTCTGAAAATATTGTATATTTTCATAATAGTCAAGATGATGACCTTCTGACAAAGGGGTAATTAATTCAAATTAGTAGCCAAAATGTTCATTTCCTAAAAAGGTAATACACATAGAATAATATTTATTATACCAATACAGTGAAATTGTATTTTATGCAGCTCATTTTTAATTTAATTTTATTATAAAGGTGTTATATAGAAAGGGTTGCAGTAATTGTAAGGTAATGAATACATAACATGTTGAACTTTTTACCCGCTCCCTCATTTTTCTCACAGTTTTCCTTCACCCCTATACCTCTCATAAGTTGTAATGTAAATTTCCAACATGTTGTTTTTGAGTATTGCTATTGCATTGGTTTGGCCTTTGTTCTTTGTCCCGCCATTTCGTTGTGCATCCTCCCTTGCCAAATTAAGATAAATGTATCTACAATACACAGGATACCGAAATCAAATATAACAGGGGATAAACCAAAGAGAAAACACAAAAGAAAAAAGAAATCACATAGTACATTAAAAACAACAATCACAAACAGAAAATTCTTTTCCCATATCCAGGAGGTCATTTTGCTCATCATCATCTTATATGGTCATAAAAACATAGTTATTGAGCAATTCTGATCAACTACTATGACTATCCTAGACATTTCTAACTTATTACTAATGAGGAAACCAGGGAATCTGTTTCTTTGTGTCTTGTTTATTTTACTTCATAGGATTTTTCCAAGTCTTTCCAGTTCTGTATGAATTTGAAGTATAGAATTCCACCGTGCATACATAAACCACATTTTGTCAATTCGTTCATCTACTGACTGCATGTAACTATCACATAGTGTCATTCAAAAATGAGAGATGCCACTTCCCCAGACATTCTAAAAGCATGATTTCTAAGTAAGATAGGATTTTGTGGTGGTACGAGTTTTGAGATATCTGGATGAGTCTCATGTATATCTTGTACTGAATTAGGCAGGAAGATATCCAATATCATAGAGGATAAAAATGGTAGTGACAAAAATATTTCCCTTGAGAAAGATATAGAAGGCTGCCAGAAGTATAAAGTAGTTCAGATAATTTTGAAGAATTTAGAAATGCAAGCTTAAGTATGTCTCTTTAAATGACAATTATGTAAGTGGAAGGGCAAAAGAAGGGGAAGAGAAGAAAATGACTGACAGCATATCATTGTCCCAAGATAGAGTATAAAAAGACATAATCTATAACTTTCAAGTTAAAGAGAGACCAATAGAATACATCCTACTTAATTTAGGTACATGCAAAATAATTACTTGTTTTTTTCCTATTTTAATGCTCCAAAACAATTGAAGAATTATAGAAAAGTTATGTGATTGTCATTGCTTGAACCTGAACACTAACTGTGATGAGCCTTTTTTTTCTCACTTTGCAGTTGGAAAATAGTCCCTAGTTGATGATGTTGTGGCTGATTAGAGTCAGAGTGAAGGGCTTGTACTTGTACAATTATCCCAGAATAGGTTAAAGCAGTTTTTTCCCCCAAGATATCCAAGTACATTGTCTGAATCTGTACTTTGAACACACCCTCACACATGAGCACATTATTTGAAATTATACTTCAGCATTTCTTGGCACTTTCTACTTTGTGCCCTTGTCTTCTTTGCACATTCCTTTTGAGCTCATATTTGCTCTATTTCCATTTCATCTGTAAAAACTGCTAAAAAAAATTGTTCAACTACCACTTCTTCTTTGTACATGCCCAGTCTATGTATGAAGGTACATTGTCCATGTTAAGCAATAGTGTAGTACTAACTGTTTGAGGAGAAAAGTTCCACAATATGACCCTATGTCCACATTAGAGTGTGTAGAATTTAAAGCATTTTAAGACAAACCGTGACATTGGAATTGAAAGGCTCCTTATGGACATTTTCTTGGAGCTCATTAGTTTTCCCAAGAGAAATATAAATACCCACAAAATCTGGATTGATATTTTTAATGTTACCACTGTGCATGCATCCATATTAAAAATTTGCACAAATAAAAAAACAAAAATACTAAACCATAACAAGTAGATTGACTACATGCTTATATCAAATTATGGAATAGATTTTGGAAGTATTGGAAATTCCTAACTAGTATGAATTAACTTCCTCTCTCCCCATAACTACACACAAATATTTAAGAGTGTGAACAGAATTATTTCAAGTAATATACTATAAATGTTACTGCGATATCATGTGTATATCTAAAATTCCCTTGAAAGTAATAGATTCTACATTCTATTGAAATATTAGTTATTCTATTCTAGGAAACTTTTGGAACAATATACTATATATCTTTGAAATGAAAAAGGTCAAAAAATAGCATAAAAGTTTTAGAGTAAGTATGTCTTCAGCAATATATATATATATATGTATATATATATATATTATATGTAGAAAGACATACATTTTTAGAGGTTATTTGTCACCAGAAATATATACATATATCTGAATTTATGTGTAGAATGATGTATATTATAGTGAAACAAAAATCGTAAAACATAATTAAAATTTAAAAAATACATCTAACCAAGCGCCAGTGACTCACGCCTATAATTTAAGCTGTTCTGGGTAATGAGATCTTAGAGTTGTGTTCGAAACTAACTCAGACAGGAAAGTACTTGTTAGGGGGTGGGAAGGTGGCTTAGTGGTAGAGCCCTTGCCTTGCATGCATGAGGCCCTGGTAAGATTCCTCAGCACCACATAAGCAAAAAGAAAAAAAGCTGGAAGTGGCTCTGTGTCTCAAGTGGTCGAGCGCTAGCCTTGAGCTGAAGAGCTGAGGGACAGCCCCCAGGCCCCACGACTGGAGGCCCCCCCCCCGCCACTAAAGAAGTACTTGTTAGATTCTTATCTCCAATTAACCATTAAAAACCAGAATTACCTCTGTGCCTCAAGTTGTAGAATGCTGGCTTTGAGCATAAAAAGGCTTAGGAATAATGCCCAGGCCTTGCAAACAACAACAACAAAATATATCACATTAATTTCACAAAAGCACCATTTAACTGCTGTGAATATTTCTTAGAAACATGAATACATGCCCCTGGAAAATGTTAAGTAAAAAGTATAGAATATTTATGTTTATGTTAAAGACATGACTATTTAGTTTGTTTAAGATATTTAGGTAATAATTAGGAATTAAGAATAATGATAATTTATTGGGACTGGTCTTTTATTCTATTTTACTATAGTAATAAAATGATATTTGTAATGATTGTATAAAAATACTCTTGTTTGGAATTTGAGTTATAATAAGTAATAAACACTTTTAATTGATTTCCAAAAAAATCATTTTCTTAATGGTATCAATCCTTTTGTAATTTCAGAACATTTAAAAAAATTAGTCCAATGCTGGTTTGCTCCAAGGCTATATTTGTTTTCTTGTTCTAGTTTTTATATGTTGGTAGAAATTAAAATTCCAAAAATTCATTGGATATTGGTATTCAGGAACATCTTCATAGGTACTAATATTGGAGTCACTTAAGTGGAATTGTTTTATTTCACAAATAAATAAAGATGATTATGTGTTTTTTTTTTTTTATTTTATTTGAGAACATACTGTACAGAGGGGTTACAATTACATGGGCAGGATAATGCATACATTTCTTACCAAGCATTGCAGCCTCCTCCTTTGTTTACCCTTCACCTCCCTTCCCAGCCTCCCCCCTCCCTCCCACCCAATCATACCCCCCCACCCCCCCCACCGACATTGTAAAGCTGGTTTTGACATGACATTTTGTACTTCTCATTGTTGCAACAAGTCCACGTGAAGCCTTAAACGACTTGTTTGTCCCCATCTCCTCCACATGTTATACTGACATCAAATATAGTGAAAGCGGGGGTTACACTGTGGGGGAGGGACATACAAAGCAACAAAGAAATAATCTTATAAATGCGTTAGAAACACATGCATGAAAGAAGCAAAAACATTAAAATACATATTTGAGGTTTCGATTTCCTAACATCACATTATCTGACTTTTTCCGCTTGACTCATACCTATACTAGATATTGCAAATAAGGGAAACCATGGGACCTACGTTTCTTTGGGCATGGCTTACTTCACTTAATATAATTTTTTCCAAGCCTTTCCATTTCCTAACAAATGGGGAAATGTCATTCTTTCTGATGGAGGCATAGAATTCCATTGTGTATATATACCACATCTTCTTGATCCATTCATCTACTGAGGGGCATCTGGGTTGGTTCCAGATCTTAGCTATGGTAAATAATGCTGCAATAAACATAGTTGTGCTGGTAGCTTTAGTGTGGCCTTGTTTGTGATCATTTGGGTAAATGCCCAAAAGTGGGATTGCTGGGTCATTGGGGAGCTCTATGTGAAGTCTTTTGAGGAACCTCCATATTGCTTTCCAAAGTGGTTGAACAAGTTTACATTCCCACCAACAATGAAGTAAGGTTCCTTTCTGTCCACATCCCCTCCAGCATCTGTTGTTGTTAGAGTTCTTGATTTTTGCCGTTCTAACTGGAGTGAGGTGATATCTCAATGTTGTTTTGATTTGCATTTCTTTTATGGCTAGGGATGTTGAACATTTCTTCATGTGTCTATTGGCCATCCTTCTTTCTTCTTCAGAGAAGCTTCTCTTTAAGTCTTTCGCCCACTTACTTATTGGGCAGTTGTTTCTTTGAGGATTTGTTGTTGGGTGGTTTAATTTTTTGAGTTCCAAGTATATTTTAGATATGAGACCCTTGTCCGTTGTATGGCTAGTAAAGATCTTCTCCCAGTCCGTGGGCTTTCTATTGATCTTGCTAGCTATGTCATTTGCCCTGCAGAAGCTCTGCAACCTTATACAATCCCATTTGTCCAGCCTTTCTTTGATTTGTTGTGTTTCCGGGTCACTATTCAGAAAATTTCGGCCTGAGCCAAGGAGACCCAGGGTTTCTCCTATTCCATCCTGTAATGTTTTCAGAGTGTCTGCTTTGAGTTCAAGGTCTTTGATCCATTTGGAGTTGATTCTGGTGCAGGGTGATATATAAGGATCTAGCTTTAGTTTTCTACATGTAGTTAACCAGTTTTGCCAGCACCATTTACTGAAGAGGCTGTCTGTCTTCCATTCTATTGTTTTAGCTCCCTTATCGAAGATTAGATGGCTATAGGTCTGTAGGTTCATTTCTGGGTTTTCAATTCTATTCCATTGGTCCTGAGGTCTGTTCTTATGAAAATACCAAGCTGTTTTGATTACTATGGCTTTATAGTAGAGTTTGAAATTTGGTATTGATATTCCTCCAGCAGTGTTCTTTCCGTTGAGGAGCGTTTTTGCTATTCGGGGTCTTTTATTGTTCCATATGAATTTTTGGATTGCCTCTTCTATTTCCTTGAAGAATGAGGGTGGAATTTTGATAGGTATTGCATTGAATTTGTAGATAGCCTTGGGAAGTATTGCCATTTTCACGATGTTAATCTTTCCAATCCAGGAGCATGGGAGGTTTTGCCATTTTTTAAGTTCTGTGTTGATTTCCTTTTTCAAGATTTTAAAGTTTTCATCATAGAGGTCCTTCACTTCTTTAGTTAAGTTAATTCCTAGGTATTTTATTTTTTGTGGGGCTATTACAAATGGAGTTGCTTTCCTAATTTCAGCCACACTTTTCTCATTGTTGGCATACAGAAAAGCCATTGATTTTGCGGGGTTAATTTTATAACCTGCTACTTTGCCAAAGTTTTGAATCAGCTTGAGTAATTTGGGAGTGGAGTCTATGGGATTCTTTAAATACAAGATCATGTCATCTGCAAAGAGGGAGAGTTTTATTTCTTCTTTCCCTATTTGGATCCCCTTTATGTCTGCATCTTGTTTTATTGCTGTAGCTAGGCATTCTAATACTAGATTGAAGAGAAGTGGAGAGAGTGGGCATCCTTGTCTTGTTCCTGAGTTAAGAGGAAATGGCTTTAGTTTTTCACCATTGAGTATAATGCTGGCTGTAGGTTTGTCATATACAGCCTTTATTGTATTGAGGAATGTTCCATGGATTCCTAATTTTTCCAAAACCTTCATCATAAAGGGGTGTTGGATCTTGTCGAATGCTTTTTCTGCGTCTATTGAGATAACCATGTGGTTCTTATTCTTGCTCCTGTTGATGTGATGAATAATATTAATTGATTTGCGTATATTGAACCAGCTTTGCATCCCTGAAATGAATCCTGTTTGATCGTGGTGTATGATTTTTTGGATGAATTGTTGAAGTCGGTTGGCCAAAATTTTGTTGAGAAGTTTTGCATCAATGTTCATCAAAGAAATGGGTCTATAGTTCTCTTTGTTTGATGAGTCCCTGCCTGGTTTTGGGATGAGGGTTATGATGGCTTCATAGAATGTGTTCGGTATTGAGCTTTCTCTTTCAATTTCATTGAAGAGTTGGAGGACAATTGGTGTGAGCTCTGCTTTGAAGGCCTTGAAAATTCCGCTGTGAAACCATCTGGTCCTGGACTTTTCTTAGCTGGGAGGTCTCTTATTGCTGTTTCTATTTCAATGCTTGATATGGGCCTGTTAAGATAGTTTTCCTCATCTTGGTTTAGTTTTGGCATGTCAATATTTGCTAGGAAGAGGTCCGTTTCTGTCAAGTTCTCAAACTTATTAGCATAAAGTTTTGAGAAGTATTCCCTTATAATGTTCTGAATCTTGCTTGTTTCCGTGGTGATGTTTCCATTCTCATCTCTGAGTTTATTAATTTGGGTGTGTTCTCTTCTTTTTCTGATAAGATTTGCTAAGTGTCTGTCAATTTTGTTAAGTTTTTCGAACAACCAACTCTTTGTTTTGTTGATTCTTTCTATAGTTTTTTTGGATTCTAATTCATTTAATTCTGATTTAATTTTGATTATTTCTTTTCGTCTACTGGATTGGGGTTTATCTTGCTGCTCTTTTTCAAGGAGGTTTAGATGTGTCATTAAATTGCTAGTTTCAGATTTCTCCAATTTGTTGATGTAGGAGCTCAGAGCTATAAACTTGCCTCTGAGTACTGCCTTTGCTGTGTCCCAGAGGAGCTGGTAATTTGTGTGTTCATTTTTGTTGAATAGCATGAACATTTGAATTTCCTTTCTAATCTCTTCCATGACCCACTCTTGATTCAGCAGTGTGTTGTTCAGCCTCCATGTGATACTGGACTTTCTTTGGTGGCTTTTGGTGATGAGTTCTAATTTTATTCCCTTGTGGTCTGAGAGAATGCAAGGTATAACTTCAATGTTTCTGAATTTAGACAAGTTTGCTTTGTGGCCTAAAATGTGGTCTATTTTAGAAAACGTTCCATGTGCTGCTGAGAAAAACGTGTATTCTGATGCTGCTGGATGAAATGTTCGGTAGATGTCTGTTAAGTCTAGTTGATCTATGCAGCTGTTTAGATCTGTGGTTTCTCTGTTGAGTTTTTGCCGAGTTGATCTATCTAGTGGGGAGAGTGGTGTGTTAAAATCCCCAACAATTAATGTCTTTGGATCTATATGGGATTTGAGGGAAAGTAGTGTTTCTTTGATAAATTTGGGTGCTCCATTGTTTGGCGAATAGATATTTAGAATTGTAATATCCTCCTGAAGGAGAGATCCTTTAATTAGTATGTAGCGACCTTCTTTATCTCTTTTCACAAATTTTAATTTGAAGTCTATTTTATCTGATATTAGGATTGCAACTCCCGCCTGTTTATGCGGTCCGTTTGCTTGGTAGATTTTGTTCCAGCCTTTAACATTGAAAATGTGTTTGTTTTTACGGGCAAGATGTGACTCCTGCAGGCAGCAGATAGAAGGGTCTTGTTTTTTAATCCAACTAGACAGTCTATTTCGCTTAATTGGAGAGTTCAGTCCGTTAACATTAAGAGATAGGACTGAGAGGTATTTGGGAGTTCCTGCCATGTTATCTACCTTCTTGGGGGCTGCGAAAACTGGGTTCTTCCTATGGTTCTTGGATTCTCAGTTTGGGTGCAGTTTCTTGGCCTTTATTGCGGTCTTGTTGGTTTTCTATGTGTAGGACATCTTTAAGAATCTTTTGTAGGGTTGGTTTGGTGGAGATGTATTGTTTCAATTTTTCTTTGCTATGGAAGGTTTTTATTTGGCCTTCAGTTATGAAGGAGAGTTTAGCTGGGTACAGTATTCTTGGTTGATAGTTGTTTGTTTTTAGGGCATGGCATACATCATTCCAGGCTCTTCTTGCTTTGATTGTCTCTGCTGAGAAATCTGAGGTGATTCTAATTGGTTTCCCTTTATAAGTGATTACCCTTTTCTCTCTGACAGCTTTAAGGATCTTTTCCTTGTTCTGAGTTGATCCTGTGTGGATTATAATGTGGCGGTGGGATGTCCTATTCTGGTCTGGTCTATTCGGGGTTCTAAAGGCTTCTTGTATCTGGACAGGCCTATCTTTTTGCATGTTTGGGAAGTTCTCTGCTAGGATCCTGTTAAACAGATTTCCTAGACCATTAACTTCTGTTTCTAGGTGCTCCTCTACACCCATTATCCTTAGATTAGGCCTTCTGATGGTGTCTTCCAGGTGTTGGATAGATCTATCATATTTCTTGGACTTGTCTTGGATGGTTGTATGTTCTTTCTCTATAATATCTAGGCTGTCTTCAATCCCTGAGATTCGATCTTCTGCATGGTCTAACCTGCTGTCAAGACTCTCTACTTTGTTTTTTATCTCTTTTCCTTCTAATTGGTCAGCTTTGATGGCTTCAAGTTCTTTGTTGAAGCTCTGTTTTAGGTCTTGTATGAATTTCTTTACTTCCTTAATTTGCTGTTCAGTGTTTGTCCTCAAATCACTTAGTTGATTGGTTATGGTTTCTTTGGGCTCCCATTCCTTCTGTTGGGTTCCATTCAGCATTCCCTTTGTGGTCTCCCTGACTTCCTTCAGCTCTTTGTTAATGGATTCCATGAATGCCTTTAGTGATCTTTGTGTGTTCTCTACCTGGTCTCTCAATTCCTGTATTACTCTTTGATTAGCTTCCTCCCGTTCGTGGGATTCCTGCAGATCTCCTTGAGTGTTCTCAGCCTGCTCACGCCATTCCTCTCTTTCTCTTTGAGTATTCTCAAGTTGTTCACGCAAATCCTGTATCAGTTTTTGAGTAGCTTCCTCACGCTTATGATATTCCTGTATAAACTTCTGGGATGCCTCCTCTCTCTCCCTATCACGCTCATACAGAGTCCTTTGTACGTTGTCAAACTTTTCATTTATCATGTTTGCCAGCAGTGTTTGTAGAGCTGTTTGGGAACTCTTAAATTAATGAATTTAAGTCTCAGAGGTTTTGAATTGAGTAATAAGTTTGTGGATTAAGTGTGTACACAATGGGGGATAGGGTCTACTGGTTAACTACGGGTTTATCTGAGGATGTGCAGGACAAGAGTTAAGTCACATAAAGATGAACAAAGAGGAAAAGATGGAAAGGATAGGAAAGTGAGAAGAAAAGATCAGAAGTTCAGTAGAGCTAGAAAAAAAAAACAAAAAGATAATTAAGAATGAAAGAAAAAGAGAAAGAAGACAAGAAAAGAAAAGAAAACACACATTCACGTATTCCTAAAATAAAAATTATAAGAGGAGAAAAAAAAAAAAGTTAATGGAAAACAATTATTTTTTCAGAAGAGGCAAAAATTAAAGATTAATAAAAGTTTTAGAAAAGCAAAAAAAATTTTATATATATATAAGGTAACAAAAAATGAAAAAAAAACAAAACAAGAAAAAGAAAAAAAAGAAAAGAAGAAGAAGAAAAAAATAAGTTCTTTGATTTTTTTGGGGGGGGGGGAGGGGTGGGAAGAGTCCTGTATCTCCCTTTTGTCTGTAATCAGAGTCTGGTTGGAGTCTCTGGTCAGCTTGAGGTCCTGTGGCTTGATTGGTTTCTTAAGTCAGTTTGTTGGAACAGGCAGAAAAATGCTCTGCTTTACCCAAGATTTTGAGATCCCCCTCCCAGGTTAGTTTACTGGGAGGGTGATCTGCTTTGAGAATCACAAAAGAGGGGGATGCAGTGATGAGGCTAGGTTCTGGGTAGAGTTGAGGCCTTTCAACGAACAGTAGCTTTTCCCTGGGGCTATTTTGTGAAAAAAAAAACTCACAGCACCCAGCCTGGAGCCATTCTCAGGGTTTCTGTTTTTCAATTGATTGTGGTGGCTGCTAGAGGGCGGGGCAGCCTCTGGCTCTGGTTACCCGGTGAGGAGAGCCACTCCAATGGCTTGCGCCTGAGCTGGGTGACTTTTCCCTGGATGGAACTGAGTCTGTGAGGTCACTTCGCCGTTAAGTTCTTGTGACCTGCTAAATGACTCGTTTTATTCCAAGGCCTGAGCTGGAGCTAGCCGCTCCTCCGAGCTTTGTCGGTATCCAAGATGGAGATCACCGGTGCTGGGGGGGGAGGGGTGGCCTTCCCTCCTCTGCTCCCAGAGAAGGAGTGAGGAAGTGGGGCTTTTACTCACGCGGAGTCTTGGATCCCGGGTCGTCTCTGGTCTGCAAAGTGCACGATGAAGTTGTCCGCTCCTTGTCGGTTCTTGCTGGTGTTGAGTAGAATCCGCTCGTCCACTGCGTCTGGCTCCTTCGTCCCCGACTGCGTCTCAGGTATGCCTCCGCGGTGGTGGTCGCCGTTGCGACCCTGCCGCCGCAGCGGCAGCTGCTCAGATGTGTCTGCTTGGCTTCCCCTCTCTTGACTAACTCTCTGTCCTGTGATGGCACACTTGGTGTGATTCTCTAGCTTGGGACTGTTCACTGGAACTCTGAAACTGTTTTCTATGCAAGAGCTTGTTCAGATTCCAGCTTCTCCTCCGTCATCTTCCCGGAACTCGCCTGTGTTTTGTTTCTTTTCATTGCTATTGGCTCTTACCTTGAGAATAATTTTTTTCCTAGCAAAGCAGAGAAAAGCAATTGAATTGAGGAAGTAACATATGACTTTCATAGAATGCAGATGCATAGATTTGGGTATTCTGTCATTTGCTAAAAGTTTCTTTTGCAAAAGTTTATCAATTACTTATAAGTGATGCATAACTCCTAGATATTACAGTTATTACATACACTTTTTGATTGAGTTATCTCTGTATGAACTAAAAAAAAAAACGGACCAAAAACACTCAAAATACACAAAATCACATCTTTGTTTTAAATGCTGTAGTTTACAAAGAATTTTTAGTCAATATTGAAAACATCTTTTTAGGTATTCTGCAATTTGTGTGAAGTATTTTAACAAGTTTCCTTTTTTTGCTGCCATGAAATTCACATGCAATATATAATCTCCTTTTATTGTATAGATTTTAATGCTTTGGAAGTAAATTGTACAATAATAGGTTTTCCAAGCCTAATTTTCACAAACTTGCATTTCTTCAAATAGAAATTCTGTAAATTTTAGAACAGACATTAAAATAGATATAAAATTCACTTACAGGAATTTGTCCAGCATACATCCTCTATAGTGTGTCTTTTCAAATTTGTTTTTGAGGATTATTTCCAGGGTCTCATACATACTACTCAAGTGCACTGTCAATGAACTACATTCCCTGTCCAAACTTTTTTACTTCTCTTTAATAAGTACAGAACAACAGTTGGCAATTAATATTCAACAGGCCAGGCAATAGGTATTTACCCTCTCAGGGTATGATTTATTTGAAATTATCCTTCCTTTGCCAAAAGACCAAGTAAAATATTTGTTCAACATGTCTGAAATGCTATAAATAGCATTAGTAAATTTTACTGGGCAATTTTCCTCTCATTTTCCCAAAGGTAGATTGTGGGATTGCTTGCTTAAACAACAATTTGTCATTAATAATATAATTACCAAGGCCCCTATTTCCACTGCTCTTACTGTTTTTACAGATGGCTCCAAAACAAAAAGTGCTTATTGGACAACAAATAAATATTGGGTACAAACAACTACTTTAGCATCAGTTCAACAAAATGAACTTTTTGCTATTATTAAGGTGTTACAAGATTTTGTTGGAGATGTTAATATTGTTACTGATTCTGCCTATGCTGTAGGGGTTGTGACTAATATAGTCACTGCTGTTACTTATTCATCTAAACCCCAGCTAAACCAATTATTTAAACAATTACAAGAATTACTGCAACAATGTAATACCAAAGTGTTTGTAACTCACATTAGGGCTCACTCTTCGTTACCTGGGTACCTTGTATATGGCAATAATCAGGTTGATAAATTAGTTTTGCTTCTGCTAAACAAGATCATGCTCATTTACATATAAATGCTGGCCATTTACATATGCATTAGAAAATACCTTATTCTCAAGGTAAACAAATTATAAAAAGGTGCCCTCTCTGCAGACCAATGCATTTGAGAGTTGTACCTGCTGGAGTAAATCCCGAGGATTACAACCTAACGAGCTCTGGCAAATGGATATAATCCATGTACAAACCTTTGGCCATTTTTCCTTTGTACATGTTACAATAGATACTTATTCCAAATTTGGGCTTTTGCCTTTATGGGAGAAACTGTTAACCATGTAATAGAACACTTATTGGAAGTTTTTGCCATTATGGGAGTGCCTGCCAAATAAAGACTGATAATAGATCAGCCTATAAAAGTATCAAATTTAAAAGATTTTGTGCACTTTATGATGTGGTACTTATTACAGGAATAGAATATATCTCCCAAGGACAATCCATTATTGTACGAGTTCATTGCACACTAAAACAACAAATTAAAAAATTAAAAAGGAGGAAAAGGTTGGATGAAGGTATGGATATTTTGTGGTTTCATGCAAAATCCTAAAATAATTTTACATCAAGCTCTTTTTGTTCTTAACTTTTTAAACTTACCACAAGGAGATATTTTACCTAGAGCTGAGCGCCATTTTGAACAAATATCACAATTTAAATGCTCCCACATGGATTAAGATTACATTGAAAGCAGAATGGCAACTAGGAACATTATTATATAAGGGGCGAGGATAGAGTTTTGTGTCTACACAGGATGGCAAACAATACTGGCTTTCTGCACGATGGATAAAGACGCGGCCCAGTGAGGACAGCCCCATATCCTGCAAGGAATCGGCCACCAGTTGAGGAAGAAGAAATCCCCACTGCCCACCTGGGGGCAGGTATAAAAGTTGACTGGAGAAGGGCAAAAGATGTTACAACACACTGGTAAACCTGTAATGGCTGAGAACTTGTTCTGGCCATGTGTGCCCTGCTTACTGTAAACCCTATCCATGCTAATACTAATGTAAGTTATTGGGCCTTTGTTCCTAACCCTCCTTTATTGGAACCTGTTGTTTGGGGAGACATGGATATAACCATGTATAATGTTCCTGCTGTTTTATCTCCTCCTTGGAATAATTTCACATTTTACAATAAGGATGATGGTAGCTTTTTAAGTTTTACTTACTATACTCATCCCTTGTCTGTTTGTCTGGGGCTTCCTCCATGTTTAGTTATGAATTGGCAACATTGGGTTTTACCTGGGAAACGCACTTCCAATTCTAGAACACAGCTGAAGCGATTAACTACTTGGTCCATTAATAGTAGCTGGGAAAGTGTCACCTTTGATGGCAAGTTATCCTTACCTATGTGTCCTGATTTTATTTATATTGATTTATAATATCAGCCTTTTGTGTGGCAAGAGTGTAGAGGAACATTTGGAAAAGTGTTCAATAATTTTATTAATTGGAGACCTTTTGGACAGTTTATTAACACATGTTCAGAATGGAATATTACCAGATGTGATTTATCAAATGTTACTAGGATGCTGGAAGCCATTAATGGATCACTTACTGGAGATCGACTGATGGACTAGGGAGATGGAGGCATTGCAGTTGCTTGATGGGCTTTCATGACTGTACTCACTGCTTTTCAGACTCACCTTTGGAAGGTCAGAGCGGTGCTGAAACCCGTGATGCTATCAAATGGATCGTTTTCAGGGACGTCAAACTCTGCATCCACTTATAATTTTACTTTGTACAAATCTTATGATGTTACTGCTTGTGTACCTCTGCCTTATGTATTTTTAGTGGGAAATTTTACATTTTCTCCTACTATTTCTTGTATTAATTGTCGCCTGTATTTATGCGTTAATTCCTCTTAATTTTAATGACAGTAATAGTACTATGATATTACAACAAAGAACTCATATTTGGCTACCTGTTATATTAGGAAGAGAATGGTCCCAAAATCTTTGGATAGTGTTGTTATTGAATTTTTTTACCAAACTACTAAAACGTACAAAGCGTATGATTGGAGCCATTATCTGTGATCTTAAACTTAATTGCTATTACCACTGCTTTCGCCCACTTACTTATTGGGCAGTTGTTTCTTTGAGGATTTGTTGTTGGGTGGTTTAATTTTTTGAGTTCCAAGTATATTTTAGATATGAGACCCTTGTCCGTTGTATGGCTAGTAAAGATCTTCTCCCAGTCCGTGGGCTTTCTATTGATCTTGCTAGCTATGTCATTTGCCCTGCAGAAGCTCTGCAACCTTATACAATCCCATTTGTCCAACCTTTCTTTGATTTGTTGTGTTTGTGGGTCTCTATTCAGAAAATTTTGGCCTGAACCAAGGAGACCTAGGCTTTCTCCTATTCCATCCTGTAATGTTTTCAAAGTGTCTGCTTTGACTTCAAGGTCTTTGATCCTTTTGGAGTTGATTCTGGTGTAGGGTGAAATATAAGGATCTAGCTTTAGTTTTCTATATGTAGTTAACCAATTTTGCCAGCAACATTTACTGAAGAAGCTGTCTTTCTTCCGTTCTATTGTTTTAGCTCCCTTATCGAAGATGAGATGGCTACAGGTCTGGGTTCATTTCTGGGTTTAAAATTCTATTCCATTGGTCCTGAAGTCTGTTCTTATGCAAATACCAAGCTGCTGGATTACCATGGCTTTATAGTAGAGTTTGAAATTTGGTATTGATATGCCTCCAGCAGTGTTCTTTCCGTTGAGGAGCGTTTTTGCTATTCGGGGTCTTTTATTGTTCCATATGAATTTTTGGATTGCCTCTTCTATTTCCTTGAAGACTATGTCCTAATCTCAATGCAGAAAATAGGTTGGGTAGGATGCAAGTAGAGAGAGAAAAAGTAGAAAGGGAAAGGGAAATGGAAAGAGACCAGAAAAAAATAGAAACGTTAAAATTAATGTTATTATGGACATTAAAAGGCAATCTATTTAGAGAGGAATGTGAATATATTGAGAGATGGGGAGGGACATAGAGGAGATGCGAAAAACTTAAAAAATGCTTAAAATATTATATAGGTATGAAGAGGTAATACTGCTATTAAGGAATTTAAGTCTCAGAGTTTTTTTATTGAGTAATTAATTTGTGGATTAAGTGTGTACACAATGGGGGATAGGGTCTACTATTTAACTACCGGTTTATCTGAGGATGTGCAGGACAAGAGTTAAGTCACATAAAGAAGAACAAAAGAGAGGAAAAGGTGAAAAGGATAAGAAAGGGACAAAAAAAGACCAGAAGTTCAGTAGAGCTAAACAAAAAACAAAAAGATAATTAAAAAAGAAAGAAAAAGAGAAAGAAGACAAGAAAAGAAAGGAAAACGCACATTCACCTATTCCTAAAATAAAAATTATAAGAGGAAAAAAAAAAGGTACTGGAAAACAGTTTTTTTTTTTCAAAAAAGGCAAAAATTAAAGATTAATAAAAGTTTTAGAAAAGAAAAAAAAATTATATATATAAGGTACCAAAAAAAAAAAAAAGAAGAAGAAGAAGAAGAAAAAAAAAAAGTTCTTTGATTTTTTTTTTTATTTTTTTGGGAGGGGTGGGAAAAATCCTGTATCTCCCTTCTGTCTGTAACCAGCCTCTTGTTGGAGTCTCTGGTCTGCTTGAGGTCCTGTGGCTTGTTGGTTTCTTAAGTCAGTTTTTTCGAACAGGCAGAAAAATGCTCTGCTTTACCCGATTTTGAGATCCCCCTCCCAGGTTAGTTTAATGGGAAGCAGATCTGCTTTGAGAATCACCAAGTAGGGTGATGCAGTGATGAGGCTAGGTTCTGGGTAGAGTTGAGGCCTTTCAACAAACAGTAGCTTTTCCCTGGATCTATTTTGTGAAAAACTCAAAGAGCCCAGCCTGGAGCCATTCTCAGGGTTTCGGTTTTTCAATTGATTGTGGAGGCTGCTAGAGGAAGGGGCAGCCTCTGGCCTGGTTACCCAGTGGGGAAAGTCACTCCTATGGCTGGCGCCTGAGCTGGGTGACTTTTCCCTGGATGGAGCTGAGTCTGTAAGTTCACTTTGCCGTTAAGTTCTTGTGACCTTCTAAATTACTCGTTTTATTCCAAGGCCTGAGTTGGAGCTAGCAGCTCCTCCGAGCTTTGAAGGTATCCAAGATGGAGATCACCGGTGCTGGGGCGGGGAGGGGTGGCCTTCCCTCCTCTGCTCCCTGAGAAGGAGTGAGGACGTCAGGCTTCTACTCACGCCGAGTCTTGATTCCTGGGTCGTCTCTCCTCTGCAAACTGCAGGATGAACATGTCTGCTCCTTGTCAGTTCTTGCTGGTGTTGAGTAGAATCCGCTCACCCGCTGCGTCTGGCTCCTTCGTCCCAGGCTCTCTGTGGCTCAGGTTTGGGTGCCCTGCGGTCGCCGCCGCGACCCTGCCGCCACCGCGGTGGCTGCTGGCAAGCACTCAGATGTGTCTCCTTGCCTTGGCTTTCCCTCTCTTGCCTAACTCTCTGTCCTGTGATGGCACACTTAGTGTGATTCTCTGGCTTAGGACTGTTCACTGGAACTCTAAAACTCCTTTCTATGGGAGAGCTTGTTCAGATTCCAGCTTCTCCTACGCCATCTTCCCGGAACCTCCCTAATTATAACTCTTATGAAAGAATATTCTAGGCAAATAGAATGCAAGAAACATTTCCAAATTTGTCAATTAAACACTGTACTTAAAAAGAATTTTATAAGTATCTTATAGAATATAAAATTACAAACAAAACCAAAATATATATTTTAAATCTAAACTCCAATTTAGCAAGATCTACATAGTCCTTCATTAGATTAACTTTGCGATTTCTCCAGGCTTAAGTTTTTGTAATCCTTCATCCTTTCCTTGGAATCTAACAGAGTGATGATTACTTACTTTTTCAAATTTTGGAAGGGAATCATGATCCATTTTGCATCTAAGTATGTTCTGTAATGAAGAGTGCATTTAAAACACAACTGAGGATTATAAATGAGTTGCATTTCAATAGGAAACTTGACTTCTCAAAACATAATGACAAAATTAGCACAAACGTCCAACTTTGTATTCCTTTCTTGTTTGGTTTGTTTTATTAAGACAAAATTATACTACCTGGTCCAGGGAAGGTATCACTGTGTAATTCCACTATCTAATCTCCTATCTTAATCTCAGTGCTAGAATTCTAGCCTTGTATCACATTGCCAATCCATAATTTCTTGGTTTATTTAATCTAGATACAGACTAGCAATTCTGAACTTCTCCAGTAATATTATCCACTGCACTGCTCAGAGTGTTCATGTACTCTTTTCAAAGATGTTCTAACATTTTACTGAGGATATGAACATTTTCAGATGCACCTGCAGGAATCTCTGATTCATTCCTCCATAGATCTGATCACTTTAATAATGATTACTTGACTCTCTTACTATCTCTGGTCCCTATCTATGTAATATTCTTAAACTTTTTTGAAGAAAGTTCACTTGAGGACTCTCTAACATTAAAAATTATCACTTGATTCTAGTCTTACTCAGGACATATTTTCTATTGTTTTCTAACTTTTCCACATATTCTGAGAGTTGCTTCATATGTGTATTTGTGCACACATAAGTGCCTCTGTATATATGTGTATGATTGCATGTATGTATGCAAAGCCTCAACATCTTATTCAGCAATCTTGCTCATGACTGGTATTCTAATAGTTGAGCCATTCTTCCAATCCAGCTTTTGGCTGGTTAATTATATATAGTTTCTCAAAGACTGTTCTGCCCAGGCTGGATGCAAACTGAACTTCCCAGACTCCTTTACATTCTTGGGTTTTATTGCTCCAGTAGTATCAACTTTTAAATTACAAATATTTTGTGAGTGTAAAGGCTAAGTTGTAGCATAGATTTTTAACTCAAGAATTCATATAAAGATAGATGAACATGCACATTACATGTGCTGAGTGTACACTGTTAGAAATGTGATCCTAAGCTGGGTGGGGGTGAGATCTTCGGATAGGGTTAAAAGCCAGCCCGGGCAGGAAAGTCCCAGAGACTCTTTTTCCAATTAACTACAAGAAAATTAAAAGTGGCACTGTGGCTCAAGTATAGAGCATTAGCCTTGAGCTGAATAGCAGAGGGACAGCTCCCAGCCCTGTGTTCAAGTGCCAAGACCACCACCAACAAAAAATATATAAGTAAAGGAAAGAAAATAAATGTGATCTTATCCACCAGTTCATGGCTAATATAATCCCTGATCTCTCAGGATGGACTTTTTTTTTTCCAATTAAGTCCACGCTCTTATATCTGATTTGCATTGGAAACAGAATTATGCTTCCATACTACTGTCTACAAAGTTCGTGATTAGCAAGCATTATTTAGAAAGGGAGTGGCCTCATACTTCGTGTTCCACGTAGGAGTAATGCTAAGTGACATCAACTGTATAGACATCTCTTTTCAAAGAAGAAATATTAGATGTTTATTGTAAACCTAATATTTGACATTTTTTCTTTTTTTTTATTGTGAGAATACCGTACAGAGGAGTTACAATTACACGGGCAAGATAATGAGCACATTTCTTATCAAGCATTGTTACCCCTTCTTTGTTTCCCCTTCCCATCCATTCCCATACTCCCCCCTCTTCCCTCACCCCATTCTCCCTCCCCACCAAAGTTGTAAAGTTCGTTTTTTGACATAATGACTTGTACATCTCATTATTGCAATGGGTCCACCTGTATCCCTAAAATATTTGTTTTTAGAGAATATGTCCAGCAAAGAATCCATAACATAACTCAGCAAAATTAGGTGCACTGAATCATTTTGGAATTAATTTTTTTGCTTGGGAAGATTATTGATCTTGTCCTTACTTTTGGGGAAATTTAAAGTCATATTTCACTTTTTTGTTGGTTGTGTGGCTTGAATTCTGATCCTGGGCACTGTCCCTCAGCTCTTCAGTTCAAGTTGAGCGCACTACCACTTTAGCTACAGCACCACTTCCGGGTTTCTGGTGGTTAATTGGAGATAAGGGTCCCGTGGACTTTCCTGATAAGGCTTGCTTTGAACTACAATCCTCTGGTCTTAACCTCCTGAGTAGCTAGGATTACAGGTGTAAACCACCAACACCCAGATCATATTTGCATGTATGTGCACTGAATGACACTGTGTAGACAAAGAATGGAATTTTTAACCAAATGATAACATAGCAGATTTTCAGAAAAATTGAGGTAGCAGTAAATATGTCCTCCTTTCCATTTTGTTACATTAATGACTCATGAGCTATGGGACCCTTACATTAGCATCCTGTGACATCTGTATAGGTGTATTTAGTATCAGGAAATGTTTATAGAGAAATGTAGAAAGAATGAGACTTTTAGAAAACAAAGGAGATAAGGTATGAAAGAACAGCATAGAAGGAGATACATTTATCATGCAGAGATTAAGAACTAGCCTAAGAGATTTAGAATGCTAAAGGCAATGAGGAAAAGCCTACTTGACAACTAGTTCTTCAATAACCAAAAATGGTTCTCTAGACCAGTTTCTGGTAAACTTAGTTACTATCATTTTTTCCTTCCATCTGGAATTACTCCTTATTTTCTGTCACAACTATTAATTAGCTTCTGCCTTTTTGGTGCCAAAACTGACCAAAAAATTTCAAAATCACACTTAGACTATTTTCACTCTGTGATTAGCACTTATGACACAAAATCCTGGAATCGTGGAATTCCCAGAATTAATCTTCACCTAACATCTAAGCACATTCCAGGCATTAATTGCTGTGACTTTTTTCAACACAGTATCCTAACATAAGTAAAATACATGAATTAGGGGCTATTGTCAGGTGTCAGTATGGAAGGAGCAATTATATATTTCAAGTATGGGTTCTTTATTTTCCAATTACTATTTTTTTTTGCCAGTTCAGGGTCTTAAACTCCGGGGTAGGGAATTATTCCTGAGCTTTTTTTTTTCTCAAGGCTAGCACTCTACCACTTGAGGCACAGCATTCCTTTCAGTGTTTTTCTTTTTTATGTGTTACTGAGGAATTGAACCCAGGGTTTCATGCATGCTAGGCAATCACTATACCATGAAGCCATATTCCCAGAGCCCTAAGAGACTTTCTTAAGAAGGCATTACATTTTCATTCCGTAAGTATGTATCATAAGTTTGTCCAGATGCTAGAAAATGATGTAGAAAGCAATACAATATAATAAGTCCAGTAAGGCTGGATGGACAATGAATTTCACAGTCTAGCCAGGGCACAGTGGGTCTTACCTCAGGGAGCTGTTTCAACAGGCTAAGCCAGACAGCTCCTGACCCACAGCCCACTTCCAGAATGAGAGGGTCACCTTGGATTCCAGCCACCTTGGATTCCAGGATGCTTGGCCCCCTGCTCCAGCACCCATTCAACCAGTTTTTGTGAAGAGAGAGAGAAAAGTCAGAGTTACAATTAAGTCAGGTGTCGGTGGCTCAGAACTCTAATCTTAACTACACAGAAGGCTGAGATATGAGGATCATGGTTCATAGCCAGCCCTGGCAGGAACGTCTCTGAGACTCTTATTTCCAAAGAACCACCAGAAAACCAGAAGTGGTTTTGTGGGCTCAAGTGGTAGAGCACTAGCCTTTTGCTGAGGATCTTAGGAATAGCGCCAATGCCTAGGGTTCAAGACCCACAACTGACAAGAAATGGACTTCCTACCACAAGAAGTGGATTGAATAGCACCATTGTCCTTGGGAGCATGGTAATGAAGTCAGGACGAGTTTCCTGTGAAGTTGAAGTGATAAGGAGATCACCTGACTTCTCTGTGCCTCGGTTTCCCCAGATGCAAAACTCAACACAGTGAAGCGTCCCCTTCCTCATGGGGATACGGTAATGATGAAAGAGAGCCATGTTTTTTTCAAAATCCCCACCTGTTGCATGATTAATAACTGACCCCACCTGAGCCCTTTGCGGGTATCTTCCTGTCATTTGTGAACAGAATAGCCTAGAACCTTCTCTAAAGGCCACTCCTCCATACCAAGCCATGCTCCAGAGATTCCCTCTGTATAAACCCCTTGTTTCCTTAAAACTGTCCTGTGAGGAGAATGAGGTCTGATGGTTGTGGCTCTACCCAGAGCTTCACCTGTGGTCAAGAATCGGCTGCTATGGACTAAATGTTTGGGATAATCCATCTAAATCGATGACTGAGCATGGTGCTACATGTCTACCATCCCAACTACAGAGGACCAGGCCTGGTGGAGCATACCTGTCCCAGATAGGAGGACCTCAATCCAGTCCAACCAGAGCATATATTGAGTCTCTGTTTCAGAAATGCCCAAGACAGAAAGGTGACTCCTCAGAGCCAGGGTGAGGAAACAAGCAGGGGTTCATGGTGGCCCCAGAGGGGTGACTGACCCCAGGTAGTGGTGATTTGGGGGCAGCCACTCACCTGTGCTGTTGGGAAAAGCTGCTGGAGGCTGCTCCAGGTGGGGCAAGCATCAATGGCAGCAGCATTGCAAACAGATGGGCCAAGAGCAGAGAACCAGGGCCAGGGACCAGGTCAGGGCTTTAGGTGGGCTGACAGGCACCATTACCTGAGGTTTGAAATCCTGCACTTTGGGAAGGAGGGAGGGAGCCGGGGTGTGGGCAGGCATCTCAATTTCCTACTATAATCTAAAGTCTCTTGAGTCTCTTCTTCACCACTAAGCCACCTCTACTTTCCTCAACTGCTGGTAGTGTTGTAAACTAACAGAGGGAATCCAGGTGCTACTGGGCATCACGGAATGTGGGCGTGGTCACCATTCTTGTATCCCATTGGTCAGAAAGAACCATGAAATAATGGGGGTGTGGCTGGAATTCTGTGATGCAAGCAGCATGGGCGGAGTCAAGAAGACAGCAGCTCCCCCAGCCCTTTTCCCAGGGACCAATTCAGTTGGAGACAAGAGGGTGACCTGCTTTAGCTGGATAGCTGCACAGATTGTTGTGTATGTCTGTTTGTTACAAGACCCGGACCTTGAACTCAGGATCTGGGAACAGTCTGCAAGCTGCTTTTGCTCAAGGCTCGCCTTCCACACTGGAGCCCTGGACTTCTGGCTTTGTTGGAACTGAAGTTGGACAGAGGTCTCAAGAAGTTCCTGCCTAGGATGACTTTGACCATGATCCTCCCATTACAGCTTTGCAAGTATCAATGAGGACTGCTGAGAGCCTCTGGTGCCTGCCTAATCATTGGTCTTGGTGATATTCTTGGACAGACCGGTGAGTACCCTATCCCCAGGTTGAAGTGGTGGGAGCTGGAGCCCACAGTTGGAATCCTGGTCCTGCCACCTCCAAATGGCAGGAGATTCTAAGGAACTCATTCCTATCCATATGAATACCAGTGGAATGTGATGTATGTCATGATTGAATGGGCAGTTCTTGAATGATTCTAGGATAAAATTATATACAATATATTATAGGACACTGATCGATTTTAGTTAATTCTTTATTAAGCATTTAAACAATCACATTCATAAAATTTAGACATAATAAAATACATAAGAATTGGGCCTCACATACTGCAAAAGTGCCATTTTTCTGCCAGGTCTGGGATTGAAACTCATGGTCTTAGTAACTCTGTTGCACTGTGTGGGAATGGGAAGCTGGCCTCCTTGAAGTCAAGAAATTCCGGTCTGTTCCTTTTGCCTAAAATAGATCCTCACCACTAGAAAACATCCTATTCATGTACAATTTACATATATGATTTATATTTATATACATTGGTTGACTCCATATTGCATTCAGTATAGTTATTTTATTTTTTGTTTTATTCATGTATTGTCCATTTATTTTATTGACTATATGGAACATAAAACATTGATTACATTGATTACACAGGCTATAGGTCTGCATATATATTCCACTTCATACCTTACACCCAGGACTTTCACAGAAAAGGAAAACATGAGTCACCATCATCTTCTTACTCCACGATTCATTTTTGGTAGTGCTGGCATCTGAACTCAAGGCCTACAAGCCTACAAGCCCCAATTCATGAGTGGGTGAGTGTTAGCATGCCATCCTGGAGCAAATTGAGCTGACAGGGTGTTCCCAGGACCTCAGATCAAGCCCCAGGGGTTACCAAAATAAGAAAAGATTGACATACAGATGGCAGTACGCTAATAAATATATATTTTATAGAGTGTCAAAGATGTCTATACATTATTCAGTTATATAAACTACATTCTTACCAATTCCTGGGTATTAATTATGCCTCAATGTAATTAATGTAATGTAATTAATTGTTTTCATTCTTAAACTATTAATGAAATCAGTGTCCTGAAATTATTGCATTCCTTTAAGTAATAATATTCTTTCAATACTTCATAAATACTAAATCAAATCAATCAGCCTCCTGAAATGATGCTGTCTAATTTTATAGAGCATCAACCATGATCAATTCATTCAACCATGACATTGACAACATTCCATTGTTAATCCTGATAGTCTGGCAGCCTTCAGCAATGCAAGGTGAAGTACCCTTTGCAACAGTGTCATTCAGACACATGAGGGTCACCATGCAAAGAAGAAAACGTCGTAAAATGGCCATTTTTTGGGGGCATTGCTTTCCCTGCAAGGCCTGGGGGTCTAGGATCCCAGGAGGAGCTGTAGATCTAGTGGCTGTACCCCAGCCTAGGGTTATCAAAGCTGAGGCAGAGTTGCCATGACCTGAGTTCAAGCGCCGTATTGAGAAAAGTAAAATAAAAAAAAATTAGCTCCCTGGCTTGTAATTTATGCTGTTTATTCTTCCAGGCTTTGGATTCGAACTCAGGAGACGGGTAAACCTGAAGCAATGGGGATGAAGATAAAAAAAAGTCAGGCCTGTTCACTAGTACTGAATTCAATCCCCAGTCCTGGAAACATACTATTTATATACGTTGTAAAGATAGGATTTATACTTACCTATAGATGTTCAGCCATACATGTTTGGTGTGGTTGTTCTTGTATTTTTTGTTTTATTCATTTATTTACCATTGATTGCACTATGATGAAACCCCTTCCATGTATTACATTGATGACATCCTTTCACAGAGCATTTAGATTTATAGAAATGTTCTCCATCATGCCAGGATTCTCAGGATCACCAAGGATATTCAGAGAAAAAAGAAAACAAGTTTCACACTTGGCTTCTTACTCCACGATTCACTTGTTGGTAGTGCTGGGATCTTAACTCAATTGGGCCTAGTAGGACCAATTGGCCAATAGGTCAAGGTGAACACACTAACCTGTGAGCAACTAACGAGCTAGGCCATCCCCAGGATCTGACATTGATCATAAGGTTGGTCCACTATAGTCATGAATTCATAATTTAAACATACGATCTAAATTTACATACATGTGTGTACAGCATCTTGTGTTCGGTGAACTTCTCCTTATTTTGTTTCTACTTCATGGAGGTATTGTGTTTTTTACTAAGTAAGGTGCCAGGTTTAACTGTGCTGACATGGATGAAAAACTGTTCCCATGGTTATAGGGTTGCCTATGAATTCCCCTTCCTAGTTGAGACTCAGGATTTACACAGGAGATGAAAACATTTACAACAACTGGCTTCTGACATAAGGATGAATATTTTGTGAGTGCTGGGATTTGAACTCAGGTTTGGATAGCTCTGTGGCACTGAGGGGAAAGGGGAAGTTCACCATACTTGAAGACTATAATGTCAGGCCTGGTACAGGGCCTAATTTGAAGCCCCAGCACTGAAAAATATAGCAAGCCCACTTTTTTATTTTTTTTTTTAATTTTATATTATTTTATTTGTGAATATATTGTACGGAGGGGTTACAATTACATGGGCAGGATAATGCGAACATTTCTTACCAAGCATTGCAGCCTCCTCCTTTGTTTACCCTTCACATCCCTTCCCAGCCTCCCCCTCCCTCCCAATCCCAATCCTTATCCTCCACCCCACCGCACCCCCCGCACCGACATTGTAAAGCTCGTTTTGGACATGACAACTTGTACTTCTCATTGTTTCAACAGGTCAACCTGTATCCTTAAACGAATTGTTTTCCCCATCTCCTCCACAAATTATACCTACATCAAATATAGTGAAAGCAGGGGTTATACTGTGGGGGAGGGACATACAAAGCAACAAAGAAATAATCTTATAAATGCGTTAGAAACACATGCATGAGAGTAAAAACATTAACATACATTTCTAAGGTTTCATTTTCCTAACATCACATTATCTGACCTTTTCCCCATGACTCATACCTATACTAGATATGGCAAATAAGGGAAACCATGGGGCCTATGTTTCTTTGGACCTGGCTTACTTCACTTAATATAATTTTTTCCAAGTTTTTCCACTTCCGAAAAAATGGGGAAATGTCATTCTTTCTGATGGAGGCATAGAACTCCATTGTGTATATATACCACATTCTCAAGATCCATTCAACTATTGAGGGGCATCTGGGTTGGTTCCATATCTTAGCTATGGTAAATAATGCTGCAATAAACATAGTTGTGCTGTAGCTTTAGTGTGGTCTTGTTTGTAAACATTTGGGTAAATGCCCAAAAGTGGGATTGCTGGGTCATAGGGGAGCTCTATGTGAAGTCTTTTGTGGAACCTCCATACTGCTTTCCAAAGTGGTTGAACAAGTTTACATTCCCACCAACAATGAAGTAAGGTTCCCTTCTGTCCACATCCCCTCCAGCATCTGTTGTTGTTAGAGTTCTTGATTTTTGCCATTCTAACTGGATTGAGGTGGTATCTCAATGTTGTTTTGATTTGCATTTCTTTTATGGCTAGGGATGTTGAACATTTCTTCATGTGTCTATTGGCCATCCTTCTTTCTTCTTCAGAGAAGTTTCTCTTTAAGTCTTTCGCCCACTTATTTATTGGGCAGTTGTTTCTTTGAGGATTTGTTTTTGCGGATTTAATGCTTTGACTTCCAAGTATATTTTAGATATGAGACCCTTGTCCACTGTATGGCTAGTAATGATCTTCTCCCAATCCGTGGGCTTTCTATTGATCTTGCTAGCTATGTCCTTTGCCCTGCAGAAGCTCTGCAACTTTATGCAATCCCATTTGTCCAACCTTTCTTTGATTTGTTGTGTTTCCGGATCTCTATTCAGAAAATTTCGGCCTGAGCCAAGGAGACCTAGGGTTTCTCCTATTCCATCCTGTAATGTTTTCAGAGTGTCTGCTTTGACTTCGAGGTCTTTGATCCATTTGGAGTTGATTCTGGTTCAGGGTGATATATAAGGATCTAGCTTTAGTTTTCTACATGTAGTTAACCAATTTTGCCAGCTCCATTTACTGAAGAGTTTGTCTTTGTTCCATTCTATTATTTTAGCTCCCTTATCGAAGATTAGATGGCTATAGGTCTGGGTTTTCAATTCTATTCCACTGGTCCTGAGGTCTGTTCTTATGCCAATACCAAGCTGTTTGGATTACTATGGCTTTATAGTAGAGTGTGAAATTTGGTGTTGATATTCCTCCAGAAGTGTTCTTCCCATTGGGGAGCGTTTTTGCTATTCGGGGTCTTTTATTGTTCCATATGAATTTTTGGATTGCCTCTTCTATTTCCTTGAAGACTGAAGTTGGAATTTTGATAGGTATCGTGTTGAATTTGTAGATATCCTTGGGAAGTATTGCCATTTTCACGATGTTAATCTTTCCAATCCAGGAGCATGGGAGGTTTTGCCATTTTTTAAGTTCTGTGTTGATTTCCTTTTTCAAGATTTTAAAGTTTTCATCATAGAGGTCCTACACTTCTTTGGTTAAGTTAATTCCTAGGTATTTTATTTTTTGTGGGGATATTACAAATTGAGTTGCTTTCCTAATTTCAGCCACACTTTTCTCATTGTTGGCATAGAGAAAAGCCATTGATTTTTGTGGGTTAATTTTATACCCTGCTCATTTGCCAAAGATTTGAATCAACTTGAGGAATTTGGGAGTGGAGTCTATGGTATTCTTTAAATACAAGATCATGTAGTTTGCAAAGAGGAAGAGTTTTATTTCTTCTTTCCCCATTTGGATCCCCTTTATGTCTGCGTCTTGTCTTATTGCTGTACGTAGGCATTCTAATACTAGATTGAAGAGAAGTGGTGAGAGTAGACATCCTTGTTTCATTCCTGAGTTGAGAGGAAATGGCTTTAATTTTTCACCATTAAGTATAATGCTGGCTGTAGGTTTGTCATATACAGCCTTTATTGTATTGAGGAATGTTCCATGGATTCCTAGTTTTTCTAGAATCTTCAAATGCTTTTTCTGCATCTATTGAGATAACCATGTGGTTCTTATTCTTGCTCCTGTTGATGTGATGAATAACATTAATTGATTTGCGTATATTGAACCAGCTTTGCATCCCTGAAATTAATTCTGTTTGATCATGGTGTATGATTTTTTGGATGAATTATTGGAGTCGGTTGGCCAAAATTTTGTTGAGAAGTTTTGCATAAATGTTCATCAAAGAAACGGGTCTATAGTTCTCTTTCTTTGATGAGTCCCTCCCTGGTTTTGGGATGAGGGTTATGATGGATTCATAGAATGTGTTCAGTAGTGAACTTTCTCTTTCAATTTCATTGAAGAGTTGGAGGAGTATTGGTGTGAGTTCTGCTTTGAAGTCCTTGTAGAATTCTGCTCTAAAACCATCTGGTCCTGGACTTTTCTTAGCTGGAAGGTCTCTTATTGCTGTTTGTATTTCAATGCTTGATATGGGCCTGTTAAGCCTGTTTAACTCATCTTGGTTTAGTTTTGGCATGTCAATATTTGCTAGGAAGAGGTCCATTTCTGTCAAGTTCTCAAACTTATTAGCATAAAGTTTTGAGAAGTATTCCTTTATAATGTTTTGAATCTTGGTTGTTTCCGTGGAGATGTTTCCATTCTCATCTCTGAGTTTATTTATTTGGGTGTGTTCTCTTCTTTTTCTGACAAGATTTGCTAAGGGTCTGCCAATTTTGTTAATTTTTTCCAAGAACCAACTCTTTGTTTTGTTGATTCTTTCTATAGTTTTTTTGCATTCTAATTCATTTAATTCTGATTTAATTTTAATTATTTCTTTCCGTCTACTGTATTGGGGTTTATCTTGCTTCTCTTTTTCAAGGAGGTTCAGATGTCACATTAAATTGTTGGTTTCAGATCTCTCCAATTTGTTGATGTAGGAACTCAGAGCTATAAACTTGACTGTGAATACTGCCTTAGCTGTGTCCCAGAGTAGCTAGTAATTTGTGAGTTCATTTTTGTTGAATAGCATGAACATTTGAATTTCCTTTCTAATCTCTTCCATGACCCACCCGTGATTTAGCAGTTTGTTGTTCAGCGACCCTGTGATACCACACTTTCTTTGGTGGCTTTTGGTGTTGAATTCTAATTTTTTTTCCTTGTGGTCAGAGAGAATGCAAGGTATAACTTCAATGTTTCTGAATTTAGACAAGTTTGCTTTTGTGGCCTAAAACGTCGTCTATTTTAGAAAATGTTCCATATGCTGCTGAGAAAAACGTGTATTCTGATGCTGCTGGATGAAATGTTCGGTAGATATCTGTTAAATATATTTGATCTATGCAGCTGTTTAGATCTGCAGTTTCTCTGTTGAGTTTTTTACGAGTTAATCTATCTAGTGGGGAGAGTGGTATGTTAAAATCCCCAACAATTAATGTCTTTGGATTTATATGGGATTTGAAGGAAAGTAGTGTTTCCTGGATAAATTTGGGTGCTTCCTTGTTTGGCGAGTATATATTTAGAATTGTAATCTCCTCCTGAAAGAGAGATCCCTTAATTAGTATGTAGCGACCTTCTTTATCTCTTCTCACGAATTTTAATTTGAAGTCTATTTTATCTGATATTAGGATTGCAACTCCCGCCTGTTTATGGGGGCCGTTTGCTTGGTAGATTTTGTTCCAGCCTTTCACATTGAAAATGTGTTTGTTTTTACGGGCACGATGTGACTCCTGCAGGCAGCAGATAGAAGGGTCTTGTTTTTTAATCCTACTAGACTGTCTGTTTCACTTAATTGGAGAGTTCAGTCCGTTAATGTTAAGAGAAAGGACTAAGAGGTATTTGGGAGTTCCTGCCATGTTATCCACCTTCTTGAGGGCTGCGAAAACTGTGTGTTTCCTATGGCTCTTGGATTCTCAGTTTGGGTGTAGTTTCTTGGCCTTTATTGTGGTCTTGTTGGTTTTCTATTTGTAGGACATCTATAAGAAACTTTTGTAAGGCTGGTTTGGTGGAGATGTATTGTTTCAATTTTTCTTTGCTATGGAAGGTTTTTATTTGGCCTTCAATTATGAAGGAGAGTTTAGTTTGGTACAGTATTCTTGGTTGATAATTGTTTGTTTTTAGGACATGACATACATCATTCCAGGCTCTTCTTGCTTTGATTGTCTCTGCTGAGAAATCTGAGTTGATTCTAATTGATTTGCCTTTATAGGTGATTAATCTTTTCTCCTTGACAGCTTTAAGGATGTTTTCCTTGTTCTGAAGTGATCTTGTGTGGATTATAATGTGAGGGTGGGATGTCCTATTCTGGTCTGGTTTATTTGGAGTTCTAAAAGCTTCTTGTATCTGAATAGGCCTATCTTTTTGCATGTTTGGGAAGTTCTCTGCTAGGATCCTGTTAAACTAATGTCCTAGGCCATTAACTTCTGTTTCTAGTTGCTCCTCTAAACCCATTATCCTTAGATTAGGCCTTCTGATGGTGTCTTCCAAGTGTTGGATACATCTACCTTATTTCTTGGATTTGTCTTGGATGTTCTTTCTCTATAATATCTAGGCTGTCTTCAATCCCTGAGATTCAATCTTCTGCATGGTCTAACCTGCTGTCATGACTTTCTACTTTTTTTTTTATGTCTTTTCCTTCTAATTGGTCAGCTTTGATGGCTTCAAATTCTTTGTTGAAGCTTTGTTTTAGATCTTGTATGAACTTCTTTACTTCCTTAATTTGATGTTCATTGTTTATTCTCAGATCACTTATTTGATTGGTTATGGTTTCCTTGGAATCCCATTCCTTCTGTTGGGTTCCATTCAGCATTCCCTTTGTGGTCTCCCTGACTTCCTTCAGCTCTTTGTTAATGGATTCCATGAATGCCTTTAGTGATCTTTGTGTATTCTCTTCCTGCTCTCTCAATTCCTGTATTACTCTTTGATTAGCTTCCTCCCATTCATGGGATTCCTGTAGTTCTCTTTGAGTGGTCTCAGCCTGCTCATGCCATTCCTCCCTTTCTCTTTGAGTATTCTCAAGCTGCTCATTCAAATCGTGTATCAGTTTTTGAGTAGCTTCCTCACGCTTATGATATTCCTGTATAAACTTTTGGATTGCCTCCTCTGTCTCCCTATCATGCTCATACAGAGTCCTTTGTATGCTTTCAATCTTTTGATTTATCATGTTTGCCAGCAGTGTTTGTAGAGCTATTTGGGAATTCTCCTCTGGATTATTCATTATCTGTTCTGTCACCTGATTATCAAGATTGGGAATTGAGATACCCGGATTTGCCATTTTTCTTGTGTTTTTCTGGCTTACTCTGCCCATTTGAAATGAAAATAGAACCAGTTTTGTGCTGGAACACTATCTTAAGGCAAGCATCAACCCAAGTCTGAATTTGGACAGTCAATAGTCTACAGATACAATCTAGTTCAACAGATACATCTATTCAACATCAAACAACTATAGGTTAATGGGCTATGAACCGCAAAGAAGAATTTGGAAGACCAGAAATTATTAGGGTTAGGGAGAGATGTTTGTAAAAAGGAATAGAATGATGTGGGGAGGCTTAGGGAGAGGTAACTAAGTCCTAATCTCAAAGCAGGAAATAGATTGGGTAGGATGAAAGTAGAGAGAGAGAAAAAAATAAGAAAGGGAACGGCAAAAGAAAAGAGACCAGAAAAAATAGAAAGGTAAAAATTAATAAAATTATGTAGAATCGATAACAATCTATTTAGATAAGAACGTGAATTTATTGAGATAAGGGGAGGGATATAACGGAGATGTGCGTATATTGACCCAGCTTTGCATCCCTTAAATGAATCCTGTTTGATCGTGGTTTATGATTTTTTGGATGAATTGTTGAAGTCGATTGGCCAAAATTTTGTTCAGAAATTTTGCATCAATGTTCATCAGAGAAATGGGTCTATAAGTTCTCTTTTTTTATGAGTCCCTGAATGGTTTTGGAATGAGGGTTATGATGTCTTCATAGAGTGAGTAAAGTAGTGTATTTTCTCTTTCAATTTCTTTGAGGGGCTATTGGTGTGAGCTCTTCTTTGAAGGCCTTATAAAATTCTGCTGCACATCTTTCTGGTCCTGGGCTTTTCTTAGATGGGACTGCTCTTATTGAAATTTCTTCTCAATGTTTGATATGGGCATGTTAAAATGTTTTAACTCATCTTGGTTTAGTTTCTGCATGTCAATATTTGCAATGAAAAGGTCCATTTCTGCCAAGTTCTCAAACTTATTAGCATAGTTTTGAGTAGTATTCCCTTATAATGTTCTGAATCTTGGTTGTTTCTGTGGTGATGTTTCCGTTCTCATCTCTGAGTTTATTTATTTGGGTGAGTTTTCTTCTTTTTCTGATAAGATTTGCTAAGGGTCTGTCAATTTTGTTAATTTTTTCGAAGAACCAACTCATTCTTTTGTTGATTCTTTCTATGGTTTTTTTGGATCCTAATTCATTTAATTCTGATTTAATTTTAATTATTTCTTTCCATCTCCTGGATTAGGGTTTATCTTGCTGCTCTTTTTCATGGAGGTTCAGATGTCTCATTAAATCATTGGTTTTAGAACTCTCCAATTAGTTGATATAGGAACTCAATGCTATAACCTCGCCTCTCTGTACTGCCTTGGCTCTGTCCCAGAAGAGCTGGTAATTTGTGTGTTCATTTTTGTTGAATAGCATGAACATTTGAATTTCCTTTCTAATCTCTTCCCTGACCCACTGGTGATTCAACAGTGTGTTGTTCAGCATCCATGTGTTACAGGACTTTCTTTGGTGGTTTTTGGTGTTGAGTTCTAATTTCATTCCCTTGTTGTGTGAGCAAATGCAAGGTATAACTTCAATGTTTCTGAATTTGGACAAGATTGCTTTGTGACCTAAAATGTGGTCTATTTTGGAAAATGTTGTATATACTGCAGAGAAAAACGTGTGTTCTGTTGCTGCTGGGTGAAATATTCGGTAGATGTCAGTTAAATCTACTTGATCTATGCAGTTGTTTAGATCAGCAGTTTTAGACTTGAGGTGAAGAGCTGAGGTACAATGCCCAGTCCCAGAGTTCAGGCCCCACAACCGACCAAAAAAATCCCTCTGCCACATCTGCCTTGTTTGCTTTGACTTCCCTTATGTTGGCATACTAGGAGGCCAGCATAAGATGAAGCTCCTGAAACCTTTTTGGATAGAAAAAGAAACCACTGAATGGGGAGTGAAGGGTGTTTTAGAAGAGATTGCGAGCTGAACAAAGGCAGGAGGGCTCATGACTTCAGCCTCAGCTGTCTTCTGAATCACTGCCCAGTTACCAGCTGTAATTTTTTGCTCCAAAATCAATGTGGCAAAATCTGCAATTCTTATTGACTCATCCACATACAAAGACCTAGTTAGTCATCCAGAATGACTTAAAATGTAGATTTCCTAAATCAAAGAAATCTGTACCAGAGTAAATGGGCAGAAAGAACTTCATTTAATCAGGTTCAATTCATTTTTACTTGCTTATAATTCAACTGGGAGAACAATATCAAACTAACCAAGCTTTCACAAAATCAAAATATCCAAGCAACTGCATTTTACAGGAAATAAATATTCACAGTACAAATCAGAATTTCTGAAGATTTGGTGCTCTCAGAAAATAAGGAATTAGGGTTCAGGACACATTTCACAACAGCATCAAAATTAAATTCATTACCAAAGGTGGCAAAAGTTGCTTACTCTCAGCATGTAAGCACATATCATTTTTTTCTAGTCCTTAGTAAATAAGATGGAATAGTTTGATTTCCCTTCTCAATTTCAATCTCCAAATTCACATTTTCTTCTAAAGAAGTCATTTATCTTACACACCTGACAATACAGAATATGTCTTCAAACCAGGGTCTTCTGGGCGTCTGGGAGCAAAATAGGAAGAGTGAAACAGGCTACAGGAAGCTTGATTGTTCAAGAATAAATCATGTTTGTACTTCTGCTTTTTCTTTTTAATTGTGAAAGTACCATACAGAGAGTTTACAATTACCTGAGCAAGGTAATGAGTACATTTCTTATCAAGCATTGTTGCCCTGGAAAGACTCGATGGCACAGCTAAGCTAGTTTGGGAGTGCTTGTCCTTTCCAGCACCCAGGTGGGAAGATGGTTAGTTGGGAGGGTTAAAATATCTTAGAGTTTCAGAAAAAGGCAAAAGAATTGTGCATGGTTTTTCTTGTCAGAAAAGGAGCTTTAAATAAGGTACGTTTTTCTCTTCACAAAACAATTATACAGTAGTCACCTTCACTGTAATTCCCCATTCTGTAGTTAGTTACTGCAGAGCACAAAGATGGCGCTAAGAGGGAGTTGAGTGGGTAGAGCCCAATTTACCTTACATTCAGTGTGTAATCAGCCCATGAAAGCTTAGGTGCATTATAGGGTGTGACCTTGACAGTGATTGTTTCCTCTTCCTCCCCTGCCATACCACCCGCATTTTTTGGCTTTAAAAGGGCTGCGCTCTGTTAATAAACGAGTTCTCTTCCTTCTTGACTTGGCTCCCCGCTGTGTCTGATTGTCCCCCAGGCTGAGGGAGTGTGGAAAATGGGCAAGCAACGCACTTACCTTTCCTCGGACCCCGTCTGTCTTTCGTGGGACGGTCAAAGACCCAACAAGTTACCTGTTCTCAACTGTGCTCTGAAAAGATTAATGGAAAAACATCTCATAATTTAAAAGAGACCACATTCACTTAATACCTTCATTTTGTTTTTTGGTTTCTTTTGGAGCTAAAGTTTCACTGTATATCTCTTTGATTATTTTCCTGCCTAGTCTTGTTTCCTGGAATTACAGGTATGCATTTACACAACCGTTTCACATTACTTTTTTTTTACAGTATATTGTTACAATTTTTCTATTTTTATTAGTTACTGTTACAATTGTCTTACTGTACCTAATTTATACCTGAAGCTTCATTGTAGCTATATTTGTTTGGGTAAAAGCATAAAATGGTCATCTTGGTATTTACAGTGTTGCTGATTGAGTATACTAAAATCAGCATAGGCTCCAGTCCCATATAGAAAATAGCATAGTATGTCATACAAAGTAAGTTAAACTTTAAATCACGTCAAGGTTATATCTATTACCAACATACATGTAACAGTATATAAATAGTTGCTATATTGAATGTTTGGGGAACATTTTTTCCTGAATATTTTAAATTTCTGGTTGATTGATCACCTACATGTGGAAATTCTGGATACTGAGGGTTAACTCTCTAAAGTACTTCATTGATTTCACGTATCCACTAGAAATGTATATCCAGAGGCTAAACAGGAACTACTGTAAAGATCAATATGAAACTTGAACCTCTTATTTTGCCATAAATATTCATCAAATAAAATGTGGCTAAATTTGATTATGTACCTCTTCCTCCTCCTCCTTTTCTTCCTCTTCCTCCTACTTGCTCCTCTTTTTCCTCTCCTCCTTCTCCTCCTCCTCCTCCTCCTCTTCTTCTTCTTCTTCTTCTTCTTCTTCTTCTTCTTCTTCTTCTTCTTCTTCTTCTTCTTCTTCTTCTTCTTCTTCTTCTTCTTCTTCTTCTTCTTCTTCTTCTTCTTCTTCTTCTTCTTCTTCTTCTTCTTCTTTCTTCTTCTTCTCCTCCTCCTCGTCCTCCTCCTCCTCCTCCTCCTCGTCCTCCTCCTCCTCCTCCTCCTCGTCCTCCTCGTCCTCGTCCTCCTCCTCCTCCTCCTCCTCTTCCTCCTCTTCTTCTTCTTCTTCCTCCTCCTCTTCCTCCTCCTCCTCCCGTTCTTCCTCGTCCTCCTCGCTCCTCCTCCTCCTCCTCCTTCTTCTTCTTGGCCAACACAGTTCTACATCCCAACCCTCTAGAGCTTCTAAAAACCTAGTCTGAGAAATTCACAATGTTTAATAATCAATACAAATTTTCCTTTTCCTTTCTAGGCTCCAGAACAGGCAAAGGTGGGGTGGGGTATAAATGGGACAGTCACCTAAGGAAAATTTTCCTGATTATCATATTTTTTGTTCATATGGCATTTAAAAATATATTACCATATAATTTAAATCCTATTTTTAAATTTTCTTCATAGGAACAAAGAACAAATTTTTTTTTTCGCTTTTATGTATAAAGTTCACAATGCTGTCTCTATAAGTATCTTTTAAAACATTCTTTTGACATGACTTCTACAATCTCCATAGAGGCAAAACTGAAGTCTATATATTACATATTCTAATCATAATATGAAATAATTAGAAAGGGCAAATCAATAGAAACAATGAAAACTATGTCAAACACAATGAACAGGACAATCACCCATCAAACAGATACTTTTCTTCTTTGAGAACAACAGTCTGAGAATGTGCAGAATTACTGAGAGGGCAATGTTTGAATTCAAAGGAAAGAGGAAAACCCTTAAAAATTGAAAGACAAACAAGCACCAATATGTCATGCCTGTAATCCTAGATGCTCAGGACGCTCATTAGTGGCTAAAAAAAGCAAGAATAAACCGGATAACATCAAATGATCACCTTTCATAATTTAAAGTCATTATAACAGAAGTGAAAATATATCCAACAGATACAGGGTACATATTTTTTAATGCTACAATGTTAATGCTACAAAGATCCTGAATCTTAAGTATTTTTATATCTTATAATTCTCTCTCTATATATTTCTTTGGGGTCCGGTCATGGGGCTTGAACTCTGGGCCTGGGCGCTGTCCCTCAACTCTTCAACTCAAGGCTAGTGCTCTACCTCTTGAGCCACAGCGCCACTTGCTGATTTTTTCTTTTGGCTTATGTGGTGCTGAGAAATGAAACCCAGGGTCTCAAGAATGCAAGGCAAGCGCTCTACAACTGAGCCACCTTCCCAGCCCCTAATTCTATATATGTTTTTCTGAATAGTATATTTCTTTTTCTTATTTGTGAAAATACTGTACAGAGGGGTTACAATTACATGAACAAAGTAATGAGTACATTTCTTATCAAGCATTGTTGCCTCCTAATCTGTTTCCCTTTCACATCCATTCTCATCCCCCCACCACGTGTTCCCCTACCTCCCCCCAGGCCAAAGCGGTAAAGTTCATTTTTCAACATAAAGACTTGTATACCTCATTGTTGCAATGGGTCCACCTGTATCCCTATTTAAACTGTTTGTTTTTTCCCTTCCCCTCCACAAATTATACCAACATCAAATACAGTGAAAACAGGGGTTATACTGTTGGGGAGGGGCATACCAAGCAACAAAGAAATCATCTTATAAATGTTAGAAACAATCACAAGAAAGAAAAAAAATCATTTGAATACTTATATAGGGGTTCATTTCACCTAACATCAACTTATCTGACCGTTTCTGCTTGTCTCAAAAATACACGTTATTGCAAATAAGGGAAACCATGGGACCTATGTTTCTTTGGCCTGGCTTACTTCACTTAATTTTTTTCCAAGTCTTTCCATTTCATAAGAAATGGGGCAATGTCTTTCTTTCTGATAGAGGAATAGAATTCCATTGTGTATACATACCATATTTTCTTAATCCATTCATCTACTAAGGGGCATCTGGGTTGGTTCCATTTCTTACCTATGGTAAATAATGCTGCAATAAACACACTCGTGCTGGAAGCTTTAAAATAATCATGTTTGTAACATTTGTGTAAATGCTCAAAAGTGGGATTGCTGGGAAATAGGGGAGCTCTATATGGAGTCTTTTGAGGAATATCCATACTACTTTCCAAAGTGGTTGAACAAGTTTACACGCCTACCAACAATGCAGTAGGGCTCCCTTCTGTCCACAGACCAACCTGCTGTTAGAATTCTTGATTATAGCCATACTAACTGGGGTGAGGTGGAATCTGAATGTTTTGATTTGCATTTATTTTATAGCTAGGGAGGATGAACATTCCTTCATGTGTCTACTGGCCATCCTTCTTTCCTCTTCAGAGAAGTTATTATTTATGTCTTTAGACCACTTATTTATTGTGAGGATTTGCTGTTGGGACATTTATTTTTTGAGTTCCAGGTATATTTTAAATATGAGACCCTGGTCCATTGTATGGCTAGTGAAGATCTTCTCCCAATCTTTGGGGTTTCTATTGATCTTGCTAGCTTCATCCTTTGCCAGGTAGAAACTCTGAAATTTCATGCAATCCCATTTGTCTGACCTTTCTTTGATTTGCTGTGTTTCTGGGTCTCTTTTAAGAAAATTTCGGCTTGTGCAAGGAGACTTAGAGTTTTTCCAATTCCATCCTGTAATGTTTTCAGAGTGTCTGCTTTGACTCCAGGTCTTTCATCCATTTGGAGTTGATTCTTTTGCAGGGTGATATATAAGGATCTAGCTTTAATTTTCTACAAGTGATTAACCAATTTTGCCAGCACCATTTACTGAAGAGGCTGTCTTTTTTCTATTCTAATTTTTAACTCCCTTATCGAAGATAAGATGGCTATAGGTCTGTAGGTTCATTTCTGGATTTTCAATTATATTCCATTGTTCCTGAAGTCTGTTCTTGTGTCAGTATCAAGCTGTTTTGATTACAATGATGTTGTAGTACTGTTTGAAATGTGGTATTGATATTCTTCCAGCACTTTTCTTTCTGTTTTTGATCATTTTTGCTATTTGGGGTCTTTTATTGCTCCCTATGAATTTTTGGATTGCTTCTTCTACTTCTTTGAAGAATGAGGTTGGGATATTGATAGGTATCGCTTTGAATTTGTAGATAGCCTTGGCAACTACTGCCATTTTCACGATGTGGATCCTTCCAATTCAGGAGCATGGAGGTTTGTCCATTTTCTAAGAGCTGTTTTGATTTTCTTTTTCAGGTTTTGAAAGTTTTCATCAGCCGGGCACTGGTGGCTCACACCTGTAATCCTAGCTATTCAGGAGGCTGAGATCTGAGGATCATGGTTCAAAGCTAACCAGGGAAGGAAAGTCTATGAGACTCTTATCTCGAATAAACCACAAGAAAACTGGAAGTGGTGCTCTGCCTCAAGTGTTAGAGCGCTCGCCTTGAGCTGAAGACTTGTGGGACAGCACCCAGGCCCAGAGTTCAAGAACCATGACTGACAAAAAACAAAAAAGTTTCCATCAAAAAGATCATTCAGTTTTTGGTTAATTCCTAGGTGCTTTATTTTTTGGGGGGGTTATTATAGATGGAGTCGTATTCCTGGTTTCAGCCACACTTTTCTCATTGTTGGATTAGAGAAAAGCTATAGTCTTTGAGGGTTAATTTTATAACCGCCTACTTTGCCAAAGCTTTGAATCACTATGAGTAATTTGGGAGTGGAGTCCATGGGATTCTTTAAATACAAGATCATGTTATCTACAAAGAGGGAGAGTTTTATTCATCTTTCCCTATTTGGATCAATTCTATGTTTGCATCTAGTCTTATTGTTCTTATTGTTTTAGCTTGGCATTCTAATGCTAAATTGAAAAAAAAACTGGAGAGAGTGGACATCCTTGTCCCCTTCTCTTTTTTTATTGTGAAAATAATTTACAGAGGAGTTACAATTACATGGGCAAGATAATGAATACATTTCTTCTCAAGCATTGTAGACTCCTCTTTTGTTTCCCATTCCCAGCCCTTCCCATCCTCCCCCCGCCCCCACCCAATCTTCCCCCCACCCCCCCCCGCACCAAAGTTGTAAAGTTCGTTTTCGACAAACTACTTGTACATCTCATTGTTGCAATGGGTCCACTTGCATCCCTATTTAAACGATTTTTTCCCCTTCCCCTCCACAAATTATACCGACACCAAATACAGTGAAAGCAGGGGTCATACTGTGGGGGACTGACATACAAACAACAAAGAAATAATCTTACAAATGTGTTAGAAAAATTGCAAGAAAGAGCCGGGCGCTGGTGGCTCACGCCTGTAATCATAGCTAATCAGGAGGCTGAGATCTGAGGATTGTGGTTCAAAGCCAGCCCGGGCAGGAGAGACCGTGAGACTCCTATCTCCAATAAACCACCAGAAAACCGGAAGTGGCGCTGTAGCTCAAGTGGTAGAGCGCTCGGCTTGAGCTGAAGAGCTGAGGGACAGCGCCCAAGCCCAGAGTTCAAGCCCCACGACCAACAACAACAACAAAAAAATTGCATGAAAGAAAAACTAACATTGGAATACATATCTTAAGGTTCATTTCCCTAACATCAAATTATCTGACCTTTTTGCTTGACTCAGACATATATAGATATTGCTAATAAGGGAAACCAAGGGACCTATGTTTCTTTGGGCGTGGCTTACTTCACTTAATATAATTTTTTCCAAGCCTTTCCATTTCCTAACAAATGGGGCAATATCATTCTTTCTGATGGAGGCATACAATTCCATTTTGTATATACACCACATTTTCTTGATCCATTCATCTACTGAGGGGCTTCTACTGTATCTACTTCTTAGATACAGTAAATAATGCTGCAATAAACATAGTCGTGCTTGTAGCTTTAGTGTGGTCTTGTTTGTGAACATTTGGGTAAATGCCGCACAGGCTGCAATTTTCTTATTAGAGACCAAGAAACACAACAAATCAAAGAAAGGTTGGACAAATGGGATTGCATGAAATTGCAGAGCTTCTGCATAGCAAAGGACATAGCCAGCAAGACCAATAGAATGCCCACGGATTGGAAGAAGATCTTATCTAGGGATACAACGGACAAGGGTCTCATATCTAAAATATATTTGGAACTCTAAAAATTAAATCCCCCAACAACAAATCCTCAAAGAAACAACTGCCCAATAAATAAGTGGGCTAAAGTCGTAAAAAGAAACTTCTCTAAAGAGGAAAGAAGGATGGCCAATAGGCACATGAAGAAATGCTCAACCTCCGTAGCTATAAAAGCATGCAAATCAGAACATCATTGAGATACCACCTCACTCCAGTTAGAATAACTAAAATCAAGAACTCTAATAACAACAGATGCTGGAAGGGGTGTGGACAGAAGGAAACCTTACTGCATTGTTGGTGGGACTGTAAATTTGTTCAACCACTTTGGAAAGTAGTATGGAGGTTCCTCAAAAGACTCCACATAGAGCTTTCCTATGACCCAGCAATCCGTGGTCCCCTTTTTGATTTACGAGGAAATAGGTCTGCATCTTGTCTTATTGCTGTAGCTAGGCATTCTAATACTAGATTGAAGAGAAGTGGAGAGAGTGGGCATCCTTGTCTTGTTCCTGAGTTAAGAGGAAATGGCTTTAGTTTTTCACCATTGAGTATAATGCTGGCTGTAGGTTTGTCATATACAGCCTTTATTGTATTGAGGAATGTTCCATGGATTCCTAATTTTTCCAAAACCTTCATCATAAAGGGGTGTTGGATCTTGTCGAATGCTTTTTCTGCATCTATTGAGATAACCATGTGGTTCTTATTCTTGCTCCTGTTGATGTGATAAATAATATTAATTGATTTGCGTATATGGAACCAGATTTGCATCCCTGAAATGAATTCTGTTTGATCGTGGTGTATGATTTTTTGGATGAATTGTTGAAGTCGATTGGCCAAAATTTTGTTGGGGATCCAAATAGGGAAAGAAGAAATAAAACTCTCCCCCTTTGCAGATGACATGATCTTGTATTTAAAGAATCCCATAGACTCCACTCCCAAATTACTCAAGCTGATTCAAAACTTTGGCAAAGTAGCAGGTTATAAAATTAACCCCCAAAAATCAATGGCTTTTCTCTATGCCAACAATGAGAAAAGTGTGGCTGAAATTAGGAAAGCAACTCCATTTGTAATAGCCCCACAAAAAATAAAATACCTAGGAATTAACTTAACCAAAGAAGTGTAGGACCTCTATGATGAAAACTTTAAAATCTTGAAAAAGGAAATCAACACAGAACTTAAAAAATGGCAAAACCTCCCATGCTCCTGGATTGGAAAGATTAACATCGTGATAATGGCAATACTTCCCAAGGCTATCTACAAATTAAACGCAATACCTATCAAAATTCCAACCTCATTCTTCAAGGAAATAGAAGAGGCAATCCAAAAATTCATATGGAACAATAAAAGACCCCGAATAGCAAAAACGCTCCTGAATGGAAGGAACACTGCTGGAGGAATATCAATGCCAAACTTCAAACTCTACTATAAAGCCATAGTAATCAAAACAGCTTGGTATTGGCATAAGAACAGTCCTCAGGACCAATGGAATAGAATTGAAAACCCAGAAATGAACCTACAGACCTATAGCCATCTAATCTTCGATAAGGGAGCTAAAACAATAGAATGGAAGAAAGACAACCTCTTCAGTAAATGGTGCTGGCAAAATTGGTTAACAACATGTAGAAAACTTAAGCTAGATCCGTATATATCACCCTGCACCAGAATCAACTCCAAATGGATCAAAGACCTTGAACTCAAAGCAGACACTCTGAAAACATTACAGGATGGAATAGGAGAAACCCTAGGTCTCCTTGGCTCAGGCCGAAATTTTCTGAATAGAGACCCGCAAACACAACAAATCAAAGAAAGGTTGGACAAATGGGATTGCATAAGGTTGCAGAGCTTGTGTAGGGCAAATGACATAGCTAGCAAGATCAATAGAAAGCCCACGGATTGGGAGAAGATCTTTACTAGCCATACAACAGACAAGGGTCTCATATCTAAAATATACTTGGAACTCAAAAAATTAAAACCCCCAATAACAAATCCTCAAAGAAACAACTGCCCAATAAATAAGTGGGCGAAAGACTTAAAGAGAAACTTCTCTGAAGAAGAAAGATGGATGGCCAATAGACACATGAAGAAATGTTCAACATCCCTAGCCATAAAAGAAATGCAAATCAAAACAACATTGAGATATCACCTCACTCCAGTTAGAACGGCAAAAATCAAGAACTCTAACAACAACAGATGCTGGAGGGGATGTGGACAGAAAGGAACCTTACTTCATTGTTGGTGGGAATGTAAACTTGTTCAACCACTTTGGAAAGCAGTATGGAGGTTCCTCAAAAGACTTCACATAGAGCTCCCCTATGACCCAGCAATCCCACTTTTGGGCATTTACCCTAATGTTTACAAACAAGACCACACTAAAGCTACCAGCACAACTATGTTTATTGCAGCATTATTTACCATAGCTAAGATATGGAACCAACCCAGATGCCCCTCAGTAGATGAATGGATCAAGAAAATGTGGTATATATACACAATGGAATTCTAAGCCTCCATCAGAAAGAATGACATTGCCCCATTTGTTAGGAAATGGAAAAACTTGGAAAAAATTATATTAAGTGAAGTAAGCCATGCCCAAAGAAACGTAGGTCCCATGGTTTCCCTTATTTGTAATATCTAGTATATGTATGAGTCAAGTGGAAAAGGTCAGATAATGTGATGTCAGGAAAATGAACCCTTAGATGTGTATTTTAATGTTTTTTTCTTTCATGCATATGTTTCTAACACATTTATAAGATTATCTCTTTGTTGCTTTGTATGTCCCTCTCCCACACTATAACCCCTGCTTTCACTATATTTGATGTCAGTATAACTTGTGGAGGAGATGGGGAAAAACCAGTTGTTTAAGGATACAGGTGGACATGTTGCAACAATGAGAAGTACAAGTTGTCATGTCCAAAACGAGCTTTACAACGTTGGTGCGGGGGGGGGGGGGGAGGAGAAGGATTGGGATTAGGGGTTGAGGGGGGAGGCTGGGAAGGGATGTGAAGGGTAAACAAAGGAGGAGGCTGCAATGTTTGGTAAGAAATGTACGCATTATCCTGCCCATGTAACTATAACTCCTCTGTACAGTATGTTCACAAGTAAAATTAAATTAAATTAAAAAAAAGAGGAAATAGGTTTAGTTTTTATCATTAAGTATAATGCTGGCTGTAGGTTTGTCATATACAGCCTTTATTCTACTGAGGAATGGTCCCTGGATTCATAATTTTTCCAGAGCCTTCATAGTCAAGATAACTCTCCCTCTCCATTTCCACATCCCTCTATTCCTATTTTTACCCACATATCTCCCTTAACCTAATAATGTCTGCTTTGCCAAATTCTTCTTTGCAGTTCGCAGCATGCTAATACATAGTTGTTTGATGTTGAATAGATATATCTGTTGAACTAGATTGTATGTGCAGTCGTTTTACTATGCAACTACAAGCTTTGGTTGATGCTTGCCTCAAGATAGTGTCCTAGCACAAAACTGGTGTTACATTCATCCCAAATGGGCAGAATAAACCTGAAAAACACAAGAAAAATGGTAAGTCCGGGTATCTCAAATCCCACTCATGGTAATCAGAGACAGAACAGAAAATGAATAATCCAGAGGAGAGCTCCAAAAAAGCTCTACAAACACTAATGGTAAACATGGTAAATGAAAAGATTGAAAAGCTGCAAAGATTTTGTGTGAGCGTGAAAGGGAGAGAGAGAAGACAAACCAAAGGTCAATACAGGAATATCATGAGCCTGAGGAAGCTACTCAAAGATTGATACAGCAATTGTATGAGCAGCTTGAGAACACTCAAAGAGAAATAAAAGAATGGTGTGAGCAGGCTGAGAAAAGTCAAAGAGATAGACAGCAATTGTGGGAGCTGGTGTAGAAGAGACAAAGAGAAAGTCAGGAGTGGTGTTAGGAGGCTGAGAACACTCAAAGAGAACTACAGGAATTGAGTGAACATAAGGAAGGTAATCAAAGAGTGATAGAGGAATTGAGAGAGCAGGATGAGAATACACAAATATGCCTAAAAGCTTCCATGGAATCCATAAACAGAGAGCTGAAAGAAGTCAGGATGCCCACAAAGGGAATGCAGACTTGAACCCAACAGAAGGAATGGGAGTCCAAAGAAACCATAACCAATCAACTAAGTGATTTGAGAATAAATACTGAACACTAAATTAAGGAAGTAAAGAAGTTCACACAAGATCTAAAACAAAGCTCCAACAAAGAATTGGAAGCCATCAAAGCCAACCAACTAGAAGGAAAAGAAATAAATAACAAAGTAGAAGGTCTTGATAGTAGATCGAATCTCGGGGATTGAAGACAGCCTAGATATTATAGAGGAAGAACATACAACCATTCAAGAAAAATCCAAGAAATATGATAGATCAATTCAACACATGGAAGACACCATCAGAAGGCCTAATCTGAGGATAATGGGTGTAGAGGAGCACCTAAAAACAGAAGTTAATGGTCTAGGAAATTTGTTTAACAGGATCCTAGCAGAGATCTTCCCAAACATGCAAAAAGATAGGCCCATTAAGATACAAGAAGCTTTTAGAAATACAAATAGATCTGGCCAAAACAGGACATCCCACTCTCACAGTATAATTATCTCAGGATCAATTCAGACCAAGGAAAAGATCCTTAAAGCTGTCAAAGAGAAAAGATCAATCACCTATAAAGGGAAAAGAATTAAAATCACCTCAGATTACTCAGCAGAGATAATTAAAGCAAGAAGAGCTTGGAATGATGTATGCCATGCCCTAATGACAAACAAATGTCAACCAAGAATACTATACCCAGCTAAACTCTCGTTCATAACCTAAGGTCAAAGAAAGTCCTTCCATAGCAAAGAAAAATGGAAACAATTTATCTCCACCAAACCAGCCCTACAAAAGATTCTTAAAGATGTCCTGCACATAGAAAACCAACAAGACCACAATAATGGCCAAGAAACTAAACCCAAACTGAGAATCCAAGAATCATAGGAAGAACTCAGTTGTCTTATCCCCCAAGAAGGTGGATAAAATGGCAGGAACTCCCTAATACCTCTCAGTCCTATCTCTTAACATTAACGGACTCAACTCTCCAATTTAGCAACATAGACTGTCTAGTTCGATTAAAAAGCAAGATCCTTCCATCTGCTGCCTTCAGGATTCACTCTTGCCCAAAAAAACAAAAACATTTTCAATATGAAAGTCTGGAACAAAATCTACCAAGCTAACGGCCCCCATTATGAAGTGGGAGTTGCAATACTAATATCAGATAAAATAGACTTCATATTAAAACTAGTGAGAAGAGATAAAGAAGGTCACTACACACTAATTAAGGGATATCTCCTTCTGGAGGATATTACAATGCGAAATATATTTTCACCAAACAATGGAGCACCCAAATTTATCCAAGAAACACTACTTTCCCTCTAATCCCACATTGTTGGGGACGTTAACACACCACGGTCCCCTCTAGATAGATCAACTCGGCAAAAGCTCAAAAGAGAAACTGCGGACCTAAACAACTGCATAGATCAATTAGATTTAACAGACACCTACAGAATATTTCAACAAGCAGCATCAAAATGCATGGTTTTCTCAGCAACACATGGAAAATTTTCCAAAATAGACCACATTTTAGGCCACAAAGCAAATTTGTCCAAATTCAGGTACATTGAATTTATACCTTGTATTCTCTCAGAACACAAGGGAATAAAACTAGAACTCAGCATTAAAAACCACCAAAGAGTGTCCTGTAATTACGCAAGGAGCTGGAACAACACACTGCTGAATCACGATTGGTTCATGGAATAGATTAGAAAAGAAATTCAAGTGTTCATGTTATTCAACAAAAATGAGCACACAAACTACCAGCTCCTCTGTGAAATAGCAAAGGCAGTACTCAGAGGCAAGTTTATAGCTGTCAGTTCTTACATCAACAAATTGGAGAGATCTGAAACCAACAATTTAATGAGACATCTGAGCCTCCTTGCAAAAGAGCAGTAAAATAAACCCCAATCCAGTAGATGGAAACAATAATTAAAATTAAATCAGAATTAAATGAATTAGAATTAAAAAAAAAAAACACAGAAAGAATCAACACAACAAAGTTGGTTTTTCGAAAAAAATCAACAAAATTGACAGACGCTTAGCAAATCTTATCAGAAAAAGAAGAGAACACACCCATAATAAGTTTTATAATTTAGGTCAGGTGGTAGGAAAGGAAGTGGAAAACAATATTACACCCAGTAAAGCTGACATTCCTATTACATCACTAAGGAAGTAGTGTTAAGACCTGCAGGACTCATAGGGTTGTTGCATGTGACATTAATATGTAAAACACTATTAACGATCATCTCAGACATCCATAACATTCTGCTTCCATTTTCAAGGTCAAGAGCCAAATATCTATGACTTTTTATTAATTGGGTGTGTTTCCTAGGAAGGAAGAAGGAGGATTTGGTAGGTGATGATGGAAAAATATGCATATTAGCTCCCTGTCCAAATTTTTTGCAGTTTTATTTATTTTTCTTCTTTATATTATTTTTTTATTGTGAAAATACTGTACAGAGGGGTTACAATTACATGGGCAAGATAATGAGTACATTTCTTATCAAGCATTGTAGCCTCCTCCTTTGATTGCCCTTTCCATCCTTTCCCATCCTCTCCCCGTCCCCCCACCCAATTCTCCCCGCTACCCCCCTCCACCAAATCTGTAAAGTTCATTTTTCGACATAACGACTTGTACATCTCATTGTTGCAATGGGTCCACCTGTATCCCTATTTAAATGATTTTTTGCATTTTTAAAAAGTGCTATTGATTAACTCACACTTACATCTAATTGACTTGCTGTCTGCACAAGATGCATATAAATGAAGATATTTATTCTGGTGGATACTCACATATATTAACAAAATCCATTTCTGGAAAATAAAAGATACTAGGTAAGAAATTATAAATTATTGTCTATAAAATAGTTTATTTTCTTGGAGAACAAAAGGTAGTATTGAAATGATTAGTCCAGATTTCTTTGAGATTTTTTGCTGTCTCAGTATCAAAATGTTCTCTAATTCCTGTAACATCCAAGCATAAAAAATATGATTTGAAGATCTCAGTAGTTTTAGAAACAAAGGTACATAATACCTTCCCTCCTGCAGAGACATGTTAGCACAAGTATGATTGATTTTATTATAGATCTCTTTTTTCTCCTTATCTCATGTATTGCATATCTTTGTATATTACTCTATGTCTTGCATCAGCTTCTGTAGGTGGGATTTACCTCTACCTGCAATGTCAAAATGGGTTATGTGACTTACTTCAGCTTACAAAAGTGAACCAGAATTAGAGAAAGACTATTTCTAGGGGAAGATTTCTATCTCATTGTCTGTGTCTAAAAGCTGACTTGTTTTCCCTTAGCCATAGAGGCTGGGAAGGGAGGTGAAGGGTAAACAAAGGAGGAGGCTGCAATGCTTGGTAAGAAATGTATGCATTATCCTGCCTATGTAATTGTAACCCCTCTGTACAGTATGTTCTCAAATAAAATAAAATAAAATTTAAAAAAAATAGCATATTTCAGAGGGAGTCTTCCTTCAATTTATATACTGGAAGAATATAGAATGTGAAATTGAAGCAAAACTGAAATACAGCATCATACATATGACACAAGCAGAATTAAGCTAATATTAGAATGTGATATTAAGATGTTAGTTTCTTACCATCCTTGTATAGCATTATGATAGTTGACTATAGCACACCAGAATTTAACATATCCTAACCAAGAACTTAACAAATAGATAACATTTCCTGTTGGAAATTATTACAATATTTTATAAATAAGCATTCTCCATGTGATCACTTGTAGGATTATCTTTCCTATAGATGGGTTTAATCACTCTAGAGCACTGTATCTAATATCCATTATCATTATCCAGACCTTGTGATTGTGATGAGGAAGAATAAAATATCTAGATTTCTTATGCTCTTTTCCTCTTCTCCTATTTCCAGTGTGAATTCTCATCCTTTCTCCAAATTCTATTAATAAAAGAAGAATTACACATTGTGGATATCAAGCAAAAGGCTTCAAATCAAGAATTTCATTCTTTCAGAAACAGAGGAAGTAAATCAGGGTGGCTCAAGGAAGAATAAAAACATGATTTTTTTCCCTTTCTGGCTTTCACCTTAGAGTCTGAACATGACTCTAAATATCTAATAAACCATTTCCTTTGACTAATTTTTTAAAAATATAGTTTTTTAAATAAATGATAAATTAAAAATAAATAATAATTTGTTGTTTGTTTTGGGGAAGCATGAAATAAGACTGCATTAACAATGTGTGAGTTGAGAGACTAAATTATATCAGAATCGTACATAATGAAAAATAGACCATTTTAAGATAAATAGGTTGTAGATACACTTTTAATGTGATATACCCTCAAAGTCATCTATTTTCTTCTTTTCCTCTCCATGCTGATTCAACTTCAATAAGCAGTTCATGTAATTCAAATGGCTGCCTTTTTTTTCAAAAATAGATTAGACCCAAAAAAGTTAGAAAAAGAGAACCACTATTGGGTGATGCATTCTTTAAAAATAGCAGTCAAATAAATATTAACCATAATTTCAAAATAATAACAATCAAATGCTCTTGAAAAGAGAAGATTGTATGCAGAATATATAAAAAGTGATAGTGCCAGAACTGCTTCAGGCATTTAGGATTTCTAGTACATGACAATGTTTTAATCAGGATTAATTGCTTTTAGGGACTAAATTTTTTCTAGTTATATTTCACTGAAGAAATATGTTGTTCAGGTTAATGAAAAGAAAACAGGTTATAGTAGAAAGAATGCTAAACACTCATTGTACATAGCAAAATACCTTTACAGAATATCTGTCTTTCCCACATACCTAATCCTTCCAATGTAGATTTGCATTATATATATGTTGGTAAAATAATAACCTCTCATTAGCCAAGGAGCACAAATTTGAATAATTATCATATGGGGGAAGTATACTCAAATGGGTAGTAAAAAGTCTCAGGTATAGTTCAAAAGGGACATGATTAGGTAAGAACCACCAGAAAGATGTAAAGATGCTACATTAGAAGATAAAGGAAAAAATAACAACCTAGATTCTGAATTTCTGGGAAGCAGAACAGGAGATAAATGCCATTTCCACTAGAATCATTTGAAAAATATTTTAGCTCAGTGGGTGTCTCTATTTTAATCTAGTGAGACTTCTTTTAGATTTCTGTCCTTTAGAACTGTAAAATGGTAAATACGGATTATTTAAGCCAAATAACTTGTAGTAATACTTCACAGCAGATTTGGTTTAGTAAATTAATTCAACTACAGCCTTTTCCTAATGAAACTACAGGGACACCACATTTCCTAATTTATGAGAATATGAAAAAATTGCCACCAGCTTAGCACACATGTATGATGTACATACTACTAAGGGCCTTGCATTAATGAAGTCTTGAAATGCTAAATAATATCAAAATAAGAAGCTCCCTATCTTTATTTTCACATTTGGGGATCACTAAGTACCAAAGTTATGTAGAAGGCTAGGGTAAGAATATGGAAATTAAATCTGCTTGCTAATATTATAAAGATAATTTATGTCATGTTGAGTTAGAGTTTCTAAAGTAAAAAAGGTAAAACAGAAACAGAGAAATTAGAGAATCCAGTAAAGTTATAGTCATCCCAGGATGGTATAGAATATTATAGCAACACTAGATGGTGAAAAAGAAGATAACAAAAATGAGTCCCCTGGAACAATGCAAAACAAAATTTACACCACAGATTGTAATATAGCTAGAAAATAGTTTCCACTATGCTGTCTTTGATATTTTAGGTTTGTTTTCACAGCAACTTTCACCTCTTAGGAAATGACACTTTATTAATACACAAGGCTTTGCAGCTTATAACCCAGAAACAAATGCTTCTAAATTTAAACAAGCATGATACTAAGTGTAACCCAGTCTACAGCTGATAAATAAGAATGATCTTCAGAATAGTCAAAAAATCTTGAAATTTTTCATACCTTTCCTCTTCTCCAACATGAGAAGTCCTAGTCAAGATATGTAAAATATTAATAAAGGATTTTTATATTTTTTATTGTTCACTCCAAAGCAAATACACTTTCCTCTTTTCAAGCCAGACTTTGGAAGAGTCAAATCCTCACGATTATTTTATAGACAAAAGATTACTGCTTTGGGTTAGGTGTTTTCCTGCCTTAGGGTGTTGCTCTCTATTATTTTGGCAACTCCATAGAAAAACAAGATAAATCCATTATGCTTATACTGAATTGTTCAAAGTCAAGATGTCTTCAAACACAGTTTTCTGTTACCTTCTTCACTGCTAATTAAACTTTAATTATTGCACTTTAAATGCAACAAAAACGTGTTACTTTACTGTATATTCTCATTGAAACTGGTGACTACAGGAGTGTCTGTGATTGCTTTTTTAATTGTGTTCAAGTATTTTCCTTATTGCCTTAGTTGCAGTCTTCTAGTCAGGAACAGAGGGTTACCCAAAAAGATCTTCCTAAGATATAACATGTTAGGCAGAAAAAAGTAGATGTATAATTAAAGATTTTCATCTCTTAAGAGACTGCAAAGCCCAGAAGACATTTTGCTATTACTGGCATGGTTAAGATGACTTGAATGTTTTGGATCTTAAACTAAGTGAAATTCATGTAAAATTTTACAGTTGTTCCAAACAATGATTATAGCTTATACTTTTCTTCTCCAACGACATGAAAACTCTGATAAGGTTGGAGGGTATATCGATTTTACGGTAGAAGGGTTAATGTTAAAAAGCCAAGGGAAATTCCTAAAACAGCACTGCCTATCACATATCATTTAATTATTCTTATGGTATATAAGTATATAAACATACAAATATGAATTGAGTGACAAATATGTGATTTACAGAATTCAATGACAACTAAGTCCAGAAAAACCTCCTCTATATTTATATAAACTAGTATATCTAGTGAGGATTTAAAATTTTTTAGAATACATATTTTAACATTTATGTCAAAATATTTATTTTAACTGTTTATTTTTAGTCAGTTGTGGTGCTTGAAATCTGGGCCTGGACATGGTTTCTCAGCTCTTTAGCTCAAGACTAGTGCTGTACCCCTTGAGCCACTGTCAGTTTTTTTGTGGCTCATTGGAGATAAGAGGGTCGTCGACTTTACTGCCTAGGCTGGCTTTGAACCATGATTCTAAGCTCTCAGCCTCCTTACTAGCTAGGGTTACAAGCATGAGCTACTGGTTCCTAGATATATAATTATTTTTACATATTTATAAAGTATTGAGTGGTAATCCCATTTATTTATATTGTGTAATGATAAGCTCCATCATATCCATTAATTTCTGCATGTAACAATTCTTTTTAGTGAGAATGCACTAAAACGTATCTTCTGGGTATGATGAAATATCTATTCTTAACTATAATAACTTTGATTCTTGTGGTATACAATTAATATATTTACTTTTACTCAAAGAAGTCTGCTAATTTAAGTTAAATAAAACATGATTTGTAAAGTGAAAGTAATTTATGGTTTCATTGATTGTTTTAAGAAAACAATTATGCCTTTCGTTTTCAAATATATTTCTGTGGGAATGTTTGATACTCATTGATTTAACTGTTAAAATTAATAACAGTTATATTATATCAAGTTGATTCAAACTTGTATTTGAAAATTGCACACTTAACACAAATATACTTCCACTTTCCTCTACCACATAATTAAAATAACAGTAAAGCAAAGATTGGTGTTAGCCATTCATGTGTATAATTCTAGAACTCAGGAGGCTGAGACCTGAATATTTTAGTTCAAAGTCAGTCCAAACAGACAAAAATGTGAACACTTATCTCCAATTATCCAGCAAGAAACAGAAGGTGAGCATGTGACTCAAGGATAGAGTGTCAACAGCCATAAGCAAAAAATACAAGGGAGACCATTAAACATCGAGTTCAAGCCCTAAAAATGACATATACACACAAGACAACAACAAAATGTACTATGATTATCAATAATGAAGACAAAATAGTAAAAATGATCCTGAGAAAGGTGTAAACATCTGGAAGACAGAAATCATTTGACAGAATTTTGATTCATGAGAGGGAAAAGTCACAGCCTCATTTGTACAATCTCATTGTAGTCATTTGCGTTGAAACCTGGCTACTGGGTAACATGTGAAAGAGTAGATTGGACATACCTGACATAGGAGAAAATGCCGTTGACTATGAACCATCCCACTCTGCAAAAATTTAAAATCGTGTTTGTTAATTTAAATAAAACTTATTGTTAGAGACTGTTTGGTCCACACAGACTGAGATCCTTATTTTGAGGCTTCAGATCAGTGCTTTTTTTTATAACCACTCCTGTTTTACCCCCCTTCCCTTGTGCAGCTATACATTACTTAGCTGGCACCAAACCAAGTCTTTGAACTAGACACCCGTTCCTTAATCCCTCCCTTTCTCCAGCTACAACTCATTTCACATACTATCTCTGTCTTAGCATTAGTTGTTTTCTGACTAATTTCCATCAGAAATCACTTATATTCATGTAAACCCACTATAAATAACCTAGTTAGAAAAGGGAGAAAGGGTTTAACATTGTCTGAGGCTCTCATCTGTAGGTTTGCTCCCTAATAAATCTGTGCTACACTATCGCTTTTTTTTTCATGGCTTTTGAGTCTGACAAACGATTGATTTGGTTTGATGTAATCCCATTTATCCAGACTTACTTTGGAAATTTTGACCTATGCTAAGGAGCCCCCATGTTTCCCCTAACTCTTCCTGTAAGATTCCTAAGGCATCTGGACTTACATTGAGCTCTTCAATCCATTTGGAATTGATTCTGGTGCAGGAGGATATAAAATGATCTAATTTCAGTTTTCTGTGTACAGCCAGATAAACCAATTTTTTGAAGAGGCTGTTTTTCTTCCATCCTGTGTTTCTGGCTTCATTATCAAAGACTATGTGCCTATAGGAGTGGATTCATTTCTGGATCTTCAATTCTGTTGTATTGATGGAATTGTGTGCTTCCATGGGAAAGAATGGCATTACCCCATTCTGAAGAAATGGAAAGACTGGGGAAAAAATGGTATTAAGTGAAATAAGCCAGATCCAATTAAATATATGCTGCATGGTTTTCCTCTTTTCTGATAACTAGACATGCCCATAAATCTACATGTAAATCCAATAGATAGTAAAACACAAATAATTACACTTGGATATGATTAACAGCACTCTAAGCATTCACATGGCAAGAACAAGGGACGCTTTTCTTAGGAGAGGATCACAATGGCTCAATTGCTATGTGCATATGACCAGACAAATGTGGCTTATTGCAATGAACTCTAAGAATCAATCATATATATGAAATACATATATCTGTATATAATTTTTAAAGATGTCACAAATAACTGACTTCTCTGTAAACTCAAAAGCAAAATTCTAAGTTTAAAAGATAAAATTGAGGAGTTTTCAACACAAATTAAAATACATAGGGGAAAAAGTGGGAGAAAATATAAGATGAAAAGTATAATAGCTAACTATTGAAGAATTCATAAACAATTTTCAAAACTATACAAAAGAGCTTGGGTACAGCTAAGTTGTAGAACTAGACTGATATGTACAAAGCCATGATTTCAATCTCCAAACCTAAAGGTCGAATAATAAGTTAAAAAATAGTAATAATACAATATTTACTTGAAATAAATGCTTTTATATTAGAGAGGCCTGAATCATAAAACAGTAAACAAAATACTTTCAATTCTTGTATCCAATGAGATGAAACCAAGAATGAAGAACAAATAGTTTCTTTTTATCCATTCCTTTCATTTTCTGTTTTCTTCTTTTCTTTTTCCTTTGGCAGTACTGGTGCTTGAAATTGCTAAGGCTCTAACCACTTCAGGTTATTTTTCAGGCCAAGCCTCCCTTGAGCAATGATCTCTTACCTATGGCTTCCACATCATGAGATAATAGGAAAATTACACTATATCTAGCTTTCTTTGTTTTTGTAGTTTTTTATGATTTTTTTTGTCAAAACTGTCCATGATATCAGACTTCTAAATCTCTGCCTCCTAATTAGCAAGGTAAGTTTGGGAGCAGACTAGATTTTAATGTAAACATTCAATATTTACTTCTGTTTTCTAGAGATCATTAAATTATATTGAGGTTAGTATGGATCTTTATGATGTTGTAAGAACACACATAATTCCCTAGAAACCTTTTTCCAATTTATTTAAATATTTCTATTATACATCACAAATATGACATTAATATTTCACAAGTACCTAACGGAGACTTCAGTTACTTTATTTTGTGATATATTAACCCCAATATAATTTTATCAAGTCTATATGAATATACAATATGTGCAGATACATTATTTAGAGAATTAATTCATATAGTTTACTTTTAATATTTTTGGGTAAGTACTTGGTTTCAAATTCAGAGCCTTGCATTTGCCAGACAGGCACTTTACCGCTTGAATCATGCCACATCAAGCAATTTTTGCTTTGATTGTTTTTGATATAGAATCTTGCATTGTTTATTCCTATGCTACCTATGTACTGAACTTCCTAGTTGTATGTCCAGTAATAGGTAGGAAAATATCCATACATTGACACACCCAGATTTTATTGATTGAGATGGAGATCTCTTGTATGTTTTCCAGTTAGACCTTGAACTGCAACTATCCACGTTTCTATTTTCAGAGTAGCTAGGATTATAGGTATAAACCACCTCATTTGGCTTTTATTATTTATGTTTACGAAAAGTCTGAAAGTATGAGAAAATCATCTAGAGTTTACTGCCATACCCAGATTCTAGGTTATACATTTGTTTGTTCTTTCACAAACTGTTTTGTGACAAACTGTTTTATATAGCGATATGGCACAACAATAATGTAAATATATATTGCTAATGTCATTTCAAACAGCTGTGATGATCTAATTTGTACGTGTGGATTTGTTTCCTGGGAAAACATCTTGAGTACATAGGTCAAAAATTTGATAGTCCTAACAAGCAAAAATTTGCTTCCATTATGATCAGCAGTTTGCGAAGAGTGGTTCCATGCCTGTAGAGGAGACTGGTCACAGGGGAATTCCCTGCTATGACCCTAAAATAAATCTGCTCTTTTCAAACTAGCAGAATGGTAAAAACTTGTCAAAATTATTATATGGGAACTTTCTTGATCTGATAAAGAGTACTGCATTAGAATGAAAGTATTCCCAGTTGCTCTGAAATCAGGCAAAAATGTCATCCATTTCTATTCAAACACATTGCAGGCATTTTTGCTAATATAATGAAGCAAAATACAAAATTCTTGTCAAATAGCTTTTATTCATATTATATAAAGAACTCTTAAATACATGAATCATACAATAAATAACCCAATTAAGCAGATACATAGAGAAGGCAAATAAGCACATCAAAAACCCATACATTACAATACTGTTGTAGAAATTCTTCCAAATGGGTTCAGATAATGCTTTCTGCAATGTAAGGAATGTTAATAATTTCACTATCTTGAGACTTAAAAATAATAATTTAAAGGGAAATACATAAAGAACTTCAGAATTCATGGAATTCTTGTTTCATGTTCTGTGCATAATACTTCACAAAAGGTATTTTTTTGGGGGGGGATTCCTTTCATGGGCCCTGAACTCTGGGATTAGGCACTGCCCCTCACCTCTTTAGCTCAAGGCTAGTGCTCTAACACTTGAGCCACATGCCACTTCCAGATTTTTTTCTTTTTGCTTATGTGGTGCTGAGGAATCGAACCCAGGGCCTCAGGCATGCAAGGCAAGTGCTCTACCACTGAGCCACCTTCCCAAGGTATATTCTTTAATTCTAGAAAACACTAATATTTTTATCTGTTTACAGGAAAAACAACAACACATGACAACTCTAAGAAACATGTCCAATGTCACCCAGCTAGCACAAGAGTTTTAGATATTAGTATAGTCATGGGGTTTCCAAATCATGAATTGAATCTGAGCCATGGATTCTGGTTCTGCTCAGTCTCAATTGTCATTTACACATCAGCCTTCAGAAACATACCAACTCTCCTCGTGCCTCCATTTCTGCATTTTTAAAATGAAGATAACATTCTTCCAACCCTAGATGATGAGATAGGTAACACCATCAGATGACACAGAACACATATTTGCATTATTGTGATTTATCCAACAATTGTTGAATAGTTTTTATAAAAATCTATGAAAAAATTATGTTACAGCTTTTATAAAAAACTCACAATAAAAAATATTAAAAAAATATCTCAACCATAATTTTATTGGCTTAACACTTTGCTTGAAAGTGTATCCCAAATACCAACAGAATTTACCGTATTTTTTCAAGTTGATAAATCAACTCAATCCTCCTCTTCTCTTAAGAAATAAATCCTCGGGCTGCGAAGGTGGCTCAGTGGTAGAGCGCTTGCCTTGCATGCTCAAGGCCCTGGGTTCGATTCCTCAGCACCACATAAGCAAAAAGAAAAAAGCCGGAAGTGGCGCTGTGGCTCAAGTGGTAGAGCGCTAGCCTTGAGCTGAAGAGCTGAGGGACAGTGCCCAGGCCCAGAGTTCAGGCCCCATGACCGGACCCAAAAAAAGAAAGAAAGAAAGAAAGAAATCCTCTTTATGAGCTCCTCACATTCTGACACATAGCTATGAAGTGCAATTTCATGAGCCCATTATCTCTCATTTTCTGCTCATTGAAATCTGTTTGACAAAATTGTTCTGTTACAAAGCTGGTTGCAAAGACTTTCCTGTGATTTTCCCAAATGATGGTGGTCATTTCTGTAAGTGACTTGGTAAACATTTTAAGGCAATTGAAGAAGGAAATTATAGCAGAAAGTTCCACAGGAAATATTTTGAAAATTGTATTATAATCTTTGTTCCTTTTTCTTGTCTCTTTTTCTCAGGAGAAGGGATTGAACTCAGGGTCTCAGACTTGCTGGATAATTTTTATTGATTCATATACCTAGCACTTTGTTTAGCTTTAGATTGATTTTCAGATAGTTTCTTATTAACTGCCTAGGCTGGCCTCAAACCATGACCCTCCTACTTCTGCCTCTCTTATCACCATGTGGCACCAATGTGTTTTAAATATTGAAGTCCCAGTATTATACTTTTACCATACCAACTGCAAACCTCCTATACCTTCATAAGTAGTTAGAATTATTGACATGTACCACTGTATCAAGCTGAATTTTCTTAAAAAGTAATCTTCAGTAGCTCTGCTAACAAAGAAATATTCATTCATTCTCTTTCATCTACACTTCTCTGCCTCTGTAACTTCTTTCTCATTTTTCTCCTCACTGAATCAGGCAAGTTGGTGATAACTTCAGTTTTGTTAATGTTTTCAAAATATTCCTTGTTAGTCTAAATTCTTCATTCCTCATGTTCTATATCATAGTGATTTTCCATACCAAAAATATTTGTCTCAGCTAAGAGAGGCTGAGATGGAGGCTGAGATGTAAAGAATTGGGTTGGAAGCCAGATAAATATTTTCTATCTAAAAGGAACTTGGGTGCCTCCTAGAAACATAAAAAATTATTTCATATTTGTTATAATAACAGCTTACAAATTTAAAGTTATTCACTTGAGAAGCTTAATAGAAACAAGGAAGCAAACATGAATTTCTCTCAGGAAATCCAAGTTATTCATTACAACCCTTGATTTGTGAAAGAGATGAAATCTCATTCAGAAAACATAACTAGGTTCCATTGTTACATTCTCATTTTTGTCTTTATCAAAGATGATTCAGAGGAAACAGTCCTAAACAGATATGAGCCTGGAACATATTGTAAATGCCAGCATTGAATGATCTCTCCATGGTTAGAAAGACAATCTTCACAAATTTTCATGCACCTGAACAACTCATACTGTTGCTTCGCTCTGAGCCTGGATGAGTTTTCCCATTTGTCCTTCTGTGGCACTGCTTCTGTGTCAGGTGTGTCTCTTTCATTTTATTCGGCCGAAGTGGACTCTTATTTCTGCTTGCAAACATTCTGAGAAGCTTTTGCCAGGCCACAAGTACTACAGATAAAATTTTCATCCCATATTCCCCTCTCACAGTTCTCCTGTCATGAAAAGCTGTTTACTGAACAAAATGGAACAATGATTGCACAGTGATATAAACCTGAGCAAGCATTATCACACTAGTCATAACACCAGAAAAGAACAAGTAGAGGAATCATTATCTGAGTGTCACCAGTATCAAATGACCTATTGCTCCACATGTTTAATTGGGACAACTAATAGATGTTTTGCTAGCTGCCAGTGGCTCACACCAGCAATCATAGCTACTCAGGAGACTGAGGTCTATCGATTGTGGTTTAAAATGAGCCCAAGATAGAAAGTCCATGAGATTCTTACCTCCAATTAACTACCATAAAGCTGGAAGTGGTACTGTGGCTCAAGTGGTCGAGTGCTAACCTTTAGCAAAGCAGCTCAGGGACAGAACTAAGGTCCCAAAACCAGCACACACACAAAGATAGATGCTTCTAGTTACAGGCCATGTTCTTCTTTAAAATGCTTCTTTTGGTGAAGATTTTGTAAGTCAAATAATCTTGATGCAAAGTAATAGCTATGCTGTCTTGGGCTTGTAGTCCTCAGGTTCATCTTCCTTGCCTGTACAATGAAGAAATTTCTTTGCCAAACTGGTGCAGTGGGAGAATCCAGTCTTAATATTCAATGTACATGTGTGAAAATGTGACCACGTAAATGTAGGGGGTGGGGTTGTGTGAGATAGAGAAGAATGATCAAATTAATGACATCGATCAAGATGTACTCACAAACCGACATATTAAATTAAAACTCCTTTGTACACTATTTATGTATCATTTTGTAAGTAGAAAAAAATGAAACCAGTGCTTCAGTGCAATCCACACATCTTAGGTATAGCTTGCTCAAAGCTGTTTCTTTTAAAGAATACAGGACAGAGAAGAGTGGAACAAATCATTTCCAGAATAAAACTGATCAACTCTACCCCAAAGTTAACATCAATAGTGATGTGGACCATACAACTTTGATTTCATGCACTGAGAATACATTTCCACCCATCCCCCACTCCTGGGTTTAAATTCAGGGTCAAGATTCTGTCTCCCCCACCCACTCATAGCTAATGCACTAACATTTGAGCCACAGATCCAATTCGGGCTCTTTTTGTTTAATTGGAGATGAGTCTCATGGATTTTCCTGCCCAGACTGACTTCAAATCATAATCCTCAGATCTCAGGCTCGGAATATAGGTGTCAGCCATCAATACCCAGCTTGAGAACTCACTTTTCCACTGTAATTCTCCTTCCCAAAACTTCATAGCCACAATCTTGGGAGAAAAGATTCAGAGAGCCCCCAATTGAAGAACATTCTATAGAATCTCCTGTCCCATACACCTAAAAAGGGAGAAACGCTATCTCTCTCCCTTTCATGAAACAATAGATGTTAGATTATTATATGATAATAATAGTAGATATTATTATAATGCTCTCAATATCTATTCCCATCCCCATTGATACCAGGCTTGGTTGTAGACCTTACTCTGACAAATGACATGTGAGAAGTGATGGCATGTGTCTTTTCTGAGCTTTAGCCCTATGGTTTCCACTCTTTGCATCCCCTGGGAACCTCCAGCAGTCAGTCTGGATCACAGAATGGACACCATGCTGAGTGGAAGTGGATCTGGATTAGGCTTTGTAGCATGAGAGAGAGTAATCAAAATTGTAAGGTATTGCGTCCTTGGGGTTGGTTTCCCCAGTAAAATTAAGCTCACATTGAGGTCCCAGCTCTAGGTAGTCTAGGTCTCTTTCTCTCTATTCCCTCCCACTTCCTTCTCATTCTTCCTGAATATTTCTTCTTTCTCCTCAGGTGACACCAATTCTTGAGTCTCCTTATCCTAGAAACTGGTTTTAGGGTTAAACATTGTGGCTTTCTGTTTTACATTTTATCTTAAGTGTTTCTTCACTTTTGTCTTTCTGGAGTTTTCAGCCAGAAGCTCCCAAGTGTGATGGAGGGCTGAGAAGGTGGCACAGTGGTAGAGTGCTTGCTTTGCATGCATGAGCCCTAGGTTCGATTCCTCAGCCCCACATAAGCAGTAAAAGCTGGAAGTGACAGTGTGGCTCAAGTGGGATAGTGCTAGCCTTGAGCTGAAGAGTTCAGGGACAGTGCCCAGGCCCAGAGTTCAAGCCCCAAAACCGACCAATATTTTTTTTATACGAAGTAAGCCTGGCCCAAAGAAGCATAGGTCCCATGGTTTCTCTTATTTTCAATGATTAGTACATGTCTGAGACAAGCAGAAACTGTCAGATAAGTTGATGTTAGGCGAAATGAGCCCCAAGATAAGAATTCAATTATTTTTCTTTCTTGTAATTGTTTCTATCATATTTATAAGATGATTTCTTTGTTGCTTTGTATGTCCCTCCCCCACTGTATGCCCCCTGTGTTCACTGCATTTGATGTTGGCATACTTTGTGCAGGGGAAGTGAAAAAAAATTATTTAAATTGGGATACAGGTGGATCTATTGCAACAATGAGATGTGCAAGACATTATGTTGAAAAACGAACTTTACAACTTTGGCGGGATGGGGGTCTGAGGGGGGACCATGTGGTGGGGATGGGGAGTTGGGAAGGGATGGGAAGGGGAATCAAAAGAGGCCGCCACAATACTTGATAAGATATGTCCTCATTACCTTGCCCATGTACTTGTAACCCTTCTGTATGTTATTTACACAATTTTTAAAAATAAACTCCTCTGCCACATCTGCCTTGCTTGCTTTCACTCCCCTCATGTTGGCATACTAGGAGGCAAGAATAACATGAAGCTCCAGAAATATTTTGGATAGAAAAAGAAACAACCGCATGGGAAGTGAGGGGTGCATTACAAGAGATTGGGAGCTGAACACAGGTAGAAGGGATCACAGCTTCAGCCTCAGCTCTCTTCTGAATCATTGCCCTGTTACCAGCTGTAAGCCTTTGCTCCAAAATCTATGTTGCGAATTCTGCAATTCTTACTGAATCATCCACACACACAGACTTAGTTAGGCATCCAGTATGACATAAAATATACATTTCTTAAATCAGAGAAATCTGTACCGGAGAAAATGTGCAGAAAGAACTTCATTTAATCATGTTCACTTCATTTTTATATGATTATAATTTGACTGAGAGAACAATATCAAATTCTCTTATCTTTCACAAAATCAAAATATCCAAGCAATACACCACTGTAATGAAAAAAAATCTTTTTACTAAAGTGAGTATTTGGAATGGGAAAAATCAAATATTATAAAACTTAAAAATTGATCAAATACCAAAAGAAAAAGAAAGACATTGATTAATAATGAAATAGTAATGTGTTTAGTAAATGAATGAAATGTTTGAGATTCTTATCCACATAGGAAATACATATGAAAGTAAATAAGAAAATCACTGAGATCCCATCTTACACACCAGAATAGCTATCACCACGCAAATAAACAAACTCCTGGAAAGATTGAAATAAATCAGGAACTGTGTTTGGTGGTGTGGCATTATAAACTAGTGCAACCCATATGGAGACCATGATGGAAGTTTATAAAAAAGACATATATCTTGAAGACAATTATTGCAAATTGGATCCATACTGAAAGAACATAAATGAATATGAACATACATGTTCATGGCAGCAATATTCATAGCAACCAAGCTGTGTAATCAACCTGGATGTTCCATAAGGAAAGAATACAGAAAATGCACCTTACCTAGCTATAAACAGGTTTTGGTATATAAGAGAAGTGGATGTTTCTACTATATCATTGATAAATATTTTTGGATACATACCTAATCCTAATTTCACTGGGTTTTGTGGTATTGTGTTTTTTCTTTAATGAAGGACTTCCATATTGATTTCTGAGCAGTAACAATAGGATGAAAATATCATATAAAATGTGAATATTAGATAAAAAATTTAAGTATATCAGTGAACACATACAGATCATCATATAGAGTTTATAATTTGAAGCAATTTTAAGAAGGCAACAGTAGGGGGAAAAGACAATGTTAGAAGCTTAATAACAAATATACAGATATGGAAAAATACAAAAAAAGGTGCAACTAATTAGTGCTAACAGTAACAAAACATTTTCCTCAAGTTTTAAAAATGAAACTATTAAAATAATACTTAATAACATCAAATAACTATGGCATGGAAGAAAATATAACATAGACATATTTTCCCCAATGTTTGTTTTATTTTTTAACAAATGGATTAAAACAAAATGTAATTACATGTCTGAAGATGATAATACTTTTAAGTGTCATTGATTGAATCCAGCAAAGGAAAGTAACCGACAAGTACAGGGTAAGAACAACCTGGGTTATGGAAGAAGGTACTTAGTAGAACTTTGTGAGGAAAGAATGTTCTCCTTTTTCCTCATCAAAATAGGACAGCTACTTTTTGAGAGAACACTTGTAATGTAGTCAGAGCAGTGGAGTTACTAATTTAGGTAGTAATTTATTACTTTTATTCCCTAATCTTGTGATATGATTCCCAAATTATGTGAGTGATCCTAGATTTGCTGAGCCCTTTTGCACCCAGAGTTTCTAATTGCTCCTCATGCCAATGATTCTTCTGCTATTCTCATTTCTTTTTGTTTCTCAACTCAACTCCTGTGACCTTTAGTTTCATGAGAAAGAGCTGAAGAAATATGAGGATGGACTGGTGTCTGAGGTAACATCCCCTCCTGTCGGAGGATCTGGGGAAGGACCACCACGTGGGCCTCATAATCAGATATTAATTGACCTCTTTGGAAATGCAGAAACTCACTCCTTCAAGCAGAATCTGTCATTCCTTGACTTTCTCTGAAGGGATTTGGTAATAGGGAACAATTCAGAGAATGAGCTTTACCACCACCCACCACAGCCTTGTCAGAATGAACAGGATCAAAATTAAAAGTGGCCTCAGTTCCCATAGGGCTAATCAAAAGTCAAGAGATCATACATTCCTCCTCATCAGGGACCTTCTGGTCGGAATAGAATCTGGGCAAAGTCTAAGATGGAGATAAAATGAGACTGGGCCTAAGGAGGACACAAAAGAATGATTCTCTCTTTGACTACAAGTGAGTTGTGTAGTGAGACATGACAACTTCCTTCATATATGAAAATTCACTAGGTGAGTTATCTCACTGCCACTTTGCAGGAGATCAGTTTCCCCAAAGGAGAAGTTGTTAAATGTTGCGACTGCCAGTTTGCTCTCTAGGCTCTTGTCTCTCCCACCCCTTGCCATGCCAGGAATGCATTACTTCTTTTAGGCACGCAACTACTTGTCCTCACTCTTAGGCAGGAATACTGTAGGCTATTCTTTTGCCAACCTCTTGCATTTGAGGTAGAATAGGCCCAGGCACTGCTCATGCCAAGGGGTAAATTCAAGAAGGTGAGTATAAGCTCATATTTGCATCGAAAAATAATCATATTGAAAGAATTAATTGAAATTAATAATTGAGAGATTCAGGGTTTATAGCCGCTAAATTTAAGTAATTATTATTAACACATCTAGAAACATGGATTAGGAAGAGAACAGTGAAGTAGTTTCAATATAATTTGCAAAAGATATACCATAGCCATAACAGGAGATGAGAGTGTGAAGGAACTATTGACATAGTTCCAGTTACTATCTTAGGAGTAACATTGGATAGGAGGCTTTTAGAATAATATCGAAAACAGAGGAACTTGCTTGGCACTGGTGGCTCACACTTGTGATCCTAGCTACCCTGGAGGGTGAGATCTGAGTATTATAATTCAAAGCATGTCCAGACAGAAAAAGCCAGATGTGGTACATGGCTGAAGTTGTAGAGCACTAGCATTGAGCTCCGGGACACTGCCTAGGCCATGAGTTCAAGCTTCTGGGTAAGAAATACAACAAAAACAAAACAATAATGATAAAAAGCAATAAAAGAAGGACTTAAAGATATGTGATGGAATGAGGCTCATGTGTAACTGTTTATGGAGCCTACAAGAAGACAAAATTTGGATCCAAATGATATCTATTCATGACTAATTAAGAATGCAAAGCAAATGCCAAATTCCTCTTCTCAAAAACTTCAAACTTGGGCTGGGTTGGTGGCTCAGTGGTAGAATGCTTGCCTGGCATGCATGAGGCCTTGGGTTCTATTTCTCAGCACCACATAAGTTGAAAAACCAGAAGTGGAGCTATGGCACAAGTGGTAGAGCCCTAACCTTGAGCTGAAGAAGTGAGGGACAGCACCCAGGCACAGAGTTCAGGGAAAAAAAAACAAAACAAAACAAAACAATAAAACTAAACTAAACTTCCAAACATATCTTTTCTCATAATTGAGGAGAGGCTTCTTTTACAGGAATTCTCCTTATCTAGCTCAAGGTGATCAGAACTTCAGTAGAATTTTCCTGTTGAGATGTAATGTGCCTAACTGTACTGAATCTAATCATGGCTAAGAAAGTATGAACTGATACGTTTGTTGTATTTTTCCTCATAGATATATAATATTCTCAGGTATTATATGAAATATATTTTATAATAAACAATATATTATACATTATATATAATATATTAAATATATTATAACATAACATATATATTAACAGACTTCCTAATTTTAGAGTTAGGAACAAGCAACATATTAAAAGAAAAATGCTTGAATCTCTGAGTAATTTTTCTACCACAGGACAATTCCAAGTTTCATTCTTATTACCCAAAGAGCGACATAGGAAAGCGATGCCCATGGAGGTGGTTCCCTGGATTTTGGAAACTGTTATTGCATATATATATATATATATATATATATATATATATATAAAATATTGTTTTATACTAGTGAATATATCTAAAACTATAATACTATAATAACAGATAAATAAGTGAACACCTATGTGCACACACACTCAATCACTTTCAAATATAAGAATTTCTTTTCTATGCTGCCTATTCACCTACAGTGAGAGTACATGAGTTGCCATTGAATTGTCCTGGAAGTTCTTTGTCTGGTTACTCTAGCTTCACATCCTTTGTTCTGTAAGTAGCCAGATGTTATGTGTTCAACATACTTGTTACAGGCAAATGTATCCACCCTGATATACAGAGAAACTTGAATTTCAGAAATGCCACAAATAAGTGGGAGGTACACAGTACTTTTCATAGTTGAATAAATTACATATTTATTAGAAAGCTCGTTAGAAAAAATATTCAGTGTAGGATGAAACACTTCAGAAAAATACAGTTTAAATTATGTATAACCGGGTGGAGGTAGCTCATGCCTGTAATATTTGCTAATCTGGAGGCTGGAATATGAGGATCACAGTTCAAAGCCAGGTTGAGAAAAGTCTCCGCGGGACACTTATCACCAATTAATCATTGAAAACTAAAATTGATTCTGTGGCTCGAAGTTGTAGAGAGCTAACCTTGAGCAAAAGACATCAGGATTAGTGCTCAGGCTCTGAGTTCAAATTCTGAAATAGATAAGAAATAAAATTAAAAAAAATTACATATAATTTTTTACCAACTCTGTAAAAGGAAAATAGGATATGACACATGGCAACATAAGACTTCAAGTTACAAAATTCCAGGGCATTTCCTCACTATTGACAACTAGGAGTAATCCATATCAAGAAAAAAGATAAACGATTTATACCAAATTTCAAAATATGTTATACAAAGTAAATGCAATAAACATGCATTCCACAGTCTAGTAACATCATGTTGTGTAAAGAATCTGATTAACTGATTCATGAAAACCAATACTATGCAGTTAAAACATCCAATATCTCAGGTGTCAACTTAGCACAATACTTTCAATCTATGATGTCTGTTTTGTATATTTTCCAGCCCTATCCATCCCACAATGGCAAAAAGCTCTTCCTGAGAAAGTCCAGAGACCTGTCTACTGTGAGTGCTCAATGTAGACCTGTTTCCATTCTCTATTATTTGGGCATGTGATAGACTGAATATCTGATAACTTGGAAAAGGCACAATTTGGGACTGGCTTCCAGATATCTTTGGCCCAAGGGATAATTTACCTTACCAATTTCTTAAATTTTAGGTAATCACATACTCACTTCGTAACCCTTAAACATTAAAAATACCTATCCATATAAGTCTGCATTACATACTTATTACTGTTTTTCTTCATTTGTCATGTTTTACATATTTGTGTATCCCAGGGTTTAGTTCTGTAATGTTCATTCTCATGGTTGTTATCACTGAGTACATGTAATTATTTCTGTTTTTTTCTCTCCAGCTCTGTTTTTTCTTTAATTCAAGTCCTTAGTAGCATCCTGTCTACTGACAACTAGCTACTGATTTTAACAAACTAAAAAGATCCCAAAGTGAGCTTTGATCTTTATATACATACCTATTCCTCATTACTATTTAATTAAGTGATAACTCTTCTAGTTGTCTTGTGAAAATACCTGGCAGTCATTTCAGACTTACATACTTTTCACACGTCATATTTAATCTATAACCAGGTTTCAACAAATTAACTTACAGAATATTTTAGGAACCATACATACATAAAATATGTGTGCTAGTACTATGAATTAAATTCAGAGCCTAGGTTCTTTTACTTTCCTTTTTTGCTCAGGCTGGTAGGCTTCCATTTGAACCACAGATCACCTTTTAGCTTTTTGGTTCTTAGTTGAAGATAAGTGTGTCGTGGTCCATTTAACTAGTCTAGCGTGAAACTACGATCCTCTGTTTTCAGCCTTCTAAATAGCTAGATTTAAAGGCATGCACCACTAAAACCACCCCTATTATATTTGAATGAAAAATAAATTTAAAGAATGAATATTTCATGGGACCTATGTTTCTTTGGGCTTGGCTTACTTCACTTAATAGAATTTTTTCCAAGTCTTTCCATTTCCTAACAAATGAGGCAATGTCATTCTTTCTGATGGAGGCATAGAATTCCATTGTGTATATATACCATATTGTCTTGATCCATTCATCTACTGAGGGACATCCCATGGTTTCCCTTATTTGCAATATCTAGTATATGTATGAGTCAAGCAGAAAAGGTCAGATAAGGTGATGTTAGGAAAATGAACCCTAAGATATATATTCAAATATTTTTTTTTCTTTCATGCATTTGTTTCTAACGCATTTATACGATTATTTCTTTGTTGTTTTTTATGTCCCACCCCCACAGTATAACCCCTGCTTTCACTTTATTTGATGTCGGTATAATTTGTGGAGGGGAAGGGGAAAAACTAGTCGTTTAAATAAGGATAAAGGTGGACCCGTTGCAACAATGAGAAGTACAAGTTGTCATGTCGAAAACGAACTTCACATCTTTTATGAGGGGGGGAGGATTAGGTAGGGGGTGGGGAGAGGCTGGAAGGGATGGGAAGGGGAAACAAAGGAGGAGGCTACAATGCTTGATAAGGAATGTACTCATTATCTTGCCCATCTAATTGTAACCCCTCTGTACAGTATTTTCACAATAAAAAAGAACGAATATTTCTAATATTTTCAAATCAGTATGCTGTCATTTACACCAAAACACATTGCCTTAAATGTTTTTTGTTATTCCAGCTCACTTACCAAGAAAGCAAATTAAAAATTCACAACCAAAGACGCTCTGAATGTACAAATGCTCAAGCCTGCAAGCCACAATTTCTTTGCTGGGAAATAACAAAGGATGATATCCTCTAAGGCAAAGCAGGAGAAAATGCTCTTCACTGAAATTACTGGAAGTTGATGAAGATGAGGAGGAGCAACTTTATCCAGAAAGTATAACAGTGTTGGCTGTCGTAGGATGACTCTAGAGGATAAGTGTAGCCATCTTAGAGGTTGTTTATAGCGATGAGGAGAATATTTGAAGGTGCATATGTGATTACAAAGGAGAGCTTTCTTGCAGATATATGTTTGTAGCATAGTTTGTATACTGTTGAGAAAGAGGCAAGATAGGGATGATGACATAGCAATATTCATATCAATGGAAAAACAATCTAGAGAATATAGATTCTACAAAGAACCAAAGGAATCCAGAGATACATCTATTTTCCATACAATTGTTCCAACAGAATAAAGACCAACATGGTTTCTTTAAAGTAAGAATTAGTCTAATGTCTGCACACTCACACTTAACAAATATTTATTGTAAACTTACTGATTGTGTTCTAGGTAGACTTCCTTATTGTTGACAAACAAAAATTGCTTGAGTGAGACACAGGAATCTTAAGAAAGACTTATAGATAAAGGACATAGTGTGTTAGAAGAGGAAACCATGGTAGGAAAATGAAACTTACTTTTGTTGGTCACAGGGCACGAACTCAGGGCCTGAGTACTGTCTCTCAGCTCTTTGGTTCAAGGCTAGCCCTTTACCTCTTTGGGACAGAGTACCACTTCGGGTTTTTCGTTGATTAGCTACAGACAAATCTCATAGGCTTTCTTCCCAGGCAAGTTTAGAACCATAATTCTCAGATCTCCGCCTCATGACTAACTAGGATTATAGACGTGAATCACCAGTATCCACCACCTCACAAACTGAAACTTTTGAGCTTCTAGTGAGTTCAATCAATTTTCAGTGGAAATCTCAAAAAGTGTGGTCAGGAAAGACCTCATAGAATGGTTCTTTCAATATGATTAATCTTCAGTACAAATCTGATCTTGTTGTCACCTCTTGGCAGCAGCAGAGCCTGGGTCTATTCTATCACAAATGTAAAAGACTAGCAAAAGGATAGCCTATGGTATTTCTGCTTAGGAGTCAGGACAAGTAGTTGAATGCAGGAATGAAGCAATATGTTCCTGACATAGGAAGGCGTGGGAGAGACAACAGACTAGAGAGAAAACTGGTGGACACAACATTTAACCCCTTCTCCTTTGAGGAAAATGACCTCCTACAAAGTGGCAGTAACACAACTGACCTACTGCATTTTCTGATATGAAGGAAGGTGTCATGTCTCACTAAACAACTCACTTGTAGTCAAAGAAAGGGAAATTCTTTAGTGTCCCCCTTAGGCCCAGTCTCAGGTAATCTCCATCTTAGACTTTGTCCAGTTTCTATTCCCACCAGAAGGTCCCTGATGAGGCCCTGTGGGAACTGAAACCACTATCAGTTTTGGATCTGTTCCTTCTGTCAAGGCTGTGGTGGGTGGTGGGAAAGCTCATTCTCTGAATTGTGCCCTAGTTCCAAATCTCTTCAGAGAAAGTCAAGGAATAAAGATTCTGCCTGAGGGAGTGAGTTTCTCCATTTCAAAAGAGATCAATTAATATCTGATTCTGAGGCCTAGGTGGAAGTCCTTCAATAGATCCTCTAAGCTGGAGTGGAAGTTAGCACAGACTCCAGGCCACCCTCACATTTCTCCATCTCTTTCTCATGAACAAAATGATTACAGGAGTTGAGTTCAAAAACAAGGAAAAATGAGAGTAGTAGAAAAATCATGCCCAGTGGTAGGAATTAGAAACTCTGGGTAAAAATGAGGTCACAAAATCTCCTAGGATCACTCACGTAATTCGGGAATCACATCATAAGATTAGAGAATAAACGTAATAAATTACTGTCTAAATTAGTCACTCTACTGTTCTGACCACAAGTGTTCTTTTAAAAGCTAGTTGTCCTAGATCTAGGTTGATGAGGAAAAGAAAGCATATTCTTTCCTCACAAAGTTCTACTGAGTATCTTCATCCATAGCACAGGTTGTTCTTACTCTCTACTTTTTTGTTACTTTTCTTTGTTGGATTCAATCAATGATATCTGACAGTGTTAACATCTTCAGATATAACTATATTTTATTTTAATCCATTTGTTATGAAATTAAACAAATTATGAGGAAAATCTTTCTATGGTAAATTTTCTTCCATGACCTATTTATTAGATATTATTAAGTATTATTTTTATAGTTTCATTTTTTAAAATTTGAGCAAAATATTATGTTAAATTAACATAAATTAGTTGCACATTTTTCGTATTTTCCGTGTCTGTATATGTGAAAATATATCTTGACCAACACCCCATATGTTTTCTTCATCTTCTTTCCTCCCTTCCCACACAAACACAGATATCTTCAAACAATCACATCAACATTTTTGGCCATATTCTCTCTCCTTCACAGTTCTGATCCTTCTGTGAATTCCTGCTATTACGTATACAAAATACAGATCCTGTTTTGTCTTTTCATAAACATTTTAAGTGTATTTTAGGTTTTGGAATGAGATTCATCAGTGTACACGAAATAAGCATATACTTCATTCAACTTGACCATGCAGATGAATGTTTTTCTAACATTCATCCATCTTCTACCATTCAACAGTTTCTGATGTGTCTTATTTTATACTTTCTTTATTTAGTTTTTCAAGATAATTTCTTATTAAGCTTCTAGCATTATCTTTTTCCCAATTGTTGCCTTCTTAACATTGCTTCAAATTATAAACTATATATGATCGTCCTGTATGTGTTCACTAATATATTTAAATTTTGGTCTAATATTCATCTATTATAGGATGTCCTTAACCTGTTGTAACTGCTCTGAAAATCAATATGGATGTTCCTCACAAAAGCAAAAACATAATGCCATAAAAGCCCATGAAATTAGTATTAGGTGTATATCCAAAAATATGTTGCAATGAAACAGTAGAAGCATTCACTTCTCTTATATCCGAGAATATGTTTATAGCTATGAACAGCACATTTTCTTTATTCCCTTTACTGGTACACCTAGGTTGATTACAGATCTTGGTTGTTATGAATACTGCTGCCATTAACACGGATGTTCATGTTGAATCATATTCCTTCAATATGTATCCAAGTTATTGTAAAGGTCAATAAAATATATGGGTTTTTTTGGTATTTTGTAAATCTCCATTCTGAGCTCCATATGGCTTGCACTAGTTTACAATTGCCGCACAACTAAACGCAGTTCCTGATTTATTTCAACCTCTCCAGCATTTGTGTTTATTTGTTTGAGTGGTTATAAATATTCTGATGTGTAAGATTGGAGCTCAGTAACTTTTTGATATGTGGATAAGAATTTCAAATATTTCATTTATTTATTAGACATTTACATTTGTACTTCATTCTTGATCAGTGTCCTTTTTGGTATTTGATCAATTTTTAAGTTTTATAATTTGTGATTTTTTCCCATTCCAACTATTAACATTAGTTAAAAAATTATTACATTTGTGAACAATTTACTAAAATCAAGTGATTGTACATTTATAACACTGGTTTTTTGTTTGTTTGTTTGTTTACAGGAAGATCTTTGATTCATGTTGAGTGGATGTTTGTGAGTAGGTGGAGCTGTTGTATACATTCCTGTGTGTGTATGTATGTGTGTGGGGGGGGAGTGTACATGTATTATTGAAATCACAGATACAGATGATGAGCGCTGTTCTGAACTTGTGTCCTTTTTCTGAGATATATATTGTGGTGTTTCTTTGTTGGTGGTAGGCTCCGACTGCTTGCCTTTGCCTGATGTGCACTTTCCAGCTCAATTTTTCAATAAAAGCTTCTTATTGAGCATATAGGGATCTGGTATTACTTTGTCTTTATTCTGCCATCAGTGATCATATTTTCCTCTTCAAAAATTAACAATTAATATAAATTTTATTTCCTGGTTGATTTTCCCCTTTAATTTGCATTTAGAAATATGTATGATAAGACCTTTGAGCTCTGTATTCATGATGAAAAACCATTTTGAAATTTCTTTTTAATTCTCTTGTTACCATCAATATCTTGAATTTTTTTTTAGTTTTAATTTAAAATACCCTCCCTTGTGATTTTGGCAGGAGGAGACAAAAAATTCCTGGTAAAAATGACAGCAGTTTTATTTGTTAAAATATCAGATAATTCATATTTTTGAATATGTCTAGTGGCAAATGAATATATTTGCTCAATAGATTTGCTTGATAAATCCATGCACAAAAATACCACTTGTAGGGACTGGGAAGGTGCCTCAGTAATAGACTGCTTACCTTGCATGCATGAGGCCCTGGGTTGGATTCCTCAGCACCATGTAAAGCAGAAAAGTCCAGAAGGGGTGCTGTGGCTCAAGTAGTAGAGCACTAGCCTTCGGCTGAAAAGCTGAGGGACAGCAACTAGACCCAGAGTTCACCACCAGCAACAAAAAATAAATAAATAAAACTCAAGTCAAAAACATTAATTTCAAATGTTGATTATCATGTTACTTAGGGGCAGGGTGTCAAGACATAGTATACCTCTGTCCCAAAGCTTTAAGAAGGATTTCAACACGTGACAATTACTGAAAAAAAGTAAAAAAAAGAGCTCTGCCTACAACATACAGAATCTGCACTCAAACATAAACAGTTACTAAGAATGGAGTACTTTTTATAATATTTCTTAAGATATTCTATATTAATTATCATATAAATTAACCTTTAAAAACTCCACAGATGGGTCTGAGTCTTAAGGGCCTCTAGCAAAAACCAGAGGAGAGAATCATCAACCCCGATTTTTAAAATTGTTATTGTTAAGATAGTGTACATATGGGTCACTGTTTTGTAAGTCACGTAATGAGTTCATTTCTTATTGGACAGTCTCATCACTTCCTTTGCTCTCTCTTTCTGCTTTTCCCTCCTGTCCCTGTTCACAAGTGGTATAGTTCATTGTCAAATAATATATACAGAGAACCATCGCTGCATTTGTTTCCCTGTTCTCCATGAACTTCTGTGGCTTCCTCACTGCCCATAAATGGATAAAAAAGAACAAAAAAAAAATCTCTCTTGTTTCCAATTCCTGGAATTCATTTCAATATAAACGTCAGTAGTTTTATGAGAGTGTCAGGGTCTGTCCACACATCCCGAACACTTATACTTCAAGCAACAAGTCATAACTCCCACCAGATTCTAAGGTCCAGAAAGGAATTCTTTTCACTTTCCACACAGGAAGAAGCTGAGATTCAGAAAGGTTAAGTAACTGACTGGAAATACTGGGGTGAGCATTGAAGCTCACTCTTATAGCTTACCTAATACAGAAAGTGAGATCTGAAAACCACAGTTTGAAACCAACCTAGATTGGCATATCCATTACATGTTGATCTCCAGATAACCAGTAGACTTGTGTGTTTCAAGTGGTAGAGTTAGAATGCCACTAGTCTTGAATTGGAAACATAAAGGACACTGCCAATATGTTGTTTTTTTTTAACAACCAGTGCTATCCCATACAAAAGCTGACATCACACACAGACACACACACACACACACACACACACACACACACACACACACACTTTAGAAAAGATGTTTGTAATGAAATCCAAATAGTTTATTTTTTATTTTCATATGTTTTAGAATTAGTTTTAGTGAGATTTGACTTGGCAGTCTCTGCTGATGAGCCACAATTTGAAAACTTTTGAAATGACTACCCATATCCGGGCTCATAGAAACATTCTCCTATTTAAGTGCTCCTCCTTTCCAGCAATGATAAATTGTCTTTCCTTGCCCCAGTATCCAATTTGGGACTCAATATCTTAGACTTTCCTGTCTTAATAAGCAGGATTATAGGTGGCAACTACTGTACTGGACGGTATGTGACTTGGGAAAAGTGTTTAAAGTTCACTATTCAGTGGAGGTTGTTAGCACTCACCCATGATCATTCTGTGCTCAGAATTGGGAACATTTTAGGACCAGGAATCCAGGGGAAGCACTGTGTGCTACTTCATATTTTTGATTTACTAACAGATTTCCATCCATTGTTTACTTTAAGCATTGTGTGAAGAGAATGATTGCCTCTAGGAGACAGAAGCACTGCACTAACTGTTGCTCTCAGAACACAGGAGGAGGGAAAAGAATTTCCGAATAAGCCATATAGCCAAGACCCTGAGTTCTTAGAAACTCAGTCTGCCTGTTACCTTCCTTTCAACCTAGAAAGTCAGAGCCTGAAGGGGCTTGTAAGCTCCATTTGCTTTAGGGTTTGACAGTGTGTCTTTCTTTCTTGTTACTTCATTGCATATTAAAAACACCCAACTGCAGGTTTCCATTGTCCTAGTAGATGTTTTGGATTCCAGGACCTTCCTTCTAGGGAACTCTATTCTTAGACCTCATATGCATATATCCACAGAAGTGAGTGATTCACAGACTGTGGAACATAGTTGCTCAATGGTGATCAACTCAGAGTCTCATGCAGGTTGAATTTGGAGCCTTTCTGAGAGGCCTTAGCCTAGGCACTGTGGGCAACATTGGCAGCAATTCCTCAGAGCAATACCACTGACAGCAAGTGAGCCCTGACTAGTCCTTAGTCCTTGACAGTTCTACTTAGGGGTGTGAACAAATGACTAGGCATGTTTAGCCTATTGCACAGTACCCCAAGCACTGAAGTCATTTTAAGCCTAGGAGAAAAATCTCCCTGTGTAAAGCAGTACACATAAGAAGCAGATGATGTGCCACACTCAAACGCTCCAGGAGAAAACAGTGTATTGATGTCTACACAGATAGGAAATAATATTCTGAGGGATGGGAAGGGAAGATTTCAGATATCAGGAAATGGTGGAATTTTTATGATCACAAAATGGAGCTTTTAAACCCAGGCCCAAACTCTAGGTGAGCTTCTTAGAACTTCCCACCTGCTACTCATACCAAATAAAGAGATGTGGTGAAGATCAGGAAAGGACATTGATTAGATTGCAGCCATAACATGACAACAACTTAGCACAACTTCAGAACACTAAGCAATATTCACCAACATTTCTATTCACCCATGTCATTAGGTCTGAGTTGTATCTAGGTGTCTTCAGTGCCTTCAGAACAGGAAGATCTAGGGCAGAGCCCAAGACTGGTCTGGAATTTTGTAAATAAACTAACTTGTTTGATGGAAACTATTTGTACTGTCGTAATGGAAATATAGAGACTGATCACAACACATTTGCACGTTTGTCAATGACCAGTGATTGGGAGGGGAGTATTTAAGATGCTACCCATGTTCTTAGTTGCCTAGTACTACCTTGGATTCCAGAGTCAATCTTGATAAATAGATATAGAAGTTACATGTAGCTTGCTATGCCCAATTCACACCTAGAGAAGCAGATGAGAAATTGCAAGGGTTTGATGCGAAAGCCACACGTTGATCCAAAGCAGAAATCAAAGGATGTGGAGATGAAGCAACTACCTGGGAGGAAAAGGAGAGACAGTTGAAGGTGATGATCACCTAGAGGAGACAGAGAAAGTTTGAAGCCACATTTAGTCCTGTAGATCAAAGTAACCCATCTGAGGTAGAACAGTCTGGCTGTCCAGAGCCACAGAGATGTTGGAAGAGCAGCAGCAAGTGCTCTTGCCCATTTCAAGGGAGCTCCCAGAATGCCAGGGTAAGAACTGGTACCTTCCCAGAGCACTGCTGCTGAGCAGTCCTCAGATCCCTTGCTACCATGATAATTGACGTTGGAGAGAAGCAGTGAGATTTGTAAAAGGTGATTGAAGCTCACTATGTGGAGCCTGTTCTGCAGCATTGTGGAGTGTCGTCTCTCAGGATGCTTAGGGAAAAGATCCCAAAGCCACTGTCAAACATTGCAATCTATTTGGAGTAGATATTTATGGATGGAACATGCCTGAACCCAACATACTGATAATGAGCTGCTAGCAGTAGTTACCTAAAGATTTGACAGCCAAAACTGGAGAGGGAAACACTGAGCTCTGCACCACATCAGTATACCATGCAAATTGCTTCTATCCTAGTACTGGCTACCCAGTTTGCACACCCATGACATTGTTACCCTGATTGTGCCACCTTAATCCCTCACAACTTTTACTCTTTCACTTTCTCTTTTCCTCCTTATCCCTGCTAAACTCTCTGGATACCTGTGTTAACTACTCCAATCCCTGCAAAGCTGTTGCTGCTACACAATTTCTTGGTACTGCAACTTAGCGAATACAGTCACAATTCCCCTTTCCCAGGTATCCTACTCTCTGCTTCTCTGTTCTGCTACCTATAATTCATAACACCATTGTTCCAGCCACCTGATCCCTGACACCCCTGTGGCTGATACCCCTTTCCCTAACATAGCAAGGGTAGAATGGTCGGAGCTAGCTGACATGGGTACTGCTGTCTTCTTGCAGGGATATCGGGACAAGTTATTACTCAGGTATTTAACATGAAGGACTAACTGGAGGTGGAAATGAAAAAAGTTACTCAGAGGTGACTAAAATCTAGAGACATCAACATATCACTGTTTGTTAGGAAAAGAAGGGCCTAAGATGAAAATTGATGAGAAAAGAAAATTTTACAAAGAATACTAGGAATGATGCAATAGGTTTAGCTTATTGTCTTCTACTAGTGATCTGAATTATTTTATGACATAGATATCCAAATGTTTTGCATTTTAAAAATTACATGAAATTGCACATTTACGTGGTATGTATATTAATTTATGGAATAGGTACATATGATCACGTTAATGATATTCAATATTTCATGCTCTATGATATGCTCATGAGTCTGCCTATGTCGATATGAATTGAGCTCTCTATCAATAAATGGCATTTCATTGTCAAATACTAGAAGATTACTAATGTTAGTACCAAAATGAAAGCTAGAACAGGAAAACTGAATAAAGCTACATGTTTGAAGGGAGGGGTCAGTGGTTGTAAGGGTTATGATGAAAGAGAAATTCTTCATCATGCAATCTGGGAAGAATAGAATATATTTTGTTGAATTACTAGATTTTAACCTGAGAAAGCAAAACATTATCTTTATTTTGCTTTTTGGAAACTGTTTAATGATTGGTTTACAATATAATTTTGAAAATTCACTGATGTGAATTATCAGATTATCATTATCCTCAAAGCTGTCTTTAGAGGCAAGAAGATTGTATTCCTTCTCTAATGAATTAATGGAGTAATCTTACTTTGGAATGGACAGATATCATGACACTTGTTCCAAAACAAGAAAGATACTGGAGAAAAAAAGAGGAAGTAGACCCAAGGCTGATGAAATGAGCATATTTCCTGTTAGGACTTAAAAGGATTTTTGTACAAATAATAAGAATTTCATCTTAATTTTATAATTACAAAATCTAGGTGCTACAGGACATCTTTTAAATATAATATTTAATGCTGTTGGATTACTTGAAGAAAAAGTTTCACAGAAAACCTCAAATTCCAGAAAAACTGCAATGCTCCAATAAACACTAAGAAGAAATATAATATAAATATCCAGACGGGTTGTGGGAAAATGGTGAGGTTCTCACAGGCAACCCACTAAGTATCTCTGACCAAAAGAAGATCTAGTGCCACAGCCACCCATTACCTCAAGAGATCCACTCCAATCAAACTTTAAATACCTAAAGTCTTTTTCTACTACAAAAGGACTATGCTAGCAGGCAAACAAGAAAAGGCAAAAGAGAAAAAGTGAATGGGACTCCTGTGGAGCACCTGTACCACATAGGTCTATGCTATGCTGCACTAGGACTTTCTGCAGACTTTTAGCAGAGGAGCACCCAAAAGCTGAAGAAAGTGCTCAATACTATACCTCCCAGTGCCAGGACTCCTCACACCACCACATAGGAGAGAGACCCTTCAGCATCAGCAAAGCCATCCCCCCACCTTGATCTGCTAACACACAGACCCTCTCATTTAGAACCTGCCAACTCCATCTTAGCCACCATTGCAAAGGCTCTGTGGTCCAGCACACCACCAACTACAGACTTGTGAATAACACAACTGGGTCCATGCCCTGGGGGTGGTAATTCTCTGAGGGATCCCAAAGCCCCCTGACACAAGCCCACTTCCAAAAGGGATGGATTACATCAAAACTGAACACAGACATAAGCTCTGTTCCTAAGGCTCCTGTGGCTACCTGGGAAAGCCTGGGAACCCAACTCCAGGCCTATGATAGCAGTCTACAAACCTGAAACCCCCAAAACTGCCTGCCACCAGGCCTGAGAATGGAACTCTAGGTAGCAGGCACCCTCCCCAATCAAAAAGCCATCTGCTCCCAACCAAGCCACAAGGAAAGTGGACTACAGCAAGGCACACAAGGTTCCATCAGGAATCTGCTCTGAGGACTACAGGGAGAATAAACTCCCCTCAAAACCCGAAAAATCCATTCTTTAGTATTTTCTTCTTGTTTTTCTTTTGCGTTGTTAGTTGTAATGTCTGATCATTTGTTGTTCATTTGTATTTCTATGTGTTACTTATGTGTATTGTGATTTAGAATTTGCTATTCCACTTAAAACTTCTGTTTTTCATTATTATTTGGTATCTGCTTCTACTTTACAATTTGCTAATTTGTAAGTTTTTTCTTCTTTCTTTTCTTCTCACTCTCCCTTAACCTCTCTCTCTCTCTCTACCTTACACTATTACTCCATCAGGGCTACCCTGTCTAGTTCTATGCACAAATAAGGCCTCCTTCTATGTGAGTAAACAATAATTACAGGAGTTAACAGAGTAAGCAACTTTTCAATAATATCTGACTGATATTTTTCTAATCTCAGCAAGCCTCCCCAATACACTTTCTTATTTTCATCTTAATCTCTAAGATACTCCCTACATAACCTTTCTTCAAATTCTTTTCAACCTGTTACATTCAGTAACAAGGTATTTATTCTCTTCCTACTACATATACCTCTCCCCTAAGCTGTTCTTACCCCTCTACTATCATTATACCCAAGTTCTCTTTTGAAATTAAATTTATATCTCTCTAATCTTAACCCTTCATTTCTCATTCTAATCCAGCCCATTGATCCTTAATGATTTATATGTGACACAACTTACAGTTGGTTCTATATTTGACTACAAAATTGGTTCCATTTGAGCACTTTGAGTACAAGGGGCCCATCTTGTTAACTCTAAAGAGCAGACTACTTATTAATCAAACCTAGATTGCCTCAAAAGTTACAACTATATGCAATCTCGACCTCAAAGCCAAAATATCCTCTGCAAGCAAAGAAAAAGAGAGCTAAACAGGAAAACACCTCACCTTACCACTGAAACCCTAAGATCTACCCATCTACATGACATCGGGTTGGCTCCGGTCCTAAAAGACTATCCTACTCTTGTAGCAGTGTGGTTCTTGTCTCCAAATGGGCAGAACTAACTGCAGAAACACAAGAAAAATAGCCAATAAACAAATCCCACCACCATCTCCACATAAACAAGCTACATAGCAGTCCCAGTATGACATAGAAGATAATGATCAAGATAGATTAAAAGCATGACTGGTAAACCTGCTGAATGAAAAATTGGAAACCCTACATGGGGTTATCAGAGAGTGCAAAGAGGCCAACCAGAAGTTAATAGATGACTTCATGGCCTCCACAAATAAAAAGGTAAAGGAACTCCAGCAGAGGGAGAAAGAATCTAATGAAAAGATAGGAACCTAGATTATGGAGTGGAAAGAAAAGTCTGATAACCAACTCCAGTAGGTAAGGCAATCTATTCAAGACTTGAAAGAGAACCTTAATAAAGAGCTGGGCACCATTAAGAAAGACCACCAAGAAGGAAAGGGGTTAAACACCAAAGTAGAAAATCTTCAACCTAGAATGGAAGAAGCCGAAGAAAGAATATATGTAGCTGAAGACAGTTTAGACTCCATAGAGAAAGAGCACACCATTTTTCATAACAAAATTAAGCATGACAGATCAATGCAGGAAATACAGGAAACGTTCAGAAAGCTTAATTTGAGAATAATAGGAATACAAGAGGGGCTGGAGAGGGAAGCCAATGCATTAGGAAATGCATTCAGCAAAATCCTAGCAGAGAACTTCCCAAATATACAAAACGACAGGCCCATACACATGCAAAAAGCTTTTAGAAACCCAAATAGACCAGAATAGGACATCCCACCTCTACATTACAATCCATACTGCTCAATAGCGACTAAAGAAAGAATTCTTAAAGCTGCCAGGGAGAAGAGATCAATCATATATAAAGGTAACCCATTCAGAATTACCTCAGATTTCACAGAAGACACTATAAAAGCAAGAATGTCCTGGAAAGAGGTATGCCATGTCCTAAAGTCAAATAACTACCAACCAAGAATAATCTAACCAGCTAACCTCTCATTCACAGCAGAAGGACAAATAAAAACCCTCCATAGCACGTTAAATCTGATGCAATATACCGCTACCAAACCAGCTCTTCAAAAATTCCTAAAAGAGGTTCTACATATAGAAAACCAACTAGAAGAGAATATAGTCAATGAAGTGCTCCACAAACACAGAAATATGTAATCACAAGAACAGCCAAGGCACAGCTTCCCCCCCAAAAAAAAAATTGGATAAAATGGTAGGGACAGACAAACACCTCTGGGTCTTAACCCTCAATATTAATGGTCTTAACTCTCCAATTAAGAGACATATATTGTCCAGTTGGATCAGAAAGCAAGATTCTTCTATCTGCTGTCTTCAAGAGACACACTTTGCCCAAAAAAATAAACATTCTGAAAGTGAAAGGCTGAAATAAAATATATCAAGCAAATGGACCCCATAAACAGGCAGGATTTGCAATCCTAATATCATATAAATAGACTTCAAATTAAAATCAATGAGAACTGATAAAGAAGGTCACTACATACTAATTAAAGGATCTCTTCTTCAGGAGGATATTACGATCCTAAATATCAACTCACCAAATAATAGAGTACCAAAATTTATCTAAGAAACACTACTTTCAATCCAGTCTCACATAGATTCAAAGACATTAGTTGTTGGGGACTTTAACACACCATTCCTTTCAATAGAGAGACCAATCTGGCATAAACTCAAGAGAGAAACCTCGGATCTTAAAATATGCATAGATCAACTAGACTTAACAGATATTTAACGAATATGTCACCTAGCAGCATCAGATTACACCTTCTGATCAGCAGCACATGGGACATTCTCCAAAATAGACATCATTCTAGGCCATTTAGCAAATCTGTCCAAATTTTAAAACATTGAAATTATGCCCTGTATTCTCTCAGACCACAAGGGAATAAAATGAGAATTCAACATCAAAAGCCCCCAAAGGAAATACTGTAAAACATGAAGGCTGAACAACACACTCTTGAATCATCAGTGGAAGGAAGAGATTGGAAAGTAAACACAACTGTTCATGACATTCAACAAAAATGAACACACAAATTACCAGCTTCTCTGGGACACAGAAAGGCAGTACTCAGAGGCAAGTTTATAGCTCTGAGTACCTCCATTAACAAATTGGAGAGATCTGAAACTAAAAATTTAATGAGTCACCTAAAGTTCCTTGAAAAAGAACAAGCTAAACCCAAATTCAGTAGATGGGAACAAATAATTAAAATTAAATCCAAATTAAATAAATTACATTTAAAGAAAACTATTGAAAGAACTGACAAAACAAAGAGTTGATTCTTCGAAAAAATTAATAGAATTGACAGACCCCTACCAAATCTAATCAGAAAAATATAGTACACACCCAAATAGACAGACTCAGAGATTAGAATGGAAACATCACTGTAGAAATAGCCAAGATTCAGGGGCTGAGAAGGTGGCTCAGTGGTAGAGCGCTTGCCTTGCATACTTGAGGCCCTGGGTTAGATTCCTCAGCACCACATAAGCAAAAAGAAAAAAGCCGGAAGTGGCACTGTGGCTCAAGTGGTAGAGAACTAGCCTTGAGCTGAAGAGCTGAGGGACAGCGCCCAGGCCCAGAGTTCAGGCCCCACTACCAGAACCCCCTCCCCCCCCAAAAAAAAAACAAAAAAAGAAATAAACAAGATTAGGATATACTAAGAGAAAACTTCTCAAATCTTTATGCTAGTAAGTTTGAGAATCTTAAAGGTATGGACAAATTTCTAGCAAATATTGACATGCCCAAACTAAACTAAGATGATTTAAACCAACTTAACAGAGTCATATCAAGCATCAAAATAGAAGCAGCAATAAAAGACCTCCAACTTTTCCCAGGTGCCGGTGGCTCACGCCTGTAATCCTAGCTACCAGGAGGCTGAGATCTGAGGATCACAGTTCAAAGCCAGCCTGGGCAGAAATGTCCGTGAGTCTCCAAGAAATCACTAGAAAAAACGGAAGTGGTGCTGTGGCTCAAGCAGTACAGAGCTCACCTTGATCTGAAATGTGCAGGGATAGCGCCCAGGCCCAGAGTTTAAGTCCCATGACCGGCAAAAAAAGAAAAAAAGACCCCCCACCAAAGAAAAGCCTAGGACTAGATGGATTTACATCTGGATTCTACAAAGCCTTCAAGGCAGAACTCACACCAATACTCCTCCATCTCTTCAATGAAATTAAAAGTAAAACATACCTACTACACTCTTTTTATGAATTCACATAATCCTCCTCCTAAAACCAGGGACTCATCAAAGAAAGAGCACTATACACCCATTCCTTTCATGAATTTCGATGCAAAATTTCTCAATAAAATCTTGGCCAATCAACTTCAAAAACTCATCAAAAAAAATCATACACTGAGATCAAACAGGATTCATTTCAGTGATGCAAACTGGTTGAAAATAAACAAAACGATATAATTCATCTCATCAACAAGAGCAAGAAATAGAACCACATGATTATCTCAATAGATGTGGAAAAAACTTTTACAAGATCCAACACTTATGATGAAGGCTCTGGATAAACTAGGAATCCATGGAAAATTCCTCAATACAATAAACGCTGTATATGACAAACCTACAGCCAGCATTAGACTTAATGGCAAAAGATAAGACCATTTCCTCTAAAATCCAGGAACATGACAAGGATGTCCACTCCCTTCAGTCCTCTTCAAACTAGTATTAGAATGCCTAGCTAGGGTAATAAGAGAAGACGCTGACATAAAGGGTATCCAAATAGGGGGAAATGAAGTACAACTCTTCCTCTTTGCAGAAGATATGATCTTGCATTTACAGAAACATATAGATTCAACTCCTAATTACTTGAGCTGATCAGAAACGTTGGCAAAAAAGAAAGGTATAAAATTAACCCTCAGAAATCAATAGCTTTCCTGTATTTCAACAATGAGAAGAGGGCAGGTGAAATTAGGAAAGCAACCCCTTTTACAATAGTCCCACAAAAGAATAAAATACTTAGGAGTTAAGTTAACCAAATGGATGAAGGACCTCTATAACAAAAACTTTAAAAACTTAAAAAAAAAGATTTAAAGGAGAACTAAGCAAGTGGAAAAACCTCCCATGCTCCTGGATTGGGAAGATTAACATCGTGAAAATGGCAATACTGCCCAAGGCTACCTACAAATTCATTGCAATACCTATCAATATCCCAACTTCATTCTTCAAAGAAATAGAGGAAGCAATCCAAAAATTCATATGGAACAATAAAAAACCCTAAATAGCAAAAACAATCCTTAGTTGAAAGAGCAGCACTGGAGGAATATCAATTCAAAATTTCAAAACTCTAATAAAAAGCCATAGTAATCAAAATAGCTTGGTCCTGGCACAAGAACAGACTCTAGGATGAATTGTTTAGGACTGAAGACCCAGAAATGAACCCACAGATCTATAGCTACCCAACCTTTGATAAGGGTGCTAAAGAAATTGAATGGGGGCTGGGAAGGTGTCTCAGTGGTAGAGTGCTTGCCTTGCATGCATGAGGCCCTGGGTTCTATTCCTCAGCACCACATAAGCAGAAAAAAAAGCCAGAAGTGGTGTTGTGGTTCAAGTGGTAGAGCTCTAGCCTTGAGCTGAAGAGCTGAGGGACAGCACCCAGGCCCTTAGTTCAGGCCCACAATCGGACTCCCCCCCCCCAAAAAGAAGTTGAATGGAAAGAAAAAACAGCTTTTTCAGTAAATGGTGTTGGTAAAATTGGTTAAAAACTTGTAGAAAACTAAAGATAGGACCGTATCTAACACCCTGCACCAGAATCAACTCCAAATGGATCAAAGACCTCTAAAGAAAAGCAGAGTCCATGAAAACATGACAGGAAGGAATAGGAGAAACTCTAGGGTTCTTTGGCACAAGCCAAAATTTTCTTAATAGAGACCCAGAAGCACAAAAAATCAAAGAAAAGTTAGGCAAATGGTATTGCATGAAACTGCAGAGCTTCTGCAAGGCAAAAGACATGGCTCGCAAGATCAACAGAAATCCCACGGACTGGGGGGAAAATCTTCACTAGCCAAACAATGGACAAGGGTCTCATGTCTAAAATATACTTAGAACTCAAAAAACTAAATCTCCTAAAAACAAATCCTCAAACAACTGCCCAATTAACAAATGGGCTAAATACTTAAAGAGAGACTACTCTGAAAAGGAAATAAGAATAGCCAATAGACACATGATGTAATGCTTAGCTCCTCTAGCCATAAAAGAAATACAAATATAGATAACACTGAGATTCCACTTCATCCCAGTTAGAATGGCTATAATCAGGAAATTTAGTAACAGATGCTGGAGGCCATGTGGCTAGAAGAGAACCATACTGCATTGTTGGTGGGAGTATAAACTTGTTGAACCACGCTGGAAAGCAGTATAGAGGTTCCTCAAAAGACTCCACATTGCACGGCGCTGGTGGCTCACGCCTGTAATCCTACCTACTGAGGCTGAGATCTGAGGATTGTGGTTCAAAGCCAGCCCGTGCAGGAAAGACCATGAGAATCCTATCTCCAATAAACCACTAGAAAACTGGAAGTGGAGCTGTAGTTCAAGTGGTAGAGCGCTCACCTTGAGCTGAAGAGTTGAGGGACAGAGCCAAGGCCAAGAGTTCAAGCCTCACAACCGACAAAAAAAAAAAAAATACTCCACATAGAGCTCCATTATGGCCCAGCAATCCCACTTTTGGGATTTTACCAAAATAATCGCAAACAGGGTAATACCAAAGCTACCAGCACAATCATGTTTATCACAGCATTATTTACCATAGCTAAGATAGGGAACCAACCCAAATGCCCCTCAGTATATGAATGGATCAAGAAAATGTGTTATAAATATATACAATGAAATTCTATGCCTCCATCAGAAAGAAGGACATTGCCTCATTTGTTAGGAATTGGAAAGACTTGGAAAAAATTATATTAACTGAAGTAAGCCAGGCCCAAAGAAACATAGTTTCCATGGTTTCCCTTGTTTGCAATTACTAGCACAGGTCTAGAACAAGCAGAGAAGTTCAAAGGCTATGTACACACGAACACATGAGATAATAGGAAGGAAAATGTACCCCAAGACAGGGACACAGTGGTTTTTTCTATATTGCTAGTGTTTTATAATGTACTTAAAATGCACTATGTGAATCTTTTGTTTCTTCTGTATGTTTTTCCCCGCCCGTGTAACTCCTGTTTTCACTGGATCTGATACTCGTGTTCTGCACTTGTATATACATTTTTGTAATTTGGGGAGTGGCAAGTATATTGGGGAACGTTTAAATGAGGATGCAGGCTGATCCATTGTAATGACAAGATGTACAGGACACTATGTTAAAAAACGAACTTTACAATGCAGGGTGGGGAGGTCAGGAGGTGTTTGGGAGGGGGGAGGGAAGTGATGGTAGAGGCAAAACAAAGGAAGAGTTAAATGCTTGCTATGAAATGTACTCATTACCGTACTTATGTACCTGTAACCCCTCTCTACAACATTTTTATTATATGTATATATATATATATGTATATATATATATATTCGTATATATATATATGTATAGACATACATTTTTTTTAAAGAAAATGAACTTTACAACTTCAGCGGGGGAGGGGTTTAGTTATAGAGGTGGGAGGGAAGGAGTGGTAGGGGGAAAACAAAGGAGGAGGCAACAATGCTCAATAGGAAAAGCACTCATTGCCTTGTTCATGTAAATGTAACCCCTATGTACAGCATTTTTACAGTAAAAAACTTAAAAAATTAATTCATGAGTCAAAGCAAGCCCTAGCAGGAAAGTCTGTCAGATACTGATCTCCAACTAACCACGAGAAAACAGGGAGTGGCACTGTGGCTCAAGTGGTAGAGAGCTTGGCTCGAGCTGAAATTCAACCCAACAACCAACAAAAAGAAAAAAAATGAAAGCACCAAACAACCTGAAGTTGTTGTCCAGAATAATGAGTGTGGCATAATGGAATTACATGACTTAGTCACTTGCAACCTAGTTTACCAGGGGAGATGGTGGGTGATTTGTGTGTGTACCAAAACCTGCAAAATTATTTTGCTCTTTCCCAAGGAGGGAGGAAGGGAGGAATGGAGGAGGGGAGGAGAAGTTTGTTTGGCCTTGACTTTTGGTTCAGTGATTGCCTTCTGGAGTCAAGTTCAGAGAAATTCCACTTGTAATCCTACTTACATACCGGGCAAAGAAGTCATTCCATGGAAGTGGTCTGTGTCGTGTCCTTGGCCAGGTCCCAACCACCACTGGGTAATCCAAGTCCCAATTCAGGACCAAGATGCCTTGAAAACAACTGATCCACTGGGCAGGAGGACCTAACCACGGCCAGAAAAGACAGAAAGTACCATGCTGAGGGCAGCACCGGAGATCTAGACTGGGCAGAGATTTTTTTGTGATTCTCATTTTGTATTACCACTTTGATTCTACAAAATAAACTATGGATTTTAACTTTCTTCCCTCCCTTTGGATAAAACTCACAAAAACCTTGTCTTTAGCTTTTAAGACACTTAACTCTTAGGTCTGGCCAATCATTTCCAGGATAGTGAATTACTTAATTGTATTTTGAACGCATAAAACATGCATATAAAACTAGCATATTTCGATCTTATGAGAAAACAGCCTTGTTCTTCTCTGGTGTTATGACTAGTGTGATAATGCTCACTCAGGTTTATATCATTGTGCAATCATTGTTCCATTTTTTTTCAGTAAACAGTTTTTCAGGACAGGAGAGCAGTGAGGGGAGAATATGGGATGAATAATTTATCTGTACTTCTTGTGGCCTGGGAAGAGCTTCTCAGAATGTTTGCAAGAGGAAATAGAACTCCATATAGACCGAATATAGAAAAAGATACACACCTTCAGTGCCACAGAAGGACAAATAAGAAAACTCATCCAGGCTCAGAGAAAAGCAACATGATGGGTTGTTTAGGTGCGTGAAAATTTGTGGATTGTCTTTCTTACCATAGAGAGATCATTCAATGCTGGCATTTACAATATGTTCCTGGACTCATATCTGTTTAGGTCTGTTTCCTCTGAAGCATCTTTGATAGTGACAGAAAGGAGAATCTAACAATGGCACCTAGTTATGTTCTCTGAACGAGATTTTATCTCTTTCCCGAAACAAGTTAGGGTTTTAATGAATGACTTGGATTTCCTGAGAGAAATTCATGTGTATTTCTTGTTTCCATTAAAGTTATCAAATGAATAACCTTAAATTTGAAAGATTTTATTATAACAAATATGAGATAATGATTTTTATGTTACTAGGATGCACCCAGTTTCCTTTTAGATAGAAAATATTTGGCTGGCTTCCAACTACAATCTTTGCATCTCAGCCTCCAGAGTACCTAGGGATGTAGGCATCAGTCACCTCTCCAGGCTGAGACAAATATTTTTGGTAAGGAAAATCACTATGATATGGAACATGAGGCATGAAGAATGTAGACTAAAAAGGAATATTTTGAAAGCATTAACAAAACTGAACTTATCACAAACTTACTGTCTTCAGTGAGGAGAAAAATGAGAAAGAAGTTACAGAGGTAGACAATTGGAGACTAAAGAGAAGTTAGTGAATATTTCTTTGTTATCAGAGCTACTAAATATTTCTTTTTAGAAAAATTCAGCTTGATATAGTGGTACATGCCTACAATTCTAACTACTTAAGAGCTAGACAGTGGAAAGTATAGGAGGTTTGCTGTTTGTATGGTAAAAATGTGATACAGATACTTCAATATTTAAAACAAACTGGTGCCACATGTTTATAAGAGGCAAAAGTAGGAGGATAATGGTTTGAGGCCAGTGTAGGCACTTAATAAGAAACTATCTGAAAAGAAATCTAAAGCTCAACAAAGTGCTAGGTGTAAGGATCAAGAGCAATTATCCAGGAAGTTTGAGACCCTGAGTTCAATCCCTTCTCCTGAAAAAAAAAAGAGACAAGAAAAAGGAAAAAGATTATGATACAATTTTCAAGATATTGTCTATGCATTGTTTGGCTACAATTTCCTTCTTCAATTGCCTTAAAAGTTTTGTGAAGTCATTTACACAGATGAATACAGGTAAAAATATTGGTGTTTTCAAGAAATAAAGAATATGCCTTTTGTAAAGTTTTCTGCACAGAACATGAAATAAAAATTCCATGAATTCTGAAGTTCTTTATGCATTTTTGAAAATTATTATTGGAAGAATCAAGATGGTGAAATTATTTACATTCCTTACATTCCAGAAAACATTATCTGAACACATTTGAGAAGAATTTCTATAACATTCTTGTAATGTATGGGTTTTGGATGTGCTTATTTGCCTTCTCTCTGTATCTTCTTAATTGGGTTATTTATTGTCTTATCCGTGTGTTTAAGAATCCTTTATATATATAAATAAAAGCTATTTGTGAAGAACTTTATATTTTTCTTCATTATATTAGCAAAAATGCTTGCTATGTGTTTGAATACAAATGGATGACATCTTTTCCTGACTTCAGAAGAACTGGGAATATTTTCATTCTAATGCAGTACTCTTTATCAGGTCAAGAAAGTTCCCGTATAATAATTTTGACAAAATTCACCACTCTGCTATTTTGAAAAGTGCAGATTTATTATAGGGTCACAGCAGGGAATTGTCCTGTGACCTGTCTCCTCTGCAGGCATGGAACCCTTATTTGCAAACTGTTGATCATACTAGAAGTAATTTTTGCTTGTAGGACTATCACATTTTTGGCCTATGTACTCAGGATGTTTTGCCAGGAAACAAATCCACACATAGAAATTAGATCATCACAACTCTTTAAATTGGCATTAGCAATACATATTTGTATTCTTGATGTGCAATATCACAAATTGTGTTTGTGACAGAATAAATATAAGTGTATCACCTAGAATCTGGGTATGGTTAGTAAACTTTTTGAGAATTTTCTCATACTTTCAGAACTTTCATAAACATAAATAAGACAAACCAAATGAGGTGGTTTATACCTATTATCCTAGCTACTTTGAAAATGGAAATATGGATAGTCACTGTTCAAGGTCAAGCTGGAAGACACACAAGAGACCTTCTTCTCAAACAATAAAAGCTGGGTGTGACAATGTGTGGCTGTCATCCTACCTATGTTGGACATACAACTAGGAAGTTCACTATCCAGGTATCCTAGGAATAAACAAATGCAAGGTTCTATCTCAAAAATAATCGAAGCAAAAATTGCTGGATGTGGCATGAATCAAGTGGTATGGTGCCTGCTTGGCAAATGCCAGGCTCTGAATTTGAATCCAAGTATTTACCAAAAAATTAAAAGTAAACAATATGAAATAATTCTCTAAACTTCTCACTTAGTGTAATTATCATATGTATTCTCCAAATAAACTTGTAGTGAAGGCAGAGAATTAAATAATCCAGATCAATATAAAACTCCAGAATCATAGAATGGCTAAGATTCAGCTTTGAGAACATTCAATGTCTGGATCTTACTGTTCTTAGATCCACAATCTTATAGGAAAAGAAAAGAATGTATATGTACAATACATTTATTTACTCTCTTCATCCAGTTTCACATATCGAAATTCTATCTCAAATGTAATGTTGTAGAAATGGGCCTTTGTGTGTACATGGATAGTAATTAAGTCATGCAAGCAAAACTTCATGAATTGGGTTTAAATAAACAACACCAAATAAATTTCACTCCTGAACTTTAAAACAGGGCCTCACTCAGAAATAAAAAAATCCTGACTATGCTAGCATTGTAATCTTGGACCTACAGGCTCCAGAATGGAGAAATAAATTTGTTGTTTATAAGCAATTCAGTGTCTGGTAATTTGTCACCATACATCAAAAGGACTGACAGTAAACCAGCTGAAAAGGACTGTTGTGGTTTTTTTCTTTCTTTCTTTCCTTCTTTCTTTCTTTCTTTCTTTCTTTCTTTCTTTCTTTCTTTCTTTCTTTCTTTCTTTCTTTCTTTCTTTCTTTCTTTCTTTCTTTCTTTCTTTCTTTCTTTCTTCCTTTCTTTCTTTTGGTTGTGCGGCCTCAAATCTGGGCCAGGGCACTGTCCCCCAGTTCTTCAGCTGTAGACCAACGCTCTACCACTTAAGTCTAGGCCCCAAATCCAGCCTTTTCTGATTATGTGGTGCTGAGGAATTGAACCCAGGGCCTCATGCTTGCAAGGCAATCACTCTACCACTGAGACACCTTCCCAGCGCCACTTTCTCTATTTTATTTTTCCATCTTTCCAGAGTCCTTCTGATATTGAAAAATGCTAAAGCTCCATACAGAAACGTTTAAAAGTTCCCTTTTGTCCAATTCTAACTTCACCAATTTTGGAGTGTAAGTAAGGAATGACATCAAGTACCCGAGAGACCTAAGACAGGGCACTTCATCGTCTTCCGCTTTGCTCATCAGCACCTAGTTCAAATTTACACTATATAAACAAATCAACTAATGGTAGTTATAATAAATTTTAAAATGCATACCCTGAAAACACTTTATGAACACTCTTGCACTGTAGTCTCATGAGCTTCCATGTCCAAAATAGGAAACTGATTTTTAAAAAGAGGTTACAAAACTGGTATATTGGTTCATTTAAACTCAGACTGATCTATAATCATACTTAGGCTAACATACTATGTGCACTTATTTTTCTGCTCACAGAAAACTTTTCAAGTTCTACACTCTTATATGCTACCATGATATCTTTATCCTGGGTGCTTTACTGGTGCCCCCATGTCATATAAGCTGAAGTTGATATATCTGTTCCCACTCAGATAAAACAGCTGAGAATTGAGCAACGGTACTTTTAAAATCTCCCATGCAGTAATAATGTGAAATTAAGAGTATGAAATCCTGGGCTAGAGAATAAAACTTGTAGACAGGCACCAGTGGCTCAAGCATGTAATCGTTCAAAGCCAGCCCAACCAGGAAAGTTCATGAGATTCTTATCTCCAATAAACCACTAGAAAACGGAAGTGGCATTGTGGCTGAAGTGGTAGAGCCCTCGCCTTGAGCTGAAGAGCACATGGAAAGCCCCCAAGCCCAGAGTTCAACCCCATGACCAACCAAAAAATAAAATAAAAGAGGAAGAGAATAAAACTTCTATGATGATGCCAGGCCTACCTCACAAATTTTTCTTGGTCTCTTCCTTCCTTCATTTTCATTGCTGGGGATTGAACCCTGGGCCCTGTGCATATTAAGAAAGTGCCATAACACCAAGCTATATGGCCATTTCCATCTCTCCAATTTCACTCTCCAACTCACCTTGTTCCTGATACCTTACATTCCTTGGTCATAATATTTGGAGAATACTGAACTTCCTAAGTTTTTCATCATTTTACAGAATATTTGTTTTCTCCCTTCCTATGTATCAAGACACTGTGCAGGAAGGATTCTTTTCAACTCCCCAGGCAGAGTTCATATATCATTACATTTATAATAACAACTCACTTAAATAATTGCTTGTCTTCTTCAGACTATTAATAGACCCATGTTGAATCCTAGCTTTTATGTAAACAGGAATAGAATTCTTCTTGTGTTATTTTACTCTTTTTGACTTGGTCAAATTTTCCTGATTTTGTAGGAAAGGTTTTTCTGCAATAATAATTTTCAGGACATTTCTGCATATTGTGTATAATAAAATTAAGAGATTTCTAGCCAAAGCAAACAACTGAGAATTCTAGAGCTTAATGAATGTACTCTGGATTCCTGTGAACTTGGCACTGCATTTGGCATCTTGGTATTGCAAAAATAGACAATCTATATTGAAAGTTGCTGTCTTTTTGGTTTCCCCTTTTCAGCCATATGAAGCATTTAAGGTGTATAGCAAGTAAACTGTGGGAGTATGAGCTGGTAATCTTTTAAAAATATTTTTATTGTAAAATATTTTATAGAGGGGTTACAGTTACATGAGTAAGGTAATGAGTACATTTCCCATTGAGCATTGTTACTCCACCCTTTGTTTTCCTCCTACATTCCTCTCTCTCCTTACTTCCCTAACTCTTCCTTCTCTGTATCCCAAAATTGTGAAGTTCATTTTCAACATAGTGTATTGTACATCTCATTGTTACAATTGGTCAACCACTATCCTTGTTTCAGCATTTTGTTATCCTTTCCCTCCCCAAATTAGAAAAATGTATATAAAAGATGCAGGGAACTGGAATCAAATACAGTGACAACAGAGGATATATGAGTTGGTAATCTTTAGCCTTCAAATTCCAAAACAAAAATAAGCAATGAAAGATCAAATTTGTTCATAAGGGTAATCTCTGCCTTCCAAAAGATGCTCTGATTCTTCCATTAAAATAAGATCCTGTTCCAGGCTGAAATGCAGATACCCGTGGAAATGATGACATTAAGTTGCTATTATTTAAATATGGCTTCCTATTAATGAAATACCATGGAAAAGGTTTTTACAAAAACTGGATGATAGTAAGAGTCATTTCAGACAAAGTTTATAGTGGGTAAGGTGGGTAAAAGTTACAAAATTGGAACTACATGCTGGGAAAAAGAATAAATTCACAGGGAGGAGTAACTTACTGTTTTAGATGAGCCAAGTTAAGATGGATCATTATGTAAGAAGAAAGTTTGTATTTGGTTCTTTCTAACTCGCAGATATTTTCTATAAAAAATGAATACTAGAGTGAAAAATCCAAAAGAACTTTGATGATACATATAATATTTTGGAGACAACAAAGATTTTCAGTAATAAAAACAGTTGAATTAATTATGGAATTTATAAACACTGGACTCTCATGTAATCATTATAAGTGATGCTCTTAGAACAGTATGAAATTTCTAAGGATGTTATTGGGTAGGAAATATATGCATGATACAATGAGATGAAAAGTCAAAGTATAAAGTAGGCTCACACCTGTAATCCTACCTTATCACAAGGGTGAGATTGAGGATCATGGTTCAAAGCCAGCTCCCAGAGAAAGTCCATTCAACTACCAAAATGCCAGAAGTGGAACTGTGGCTAGCACTGAGGTGGAAAAAACACAGAGAACAATGTTCAGGCCCTGAATTCAAACTCCAGTTTTGGCAACAAACAAATGAATAATCAAACAGATATATGAACCCAAATTGTAGGCATATATATAAATATAAATATATGCATATATGCAAGGCAGAGGAGTATAACCATGATGTTCCAGTGTTCACATTGTGGAGATCCAGGATGGGAACAGCACAAAAATTTACTTAATGGAAATTAAAAGTGACAATATGTTGGAAATGATCTGTTCAACTTGGGCGGTGGGATTAAGAAAGCCAGGGAAAGAGGAAGAAAATGAGAGAGGGTGTAACAAGTTACACAAGAAATGTTATAACTGCTTTACTTATGTAAGTGTAACCCATCTGTGCATAACCTTGACAATAATATTAAAATTACAAAAAACAAAACAAAGCTTTTATTTATGATATTATATTTAAAAGTATATTTTAAAAGAATTATAGGCATGTTTTAAATTTCTAATGCATTGTCCAACTCTACTGGATTATACTGGAATATTGGAAGAATTACTTACACATGAGTCCATGAGTGAGGACCCCAGTAAAAATTCCACAAAGAAATGAAACCTGGACCAAAGGGTGCTAATCATAATACCTTACTTCTGTAGCAAATCACACAATCTCCCAAATCCTAATTTAATCATGATGATGAACCAAAGTCTCCATTTGTAGAAATACATACTTGCAACAAGGATGGAAAAGGCACCAAGAGCCAAAGTAATGATACAATTTTAAGAAAGATTACATAATAAAGGAATGAGTCCCACAAGTTTCCAACTCTAAATCTGGGAAAGTCAGTTATCTTTGTCATGCTAATAAAAAAGCACAAATAAAAGCTCACTGTGGGAATCAAAAAGATTGAGAACAGGTGTTCATTGTGACAGCAAATTACTATGTCTCTCTTTCCTTGTCTTATTCCCAACTCATTCTTGAATTCTGAAGGTCAGATTCTGGGGAGCCAGTTCTCTTAGCTCCAGAAATTAACAAAAGGGTGGTGGGAGATACACAGTTCATGGATTCTCTTTTTTTATTAAGCTTACTGAGTAATAATGGGAATATAAAACACAAGAAAGTCTTAAGTTTTCCACTAATTTTTAAAATGCCTGCTGTAAGAAGAATCAAAATTAATGAAAAAAACAACTCAGACCAAGGGTATTTCCTATTACGTCCTGCAATGTTTTCAGGGTGTCTGCTTTGATAAATTTGGAGTTGATTGAATGACATTGTCCCATTTGTTAGGAAATGGAAAGACTTGGAAAAAAATTATATTAAGTAAAGTAAGCCAGGCCCAAAGAAACATAGGTCCCATGGTTTCCCTTATTTGCAATAACTAGTACATGTCTCAGACAAGCAGAAATGGTCAGATAAGTTGATGTTAGGTGAAATGAATCCAAGATAAGTACTCAAATGCTTTTTCTTTCTTATTATTGTTTCTAACATAATTAAGATGATTCCTTTGTTGCTTTGTATATCCCCTCCCCTGGTACAATACCTGTTTCACTGTATTTGATGTTGGTATAGTATGTGGAGGGGAAGGGAAAAAATTGTTTATTAGGTTTACAAGTGGACTCATTGCAACAATGAGATGTACAAGACGTTATGTCGAAAAACGACCTTTACAACTTTGGCGCAAGGGGAGGCATAGGGGTGGGGAAGGCGGAGATGAGAAGGGATCATAAGGGGAAACAAAGGAGAAGGCAACAGTGCTTGATAAGAAATGAACTCATTACCTTGCTCATGTAATTGTAAAACCTCTGTACGGTATGTTCGCAATAAAAAATGTAAAAAAAAAAAACCCTCAGAAACCATATAAAGATATTTGTGGTGTACTGATACTAGGCAAAATTAAAATGTCATGTGTAAATACCAAATGACATTTACAAGCACAGACCCTAATTCTTCTGTGAGCTAACGTGATAATTACACATTTATACTTTCCAACAAAATCACCATTGAGAATACCACAGCCAATTCCAATCACAGAAGCAATGCTGCAAATAATTGCTAAATTTTTCATCTATTCATTCCTAGAGTTGAGAGAGTTGATTCTGCTGACGTTGACTGTTTGATCCTCTTCCTCCTCATAAATAAATGTGCCTATGTAGAACAATTTATATCTATATCTTAACTTGATGGGTTTCTAGAATTTCTGGTCTGATCTTCAGTCTGAGTACCAGCTATGGAGCATATGTAGTTTAGGAAGATGGACTATTTCTTAACAAGCAGAAACACACTCTAAAACAGTTTTAACAGAAACATCTTTGATAATGGAAATATTCTATATATGCGTTGTCTAACAGACTAGCCACTGGCAATATGTGGCTACAGAATCTCAAACGTTAATAGTGTGTGAGAAATTAATCCTTCCAATTTCAGTTAAATGGAATTTTAAATAATGAGATTCATCTACTCTTTTAACTGGACAGTGCAGTTTTCAAATAAGGAAGCTGAAGTTGTCACAAAGATGGTGATAATATATATCCAAGTGAAGAAGATTCTATTGGATACTAACTGCATGCCTCTGAATTATCTGAGATTTTATTTTTTATAGAATTCAGTCATCACTCACCTAGTTTGACAGCTGGGAAGAAAGGGGTAGGAGATATACATAAGCTACTTGGGTTACTGAAAATTGTTCCTTGAAGATGAGGATTGTGCATGAATCTTTTCTATATTTAGCAGACAGCAAAGTGTGTAGAATCCTGTAGGAGGTAGAAATATAATGTTTGTTTTTCATTATGTCAAAGAGGTGCTCTGTTTATGAAAATGGGAGAGAAGTGAGACAGGCGAATTCTATAAATATACAAAAAATATATACAAAATTTGCTACATTCTATTCCATGATAGGCCCTGGAATGAACTTTGGTTCTTTGCACATACTATAGATATTTACACACTAAAAAACAGAAATGTAATCCTTTAATACTGTTAAAATACATAGACTATCTTCTTAAAATATATTCGTGGACCTATTTTTTCCTTAATTTCTTCCACACCTGCATTAAGAAATGTCTCTAAAAGAAAAACTTCTAGGTGTGTAAAATTTGAACTCCATCTATTTCTTTTGTTGAATTGTACTCTAGATAGGATTGAAATCCCTATTTCATCTTAAGGCTTAGAGCTAGAAAAAGAATAAGTATTCTCGACAAATTGTCAAGCCTCACTTTTAAGGAGAGCTATGTACGTATTAGGAGAAATATGTATCTGTCTTGGTAGCTAGGAACCTTCAAGAAACAAAAGAAAAAGAATAATTTCATGGCAGTCTCATGTATTTGCATACCTTCAAGTGAACACTAGCTGCTCTATATTCTATAGTATATTTGCAAGAATATTTTCATAAGCTATTTCTAAGCTATTGTCATCCTCCAGAGTAAAGTTCATGTATGCCTATGTCTCATTATATAGATTGTAGTTGCTCAAAGTCAGAACCTATTGTTTGGATAGGTTTCACATGGCTATCTTTGCTTCACTCCATGTCACTGAGGGCTGGAAGATTCACTTCAAATATATAAATACACACACATACCCACACATATCTGACTGGCTTTCACTATTGTCGTACAAATTAACTCCTTTTTGCCTCTAACTCAAGAGTATCATAAATCTTCTAGCATACACGAAAATGTGACAAGTTCATTATTAACTTGCAAGTAGGTTATATCTCTAGCTTCACACAATTCTAAATACTCATATGAACAAAAATATATATCTAGAGTTTTGGTTTGCTTTTATATTACAAAGCTCTCAATTTTCACCTTATTTTCCTGGAAGAGGCACCAGTGCTCGATAGGTAATGTACTCATTACCTTATTCATGTAACTGTAACACCTGTACAGTATTTTTACAATCAAAAACGTACAAAAAGGAAAAAATGGGAAATTGGATGTCACGTATTTCCATTAGAACTAACTAAATATAGGGGCTTTAAGTTTCTACAGGATTTAAGGACCAAGTAAGTTTTGGATATGCCCCAAAGCCATTACTAAAAGCTGAGGGAGAGAGATCTAAAAGTGGAAGTAGATAGGTGACCAGAGCATAATTTTGTATCTTTAGTTCACTGTTACAATAACAGGGGTACAAATCAACATGATGGTTTGTAGATACAGGACCAGAAGACGTACTGGAAACTGACATCCGAGTAGGGTCATTCATTGTGGGAAAACACAAATCAGGAGGCAAGAAAGGATGCAATCAACCGTGTCCATGAAACAACACAGAACGGTATAAAGTCAAAGTGTTAACCAGCCCATGAAGAAGGTGTTTAACATCACTAATCACCAGAAAGTGTTAGTCAAAATAATGAAGAAAATTACCGCTTCATATGAATTAGGCAGGATAACTACAAGAAAAGAAAAGAACAATGTTGACAAAAGTGTGGTAAAATTGGAACCCCTCTATGGGAACCAGTAGAGCATCTCTTCAAACAATTTAAAACAGGATTATTCATACTTGTCATCTTAACCACTCAGGACAGGGGCTGAAATAAAAGGATAGTGGTTCAAAGCCAGCCTGGGCAGAAAATGGGAAGTGGATCTGTGGTTTAAAGTGGTAAACCACTAGCCTTGAGGAAAAGTTCACAGACAGTGGCCCTGACCTGAGTTCAAGCCCCATGACAGAAAATAAAAAAAGAAGAAAAGAGAATTTTCATATGATCCAATTATTCCATTTCTGGGTATATACTCTAAAGATCTAAAAGCAAGGTCTGGAAGAGATCCTTGTACTCTCATATTCATTTTGTACAATACTCAAAACCTGGAGGCAATCCAAGTGGCCATCAACTAATGAATAGCTAAGGCAAATGTGGTTTATACCCACAGAAGTATATTATTTCAACTTTAAATAGAATTATGTTTTGACAACTGCTATATTAAGCATGAATCTTTGGGACACTTTGCTAAGTGAAATAAGCCAGTCATAAAAAGATCTAATATTACATGTTTCTACTTATATCAGTTATATAGAACAGTCAAATTGATAGAGACAGGAAGTAAAATCGTACTTGATGCATATCTTGAAGAAGAGGAGAGCGGAAAATTGTTTTACTGAATATACAATTTGAATCTTGGAGGATGAAAAGTGTGAACACTGATCTTATACAATATTGTAAATGTACTTACTACAACTATGCTGTATTCTTAAAATGATTAAAATAAAAAAAAAAAAAAACCTGGGAGAGGAGAAGGAGAATGATGAAGAGGTAAGTATAATCAAGGGACATTGTATGCCTATGTAGATATATCAAAATGAAATACACTTATTTAACTAGGTAAAGCTAATACAGAGTTTAAAAAAGATAATACATTTTAAGTTGTTGCATTTGAGCACAATTATTGAAAAAAAGAGAAAAACAACAACAGGCTGGGAAACAATTTAAATTGTCAGCATTCTATAAACCTGTGTTCAAAACTATATCTCATTTAAGTGTGTGAGGGTTTTTTTTGGGGGGGGGGTCTCTGGTCGTGGTTCCTGAACTCTGGGCCTGGGCACTGTCCCTCAGCATTTCAGCTCAAGGCTAGTGCTCTACCACTTGAGCCACAGCACTGCTTCTGGCTTTTTTCTTTTTGCTTCTGTGGTCCTGGGGAATCAAACCGAGGGCCTCATGCATACAAGACAAGCACTCTACCACTGAGCCACCTTCCCAGCCCCTGTGAGGTTGTTTTTTAAACATGTTTTTATTAGTATTATCTTTAAGTAGTTGTACAAACAAGTTCCCATTCTGCACAACAGTATATGAATATGATGTATCTGACAACATATTCACCCATCCCTCTCAACGCAACCCTTCTCCCACTTTTAAAAAAAATTGAGATAGGTGATTACATAATACTCACATAATTCACAGCATTGTGGAATTATGATACTTAGTAAAAGTCACAAACATATTTTAACCATACAAGGAAAATGATCATTTTCATGGTCTATAAAGTTTGTGAATTCTATGAGCTTTGACAATACCAAGTATTTCTTCCATATCAGGTGATGTTTACATTTCTTGCCTTTTGTATAGTGTAGATTATTCCCGCTTTCCCTCTTATTCCTCCCTTCCAATCACTGTCTTTGGATTGCTTATTTCTTTTCCTTCTATGACCAGTGGAGCTGATGGGCCTCTTGTTGTGTGTTGTTCTGTTTTCCACTCATTGTGTTCCTCCTTCTGGCTTCCCTCCATTGAGTGCAGATTTTTTTTTAATGTAATGAGAGTATGCTCAGGGAAATCACCCCATTAGTTCAAAATAGATTGTCAATGTGCCTTAATTTGGATGTTTTCATACACATTTTCAATATATAATAGCATATGTAGCATATGAAATATGTTTCTTCTTTTTCTTATGCTTGAAAGCAGTTTCTAGTTGCAGATAAAATGCATCAACTATTCCTCATACAAAAGAGTAAAACATTACACACGAGTTCTAGAGCCCTTGATATACATAGCAAAACATCTCAGGTGCTTACCATAATATCCAACCTTCTTTCTGAATCAATAGATTTAACTGAAGTCTAGGGTAAGTCAAATAGTGATAACATCTCCCAATAGTGATAATATTTAGATAATACAGATAAAAATGTTACCTGATAGCATCTAGGATATTGCTTTAAGGCCAGTCCACACATGTTCTGTATTTCTTGATTTCCTTCTTTCTGTTCCTTCATCTCACTTCCTGGAACTTGGAAGTGATTACTGGCAATTTAGGGGTTACTTTGGGCCAAGACAGTGAGAGAGATATCCTAATGCTGGGGTATGCCTACATCTTCTTGGAATCTTCATGCCTGTATTCTCTTCCTCTGGGCTTTCAACAGATAAGAGAGTAAACCATTACTAGTTGCATTTTTATGATCATTTGAGTTCTCCTAACTTTAAGATACTTACACTGTGGATTGAGATGCACTCACAGAAAATATATAGTATTGCATATATATATATATATATATATATATATATATACACACATATATACATATACATATATATTCGTTTAAGTAGTTGTAGCAAGGGTCATCATTCAACAAGTCAGAAAATAAATACAATGCAGCTTGATCAATATCACTCCTTTTATCATTTTTCTTTCATTTGTTCATCAAAATGTCATTACCAGTTTCTTCTCTTCCTCTTGTTCTGAGATAGAAATTCATCTATTCTAAAGCCAAAGGATATGCTTCCTTCACTAGCTAGATCACGCTCACTGACCTTTGCTTTCTTAAAAACCGCTTAACTCCTGCAAGAGGGAATTGAAGGCCTCCAGACAGGAAGGATTGAGTGTAAGCTGTGGGAAGTTTTCTCATACTCTGCATCTAGAGGGCTACTAAACATGTTGATCTGCTCAATGCCTCAAGCAATTCAGAAAGTGGCTTGCATTTTCTAAAACCTAAATCCAAACTTTCCCCTTCCCCTTCCCACCAAGAATTCTCCCTCAGGCCTCTTCCTACCATAGTGTCTTGGCAGCTTAGAACTGCTTTACCTCAGAAATGTGGCAACAGAAGTGTGCCCTATGCTCAGCCAAGCATCTGGGATCTGGCTGATTCATCTATGGCTCTGAAAATACTGCAGTCTAATCTGTGTCCTGTGCTCAGGGTTCAATATGTGTGCTTAAATCCATAGCTACGTGCCTCCAGAGAGAGCAGGCTTTCCTCTTTCTATTAGCATTAGGAGCAGAAGTACCAGATAGGTTCTTTATAATAAAGCAGCCACACACAGCGGTTGGTTTTATAACCACTAGCTGAGGTGAGTTTGCCTAAGGGAGCCAAAGCATTATGTGAATAAGGTGTTTTCAACTGGAAGCTCATAAGCCTCCATTCCTAAGAGGAAGCTGCTGATAATAAATTCTGTCTGGGAATGGACTTTGTAGGAGATAGAATATTTTTCTTTGAAAGTGATTGCTTGAAGGAAAGCATTGACTACACGTAGCCATAATCTTACAAAAAGCTATTTTAACTAAAGTATATCCTGTAAGTAAAATCGTTCTAGGGACATGGTTCAACTCATAGGCACAGTTTAATTCATAGAGCACAAGCGTAGTAAGAATTTTCTAACAATTTCTGGCATGGTTGTCCTGGTTTCATTGATTGCTCTGAAACTGATCCCCTTTCAAACTAGCCAGCTGAGCTTCAAAAGAGGCAATTGAGCAAGATTTTGAACACAACTTCTGATCAATACCAGAAGTAGTAACTCATTAGGGGTAAAACCTACTTCCTACTCAGACTTCCTACTCAGAGCGGTTGCTTCATTGGCTTCCTGCCAATAACATGCCCTTCAACAGAACTAAACTTTGCCGTGCTAAGTTTCTTTCAACTTGCTTGTCTTTCTTGGCATATTGGCTTACACTATGGGAGTATTCCCAATAATCTGGGGTATTGTCCACAATCTTTGTTATGCAAGGCAGGAACCCTTTAGAAGGAGACACATCCTGCCTTGTTGAGGTAGCTCAAGGTTGGGTTAAACCCACCCATTGTGGTTAATGATGGAAAGTGTATCAGCAATGTCAGCAAAGGGCCGATAGAAGCACCCCAATAAAAAGTTACCTCATGCATTGGCCATGAGAGGAAAAATTGGACTAGTGCACATTACCTTGTTGGTTGGGGACTTTCATGTGCTGAGTGAGTCTTAGGCACAACGAAAACTTGAGTCTTGATGTTTGTTTTCATTCTCTGGCCCAAGAATAAAAATGTGGGAGCTGGAGGAAGCCATATTTGAGAAATCTCCAGTAAGGGGAGAGTTGAATATGAGAGGGGAGCACAAGAAACTTACAATAGATAGGATTTAGTGCACCAAAAATTGAAATCTCAAGAGATCTGCTAAAATGGGGAGTAAGAATTCTAGGCCTAAGGAACCAAAGAAAAATGATCCAAGGACCTGCTTCTGATAATCCACTGGGAGAATGGTGAAAAAGATCTCAGAACACTATTAAATAATGGATAATTTTTATTATTGAGATCCATACTGTGCACTTGTCCAAACAACAATTTGTTATAAATAAGTGCTTGAAGGTGTGTGTTTTAAATCTTATATGCTGAAAGGGGAACTCAAAAAAGTCATGTCCAAATCTGGGTGCCAGTGGCATGCACCTGCAATCCAAGCTACTCAGGATCTGAGGATTGGGGTTCAAAGACAGACAGAGAAGAAAAGTCCTTGAGACTCTTATCTCCAATTAACCACCAGAAAACTGGAATTGGCGCTGGGCTCAACTAGTAGGGCTTTCTTTCGCCTTGTGCTGAAGAGCTCAGGGACAGTGCCCAGGCCCAGAGTTGAAGTCCTATGATCAATAAAAATTAATGCTTGGGTGAAATGGATTAAATATTCTGCTCACCATTACTGTTAAGACTGTGTGGCACAGAGACCAGAAAAACAAGTGGTACACTTCCCACTGTAATGAACCTCAGACCCCCAAGGGCATGGAGTGCATGATCTGTCGGCCAAACATAGCTTGGGGAAACTCGAAAGACCCTGCTGTTGCTGTTTGCAAGAGGAGGATCTCAGACAAAAATCCTATCTTCCCAAGGCCAACTATACCCTTTGCCTCTGTAGGTACGGGGGACAACTGGCATTTCTGGGAAACTTATCAAGATGCAGTGAAGGCCTAACCTGTGAAGAGTTGAGCAGTAAGCACTAAATATAGCCAGGGGAAATGTCTGATGGTATTGTGGAAGACCAGTGCTGGAGACCTTCCTGGCCAACTAGAGTAGAACCTGTGCTTTGGTTCAATTTGCCATCACTTACATCCTAGCATTTCATCCACCTGTCCATTCTCAAACATTTTATACTAGTTAGGAGAGACCCCTTCCCCAGAGGGTCATTCATATTTCATATTTACATGGGTACTAGTCAGGATCCTCCCCCAAAAGTTTCCAAATATTCAAGCCAGGCCCCAGATAGCAGCTTAGGAATCAGTATAATTAGTATAAATAAGTTAGTATAATTAGTATAAATAAAATGTAGTTTGGAGGCTAGGAATATGGCTTAGTTTTAAATTGTTTGCCTAGCATGCATGAAGCCCTGGGTTTTATTCCTCAGCACCAGATAAACAGAAAAGACTGGAAGTGGCACTGCGGCTCAACTGGTAGAGTGCTAGCTTTGAGCAAAAGAAGCTCAGGGAGCACCAGAACTGGCAAAAATAAAATGTAGAGTAGAATAAAATCAACAGAGATTAGTTAATTATACTAAAAGATTTTTTAAACCCATAAATTAAGTGCTCTAGTAGGATGGCATGGGAAAATTAATTCTAGAAACATTATCTATAAAGGGTGGATTTTGTTTTGTGATTGAAGGCCAAAGCTGCACAAAGGACTTAGAAGAATTCAACATTGGCAAGTGAGTGAACTAAAAACTCAGATAAAGGGCTGAGAAGGTAGCTCAGCAGTAGAGTGTTTGCCTTGCATGCTTGAGCCTCTGGGTTCGATTCCTCAGAACCACATAGCAGAGAAAGCCAGAAGTGGTGCTGTGGCTCAAGTGGTAGAGCGCTATCCTTGAGATGAAGAGCTGAGGAACAGTGTCGAGGGCCAGAGTTCAGTCCCAAGACTGACCAAAAATGAAAAAAGAAGTCCAGCTACACATAAAGGGTTTCCTACCAAGAGGGAAGGAGGGTTTCCTACCGAGAACGAGGGAGTTTGGCGGATTTTTTTCTAGCAGGAATGCAAGTTTCCCTTGTGGGAGAAGGATTGCCTTCTAGTAAGGAGGGTGTTAATGATCACATTGGTCAAAATCATCACTCAGTTTCATAATGCCCAGATAAGTGTCTAATTTTTGTCAGGTATTGACTTGTGAAAAATTATATTTATTAATGTACTACCATCTGCGTGTCAATCTGTTCTTATTTTCTCAACCCCAGGGGCTCAATCTCAGGTCCGGCATAGTTTCTGTCAGCTCATTTTGCCCCAGGATTGCATGCTGACCCTCACCCATTCAAGAATTTGGCCCTGTAGGCCATGAATTCAGATGCCAGCACTCCCAAACAATAATCGTGGAGTAAGAACCTGATGGTGACACATGTTTTCCTTTTCGGCGAAAGTCTTGGGTGTCAGGTATGAAATGGAAAACATATGCAGTCCTATATCCTATGGAATCAAAGTAATCAATGTTCTATGTGCCAAAATAATCAATAAAATGTCAATACATGAACAAAATGAAAAATAAAATGAATAACTACACTGAACGTAATATAGAATCAACATATGTGTGTAAATATAAATCATATATCTAAAATATACACGAATGGGATGTTTTCTAGTGTTGAGGATCAGTTTCAGGCCTAAGGAACAGAATTGAATTTCTTCACTTCATGGAGGCGAGCTTCCCCTTCCCTTACAGTGCAACAGATTTACCCAGACCATGAGTTCCAATACCAGTCCTGGCAGAGAAAAATGGCATCTCTATACTATGTGATGCCCAATTCTTAGGTATTTCATTATGCCTTCATTAAATGAATGTGATTGTGTAAATGCTTCATAAAGTATTGATTAAAATCGATCAGTGTCCTATAATAGTGTATAATTTTATCCTGGAATCATTCAAGAACTGCCTATTCAATCATACATACATCCCATTCTATTTGTATTCATATGGATATGAATGAGTGTCTTAGGATCTCCTGCCATTTGGAGGTGGCAGGACCAGGATTTGAACTGTGGGCTCCAGCTCCCACCACTTAAACCTACGGATAGGGAACTCACTGGTCTGTCCCAAAACATCAGCAAGACCAATGATTAGGCAGGCACCAGTGGCTCTCAGCAGTCCTCCTTGATACAAGCCTGTATAGGAGGATTATGTTCAAAGTCACCGTAGGCAGGAAAGTCCTTGAAACGCCTGTCCAATTTCAGTGTCAACAAAGCCATAAGTAGACCTGTATGGTAGAGGGGTAGCCTTGATCAAAAGCAGCTCACGGACTGTGCCCAGACCTTGAGTTCAAGTTCCGAGATTGGCAACAAACAGTCATACAGAACAATCTGTGCAGCCATCTGGCTAAAGCAAGTCACCCTCTAGTCTCCAACTGAATTGGACAGAGTTTACTTGGAAAGGGGCTGGAGAGCAGCTGTCATCTTGACTCCACCTATGCAGCCTGCATCACAGGATTCTGACTGCACCCCCATTCTTTCATGGTTCTTTCTAACCAATGGGATACAAGAATTGTGGCCACTCCCATATTCCATGCTGTCCAGTAGCACCCAGATTCCCTCTGTTGGTTGACACCACTACCAGCAGTTGAGGAAGTTAGAGGTGGCTGGGTGGTGAGCAAGAGTCTTGAGGCGACTTTGGAGTGGATTAGGAAACTTACAGCCTAGTCAGTGAGTGGGAGAACAGAGGATTACCCAGAGCCTGGGAATGTGTCCAGCCCATCTCTCCCATCCTAGTGCTCAGATGTCTTTAACAACCAGACTCCGTGAGAGAGCTGTGGGCAAGAAACAACTGCCAGATCACCGACAGAAGAATCCTGCCATCAGACCTGCAACTGGAGAGTGTGATACAAAGGAAGGTCCAGCCAAAGGTGATGCCAACCCCAGACCACCCCTGCCTTTGGAGAGTGTTACAGCCATCAGGGTGCAGAGTGTCAAGGGTCCCGATACCACCAAAGATCTTCAGAGGTGCTACCAACACGTGGTGCCTGCCCTGGAACGCAGCAAAAGAAGAAACCAGGCGCTCTGTGCCAATATCTAACCACTGAATCAGGAAAAGACAGACCTGCAGTATCAACGGGAAAAAGAGAGGGAGAAGATAGCCCAGGGGCACAAAGAATTGAAAATAGAGCTAGAAATCCACAAGCCACTCATACAGAAGTTGGTTTTGGCAGAAAGCGATTTACAATCAGCACCGGCCCACATGCAGCACATGGCCGATCACAGAGTAATGGAGCACAAAACTGTCACCAGCTGCCTGCAGGCCACATAGCAGCGCATGGCAGAGTTGGAGAGGGAGGCTTCTGCAGTCACTGCTGCACAGAAGGAGATTGAAATATTCTTCGAACAGCTGAATGATGTAACACTTCAGCTCGAGTAAAAGATCAGAAGCTTCTATGACCTGGAGCAAGTGAACAGAGAGTTGCAGGAGAAGCTGAAAGCACTCTGGACATAGAAGAGCAACAGGAATAACAGAATCTGCAAGCTCCAACAAGCACTGGCAGGGTATGAGGTACTGACAAGACTACTGGATAACCTGAGCTGGATGGTGACAGCAGCGAATCTGGACACAGACACCTTAGTGAAGGACCTGAGAATTGAGAGGTCCACACAAAGGAGGAGGCCCGGCCGCTGACCGAGCAGGTGAACCAACTGACAGAGCAGAAGGAGGAAGGGGCTAGGCAGGTGCTGGATTTTAAGAAAGAGCTGGGGGAACTGAGAAGGAAGCTGGCAGAGCCATGGCCCCCCACAGGACTATCTCAGTCCAAGCAGCAGCTGCAGACCCAGGCCTACCGCATGCAGATGGAGTTGAAAAACCTGGAGGAACAACTTCACATCCAGGTCCAGGAAAACCAGAGGTCCAATCTTCAGAATGCAGAGCAGTGGGAACAACTGCGGAGACTGGAGGAGAAGGCGGAGGGTTGGCAAGGGATCCCGGAGACCCCATGATGCACATGTCTGTGCGACCCACAGCTAGAAGAACAGCTGGCCTTGCTGTGGGTTGCTCTCCATAGGGTGAGCTGTGAGAAGGAGGAGTTTGCTAGCATCTTGGACTCTGAGCAGCAGGTGAAGAAACATCTGCAGGAACAGATGGACCACTCAGAGGAGAAGATAGAGAAATGGAAAGAGATGGATGAGAGAGAGACCCAAGTGGCTTGGGAGCTGCAGGAACAGCAGGAGCAGTCCTTGGCCCAGCTGCAGGAGCTCAGAGCCACCTGTGAGCATCACATCACCTCCAATGAAAGGCTGAGCTCCAAGAAGTAGGCCTTGCAGCAGCACCTGCAGAGGCAGACCCAGCTCCTGGAGCAGCTTTAGCAAGTGCAGGGCCCGATCAACTGTGGGGACTAGGTGATGCCCCCAAAGTGGCAGGACACTCTCAAGTGCCTGGAAGTAATCAGAACACAGGATGAGTGCCTGCAGGCCTAGCTGATCTTCCTGGCTTTCCCTGGGGAAGGGGAAGGTGTGAGCCCTGGAGAAGCAAAAGGTGAGAAAGCGACTCCCCCTGATGTGCCCATCACAGAGGATAGAGACATCCTCCAAAGTAAGAGGGATGTGTCTCTGCAAGCACTCTTTGAGGCTGACATCCACAGGGGGAAACTCCTGCCGCAGGAGCGGTGGGCCTGTTGCAGGCACTCGATCCACCCGACAGCTCAGTGCCAGATAGAGCTGGATCCACAGGTACCCGCCCCGCGAGCTGCCACCACAGCATGTGTGAGGATGGGAAGTGGGACAAGTGGGAGTCTAAAAACAAAATCTGCTTAATCCACAACCTGACTGATGAGGTGCACTTCCATAGTCCAGCGAACAAGCTCCACCATCCATGCAGCCAGGTGTTGGCACATATCCACACCGTCCAGGAGTTGCGCCTGGTATGTAACGGATAGATGTTCATCCTGGATCAACTGTGTCGGGAGAAAGCAAAGGGCATGTGCCAGCTGTCCCAGGAGAAGATAGAGAAGAGGAAAGAGCTGCAGGAGCTGCTGTCTCTCTTCTCAAGGGGCTCCAGATGTCGGTCCACTCTGAGCCCCCCATCTGTGTTGCTGCTTTAGAGGCCTCAGGCTCCTGGGTGGGCAAAATGAGGGAGGAGCAGAAAGGTTTTGAAGAATTGCAACTTCAAGACCGTGTGGAACCTGCCAGAGGAGAGATCGGGGTTCCTTACCTCCTAGAGGACTCTCCCATAGAGCACATCCTGCCACAGATGTCCCACATCCAGAGCCACCCACAGCTGGCGAACTCAGGCTTGCAGCACTCTGTCCCTTTTTTCTGTAGGCTGATGGGGATGATGACTCCCTATGTGACATATTGAGTCTCAAAATCCTCGGCAGCCACCAGAACTCGGTGGCCAGGTGTCCTTCTCTAGGTCTCTATCTGCCTGGTAATGGGAAGGGTAAACTGTGGGCTGGGTAGAGCAGAGGCTGCTTGGAGGAGACAAAATTCAAGGGATATCTAGTGGCCCATTGGTGACCAGGGAAGAGGCCCATGTTATGCTTATCACAAAGAATAAATTGTTTTCAAAGGGAAATAAAGCCTCCACAAAGATTTCTTCTTCCAGGCATAGGGCTTGAACTCAGGGCCTGGTCACTGTCCCTGAGCTCTTTTTGATCAAGACCGGTGCTCTACCAGTTGAGCCCCAGCTCTCCTTCCAGCTTTTTCTGTGTGGAATTGAACCCAATTCTTCAGACATGCTAGGCAACACTCTACCACTGAGCCACATTCTCAGCTAAGATGATCCCCTGCCCCCAAACACATATAGTCATTACTCAGATAAATTGGAAGTAGGGGCTAGGATGAATATGAAGCACAAATCTGGTTCACACAGAAATACTCCACTGCCCCCTCTTTGACACCCTTATTTAAAGTTTCTTTTTTACCTTTGAGGGATGAGAGAGGGAGAGGGGAGTCCCGAGAGAGGAGTACCAAGAACAGTGGCCCCCTGAGCTCCACAGCCTCCCCCACAAATGTAGTCCTCCAGATTCGGATCTTACCTGACTCAATGTGGAGTCTACATTGTCTCCCCACCCCTGCAAGGCTCAGGATGAAATAAATGTCAGCCCTGGACTTAGCCCACACCCAGGGTGGAAACTCCTAGTCCCAGACCGACTTCCACCCCTAACTTCCCTGAGTTTGGCTAGACCCACCACTCACCACAATGTTGGCGGCCATGATCTCATGGACGGATTCAAGGAAGTAGGTCTATTGCAGAAGCAGCAGGGTGAGTATAAAAGAAGGAGGTGGGTGATTGCTCTGGGATCTTCCTCCTCGGAGCCCTCCCATCCAAGTAGGGCCATGGTGACCCGAAGCATTCCAAGGTCAGGGGGTGAGACAGATGGAGGAGCACAGGACTAAAGGAGGTAATGCTTTATCTTGGTGCACTTGAAAATTCCAATTATATTCAGCCCATGTCAATCCCAGAGCCAACATGCAATGCCTCTCGTTGTTGTTTTCCATGAGTGCTGTCCCTGAGCTCTTTTTCTCAAGGCTGGCATTCTACTACTTGAGCTACAGGGCCACTTCTTGTTTTCTGATGTTTCATCAAGGATAAAAGTCTCATACACTTTCCTGCCCAGGCTGGCTTGTCACCATGATCCTCCAGATCTCAGCTTCTTGAGTAGCTAGGATGACAGGTGTGAACCACCAGTGCCCAGAATGTGATGCCTTTTAAAAGAATCTTGGCGAGTGTGTAAAAGGAGCCCCAAAAGGCTGGGTTAGATCACGACCCAATCAAGGAGCTAGGATGGTGAATGTTGACTTTCTAGTCATTCTGTTCCCCAAAATTAAAGATGCCAAGTGGTGTTGTACGCATCAAACTCCTAGGCCAACAACCACCAGGCTTAATGCGGAAAAGGTAGAGAATACCTAAAAATTGCAGTGTAGAAATCTCTGATTTTGCATGCACATAGTGTGTGTGTGTGTGTGTGTGTGTGTGTGTGTGTGTGTGTGTGTGTGTGTGTGTGTGTGTGTGTGTATGTGTGTGTGTGTGTGTGTGTACCGGGTCTTGAACTCAGAGCCTAGGTGGTAACCTTTAGCCTGTTTGCACAAAGTTGGTGCTCTACCACTTGAACTATAGTAGCTCCACTTCCCAGCTTTTTGGTGATTCATTGGAGATAAGAGTCTTCCCAGGTTAGCTTTGAATCTTGATTCATCCTCCAGTTTCTGCCTTGAGGAGCAAGGATTATAGGCATGAGCCACTGGCATCCAGCTGCATGGTTGTCTTTTCATAGTCTCTTCTGTTCTAACAGCTATCTACTTGCACTGGCCTAGATCTCTGGCCTCTACATCAGCTCCCAGCAGCCCCTGACTGTGTGGAGAACATAAAGCTCAAACCTGTCAATGCATCCTATTTCTTTGTCCTCAGGGGAAGGAATGATTCCTCTGATACCTGGAGGGGTAGGGGTAGGGGTAGAGACAGGTGGGATAGCTGTAGATGGGTGCTCAGCTAGAAGATAGATATTCTGTTTTATCCAAGAAGGAAAGCATGGCCAGATGTTAATGACTCATGCTCTTATATTCCTAGCTCCCTCAGGAGGCTGAGTTCTGAGGATTGACATTCAGAGGCTACCCAGCAAAAAATATCTGTTAGACTGTCCTCTCCCAAAATACCACCTGAAAGCTGGAAGAAAAGCTCTGGCTCAAGTGGTACAGTGCTATCCTTGAATGAAAAAAACTGAAGGACAGAACCCGGGCCCTGAGTTCAAGTCCTACTACCAAAATGCACTCATGCGCATGTGCACACACACACACACACACACACACACACACACACAAACACACACAGAGGGAGGTGGTAATTATAAGCGGAGCTATAACTGGGGGCAGTCCTGAGGCATAATCATAGTAAACTCTTATACCACATCAGTTGTTTCTCCCTAAGTCCTTCTTGGGCTGAGGGATCTGTGCCTCCATCTAAGCACTGGGGAGGAAAGCTGGGTTCTGAGCCCTGGGACTACTGGGATATAGCGTTAACTACAAACAGCAGCCAGCCGGCTCTGGATTCCTGAGCCTACAAGTCTTTCATGAGCCCAACTCAACACCGCCCAAGGTGTGCCTGACAAATGTGCATCCTTGTGATATCCATATGAGCGGGCATTTACTGTTTTATCCCTCCTGGACCAGAACTGTGGTCTGAGACATCGATTTAGTGCTCAGATCCACACTGCTCTCATGATAGATGTCATTCTGATGACCGGGTTGATGACCTCCGTGTCACAAGGGTCGATCCTTCTCTAGTACTGTGGCCCACTCTGTATGCAAAGGCCTCTGAGGAGGCTGCTCTAAAGAAGTGTAGGACACCTAGACATTGGGAGACCCTCAGGAACCCACTGGAAAATACTCTGCTTAGAGCCACAGCATGAGGTCAAAGCAGGCCAGGTATTGGTCATGTAGCTCAAAAACTGGGCCTGGTTGCTGTCCCCAGCTCTTCATCTTACCACTTGAGCCACAGCACCCCTTCCGGTTTTCTGGTGGTTCTTGGAGAACAGAGTCTCCCAGACTTTCCTGCCTAGGCTGGCTTTGAATGGCAATCCTCCAATCTCAGCCTCCTGAGGAGCTAGGAGGACATGCATGAGCCACCAGTGCCTAGCTGATCTGGCCTTTCACCACAGTGGAGTAGGAGCTCCTGAAAGCTTTTCTTTATTTTCTCTGTGCCAGTACTGGGGCCTGAAATCAGGGTCTGGCCTGTGGTCTCTTTAAGTTTTCCCTCAAGGCTGGCAATCTACCACTTGAGCCACAGCTCCATTTCTGGCTTTTGGTAGTTCATCGGCAAAAAAGTCTCACTAACTTTCCTCCCCTAAGCTGGCTTTGATCCACGATCTCTGATCTCAGTGTCCTGAGTAGCTAGGATTTACAGGGGTTAAGCCACAGGTGACACTGGGCTAGAAGCTTTTCTTAAGCAAGCATTCTTCCTTGCATTTGCCCTGACTCCTCCATGCAAAGGAGGTCTGAAGGTCAGGAGCTGTGGAAAATAGGCTTCTGGTCAAAGAAAATGTCTGGGGTCCTTGGTGAAAAGACATGCTAATCTTCCCCTGGACCCCATTCTGCCCTAACTGTGACTCAAGTGTAAATCTAGTCCCAGACTTGAGTGTTCTGCCAGACTTGTCTGAAGTCACAGAACCTACATTCCACCCACAGTACCAGCTCTACAACACACCTCAGGACCTTTGCCCACGCTGTACTTATTGCCTGAGGCTCTCTGTTTTGTTCCACATCTTAGAGCTCCTGTGGAATTTTGGCACTGGTTATATCACCTCCTGGAGCAAGCCTTTCCTTCCCTTCTCCCCCTTTTAAAAATATATTGAGTTCCTACAGATTGAACTTGTGCAGGCTGACTGGAAATTGCTCTATTGTGGTGGTGGTGGTGGTGGTGGTATCTGTGTGTGTGTGTGTGTGTTTGTGTGTGTGTGCGTGTGCATGCGTGCATGTGCACCCACGCATGTGCATGCGCACAAACACGCATGCCAGTCGTGGGGTTTGAATTCATGGCCTGGACGCTATCCCTGAGCTTTTGTGCTCAAGACTAGCACTGTACTACTTGAACCTCAGCTCTACTTCTGGCTTTTGGGGTTTAATTGGAGAAAAGAGCCTCATATATCCGTTCCTGCACGCAATTGGCATCCTCAGATCTCAGCCTCCTGAGTAGTTAAGATTACATGGGTGAGCCCCCAGCACCTGACCTCTACCTCATACCCATAACGGCCCTCCTCTGAGTCCCAGAAGAATATGTCTCACTCTGCTGACTTTTTTTTTGGTCAATCTTGGGGCTTGAACTCAGGGTCTGGGCATGTTCCTGAGCTGCTTTTTTTCAACACTAGCTCTTTTATCACTTAAGCACAGTGTCTCTTTTGGCTTTTTCTCTTTCTGTGGTAGTGAAAAATCCATCTCAGGGCTTTGTGTGTGCTAAGTAAGCACTGTACCAGTAAGACACATTCGCAGATCAAGGCTCATTTCTAAAAGAAGCTATGACGGTGGGATTTATTGGATTACCCCTTTTGAATCGCTGACTCTTTCCTATCTTTGTCAGGATTTGGGACCAGCCTGAGACTCTGCAATAAGGAATAATGAATGAGTGATGGCCACCAGGCCCCAGAGGTCTAGGCTAACATCCTACAGGAAGATAGAGGAAATGGAGACACAACCTTCAACAACTCCTACAGCCTAGGAACTGTGGTTTCCCTGGAGGCAGTGGCTGGCTGCTAGGTGTTCTGATGGGACATCTCAGCCAGAACATAATGCACCCATTGCACACACTGTAAAGCTGAATTCAGAAATCCTTAACCAAAAGACCACCAGAGGCCACCACCAATGTAAAAGCAAAGTAGTCTTTATTGCAAGCTCAAGCTTGGTCCCCTCAGACTTACATAGCAGCAACCGAGGTTTACAGCACCTTTTATACACTTTTTAAGGAAGGCAGGGACTTTGCATACACCATAGCGTCTTCTAACAAATCACTACACACTGTGGGAAAATCATAAAAACAATTCTATATTATGATTGGTGAACTACAAAGTGGGAAAGGACCAGAAACAAGTTGTTGGTTAGATCAAGGGGGCTGACATACTTTAAACTGGTTGGCTTGTACCACAGGGAAGTCTCAAGAGAATATGTGCTAAACTGCAGGATGTCTGGTTTAGATAATGGTCACCAGACCCCAGAAGGGGCTGTTCTGGAGTTTCTGATACCTTGACATCCTGCCTTAAGCAAACACCATGTGTTTCCCCAAATTGTCTGTGCAATGCTATTTCAGATATCTCCACATCCTGGCATCTAGTGTTCCCAGGACTGTCTGTGGCTGGAATAGGTCAAGGGTGGCAGAACTGAGTTGGGGTCTTCAGTAAAATAGAGTTGCATAGGTTCCTCAACACCAGTTGCACACACCAGCCCAGGCAAAGCCTTCGTGGCTTCAGTTCTTAAATGGCATGGAAGGATGCTTTGTTCAAGCTGCAGACTTAGTACTCTCTGAGGGCTTCTTCCAGCTTGCCCAGGTTGGGGGGGCTGGGCATGGGCAACCTGCTGAAAGCCCATCATCCAGGCCCTGTCGCTGAGCTCCTTTTGCTCAATGGTAGTGCTCTGCAACTTGAACCATTCAGGGATTTTGTTTGTTTATTTCTTGTGTTTTCCTGTGATCTCTTAAGAAATACAAGGGTCGCAGAATTTCCTGCCCAGGCTGCATTCAAATTGGCATCTCAGCCTTCTGAGGAGCTAGGATCACAGGGAGGAACCACTGACAACCTGGCTTACTTTTCTTCTTGTTGTTCTTTTTTTTCGTGACAATCTAAAATCTTAACGGTGTCATTCCAATGGTTTGCATTCCAAGAAAACTTCCCAGGCCTGGAATTCGAATGCTAGGACTGGCACCCACAAATAGAGGGAGATCCTGCAAACTCATTCCTATTCATTTGAATGCTAATGGAATGTTATAAAAGTAATAAGTAAATTTGAAATTAATTCATGATTCTATTTTAGAATGCCACACAAAAATTATTGAATTTATATCTTCCATTCTAGCACCATGGTATGATTAAGGATATTGACTGATATTTTATTAATGCTTTTGTAAGTATTCAATGATGATTCTTCATTAAATGGAGGCATAGTTTAATAACTAATAATTGGTAATTATATATATAACTTAATAATATAATATTCCCTCTGTATATATACACATATATATATACATGTATATATATGTACATATATATATATTGGGCACTACTGTGGCTTGATTATAGGTCCTCAGAACTTCCTGGCAGCTCAGTTTGCTGGAGGCTGGTGTGCTAAGACTGTGACCCCATTTATGAATTGGGCATTGTAGGCTGTGAGTTGAAATCCCCGCATGGTCAAAAATTTATTCATGGAGTAAGAAGTCAATTTTGACAAATTTTTTCCTTCTCTGTGAAAGTCCTGGGTCTCAGTATATGTGATATGATGTAATAAAATAAATGTTGTATGTACAATAATACTAAATAAATAAGGGTAATAAATATCATATGGAGTAAACCCATATGACATAGATCTAATATATGACTATTATATTTTATAGTGCTGGGGCTTCAATTCAGGCACTGGGAACTTGTCTGAATTGCTTGTCTTCGAGGACGGTGATCTTCCCCTTCACCCACAGTGCCTCAGAATTCCCCAGACCCTGAGTTTAAATCCCAGGCCTGCCAGAAAAATCGGGCAAATTCCAAGCCATGATGATGATGATGATGATGATGATGATGATGATGTTTTGGGCCAAGCACCGGGCTTGAACTCAGGTCTTGGTATCTCTGCCACAGCCGATCCTTGCATCCTAGGTCCCGAGTTCAAATTTCGGGGCTGGCAAAAATAAAAATAAAAACGAGAAGGGTAAAACTGAGAAGTTCAAGGAGGTGGTTTTACATTTTTTTTTCTTTGCATTGTGACCATCCTGGGTCTAAATGACAATGCCCAGAAAGTGTAAATGACCTTACATTGCTGATATTTGGATGACTATTAGGGAAGCCACGCCGAAACCGGCAATTTATGCCTGGAAATCGAATCCTGGACTGCCGGGATGGCAGGAGATTCTAAGAAACAATTTCCAATATACATCTGTGTGAATGGAATTTTGTAAAAGTAACAATTACCTTAGTAGTTAGTGTACAATTTATATTATAAAATTATAAACAATTATACAACTTTGAATAATTTTCAATTAATATTTTATTATGTGTTCATCATGATGCATAAAAAAGGAAGGAATAATTTAATTGCCAATAATTGGTAGTAATATTGTATATGCAATTTCATAATATAGAGACATCTCACGTTATATACATCTATCCATCTATCTATCTATCTATCTATCTATCTATCTATCTATCTATCTATCTATCTGCAAGTCTAAACATTTATCTTTTTATACACTTGTCACTAATGGGGCTGAGTGATAGAGTGCTCGCCTAGTAGGTACAAAGCCCTTGTTTCGATTCCTCACTACTGTGTGCATAGGAAAATCCAGAAGTTGTGCTGTCGCTCAAACAGTTGAGCACTAACTTTGAGCATAAAAGATTAGGGACTGTGTCTAGACCCTTCCTCAAGACCCATGACTGGCACCAAAACAAAAAATAAAAAGGAAAATATAGAATGTTCTTACTGCAACTATATAAGAATAGGGCTGCAAATACCTCCTCACAGAGCAAGGAGGGAGTCTAGTGCTGACAGCTGCCGTCTAACCTGACTTAGCCAGAGGTGAACCACTGCAACCCATCTCCACAGAACCGGATGCTGCTGGCTTACTTACCCCTGTCATCCAAGATACTCAGGGACTGAGATCTGACACTGGTGGGTTTAAAACCAGGCCCTGTCAGGATGTCTGTGAAACTCTGAGCTGTGGCTCAAAGTGGTAGAGCTCTAGTCTTGAGCAAAAAATCTTAGGACAGTACCCCCAAACTGTCAGTGCAAGTCCATGGCTGATGCCCTCCCCCCAAAACCCCATCCCTCTAAAATCTAAATTTGGACTGTTTGTGAGGTGTTTCTGAAAGAATGGTGATACTGATGAAAGCACCTTAATTTAATGACAGCATGTGGGATACAGCTATGTGATCAGTCCTTCATGAGATGTTGTGTGTTGAGTCATGCACGCGGTGCATTTTTTCATGTGGTTCTTGTAAGAGCTCCACAAGTAAGATGATGATTTGCCCCTGTCAGGGCCAAAATTATGTATGTACCTATCTCTAGTGAGTTGTCTCCTGCAGACAATTTTTTTGGTTTAAGTTTCTCAGTCATGAACCTTGAACTCAGGACCTAGCCACTGACACTTACCTGTTGGGATCATGGCTAGTGCCCTACCACGTGAAGCCAAGGAACACCTTACAACAGAATGTTAGGGTCTAGGCGTACAGTAGCTAAGGACTGTCATCCTGCCTACTCAGGAAGCTGAGATCTGACGATCTGGGTTCAAAACTATCCCAGACACAAATGGTCCCATGAGACTTTTATCTCCTATTCACCATTTAGAAACTTGAAGTGGAAGCCTCGCGCCTGTCGTACAAGCTACTCAGGTGGCAGAGAGCTGAGGATCACAGGTCCAAAACCAGCCTGGGCAGAAAATTCCTTGAGATGCTACTCTCCAGTGACCCACCAAAAACCAGAAGGGGTGCTGTAGCTCAAGCAATTGGCTTTAGCTGAAGAGCTCAAGGACAGCACCCAGGCCTAGATTTCAATTCTTCCACCTTCCAAGAAAAGAAAGAAAGAAACCTGCAGTGGCGTACTGAGAATGTGTCTTATGGGTAGAGTGTTTTGCATGTATGAATCCCTGGGTTTGATTCCTTAGTACCGCATCACTAGAAAAACGCCTGAAGTGGCTGTGTGGCTCAAGTGGTAGAATGCTATCCTTGTACAGGAGAAACTCAAGTACTGTGCTCAGGTTCTGAGTTCAAGCTCGAAGACAAGTGAATGAACACACATACATGTACACACACACACACACACACACACACACACACACACACACACACACTGATGCCAGAAGTGAAGCTGTGACACCAAATGGTAAAGCACTGAGCTTCTGTTCTGAGCTCATGGTAAGCACCCAGGTCCTGTGTTCAACCCTGAAACACAGCCACCCAGGGCCCAACTAGAGATCAAAGGTTTCAAAATCTGATGAGCTTCACCAGCCCTAGATGACAGGAAGCATTGTGATATTACACATGTGCTTAGATTTAGCAAGCTTCCAGAAACCTAGGGAGGCACCATTGCCAATAATGAGTCATTTCATTAGGTTCAGCTACCTAGTTGTCTGCAAGAAGGACCCTTGAATTAATTGTAGCAGGTTATTTTAAAACTAGAACATAGTCTAACAAAGACAGGATAAGTGCAGGGAACTTGGCCTATCATGGGAGGTGGCACAAATAAAGACTTCCTGTCAAAACAGCACTGGAGAGAGAGATAGCTTGGGGGTACAAAGAGGCCTTTTTCTCCTGGCCTTCAGAGCCAGCCCACACTCCTCCTCACTAATTGGCCTCGATGGAGTTTTTTGTTACACAGCAGTACAGGAGTGAGGGCTTTTGTCTGCCTGTTCCAACAATGAGGCAGACTTCCTCCAGCAGTCCCTGGTGAGGAGAAAACCTCAGGATAAAATGGGAACAGCAAAGGGAGCCCCGGAACACGAACTGTCTTGAAAGCACTTTCTGTGTTATGAAATCATTCTATTCAAAGCAAATTTCCTAGCTGGATGCCTTTCATCATAGGGACTCTGGACCTTCACTGATAGAAATATATGCATACATACATGGGGACACATAGAGTTACTGGCTTTTTTTTTTTGGCTGTTGCGGGGGTTGTACTATGAGCCTAGGCACTGTCCCTGAGCTACTTTTGCTCAAAGATAGTGTTCTGCCCTTGAGCCATAGCCCCACTCATGGAGATTTTGTATTCCTGTGGTCCCTCAGAAATGAGAATGTGGTGGACTTTCCTGTCCTGGCTGAATTCAAACCGGCATTCCCTACCTCTCAGCCTCCTGAAGAGCTAGGATTACAGGCAGGATCTGCTGACACCTGAGTTTCTTTCTTCTCATACTTTTCTTTCATCGTGACAATCTGAAATCTTCACAGTGTCATTCTAATTGTTTGCATTTCAAAGTAAACTACCCAGGTCTGTAGTTCAAATGCCAGGACTGCCACCTACAAATGGCGGGAGATCTTGAGAAAATCATTCCTATCTATAGGAATGCTTACTGTAATGTGATAAAAGTAACTATTAAATTTGCAGTTATTTCATGATTCTCTTATAGAATACCACACAATAACTATTGGATTATGTCTTCCATTCTAGCACAATGGTATGATTCTCCTAATTAAGGAATAGTGACTACTTTTACATTAATGCTTTAATAAGTATTCAACCATGATACTTCATTAAGTGGAAGCATAATTCAATAACTAATAATTCATAATATATATAATTTGATATCCTTACATTGTCTCTCTCTCTCATATATATAGCAAACTACACATCTGTCTGTCTGTCTATCTATCTATCTATTTATCTGTCTGTCTGTCTATCTATCTATCTATCTATCTATCTATCTATCTATCTATCTATCTATCTATCTATCTATCTATCTATCTATCTATCTATCTATCTATCTACCTGTCTATCTATCTATGTATCCACCAATGCTATTGCTTCATTGAAGGTCCTCAGAACTGACTGGCAGCTCAGTTTGCCAAAGGCTTTTGTTTTACAACTGACCCATTCATGAATTGGGCATTGTGGGCTGTGAGTTCAAGTCCCAGCATGGCCAAAAGTTTATATGTGGAGTCAGAAGCCAATTTTGACACATTTATTTCCCTTCTTGGTGAAAGTCCTGGGTCTCAATATGATGTCTAATCCATATGCAAATAAATCCATGTGATAAGATGTAATAAATGAAATAAATGTTATATATGTAATAATATTAAATAAAATAAATAAAAATAAATAAGGGTAACAAATGTCATATGGAGTAAACCCATGTACATAAATAGATCTCATGTATGAATATTATTTTTAACAATGCTGGGGCTTGAATTCCGTCCCTGGAAACTGGTCTGAAATTCTTGTCTTCCACCACGGTGAGTTTCCCCTTCCCCACAGTGCCAGAGAGTTAATCATACCCTGAATTGAAATCCCAGGCCTGCCAGAAAAATGGTGCAAATTCCATGCCTGGGTCTTAATTTTTTTTGACCTGGATCATGCACTGTCATGAAAGCACTCTCTGTTCTATGACATCATTCTATTCAAAGCAAATATCTTAGTTGTTTTCCTTTCTTCATAACGACTGTATGTTCACCGATAGAAATACATGCATACATACATAGACACATGGAGTTACTGGCTCTTTTTTATTTTTGGTGCAGGTCCTGAGACTTGAACTATGAGCCTGGACATTGTGCCTGAGATCCTTTTACACAAGGTAGCACTTTATTGTGCCTTAATCCATGACACATCATTAAATTGAGGCATAATTTAATACCTAATACCTAGTAATTTAACAATAATTTAATACCTAATAATTATTAGTAATATATTACATGTAATTTAATAATATACAGACATCTCACATTCTATCAATATATTTATATGTTTAAATATACAGTGGAATACATATATATATATATACATATACATCTCTCTCTAAATATATATATATATATATATTTATTTGCAGCAATTTACAAATCTACCTATTTGTATATTGGCCACTCCTGGGGCTAGAACTCAGGTCCTGGGAACTGCCTGGCAGTGAATTTGTTTGAGACTGCTGTGCTTACAATGACACCTTGATTAATTGGGCATTCCATGCCCTGAGTTCAAATCCCAGCAGTGTCAAAGTCAATAGGTGAGTAAGAAGCCAATATTGTCCTGTTTTCCTTTGTGTGGAAATATTGTGTCCTAGGTACAATATGTAATATCTATGCAAATACATATATATGATACACATTATACATGTATATAAATATTATTTTTGCCTTTTCTGGGGCTGGAATTCACACGCTGGGAAATGCTCCTGAATTTTTTTCTTCCAGGAGGTTAGCTTCCACTTCACCCAGAGCAAAATAGAGTTAACCATTCCCTGAGTTCAAATCCCAGGTCTGGCAGATAAAATGGCCCAAATTCCTAGCCAGGACCTTAACTTTATTGGTGGTGGAGGCATGGGGCTTGAATTCAGGTCATCACAACTCTGCCTCAGCCTTGATTACCCTAGGCTGGGGTGCAGCTTTTACACCCACAGATGATCCAGGGAACCTAGGACCAGAGTTCAACGCCCAGCTTTGGCAAAAATAACAAACCAACCAAGATGGAAGAGGAAAAACCAGAAAGTTTTACACAACAGTTTTACCTTTGTTTCCTTAGCACTGTGACCATCCTGGGTCTTAATGACTCGGCTTGAAAATTGTATGAGACCTTGCATGGCCGAAGGCTGGTGGGCTGTCAGTGAAGCCTGAGCCCAACCCAGAAACCTAGGCCCTGAGTTCGATCCTGGGACTGCCATCTACAGAGCTGAAGATCCTAGAGAACTCGTTCCTATCTATAGGAACAATAATAGAATGTTTGTCATGTACTAATTAAATTACTAATTAGCTAGTCATTCTAGTATAAGATTGTATGAAATAAATATAGGTCATTGATTAATTTAATTAATACTTTATTGTTTCCTACCGTGATTAATTAATAGAGGCATAATTTTAGACTAAATAATTGGTAGTAATAAAATATATAAAAATAAGATATGGACATCACACTTTATATAGAATTATACATTAGAATCTACATAAATGTCTATCTGTCTCTGTATAAATTTATTTATAGATACATATACATATGTAAATACACACACACACACACACACACACACACACACTTGAATCTACACATCTATCTGTTTATATATTGACCACTCCTAGGGCTTGAACTCAGGTCTTCAAATTTGCCCTACATCTTCATTTGAATCAGACTGGTGTGCTAACATTGACCCATTCATGAAGTGGGCCTTCTAGGCCCGAAGTTCAAATCACAGAACTGCCCAAAACTTAATCCTGGTGGAAGAAGCCAATTGTCCCACTTGTTTTCCTTATCAGTGAAAGTGCTGGGTCTAAGGAATGATGTATAATACATAAGCAAATCTGTGTCCTATGCAATAGGATGTAAAAAATGTTATACATGTAATCATACTCTCTAAAATATATAATAAATAAATAAAACACAAAATAAAATGAATAACTACACTAACTGCCATATGCAGTAAACATGTGTATGTAAATATAAATCATGTATTTAAAATGTATACGAATATTATTTTTTGGAGTGCTAGGGCTTGAATTCAGCCCCTGGGATCAGGCCTGAATTTCTTGTCTTCCAGCTCGGTGAGCTTCCCCTTCCCCCACATTGCTGCAGATTGACCAAAACCCTGAGTTCAAATCCCAGGCCTGGCAGAAAAATGGCCTGAATTCCAAGCCAAGGAGCTTCATAATTTTTAAAATATTTTTAATGTATGTCTGTATCTGTCTGTCTGTCTGTGTGTGTATATTTTTATTTTGTCAAGGAGAGGGCTTGAACTCAGGGCATGGCAATTCTGCCTCAGCTTTGATCACTCTACACTGGGTTGCAGCCACTGGACACACAGCCGAACCTGGGTCCCCAAAGGCTGACAAGAAAGAAAAAAAAAAAAACCACCCAGCAAGGTGATCATCCTGGGACTGAATGACACAGCTGAAAAGTGTTTGTAACCTGGCATTGCTGAAGTCTGATGGTCTTCCAGGGAAGCCATAGGCCAACACGGCAAAATAGGCTCTGTGTTCAAAGCCCAGTCCTGACCCCTACCAATGGAGGGAGATCCTAAGAGTCTCGTTCCTATTCACAGGAATACCGATGGAAATTAATGTCAAGGTTGAATTTGTTGTTCCTGAATGATACTACTATAAATTTAGAGACTGATTTTAGGAGGCTGATGGATTTTAATGAATATTTTTTGACACATTAAGAGAATACAATTAATTATATGGATACAATAGTTTAGGGACAGTGGTTAATTTAATTAATAATTCATTAAGTATGAAAACAATAATATTAATTACATGGAGGCATAATAAATACCCCAAAATTGGTAGGAATGTAGCCTATATAACTAAATAATGTATCGACATCTTTGGCACTCTATAAATATCTATATCTATTTGTGTACTACCTTCTGCATGTCAGTCTGTTCTTATTTTGTCAACCCTTGGGGTTTAATCTCAGGTGCTGGGAACTGCTTGTCAGCTCCATGTGCCACAGGGTGGTGTGCTGACACTCACCCATTCATGAATTGGGCTTTGTGGCTGTGAGTTCAGATGCTAGCACTCACAAAAATTGAATTGTGCAGTAAGAAGCCCATGGTGACACATTTTCCTTTTCTGTAAAAGTCCTGGGTGTCAGGTATGAAGTTTCATACATAGGCATACCTATATCCTATGTAATAAATGCTGTAAATATTCCATGCATAATAGCAGTCAATAAAATAAATTGCAAATGAATAAAACAAAAAAATAAAATGAATAACTACACTAAGCACAATTTGGAGTCAACATACGGGGCAGGATATCAGGGACTGGGGACCGCCTGGCAGCTGATTTGGCTAGAGGCTGCTGTGCTGGCAGTAACCCATTCTTGAAATGAGCCTTTTAGGCCGTGAGTTTAGATTCCAGCACTGCCAAAAATGTAATCTTGGAGTGAGAAGCCGAGTGTGACACATGATTTCCTTTTCTGTGAAAGTGCTCAGTGTAGGTAGGATGTTTAATTTGTGTGCAAATTTATAAGCTATATAATAGGATGTAATAAAGATAAAAATGTCATAGGTGGAAGAATTGTCACTATGATAAACATTGAATTAGTAGTGAATCATTCTAGGATAAAATTAGACACAATAAGTATAGGAAGTACATTAAGTTTAATTAATATTTTATTAAGCATTAACAGAATAAAAATTACATGGAGACATAATTAAATACCTAATAGTTGGTAGTAACACATGATGCATAATTCAATAATATATAGACATCTGTCTCATTCTATGAAATATTAATTATATGTATGGATATATGTACATATATGATAAACAATACTGATATTGAGTAATTATTAATTGATGCTTTATTAATTGTTAACTGAGACACATCATTAAATGGAGATATAATTTAATACCTAAGAATTGGTACTAATATTATCTATAATTTAATAATATGCAGACATCTCTCTTTTTGTGTCTACAATATTTATATACAGAAATCTCTATCTATTTATACCTTGTTCACTCCTGGGGCTCGGTGGTTCAGTGCTCACCTAGTAATCATTAAGCCCTGTGTTCAATTCCTCAGTGCCACATAAATAGAAAGACAGGAAGTTCTGCTGTCTTTCAATCAATTGAAATTGAGTGCTAGCCTTGAGCACAAATGCTTAGGGAGAGTTTATAAGCTCTTACTCAAGCCCCAGAACTGCCACCAAAAAAGGGTAGGATGTTCTAACTGCAATTATAGAAGGACATAACTTCAAATACCTCATTACAGAGCAAGCTAGGTGTGTGGTGCTTACAGCTGCCACCTAACCTGACTTAGGCACATGTAAACCACTGCAACCCAGCTCCATGGGTTACACATGTCATCCTGGCTTATGCCCGTCATCTTAGCTGCTCGGGGTGTTTAAACCCCAGTCCTGGCAGGATGTCTATGAGACTCTTCAAAATATGGCTCCAAGTCATAGAGCTCTAGCCTTGAGCAAATATCATTAGAACAGTATCCCCATGCTTTCAGTTCAAGCCCTATGTCTACCTCCCCCAAGTAAAAAACCACCCCATTAAACCATTAGATGTGAACTTGTATGGTTTGTGAAATTTTCCTTAAACAACGGTGATATTGATGAAAGCACCCTAATTTTAATGACAGTTGTGGAACAGAGCTATGTGCTGAGTCTTCACAGGGTGCAGTGTGCTGAGTCCTGCATTGGGTGCTAAGTGTTTCACAAGATGCTGTGTGTTGAGTCCTGCAAAGAGTGACATGTACTGTGTCCTTCACAGGGTGCATTCTTACATCGTGCCCTTGTAAGGGATCCACAACTGAGATGATTATGCAGACAAGAATATTGAGGCTCAGATATGCTGCCATGGCAAGTACAAAATTATGTATTACTGAAGACTAGTGAGTTGTCTTCTGCGGACAAATGTTTTCTTTTTTTCTGTCATGAACCTTGAACTCGGTTCTAGGTGCTGACCCTTACCTCTAGGGCTCATGGCTAGCACTTCACCACTTGGAACCATGGACCCCCTTGCAGCAGAAGCCAAGCCCAAGGGGTCAGTAGCTAGTCTGTCATCCCGCCTTCTCAGGAACCTCAAATCTGAAGATCTGGGTTCCAAAATATCCCAGACACAAAAGGTCCCATGAGACTATTATCTCCAATTCACCACTAAGAACTTGAAGTGGAAGCAGGGTGCTTTCTTCATTCTGGTAATCCTAGCTACTCAGGCGAATGAGATCTGAGGATCAAGGTTCAAATCAAGCCTGGGCAGGAAAGTCTTTGAGACACTTAGCTCCAATGAACCACCAGAAAACCTGAAGTGGTAGAGCACAAGACTTGAGCTGAAGACCTCAAGGAAAGCACCCAGGCCCAGACTTCAACTCCTACAACTGACAACAACAACAACAAAAGACAGAAAACACTAACAACCTGAGGTAGAGGCCTGGGAAAGTGCATTAGGGATAGAGGGTTTTGCATCTATGAAACCATAGGCTTGATTTCTCAGGACCATATCATTAGGAAAAACCCTGAAGTGGCTCTGTGGCTCCAGTGGGAGAAGGCTATCCTTCTACAAGAGAAACTAGGTACAGTGCTCAGGTCCTGAGTTCAAGCTCCAGGACACATGTATGTGTGTGCGTGCACACACACCCACACCTCCCTACCCCCCCACACACAAACACACACACTCACAAACCAGAAGTGATGTTGTTACACAAAATGGTAAAGCACTGGGCTTCTGCACTGTGCTCCTGCTCAGCACAAAGGCATTGTGATCAAAACCTAGCCACCCAGGGCCCAACAAGGAGAGGTCAAAGGTTTCAAAACCTGATGAGCTTCACCAGCCCTAGATGACAGGAAGCTTTGTGATATCCAACATGTACTTGGATTTCCCAAACCTAGGAGAGGCATCATAGGCCCATCATTGCTCCAATGAAACATTTCATCAGATTCAGTGCCCTAGTTGTCTGCCAGAAGTACTCCTGAATTATATTGAGCACTTTATCTGAACACAAAAACATAGTCTCACAAAAGCAGGATAAGTGCACATAACTTTATCTGCCATGGAAAGTGGCACAAATGAAAACTTGTTGTTAAAACAGAGCACTGGGGAGAGAGATAGCTTGGGGTACAGAGACCCTTTTCTCCTGACCTTCAGAGCACGCCCACATTCATCCTCACTAACTGGCTCAGGTGGAATTGTTTGTTACCAAGCTGTACAGGAGTGAGGTCTTTTGTCTGCCTGTCCACACAATGTGAGAGACTTCTTCCAGCAGCCCTGGGATACAGAGAAACCCTCAGGTTACCCTGGGAACAGTGATAAGTTCCCTGGAACATGCACTGTCTTGAAAGAAGTCTCTGTGTTATGAAATTATTGTATTGAATAGAAATTTCCTAACTTGGTGGCATTCATCATAGCTATTCTATAGCTTCACCTATAGGAATACATCCATACATAGACAATGACATGGAAGTACAGGCTCTTTTTGAGGGGGCAGGTCCTGAGGTTGAACTATGAGCCTAGGCATTGTCCCTGAGCTCCTTTTGCTCAAGGGTAGTACATGAAGCTTGAGTCATAGCCTCAATTCTGTTTTTTTTGTGATCTCTTAGAAGTAACAGTGTCATAGTCTTTCCTACACTGCTGGATTCAAGCTAAGATTCTCTCCATCTCAGCATCCTAAGGAGGTGGGATTACAATCAGCAGCTAGTGACATCTTCTTTCCTTTCTTATTCATTTTTTAATCTGGACAATCTGACTTCTTAGCAGGGTCATTCCAATGGTTTGAATTTATAAGTAAACTACCCAATGTTTATTATAGTTGCTTTCTCTCCTCATCTTCTTCTCTGGTCACAGGTTTGAGGCCAAACGTGAGAAATGAGTGTCATAGTATTTTGGAGCAAATATCCACAGGATATGCCAATTCTGTCACTTAGAATTGAGCTAGAATTTACTGTCTCAGGATGAGAGGACCGAAATCTGGAGTGATCCTCATACTGTCTGCATTGCTCCTTTTGCCTATAAAATGATCTAATCATTATGAGTGTTTTGTGTCTCCAACTTTAAGTATCTAGAACACACTAGAAGCATCTTCCTGTTTCTGTTTTTCTGTAGTACCTCTCGAGATTTAGACTAAGGATTTGTGTGAAGCAGCTCCTCTGCGAATCCCTGAGAAAAGCCACTTGAAGCCTCTTCAGGAGATCGCCATTCAAAGCCAGCTGAGCAGGAAACTCGGTGAGACTCTTATCTACAATAAACCACCAGTGAACCAGAAGTGGAGCAGTGGCCCAGAGGGTAGAGTTCCAGCTTTGAGAGAGAAAGCTGAGCAGGACATATAAGCCAGACCATGCAGGAAAGCCTGGGAGTTGATTATGTCCAATTAACCACCAGATAGCTCTTCAATTACTTTCTGTTGGCATGTTGCATGGGCCTAGGTGAGAAGTCTTGCCCCTGTTATCTGATGATACAGGTAACTGGGACCTGAGATCCTAGGACCCATGGGTCCTACAGAAGAGAAGTATTTTTTAGACATCATATCAGCAAAATTTGGGAATAATTACTGGAATGCTTCAAAAATATGGAGAAAAACAGTTTGGGACCAGCGAGTTAAAACAATATACAGAGCAGCAGAATAAAATCCCATGTAGATTAGAGGAAAACAACACTCATTTTTTGCTATGTGATTTCAGAAGGCCATGTACAATTAGAAGGTATCACAAGTTTGTACCTAAAATATTGCATTGATACATTTTATATTCTGATATATATTCTAAACCTAATTATTTATATTCTAATTGTATTGATTGGAATAAGTATCAATTTATTTGTCAAATTATCAATTAATTCTAGTAACTTTCATAGTGTGAAATATAAAATCATCACATAAAAATGTAAAATATATAACTATATATAATACAATGAAAAGGCTCATGTTTTGCATTGTTCTGTTGTGGTTAGGGTATCAAAGGCAACTCTGTTTTAAAGTATTATTCCATTATCTCTACCTCAGTGTTTAGTAGAGTTAAACCTAAAGATTTACCATTTGTAGATTTCCAGCCTGGATGCAAGAGGAAACACTGTGGTTAAAACATTAGCAATTTAGGGAGGTTGAGCTTTTCTTCATGTGTCTATTGGCCATTCTTCTTTGTTCTTCAGAGAAGTTTCTCTTTAAGTCTTTAGCCCACTTATTTATTGGGCAGTTGTTTCTTTGAGTATTTGTTGTTGGGGATTTAATTTTTTGAGTTCCAAGTATATTTTAGATATGAGACCCTTGTCTGTTGTATGGCTAGTGAAGATCTTCTCACAATCCGTGGGCTTTCTATAGATCTTGCTAGCTATGTCCTTTGCCATGTGGAAGCTCTGCAATTTCATGCAATCCCATTTGTCAAACCTTTCTTTGATTTGTTGTGTTTCCGGGTCTCTATTCAGAAAATTTCGACATGAGCCAAGGAGACCTAGGGTTTCTCCTATTCTATCCTGTAATGTTTTCAGAGTGTCTGCTTTGACTCCGAAGTCTTTGATCCATTTGGAGTTGATTCTGGTGTAGGGTGATAATGCAAATCAAGACAACATTGAGATACTACCTCACCCCAGTTAGAATGGCAAAAATGAAGAACTGTAATAACAACAGATGCTGGAGGGGATGTGGACAGAAGGGAATCTTACTGCATTGTTGGTGGGAGTGTAAACTTGTTCAAGCACTTTGGAAAGCAGTACTGAGGTTCTCAAAAAACTTCACACACAGCTCCCCTATGACCCAGCAATCTCACTTTGGGGCATTTACCCAAATGTTTACAAACAAGACCACACTATAGCTATCAGCACATCTATGTTCATTGCAGAATTATTTACCATAGCTAAGATTTGGAACCAATCCAGATGCCCCTCAGTAGATGAATGGATCAAGAATATGTGGTATATATACACAATGGAATTCTATGCCTCCATCAGAAATAATGACATTGCCCAATTTTTTAGGAAATGGAAAGACTTGGAAAAAATTATATTAAGTGAAGTAAGCCAGGCCCAAAGAAACCTAGGTCCCATGGTTTCTCTTATTTGCAATATCTAGTATATGTATGAGTCAAGCAGAAAAGGTCAGATAATGTGATGTTAGGAAAATGAATCCTAAGATATGTATTTAAATGGTTTTTTTCTTTCATGCATTTGTTTCTAATGCACTTATAAGATTATCTTTTTGTTGCTTTGTATGTCCCTCCCCCACATTATAACCCCTGCTTTCACTATATTTGATGTCGGTATAATTTGTGAAGTAGAAGGGGAAAAACAAGTCGTTTAAGGATACTGGTGGACCCGTGCAACAATGAGAAGTACAAGTTGTCATGTCCAAAACGAACTTTACAACTTCGGTGGGGGGGAGGATTGGTTGGGGGTCGGGGGGAGGCTGGGAAGGGATGTGAAGGGTAAACAAAGAAGGAGGTTGCAATGCTTAATAAGAAATGTACTCATTATCTTGCCCATGTAATGTAACCCCTCTGTACATTTTGTTCACAATAAAAATAATAATAGAAATAAAAATAATAAAAAACATTACCAATTTAAGGCCTAATAATGAAGAGAAATATATGGACTTCTCTTGCAACTATGAAAATATTTGGTGATAAAATGGCAGTAGTGTAAGTTCCTGCCTGTTTGGAAGGTAGACAGGCCAAGACATTAGGTAATCATGAATATGAACATTTTTTCACTTTCTTGGCTTTAGCTACTTTTGAAATGGTAGGTATCATAAACAATCATATTTTGATAAAATACCTTCTAGTATGAACAGTTCTGGCTGAACTGTTCATCTCTCTATGATCCCTTGTAACTAAGATTAGTTTTGTTCCACTAATACAATCTATGCTGTCAGAGTAAGATATTCTGGTTGGTCTGTTCCTACATGGAAGAAGGGTAAAGGGTCAGGTAGACATTTGTGCCAGTAAGACCTCATTTGGGAAAATCTCAGCTGCATATGTTTAGAAGTAGCTCTTAAACAAGGCTTACTTTGAATCCATTGGCTCCACAGAACTAACACAGTTGGATAAATAAGTACTTGAAAAAGCCGTCTCATTTGGACTTAGCTATTAATACTTGAAAGTATGATCAAATTCTAAATGAAAAGGACTTAAAATAGTCATTGACAAAAAAATTGCAAATGTGAGCAATCAACTGAACAACATTTTTTTTCAACTATTAACAGAATTTTAGGGAAATAAGATTAATAGCATTTTTAGGAACAATAAAGTTTCCTTGTTACAAATAGGCACCTAAGCATATAAGCCTTTATAAATATTTCATCATTAACTACTAAAATTTGCAGGATACTACATTCTTCAGCAGCTTGTATACCAAAATTATAACAATACAGAGATTAACATGGCACTTGTACAAGGATGATACGAAAATTTGTCAAGTATTCAAAATTTTTCATTCTTCAGATGCAAGAAATGAAAAACAGCTATTAAAAAGTTGATTACAAAATTACAAGTGAAACAATACACCTAATTCATATAATTAAAAGTTACTTTGACATCAGTGTATTAAATTTTCACCTTAGAAAGGCCTTTACATAGCATAACCTTTACACAACTTTTGAAATTAGACAACATTGTCGTTTTATCCCAAAGAAATATAATACTAAAAGGACCTAGGGAAAAAAAAAAGGAATCTTAAACTGTTTCTGTATGGAATGCAATCTGAAAGGACACATTAATGAACCTATGTGTTATAAAACAATGTAGAATTCAATGTATTATATCTAGGAGAGAATAAAAGAGATTATGGACACTATACAAACATAGACTATAGACTATTTTAAAATATACTTTTTCAGACAAACAATGGAAATATCTTTAGTTTCTATACTACTCATTTCAACAGATAAGTTAAAATTATTTCCGATCAACAAAATCACAAACTCTGCATAAATCATTATAGATGTATACAAAAACTCTTGGATACATTTTGACATCAAAGGCAGACAATTCACTTTGAAGAACTCCACAGAATCCGTGAATTGTTACTATAAGATATTGTTGTTATTTGGATTGTGAAAATATGTTGTATTGACAAAAAGGAATTAATGACATTTTTGAAATTTAAGAAAATTAACCGAATCATTAGGATTTAGGAGAACAATTTGTACAGCCTTCCACAACTTCAAAGAGGTAGTGATACATACTTATCCTTTTGGTAATATCAAATGCAGTTTCTTCCAAGTGGTTCTTCAGACCTGGTTTGACATATTGGTTCAACAGTTCCAGTGTATTTTTGCTATCTCAATTACCAGCAGCAAGATGCAAGGGGGTCAAGAAGCCTTTAGTTTGGGCATTGGTATCTGCATCATGAAGAAGAAAGAAGCCACTCTGGTATTATTACACGTACATGCACTGTGCAGGGGTGTCCAGCCATCTACAGTTATTGCATGTGCCCCTTGAGCCACCAACTCACGGACAATGTCTAAGTGTCCACTGTAGGCTTCCCGATGAAGAGGGGTATACTCATCGTCATCCCTAGTATTCACATGAGTAGCCTTTTTGGAAAGTATTCTCTGCACTGTAGTAAGCTGGTTATTTTCAGCAGCCCAAAGAAGAAATTTGCTTGGATCCTTCTCCATTTTTTTTCTTGCAATTTTTACCATTCCTCATATTTTCATCTTGTTCCTCATCTTCATCAGAATTGCCTAACCAGATACATTGAGTACCAGTGGAAATGAGGTGTCCATGTATTTGCCTAATAGTTCATGTTGGTTGACCTGGTCAGAAATATCTGGTGAATTCTCTGTGTATGTTTTTTCACCATGATTTATTTTCTTTTTCCATTTTTACTATTCGAAATTATTCTAACTGGAGATCAGGGAATAAATGGAGAGCAGAGGAAAGATGTTCCTCCATATTCAAAGTACAGACTGAAAATGAGGACCAGTGGTGTCTTCATGTGCAACTTATTCTAGGAATGAGAAAATGTGAAATAATGCCTCCTATATAAATGATTTGGGAAATGGCAGTGCAGAAAGTGAAATGATGCAACGCAAAATATAAAACAATATAAATTAGGATAATTATGGAGCAATCATATTATCTATGAGAGCCATGAAAGACATAGATGAGCTATCCACAAAATCCATGCCTCTGATCAATTTATAGAACAAGCAGAATTTTTTTTTTAAAAAAAGATGGAAATAGAATTTATGTATTTACTTGAAATTAGTAAATACCTTTTTAGTAGCCTACATAAGAATCTAAATCCTTGATAGCACTAGTAACAGATCTGACTGAAATCAGTTGAATCACACTTTTCCTGTACAATGAAGGAATAGGTACAGGCTAGGAAAGCAGCTAGAAAAGGCAGGCTGATTGTATCTGTGAGAAAACTTTGTGGAAACTGGTATTGAGGATTACTTACTGGTGACCCATTTGCACTGGAAGCATGATTCTGACCTCTTGCTTGCTGATTCTGAACTATTGCTTTGATCATTATATTCTCCAAAAAGAAAAAGTCAGAATTGATAACAAAGGACTACTAATACAGTTTGACTTTTCATTAAGCATATTCAATCATCAAAATCACAAGAAGACAATAGACAGGCCTATTTTTTTTAGATGAAAACAAGTGTCTTTAAAAAAACAAGGAATTTAAGTAGTCTTCCAAAGGACTTCCATTTTACTTACTGCATTATACATTTTTCCTAATGTTGAGTAACAATAAATAATGGATCTATTAGAAAGCTCTTAAAGCTCATCTGTTCAATAGTGAGTTCTCTTACACTATATTATGGAATTTTTTTGTATGGTCTTAGGAAGAAATTTACATTACTAACTTGAATTTGTGACAGGACAATATCATGAATGTACATCTTTCTTCTATACTCTCAGTTTTACATAATTATCTAAATATGTGCATTAAATAAGTATAGAGGAAAAAGTAGAAGCCACACTGGTGGATCATGGCTTTAATCCTAGCTAATCAGAAAGAAGAAATCTGAGAATTGTGGTTTGAAACCAGACCAAGAAAAAAAAGTCCATTAGATTTTGATTTGAAAGTAACCAGCAAAAGCTAGAAATGGAGCTATGGTACAAGCAGTGAAATGCTAGCCTTGAGAAAATTAAAACAAAAAAATAACAAATTCTGGGACAGAGCCAGGCCCTGACTTCAAGCTCTAGTATTAGCATCAAACTAATTAATTAATTAATTAATTTAAAATAAATTAAGTGGCCACATGTGGAGAAAATGCTCAGGGATAACACCCAGGCTCTTATTTCAAAAACTACAATCTACCGAAAAAATCTATTTAAATAATACCTGTGTAAATAGAGTATTTTCATCACCCAAATGCACATCCATGCTCAGTTACTTTTGCAAGGTAACTCTGTTATGTCTGGAGTACCACATAACATTATCACTTAAGTAGAAAGCATTGCAACATGGGTTCACTCTATCGCTCTAATGGATTTTTCTCCACACAAATACTCAAATCTTACAATTATTCCAATTCTTTGAAGTCATAGCTTTTTTCTTTAACATCCATAATATTAAAGTTTGAATTTAGTGTCTTGTGTCTCCTAAATGGGTGTTCTTACCAGTTTATCATGCCCCCAGCCCTAAATTATCCAGATTAATTTTCAGATAGAATCTGGCTTCCTACTTGTGTATGATCATGGGCTCAGTCCACTTGATGTTATTCTGCCTGGAATTTAGAATAACAGGTGTCTGGCATTGTGTACAGATCTTTATGTCCAGTCTGGGCTTTAACCACTATCCTCACAACAGTAGACTCCCATATAGTCAGGTTTTTCATAAGCTTATCATAGCTGATTTTTTTAAATAAATCTTTGCATTTCCTGCAGGTTCTTGAGTACTGAATTAATTTGTGTTTTCTTTGGGTTCGTTTGTTTCATTTGAATATATGTATTCAGTGGTTCCTCATTTTTCCTTTGGTTTCTTTCACTCAAGTTCTTACCTAAAGTGCTGAGAAATCAATTCTTCTTTCTCAAGATAGTCCAGGTGAACTTTATTTATTCCAAAGCAATTTCAGTAATATTTAAACATCTTCATATCTAGGAATGGTATACAAATGCTAATCACTGAGAAGGGTCTTTTTATTTTCACAGCAGTCTTTGGCATTCACAGACTCATCATGAATTATACAAATATAATAAAACTCAGATGCTTGCCAGGAGAAGAAAAACCTATTACTAATTGTTTGACAGAGGCTTCCCTTCTCATGAATGAAATACGCTGCTTGATGCCGGATTTCACAGAATCATATTGCTAGGGAGAGCCTAAAAAATCAGCTAACACTACAGAGTTGAGGGAGATTACTTGACTTCCTGAATAATTTACTTTTATGTCAAATAAAAGCAGGCTTCCAAAAAAGAGTAGACTTTAGAGAAACATGATGAGTTGTATGTAAATTGGTGCTTAGCTGACTTTGTTAATTGGTGGACTAATACAGGGAAATAAAGTACAGCAAGGTAAAAAAAATAAAGAACTCTGCATTGAAATAATCATTTCTGTGTGTGTGTGCATGCACACATGTGCATGTACACACAAGTATGTCCATTACTCATGCATGCATTATTCATTGCTGATGCTTGATAGTGTCTAGACACTATCCCAAAGCTTCTGTGGTCAAGGAGAGTGGTCTACCACTTAAGCCACTACTCCACTTATGGTTTTTTGGAGATAATCACATGTATTGTCATGATTGGACTGGCTTTGAACAGTGGTCTTCAGATCTCAGCCTCCCGAGTAACTAGCTAAGCTGATTCAGTCTCTGAGTAGCTTGTTAAAATGCTGCCTGTACTCTATGCTTCACTACTGTTTTATACTTTTCCTGAGGTAATCACAAGTCTAAGTCATGTATGTCTAATTGTTTAAAAATATTTACTGCTTGGCACCAGGGCTCCCAACTGTACTCTTAACTACTTAGGAGGCTTGAGAACAGAACCCAGGCCACATTTTAGTGGACTTCCTTAATCTATACCTGGGTGCATTGGATCATTTCCACCATCTTGCACTATCTAGAGACTAAAACTGGAAGGACTGCAGGATCAAGGCCAGCCATGATAGATAGTGCAACTCTGATGCCTTTGATGATGGGAAGGCTAAAAGGACAGATCAGGTGCATGTTCTTGTGGAAAGGGAACCCCTACCCTAAAATTAACAACTGATATGATGCCAGCCTAGCAAGAACAATACAAGAAGTTGAAATCCCCACCAAAATAAGTATATACCTTAACATCCAAAAACATAGTAGAATCTGTTCTTTGCTCTAATATAATCTTTATCTGATTATCATATGATGTGACAGAATAGTTTCTTCGTTAAACTTATGATATATTTAAAAGGACCTAGAAAATTCTTCCTCACTTCTTAAGTGCAAATGAATGGCAAATTGCCTCATTTCTTACATATTTGACTACCACTAAAAATTCGTCTAATGATTATTATAGTAATACATTCTGATTTATTACTTTACTGTGTAACAGTTTTTAAACTTTTTGCTTCTCTGTTGAAGTTTAAGTATTTAAATTGTATCATCAAAATGTATTCCTTGTGTACTTGGGGCAGTACTTTACCACGTTTTTAACCAATGGCTTCTAAGAATTTTTTTTTTATTGTTAAAATATTGTACAGAGGGGTTACAATTACATGGGCAAGACAATGAGTACATTTCTTATCAAGCATTGTTGCCTCCTCCTTTGTTTCCACTTCCCATCCGTTCCCATCCCCTCCTCTTCCCCCCCACCCAATCCTCCGCCCCTCCACAGCCAAAGTTGTAAAGTTTGTTTTTCGACATAACCTCTTGTACATCTCATTGTTGCAATGGGCCACCTGTCTCCCTATTTAAATTATTTGTTTTTTCCCTTCCCCTCCAAAAATTATACTAACAGCAAATACAGTGAAAGCAGGGGTTATACCGTGGGGGAGGGACATATAAAACAACAAAGAAATAATGTTATAAATATGTTGGAAATAATCGCATGAAAGAAAAAAATTTTGAATACTTATCTTGGGGTTCATTTCACCTAACATCAACTTATCTGACCTCTCCTACTTGACTCAGACAAATACTAGTTATTGCAAATAAGGGAAACCATGGAACCTATGTTTCTTTTGGCCTGGCTTACTTAACTCAATATAATTTTTTCAAGTGTTTCCATTTCCTAAAAAATGGGGCAATGTCATTTTTTCTGATGGAGGCAGAGCATTCCATCTAAGAATTCTTAATTGGTATATTCTTTGGTTTATTTTTAATTTCAATTTAATTTTATTGTAAAGGTAATTTACATAGGGGTTACATTTTCATAAGTAAGATAATGAGTACATTCCTTATGGAAGGAACATTGTTATCCCCTCCATCTATTTTTTTGTACACTCATACAACTACTGATGCTTTTGCAATTGCTATTGATCAATGGGCACTTTTTCTTTCTTTGTTCATGCATTTTTATTATAAAATTGATATACAGAAGGTTTACATTTACTTGTCACCTAAAGAGTACACTTCATTTTATTTTCTAAATTTCAAATTTTGAACTTAATTATTTATTTTCTTTTGTTTCATTAGGGTAATTCTTTTTTCAGAGCTGTAGGATTAGTTAATTTAATTGCATGATTTTCACACATGTAAATTAATCAGACACATATATTTTGCTTTTAAAATATTTAACATGTGAATATATGAAATTATTTTCTTAATTTTATATGGTTGGTGAATTTAAATAAATTTATTTTCTTATAGTTCTAAACATATTTTTCCGGGTAACAAATACTAACTGTATTTTCAAGAAACACATACTTTATTAAGAAAGGCTTCATTACCTGGTCACTTTTTGAAAATTTACTTTCTTGTACTTGAATTTAAAAAAGTTTGAGCTGGGCATGGTGATTTGTGGCTTCATTTTCTAGCTATAGGAGGAATTGCAAATAGGTTTGTAATTCAGGAGAGCCTGGGAAACTATGAGACCTTATTCTAAAAATATCCATAGTGAAATGATTAGAGATATAGCCATCAATAGCAAGATATGGAGCATGCACCTGGATATCATATTCTAAATCTTAAGTTAAAACACCAGTAACCTCAATCTTTTGTCAAAATAAAACGATACATGTTTCAAAATGTTTATTATTTAAAACATGTTTGCAAAGGTTCTCATGTGTTCTATTTCTTAATTTTCAATTTACTTAACCTATAAGAATCCAAGTGTATTGTCTTTTATTTCTCCTAAACTTTTATATAGTATGAGCAATATTATTATTTCATATATTAACTTTCTTTTACTATTTGTGATAAATTCCTCGGTTTAATATACTAATATCAATATTCTAAATGTGTGTACGTGGTGTGTGTGTGTGTGTGTGTGTGTGTGTGTGTGTGTGTGTTTGTGTGTATGTGTGTGTGTGCTTTGTGTGTACTTTGTAATGTTGGGGGGTCAGATCCATGGTTTCACATATGCTAGGCCAAGGTTTTTGCACTGCACTATACTGTCTAGTTGTAATGTAGTGTTTTAAATTATGACTTTTAAATTTTCATTACTAGTGATTTTTCAAAATTATATATGATAAAATGTGATCCATATACTATCCACGTTAGCAAATTTTATTGTTATTTAGAATATTTCTACTGCCTTTCCACTTTCAAACCCTTGTGTTTGTTATTGATAAATGTTTTACTTTGCTTCTTTTCTCTCTTCATTTTTCCATTAGACTTTACTTATTCTTTCTCTTATTTCTTTGGAAAATAATTATCATATTCCTATTACAATTTCTTTACATTGTAAGAGGTCTATACAATGCTTTATTTTCTATTTTATTTTTCCAATCTTCTCTGACTCTCAGCTCACACTATTAGGTGGATTAAAAAGAAAAGTGTTTCAGGACAGTTGATTATTTTCCTGCTTCTCTTCTCTGTAGTCTTTCTGTCTTTTGAAACAAAATACTAATGGCATACAGCTCCTCTATGGTCCATCATTCTGTCCCCTCTCACTCTCCTCTGTAGTACAGCTCTCAAGTCGTTAGCATTCAGGTATATTATGCTGTAGTGTTATCTAAATTTTAACTCATTCCTAAATTAATTTTAGTGGCTTCAAGCATTCTCTAAAGACATTTTTCTATATATAATCTCTGAGGCCTTTTGTTTTCACAAGGTGCAAAATATGAGTGACTATCAAACATCTAGATAACTGTGTTATTGGATATTGGTCCACCTGCTCAATAAACTCACATGTAAGTTCAAGGAATACAGATCATTCAGAACAATCTTGTAAAATGGTGTAACGAGACCTCATACTAGATTTGAATCTTATTACCATGTTTAGTAGTGAGGACAAAATAGCTCTACTATAAGAACAGACACCCAGAAGAATGTAACAGATTTATTAAAAATAAATTCTTAGTTTTATGGTCAAAAGATTTTTAAAAGGATGCCATGAACTTTATCAAATAAAAATAGAATTTTAAATAGGTGTATTGGCACTATTGCTTCTCTAGATTTAAAGAATGATCTTGGACTACTACCTTAAACCTTATACAAAAATTTAAAATAAAAAATGATTATCAAATTAATGTGAGATATAAAAACTAATAATATGTAAATGTAAAAATTCATGACATTGGATCAGTAAAGTTTTCTAAACATTTGAAATGGAAAACATTAGTGGCTAAAGAAAAGCAAGAATAAATGGGTTAATATCAACTAATGACCTTTCATAATTCTATGAAAAAAGTGAAGACATATCCAACAGATAGAGGGCACATATTTGTTAATGCTACAATGTTAATTCAACATTGATCCTGAGTCTTAACTACTTTTATACCTTCTAATTACATATAAATTTTTTCCTGAACAGGTTATTTCTTTAAAGAACATATGTAAATTAATGGTCAATAAGAAGAGCAAATGAATTAAACTCCTCTTTAGTATCTAAGAAAAAATAAAAATAAAACTCATTTCTATGACCATAATATAAAAAGATGACAGAAAATATAGTAATGCATTTGCGGAGAAATTGATATACTCTAGATAGCAGAATGATTTGTATAATACTGCAATCAATTTTGCAAGCAAGTTTTCAAATCTTCTAAAGGTCAAAGAGAATTGTATATGATCCAGCCATTACACTTCTATGTATTAGTAAAGAAAAGTAAAAAACTTATTTGGACAGGGAATGTAGTTCATTGACAGTGCAATTGAATAGTATGTGTGAGAATCTGGAAATAATCCCAAAACAAATTTTGAAAAGACACACTATAAAGGATATATGGAGGACAAATTCCTCTAACTTAATTTTGTATCTATTTTAATGTCTATTCTAAAATTTACAGCATTTCTTTTTTTATTTTATTTTATTTTTATTATTGTGAATATACTGTACAGAGGGGTTACAATTACATGGGCAAGATAATGAGTACATTTCCTATCAAGCATTGTAGCCTCTTACTTTTTTTACCCTTCACATCCCTTCCCAGCCTCCCCCCACACCCCACCCAATCCTTCCCCCCCACCAAAGTTGTAAAGTTCGTTTTCGACTTGACAACTTGTACTTCTTATTGCTGCAACGGGTTCACCTGTATCCTTATTTAAACGACTCGTTTTTCCCCTTCCCCTCCACAAATTATACCGACATCAAATACAGTGAAAGCAGGGGTTATACTGTGGGGGAGGGACATACAAAGCAACAAAGCAACAATCCTATAAATACGTTACAAACAAATGCATGAAGAAAACATTTAATACATATCTTATGGTTCAATAAAATTTACAGTATTTCTATTTGAAGAAATGCAAGTTTGTGAAAATTAGTCTTGGAAAACCTCTGATTGTACCATTCACTTCCAAAGCACTAAAATGTATACAATAAAAGGAGATAAATATATTACATGTGAATTTCATGTCCGCAAATATATATATATATATATATATATATATACATATATATATAGTTAAAAATAATTCACACAAATTGCAGAATACCTAAAAAGATGTTTTTGTTGTTGGCTAAAAATTCTTTGTAAACTACAGTTTTTAAAACAAAGATGTGATTCTGTTTATTTTGTTTATTTTGGTAATTTTTTGAGTTTATACAGAGATAACTCAATCAAAAAGTGGATCTGATAACTGGAATATCTAGGAATTATGCATCACTTATAAGTAATTGATAACTTTTTCTGGAAGAAACTTTTAGCAAATGACAGAAGACCTAAATCTATGCATGTACATTTTACGAAAGCCATGTTACTTGCTCAATCCAATTGCTTTCCTCTTCTTTGCTAGAAAAAAACTATTCACAAGATAAGAGCCAATAGCAGTGAAAAGAAACAAAATACACTATCATCTTGATTTATTTGTGAAAATAACAAATGAAATAAAACAATTCCACTTAAGGAACTCCATTATCAGTATCTATGAAGATGTTCCTGAATGCCAAGATCCATTGAATTTTTGGAATTTTAATTTCTACTAACATATGAAAACTCGAACAAGAAAACAAATATAGTCTTAGAGCATAACAGCCTTGGAATAATTTTCTTAATTGTTTTGAAATTACAAAAGAATTGATACCATTAAAATGATCCTTTCCTATGGAAATATTTAAAAATGTTTATCTCTTATTATAATTCAAATAACAAACAAGAGAAATTTTATATAATCATTGCAAATATCATTTTATTACTATCATAAAATAGAATAAATGACAAGACCCAATATATTATCATTATTATTAATTCCTAAAAATTAGCTAAATATCTTAAGCAATCTAAATAGTCATGTCTTTAACATAGAGGTAAATATTCTATACTTTTTTTTAATAGAAGATTTTTTTATTGTGAAAATACTGTACAGAATGGTTACAATTAAATAGGGATACAGGTGGACCCTTTGCAACAACGAGATGTACAAGTTGTTATGTCGAAAATGAACTTTATTCTATAATTGTTACTTAACATTTTCCAGGGGCATATATTCATGTTTCTTTTTTTTATTGTGAAAATACCGTACAGAGGGGTTACAATTACACGGGCAAGGTAATGAGTACATTTCTTATCAAGCACTGTTGCCTCCTCCTTTGTTTCCCCTTCCCATCCCTTTCCATACAACCCCCCGTCCCCCACCCAGTCCTCCCCCCGATGTATGCTAAAGAAGCATTCTAAGAAATGTTCACAGCAGTTAAAATATGTTTTTATGAAATTAATGTGATATATGTTGTTGTTCTTGTTCTTGTTCTTTTTGTTCTCGTTGTTGTTTGCAAGGCTTGGGCATTGTCCCTAAGCCTTTTTATGCTCAAAGGCATCACTCTACAACTTGAAGCACAGAGCTAATTCCTGTTTTTAGTGGTCAATTGGAGATAAGAATCTAACAAGTACTTTTTTGACTGGGATAGTTTTGAACACAATTCTAAGATCTCATTAACCAGAATAGCTCAAATTATAGGCGTGAGTCAATGGCACTTGGTTTGATGTATTTTTTAAATTTTAATTATGTTTTTAAGATTTTTGTTTCACTATAATGTACATCGTTCTACACATAAATTTAGGTATATGTATATATTTCTGATGAAAAATAATCTCTAAAAATGTATGTCTTTCTACATACAATAAATATGTATATACGTGTATATATATATATATATATATATATATATATATATACATATTTCTGAAGACTGACTCCCTCTAAAATTTTTATACTAATATTTTTTACCTTTTCCTTCAAAGATATACACTCTATTGTTCCGAATATTTTTCTATATTTCAATAGAATGTAGAGTTTATTACGTTCAGAGGAATTTCAGATATGCACATGATATTATAGTAAAATTTGCAGTATATTACTTGAAATAATTCTATTCAAACTCATAAATACTTGTGTGTGGTGGTGGGGAGAGAGGAAGTTAATTCATACTTGTTAGGAATTTGCAATACTTCAAAAATCTATTCCATAATTTGTTATAAGCACATAGTCAAGCTACCTGATATGCTTTAGTTTTTTTGTTTATTTGTTCAAAATTTTAATATGGATGCATGCACAATGGTAACATTAAAATTATTAATCAAAAACAAATAATCGCAAAATCATAGATACATATCAGACTTTCAATAGCTAGCACTTTTGATGTTAATAATAATTTTGATGGATATGATGATGACCACAGTGTAGCCTGATAATGTCATTGTTGGGATTGAAAAGGAAAAAAAACCATTACACATTTTTACAGCTAGATTTCCCACATTGAATACATAGTAATAAACAGCGTTGGATTACATACAATAAGAATAACAAGAGGAGAGTTTCAATATCAATAAATCTATTCACATAAACAGGCAGAGACCGTAAAAACCCTAATTCCTGCAGTCTCTCTAATGTATACTCACTTTTCTTGATGGTACTACTTCCTTATAAATAAAATCGTTTATTTCCACATTTTGATGGACTAAAGTGTAGTTTTCAACTTAGTGGGATTAGTTCAAATAAGATTCTCATATAGATACTATTCAGTAACCAATGTTTTCAAATGATATATTGAGTATGTTCTGCAATACAGCTGTAAAGACATGACCCAATTTACATAATATCACTTTCATATCTGTAGTTACCTAGAAAGGACATAGGCCTTAGAGCCAGGAGGTAAAACTTATTTTTATTTCTACATGAAACAATTTGTGACTTTATACCAACAAACTGAATTGGACTCTTCCCTTATTTGTAAGGTAAAGTGGAAAATGTAAGGACTCTTCACTTTTCTTTATTCTTGCTCTAGAAGTCAATAAATATATTCTTCATTATTTCTGTTAGATTACATTGATTTACACATGAGAAAGGTAAGGCCAACAATCAATGTAGTGAGTAAATAATGATACTAGAATATGTGTCTGAGCTCTTCACTCTGTGTGCTTACAAAGAGAGTAATTTGGTGATAGAGAGGACCAATAGGAAAAGACTATGGGGGAAAAGCGTACTTTCAAAATGGTTGTTTTAGGACTAGGTGACAGTGATGAGTAAATAAAACAGGCTGGTGTTAGGGGCATAAAAAGGAGTACAGAGAAATCATATTGTGTAAGTCGTTATGTCGAAAACGAACTTTACAACTTTAGTGGGGGGGGAGGTGTGGGGTTGGGCGAGGATGGGAAGGGATAGGAAGGGGAAACAAAGGAGGAGGCTAAAATGCTTCATAAGAAATGTGCTCATTATCTTGCCCATGTAATTGTAAGCTCTCTGTACAGTATTTTCACAATTAAAGAAAGTCATAAAAGCTCCAAAAAAAGAAATCATATTAGTGATAAAAACTGAGTAAATCTTGATCATTCATCTTATCTAATAGGAGGGAGTAGAAAGGTAAGAAGAAATATAAAAGGCTTCCACACGTTTGGCTGGTAACTGTGTTAGTGATGTTCTTAGTGATAAGAACCACAGGTGGAAATAATGGATTTAGGGGAAAAATATCTGATAGTTCTAAAGTTTATATTAAACAGATGCAAATATAGGTCTGTTTAGACATCATCAAAATATCCACGATCATGAATAGGAAAAAAGAATAATAAAATTGGGGGCATTATTGGAGGGAAGAGGAAAAGGAAAGTTCTGACAGAAGTGTGAGCAATGTGAGTACCAGTGTGGATAAGATTGGAAGAAAGGGATACATAAGGAAACAAAAAAGTAGTAAACAGATATTGACAGAATTAAAGGAAGGAAAGAATTTGCAGGAAGATCTTGGGGGAAATATGCTATTTGGATTTGAAAAGTAAAAAGAAATAGACAAGTTCAATAAGAAAAGTGTTTTGGTGAAAGTCATCTTGATAAAATTTTAAGATATGAATGTGAATCCATAAATTTCTGGATCCATGAATTCAACAGAACCTGTTGATTTTAAATGTTGGGAACAAATGCTTTTATCCTGACCTTAGAAGAATTATACAGATATAACTGTCATGAACTTTACTTAGAGGTATTCTGTGAATATTTTTTGAAGACTTTTTTAGCCAGGAGTTTATGGATTGAACTACAGCACAAACCAGCCTAATTTGTCCTACAGTTCCAACGAGTGGCCCATGTATCCACATCAGTTTGGAATTTTATTGAAATATCTTTACATATGTTTGGATATCTTATCAGCCTATTCATTAAAAATGTAGGAAAAGTAAACCAAGAATTAGGTTGAACATACAGCTTTACTGATGTGACTGAAGACTCCTGGAATTGATTCTTCTTTAGAATAGAAAATGCTTCAATAGGCGTTGACACATCATAACTGTCATATACTCTATTGACTCTAGTTCTTGTTAGGGATATCTCCATGCTGAAATAACCGTGTCAATCAACCTGCCAGAAATTCTTATATGTAGGAAGTTCTCTTATAAACTTCAAACTTTATTGAATGGAAGAGTTCAGACATTACCCTCACCAGTAAGATTAAATGCATAGAAAGATATGACATTTTGCTTTAATGCCTTTCTTTCATTTACTCATACCCATTTGCAAGTAGGGAAGGATTCTGATGTAACAATAATACAAGGGTGACTAGTACTAACACAACATCTAGGATCTAGTGTTAATTCGATACTTTCTAATTAGCTCCAGATATTGTGAATATTTATATTTCTCCTGGGTAAACTAATGAGCTCCAAGAAACTGTCCCTAAGGAGCCTTTCAATTCTAATATCACTGTTTGTCTCAAAATTCTTTAAATTCTACATCCTCTAATATGGGCATAGTGTTATACTGTGGAACTTTTCTCCTGAGAGAGTGAGTACTACCCTATTGTTTAACATGGACAAAGTACCTTCATACATAGACTGGGCATGTGCAACAAGAAGTGGTAGTTGAACAATGTTCTTAGCAGTTTGTACAGATGAAATGGAAATAGAGCAACTCAGAACTCAAAAGGAATGTACAAAAAAGACAACGGCACAACGTAGAATGTGCCAAGGAAATGCTGAAGTGTAATTTCAAATTATGAGCTCAGGTGTCAGGGTGTGTTCAAAGTACAGCTTCAGACAATGTAGTTGAATATCTTGGGCGGGGGGGATCTGCTTTAAACTATGCTGAGATAATTGTAAATGTAGAAGCTCCTGACTCTGACTCTAATCAGCCACAACATCATCAACTTAGGGACTATTTTCCAAGTGCAAATTGAGAAAAGAGGGCAAAACACAGTTAGTGTTCAGGGGTGAAGTAATGGACATCACATAACTTTTCTTATAAATCTTCATTTATTTTGGAGCATTAAAGTAGGAAAAAGCCAAGTAAATATTTTCAAGAATCTAAATTGAATGGGAGGTATGATATTGTTCTCTTTTTAACTTGGAAGTTAATGATTATGCCTTTTTATACTCTAACTTGGGAAAATGATCTGCTGTCGGTTATTTTCTTCTCTTCCCCTTCTTTTGCCCTTCCACTTACATACTTTTTATTTAAACACACATACTTGAACTTGCATTTCTAAATGCTTCAAAATTATCTGAACTACTTACTACTGCTGGCAGCCTTCTATATCTTTCTCAAGGGAATAATTGGTCACTATCATTTTTATCCTATATGATACTGGATATCTTTCTGCCTAATTCAGTGCAAGATATGCATTAGATTCTTCCAGATATCTCAACCCTTGTACCACCATGAAATCCTATCGTACATAGAAATCATGATTTTAGAATGTCTGGGGAGGTGGCATCTGTCATTTTTGAATGACCCTAAGTAATAGTTACATGCAATCATGTTTTAAACCAATATGTCACTCAGTAAATGAATAATTGACAAAATGTGGTATATATGCAGCGGAATTCTATGCTTCCAATTCCAAATGGAAAGACATGGAAAAATCCTACTAAGTAAAATAAACAAGACACAAAGGAAGATATTCCATAGTTTCTCTCAGTTGTAATAAGTAGGAAATATCTAGGATAGTCCTAGCAATTGAGCAGAATGGCTCAATGGATATGCATAAAATGATGCTGAGCAAAATGACCTCCTAGATATGGAAACAGAGGAAATATCTAGGATAGTCCTAGCAATTGAGCAGAATGGCTCAATGGATATGCATAAAATGATGCTGAGCAAAATGACCTCCTAGATATGGAAACAGAGGTTTTTCTTTGTGGTTGTTGTTTTTAATGTACTATGTGATTTCTTTTATTCTTTTGCGTTTTCCCCAATGGTTTGTTCCCTGCAGTATTTGATTTCAGTATCATGTGTCATTGTATATACATTTATCTTAATTTGGCAGGTGAAGAGGAACAACAAAATTTCGAGACAAAGAACAAAGGGCAAACCAAATCAATAGCAATACTCACAAGACAACATGTTGGAAATTTACATTACAGCTTGTGAGGGGTATATGGGTGAAGAAAAACTGTGAGAAAAGTGAGGGAGGGGGTAAAAAGTTCTACATGTTATGTATTCACTACCTTACAATTATTGCAACCCGTTCTATATATCACCTTGACTGTAAAATTAAATTAAAAATAAGCTACATAAAATATAATTTCACTGTATTTGTATAGTAAATATTATTCTGTTATCCCTTTCTCTATCAGAGGGTCATCAACTTGAATGTTATCAAAGTATACAATATTTTCACAATATATTTGCCATTATTTTGAAAAATCATAATTTTAGTATTGTCTTATAGTAAAACAGTAAACAGTTCAATTCTATGGAAACTTCTAACTTTTAAAACTGAATAATTGTTAAGAGAACAGAATATAAGTTTTCTTCAATATGCCTATGACTATTAAATACTAATTCTAAAATTCTGAACATGCCATACCAGAGACATGTAAAACAGTATCTGTTTGCTTTTTATTTAATTCTGCAATAGATACAGTTTCCAATGGGATGTTATGTATTTAAAAGTCAACAGAAAAAACAGCTGCATTCTGTTAGAAGATAAACTTGTGACCTATGAACTATCTATAATAATTAATAACAGAAGAGTAAACATTTGTTCATCAGAGTAAGCTTTTCTTTCTTTCTTTCTTTCATTCATTCTTTCTTACTTTCTTTCTTTCTTTTTTGTCGGTATGGGGCTTGAACTCTGGGCTTGAGCACTATCCTTTCACTCTTCAGCTCAAGGCAAGTGCTCTACCGCTTGAGCCACAGCACCATTTCTGTTTTTCTAGTTGTTAATTGGAGATAAGAGTCTCAAAGGCTTTGAGTTGGAGGTCTTTGATCCATTTCGAGTTGATTCTGGTGCAGGATGATATATAAGGATATAGCTTTAGTTTTCTACAAGTTAACCAATTTTGCCAGCACAATTTACAGAAGAAGCTGTCTCTCTTCCATTCTATTTTTTAGCTCCCTTATCAAAGATTAGATGGTTATAGGTCTATAGGTTCATTTCTGGGTTTTCAATTTTATTCCATTGATCCTGAGGTCTGTTCTTATGCCAGTACCAAGCTGTTTTGATTACTATGGCTTTATAGTAGAGTTTGAAATTTGGTATTGATATTCCTCCAGCAGTGTTCTTTCCGTTGAGGAGCGTTTTTGCTATTCGGGGTCTTTTATTGTTCCATATGAATTTTTGGATTGCCTCTTCTATTTCCTTGAAGAATGAGGTTGGAATTTTGATCAGTAGCGCATTAAATGTGTAGATATCCTTGGGAAGTATTGCCATTTTCACGATGTTAATCTTTCCAATCCAGGAGCATGGGAGTTGTTCCCATTTTCTAAGTTCTGTTTTGATTTCCTTTTTCAAGTTTTTAAAGTTTTCATCATATAGGTCCTTCACTTATTTGGTTAACTTAATTCTTAGGTATTTTATTTTTTGTGGGGCTATTACAAATGGAGTTGCTTTCCTAATTTCAGCCACACTTTTATAATTGTTGGCATACAGAAAAGCCATTGATTTTTGTGGGTTAATTTTATACCCTGCTACTTTGCCAAAGTTTTGAATCACCTTGTGTAATTTGGGAGTAGAGTCTATGGGATTCTTTAAATACAAGATCATGTCAAATGCAAAGAGGGAGAGTTTTATTTCTTCTTTCCCTATTTGGATCACATTTATGTCTCTGTCTTGTCTTATTGCTGTAGCGAGGCATTCTAATACTAGGCTGAAGAGAAGTGGAGATAGCGGACATCCTTTTCTTGTTCCTGAGTTAAGAGGAAATGGATTTAGTTTTTCACCATTAAGTATAATGCTGGCTGTAGGTTTGTCATATACAGCCTTTATTGTATTGAGGAATTTTCCATGGATTCCTAATTTTTCCAAAACCTTCATCATAAAGGGGTGTTGGATCTTGTCGAATGCTTTTTCTGCATCTATTGAGATAACCATGTGTTTCTTATTCTTGCTCCTGTTGATGTGATGAATAATATTAATTGATTTGCGTATATTGAACCAGCTTTGCATCCCTGAAATGAATCCTGTTTGATCATGGTGTATGATTTTTTGGATGAATTGTTGAACTCGATTGGCCAAAATTTTGTTGAGAAGTTTTGCATCAATGTTCATCAAAGAAATGTGTCCATAGTTCTCTTTCTTTGATGAGTCCCTGCCTGCTTTTGGGATGAGGCTTATGATGGCTTCATAGAATGTGTTCGGTAGTGAACTTTCTCTTTCAATTTCATTGAATAGTTGGAGGAGTATTGGTGTGAGCTCTGCTTTGAAGGCCTTGTAGAATTCCACTGTAAAACCATCTGCGCCTGGACTTTTGTTAGCTGGGAGGTCTCTCATTGCTGTTTCTATTTCAATGCTTGATATGGGCCTGTTAAGATGGTTTAACTCTTTCGAGTAGCAGTAGTTCTAAAGCTGCCGACGGGGTTGTGTACACTGTGACATGCCCTTTAACTGCTTGTTACCTTAAACTATTTTGATTCTGGAATAATGTGAGTCTGTTCCTTCAGTTATTTTGTGTGTGTATGTATTATTTGAAAGTTATTACAGAGTATAAAAATGTAGATTTGGGTCTAACCTGGGAAGAACAGAGAATTATTCCTTCAGTTTAAAGGGATTTGACTCATCTTTTCTGGAGAAAGTATGTGTTGCTGTTACTAAACAAACATGTGCTCAATAAATGTTTAATTTTTGCAAAAAAAAAAAAAGATGGTTTAACTTATCTTGGTTTATTTTGCCATGTCAATATTTGCTAGGAAAAGGTCCATTTCTGCCAAGTTCTCAAACTTATTAGCATAAAGTTTTGAGAAGTATTCCCTTAAAATACTCTAAATCTTGGTTGTTTCTGTGGTGATGTTTCCATTCTCATCTGTGAGTTTATTTATTTTGGTGTGTTCTCTTCCTTTTCTGATAAGATTTGCTAAGGGTCTGTCAATTTTGTTAATTTTTTCAGAGAACCAACTCTTTGTTTTGTTGATTCTTTCTGTAGTTGTTTTGGATTCTAATTCATTTAATTCTGATTTAATTTTAATTATTTCGTTTCCTCTACTTCATTGGGGTTTATCTTGTTGCTCTTTTTCAAGGAGGTTCAGATGTCTCATTAAATTGTTGGTTTCACATCTCTCCAATTTGTTGATGTAGGAACTCACAGCTATAAACTTGCCTCTGAGTACTGCCTTTAATATGTCCCAGAGGAGCTGGTAATTTGTGTGCTCATTTTTTTTTTAATAATATGAACATTTGAATTTCCTTTCTAATCTCTTCTATGACCCACTTGTGATTCAGCAGTGTGTTGCTCAGCCTCAATGTGTTAACGGACTATCTTAGGTGGCTTTTGGTGTTGAGTTCTAATTTTATTCCCTTCAGGTCTGAGAGAATGAAAGGTATACAAGGTATAACTTCAATGTTTCTGAATATGGACAAGTATGCTTTGTGGCCGAAAATGTGGTCTATTTCAGAAAATGTTCCATGTGCTGCTGAGAAAAATGAGTATTCTAATGTTTTTGGGGGAAATATTCGGTAGATGTCTGTTAAATCTAGTTGATCTATGCAGTTGTTTAGATATGCGGTTTCTCTGTTGAGTTTTTGCCGAGTTGATCTATCTAGTGGGGAGAGTGGTGTGTTAAAATCCCCAACAATTAATGTCTTTGGATCTATGTGGGATTTGAGGGAAAGTAGTGTTTCTTGGATAAATTTGGGTGCTCCGTTGTTTGGCAAATAGATATTTAGATTTGTAATATCCTCCTGATGGAGAGATCCCTTAGTTTTTATGTAGCAACCTTCTTTATCTCTTCTCACGAATTTTAATTTGAAGTCTATTTTATCTGATATTAGGATTGCAACTCTGGCGTGTTTATGGTGGCTGTTTGCTTGGTAGATTTTGTTCCCGTCTTTAACATTGAGAATGTGTTTGTTTTTACAGGCAAGATGTGACTCTTGAAGGCAGCAGATAGAAAGATCTTGTTTTTTAAACCAACTAGATATTCTATGTCGTTAATTGGAGAGTTAAGTCTGTTAATGTTAAGAGATAGGACTGAGAGTTATTTGGGAGTTCTTGTCATGTTATCCACCTTCTTAGGTGCTGCGAAAACTGGGTCCTTCCTATGGTTCTTGGATTCTCAGTTTGGGTGTAGTTTCTTGGCCTTTATTGTGGTCTTGCTGGTTTTCTATGTGTAGGACGTCTTTAAGAATCTTTTGTAGGGCTGGTTTGTTGGAGATGTATTGTTTCAATTTTTCTTTGCTATGGAAGGTTTTTATTTGGCTTTCAGTTATGAAGGAGAGTTTAGATGGGTACAGTATTCTTGCTTGATAGTTATTTGTTTTTAGGGCATGGCATACATCATTCCAGGCTCTTCTTGCTTTGATTGTCTCTGCTGAGAAATCTGAGGTGTTTCTAATTGGTTTCCCTTTATAGGTGATTAATCTTTTCTCCTTGACAGCTTTAAGGATCTTTTCTTAGTTCTGAATTCATCCAGTGTGGATTATAATGTTATGGTGGGATGTCCTATTCTGATCTGGTCTATTTGGAGTTCTAAAAGCTTCTTATATTTGAATAGGCCTATCATTTTGCAAGTTTGGGAAGTTCTCTGCTAGGATCCTGTTAAACAAATTTCCTATACCATTAACTTCTGTTTCTAGGTGCTCCTCTACACCCATTATCCTTATTTTAGGCCTTCTGATGGTGTCTTTCAAGTGTTGGATAGATCTCTCATATTTCTTGGATTTGTCTTGGATGGTTGTATGTTCTTTCTTTATAATGTCTAGGCTGTCTTCAGTCCTTGAGATTCGATCTTCTGCACGGTCTAACCTTCTGTTGAGATTTTCTATTTTCAGGATGGAATAGGAGAAACCCTAGGTCTCCTTGGAGCAGGACGAAATTTTCTTAATAGAGACCCGGAAACACAACAAATAAAAATGCTTGGACAAATGGGATTGCATGGAGTTGCAGAGCTTCTGCATGGCAAAGGACATAGCTAGCAAGATCAATAGAAAGCCCACGAATTGGGAGAAAATCTTCACTAGAAATACAACAGACAGGGGTCTCATATCTAAAATACACTTAGAACTCAAAAAATTAAATCCCCCAATAACTAATCCTCAATGAAACAACTGCCCAAAAAATAAGTGGGCTAAAGACTTAAAGAGGAACTTCTCTGAAGAAGAAAGGAGGATGACCAATAGACACATGAAGAAATGCTCAACCTCCCTAGCCATAAAAGAAATGTAAATTAAAACAACATTGAGATACCACCTCACCCCAGTTAGAATGGCAAAAATCAAAACCTCTAATAACAACAGATGCTGGAGGGGATGTGGACAGAAGGGAACCTTACTTCATTGTTGGTGGGCGAGTAAACTTGATCAACCACTTTGGAAAGTAGTATGGAGGTTCCTCAAAAGACTCCACATAGAGCTCCCCTATGACCCCTCAGTCCCACTTTGGGTATTTACCCAAATCTTTACAAATAAGACCACACTAAAGCTACCAGCATAATTATGTTTACTGCAGCATTATTTACCATAGCTAAGATCTGGAACCAACCCAGATGCCCCTCAGTAGATGAAAGGATCAAGAAAATTTGGTATATATAGACAATGGAATTCTATGCCTCCATCAGAAAGAATGACATTGCCCAATTTGTTAGGAAATGGAAAGACTTGGAAAAAATTATATTAAGTGAAGTAAGCCAAGCCCAAAGAAACATAGGTCCCATGATTTCCCTTATTTGCAATATCTAATATATGTATGAGTCAAGCAGAAAAGGTCAGATAAGGTGATGTTAGGAAAATGAACCCTAAGATATGTATTTTAAATTTTTTTTCTTTCATACATTTGTTTCTAATGCAATTATAAGATTATTTCTTTGTTGCTTTGTATGTCCCTCCCCCACAGTATAACCCCTGCTTTCACTGTATTTGATGTCGGTATAATTTGTGGAGGAGAAGGGGGAAAACAAGTCGTTTACGTAAGGATACAGGTGGACCTGTTGCAACAATGAGAAGTACAAGTTGTCATGTCGAAAACGAACTTTACAACTTGTGGGAGAGAGGTTTTGGTTGGGGGGGAGGATGGGAAGGGATGGGAATGGTAAACAAAGCAGGAGGCTACAATGCTTGATAAGAAATATGCTCACTATCTTGCCCATCTAATTGTGACCTCTCTGTACAGTATTTTCACAATAAAAAAATAAAAATTAGAAAAATAAAAGAGTCTCACAGGCTTTTCTCCCCGGGCTGGCTTTGAACCGTGATCCTCAGATCTCAGCATCCTCAGTAGCTAGGATTACAGGCATGAGCCACTAGCGCCCGGTTTAAGCTAGTATTTCTTTGACAATCAATGCTAAGGTTTTATGCCATAAAGTCATCCTAGCCCAACAGTTTCCAACTTGTAAGGTACACCATAAATTTCCCTAAATTTACATCATGACCAGCTTATCACTATTGTGAAAAAATACTGCACTTCTGCTGTGATGCCCTCCCAAATTTGCAAAAAACAGTACACTAAATATTACTGCATCATCCCCCCCAATGGTATTCTTGAGATCAGAACATTTGCAAATATTATTTTTTTATTTTTATTTTACATTTACTTTATTATATGTTATTTGTTGGGTCTTCATCCATCCCACGAAAGATGGACGTAATCCCAGGCAACATAAGTGCGCCGCTAGCCCATTCCCCAGCCTCCCTTAACCCGGGAAACAATCAGACACAGCGGGGAGTCAAGTGAAAGTAACTTGTTTATTAACACACAGCAAGCACTTTTCAAAAGCAAAAAGACCGGGTGGCCTGGGGAGGAAAAGGAACCAACCAATTACTGTAAAGGTCACACCTTATCATGCACCTAAGCTTCCATGAGCTGTTTATGCCCTAAACGTAAACAAATCGGGCTCTGCCTACTCAACTCTCAACACAATCTTTGCTGCCCATGTGTCCCACAGATTCCTCCTTTTTTGTTTTAATGACATGCCCACCTCCCAGTTAGTGATCCTTTTCCCTCCTCTGTAAAGGTTATTTTAACAGGATTACATTGGTAAGAATAGCATTGACCGTACAGGGGGTTCCAGGCAAGTCTGGGGGGCGAGATTCGCCAGACAAGGATAGGAAGGGTCCTTGTGCAGGATTCCAGAGCCTGTCCCAGTTACCTCACAGCCCTACCTAGCACAGTAATAAACATCAGCCCCACTACAGGTAGAAATATCTGAAGCAGCTCGATTACTTCTGGGACATATATAAATGTCCTTATCTTTTAAGGTTGTACTGTTCACAACATGAGAGCAGCTTGGGTATTGGGAGTTCCACACATGATTCAGGGTGAATCCTAGTGGGTCCCCACATTCAGGACGTTCTACTATCGTCCAGAAAAACAAGGAAATTTAAAACAAACTCTGCAGACATAGCAAAGCAATCCCAGGCACCTGGTGTCTTTTAAGTAAGCCAGTTCCTTGTATGTGCCTTTAAGCGAGCACAGGGGTCAAAATGACCTTTGAGCTTTACTGTCAGCTCCCAACACCCCATCTTTGTTTAAAGAAGTGAACCAGCCTGTCTTAGGTTGGGTGGATTTGCTTGTCTGCCTTACCTATCATTGAGAACTTCTTCAGAGAGAAGCTGAATGCTTGTCTTAGGTTGGTCAGACTGACACTCCCTCTTACCTGTCTCTTGCTGTGGTTCCTCTCGGGGGAAATTCATTCACTTGGAGCTTGATCTTATGAACTAGCTGGCTAAACTCATAAGAGATTTGCACTGCACAGATAATGCAAAGAAGGCATAGAAAAACCATCAGCAAAAGCATTACTAGGCCAAGCAATATCATTAGCAGTCCTTTAACATTAGTCAGGGATGGGATAGCAGTCTTTGCCACTTCAAAGTCCAGACATGGGGCTTGTTCTAATCCTGCTATTTGCCTGTTGGGTTGAAAAAGATCTAAAGAAAAATTATTATGATTAACATTCTGTATTAGTGCCATAGCAGCTGCTGCTGCAGAGGCAGCTAATGAAATAAAGGCCTAAATCATACCAAGTTTTAGATATGTTTACAGGAAGCATATGGATTCAAGTATTGCCACTATACAAGCAATTTAGTAAAAGAACAATGAGAGCAAGTAACATTAAAATAATTAGCTAAACACATGCTTCGGCCACCATAGCCACTTTTCTTTCCTTGTTGGTTTGTTTATCCTTGGGCATCCTGTATAGAGAAAATGGGTAAAAACTTAAGGATCCTGGCAGGGATCCAAATGGAATGTGTAGGGCTAGATCTCTGGCAGGAGGTAAGTGTGAATGATGCCTACAAGGAACAAACACTGGGAGAATAGGCTTAAGCAGGTCTCCTTTATTCTTCCTCAAGGTGGCGGCGGGGGGGGGGGGTAGGTGGGAGAAGGGGGGAAGTTTTGTAGCCCCAGCTTTCCCAACCTCCTGAGTCCTTTCCTTCCCTTCCAATCACTTCGAGGGGAGTTGATGTAAGGCAGTTGTGACAGGCACTGCTTGGTGACAGGCACTGATTGGTCCCCGGGGACATGTAGGGAGCACGGACAGCTCATGGCTGTCAAGCTAGGCAGACGTGCCTTTGGGTCACATCTCTATGAGCAGGAAGTGCAGGAAGTGTGCTTCAACTGCTACTCTAGCTGACTCAACCAGATCTGACCGACTCTACCCACAAATTTCCCCTTTTCTTTTAAAAGGACCGTCATTATGGTGACCCGTCATTGGAGACATTTTTGCCGGGAGTGTAAGCATTGAATAATTCCCAGGAGAATAAGCTCTAATAGTGCAAGGCCTCCCCAGGTGACCAGAGAGGATGGTGAAAACCATTGTTGTAACTTTTTAAGCACATCTTCTAAAAATGAGGCAGGGCAAATAAGCTATATGGTGGTTTGGTTTAGGCGCGTAATATCATGCAGCAGGAGGTGGGTGAAGTTTAAGTACTTAAGGCACCAAGGGCCTTTGATGTAGTTACTAAGTTTAGTGACATTGGGCGCTGGAGTGGAAAGCTGACAAACAGAAGTAGTCATAGCATTACATAGTCCTCCTTGTAATCGAAGAAACATAATCTCTTTTTGGAGCAAGTCTATTTGTTGCTGGAGCACAAGGAGGCCTCCGTTAAGATGATTGGCAACTTGCAAATGTTGTAATTCTATGGATGACAGTTGAGGGATGAGCTGGTTTATCTCTTGCATGGTGGACACGCTTTGGGACAGTGATATAGAGGTCGTAGTAGCTGAAGCCACTGTAGTGATGATCGCCGACATGATTGTAATATTCTCTTTTAGGGCGTGGATGAACTAATTGAACCTGAGAAAACTGAGAGTCATTAGTAGCCAGAACAATAAATGCGGGAACACATACCAAACCTACAAAGTGATATGAGTCATTGGGTTGCCCGTGATTGCTGAGAGTGCAAGTAGCGGAGAAGTTGTCTCCTTGACAAAAAAAGAACAGGGCTCTAACCACTACCATTCCTGACACCTGGTTGCATGCAGAGTGGTTACAGCGACAAGTATTGGCCAATAGGAAAGGGAACAAATCCAGGCAGGAATATGATGAGCAAACGACTGGCATGGGGAGTACTAGGTCTCCCAATTGTCCCCCTGACGAGTTCTAAAACTCCTTTAGATTTTGAGGTTTGGGATTTTTTTCAGATTGGTTGTATATAGCCAGGTAGAGGGACAATGTGAGGTCCCCAAACACTCTGCCTTGCCAGGAACTGGCACAAAGGCTAATCACTAATTCCTCAAGAGGAATGGGAACATTGCCAAAGCTATCAAAGTCCCTGCATGGGCATAATCTGCATATGAAAAGTTATGTCAATAGCCTGAGTAAAATTTTTTCCCGTGGGACAAATTGGTTAGGGTTCCGTGTAGTTCCACCATCCTGTCCCATGAGTTACTGTTGAGAGGGGGATGGTACAGCCATCAAACTGTTTTACAGTCTCGTCTGAAAAACAAAAAGAGATGGCTCCCTTCCATCCAAAAGTAAGGTTTGTTTTTTGGTGCCATAGGGCAGCTGCCGAGAAAGGAAGGCCAACCGTGCCACTGGAAGAAAGCATTTGAGGGATGATGGTGGTATCTTCCCCTACTATCATCAAGATTTGGGGGCTAGACATTAACGTTATTTTACCTGGTCCTGTAGCAGATTGAGAATTGGCTGTAATAATGGCACACATTAGGAGGAATAGAGTACCATGTCCTGAGTTAGGGTCTGGGGCCATAGCCTGGGCTTGTTCTACCAATTCCTTTAGGTCTCCCCAAGTGATGGCATGGGCTCTAGCTCGAGGTTTGCATCTCCTACTCCTCGGGCTGTTCAAGTGTAGTCAACGCATCTCATTCATAGGTGGTGACAGTTGGTCGGACAACTCCAGCTGCAGGTTTATCACCATGTCTGGAAAGATACAAGCAAATCCTCTCCCTTGTGCCATTAAGGGAGCAGGGCCCTCCCATTTTCTTGTGATGGGGTCCCTCCATCTAACCAAAGGGACTGGAGTAGGGGTTTTCATGAGTCCCCAATGCAGGGCCTCGGGGGACGCACCTGTGGTGGGTGTGAATGTTAAAACGTTTTTTAGTATAAGGCAATAATTTAATTGTGTTTGGGGATCTTTATGCCCTAGTCCCTCCAGTTTCCCCTTTTCTTTTAAAAGAAGGGTCTTAATTTCTTTATGACTGCGTTCAACAATTGCTTGGCCTTGTGGGTTATATGGAATACCTGTCTGGTGTGTGATGTTCCAAAGGGTACGAAATTCATGAAAATATTTGGAGGTGTAAGCAGGGCCATTGTCTGTTTTAAAGGTCCAAGGAACGCCCATAATTTTAATGGCATGTAGAAGTGACTTAATGGCGTGGCTTGTTTCACCTGTTAAGGCTAAAGCTGTTAGAAAGCTTGAGAATAAATCTATGCATACATGGACGTATTTTTGTTTGCCGAACTGGGGGATAAGGTTTATGTCCATTTGCCATGTGCCATTGGGCCTAAGGCCTCACGGATTTGTTTTCATGGGTTGAAGTGATCCTAAGGGTAAAGGAAGTGCACAGGAGGAGCAGGACCGAATCATGTGCTTGCATTGTTGGTGTGTCAAATCAGGAAATAATTGTTTGATAGTAGTAAATGAAAGCGACCATGCAACGTTCAGGCCTGGTCCATGGGCATATTGGTGAGTAATACAGTTGGTGTGATAGCACGATCAATGGCTTCATTACCAGGAGCTAGGGGTCCGGGGAGGTTAGTATGAAATCTAATGTGTTGAATGTAACAGGGTTGGGCATGGTTGTCTAGTACAGTTTGCAGTTTACACATTATTCATGTTATATCATGACCATCATCTCTTAATAAAGCTCCAGGAAGAACGACAGCAGTTTGTACAGCATATAATCTATCAGAAAATATATTAAGAGGTTCTCTGGGAAAAGATGTAAGGGCGAGTAAAATGGCCAGTACCACAGCAGCTTGAATGGACAGGGAATGTTGTCGAATTATGTAGTTTTTAGTATTAGCATTGTAAAATCCATTAACAGTTTTGCTAATATCGGTAAAAAGCACAACAGCTTGAGGGATAGGTTGCCCCTTGGGACGAGTACAGCATTTACATGAAAGTGGGAGTTCTTGTGTAACTTTAAAAAGGGGTTCTTGGGCATATGATTATCAATATTAAACTAGTAATGGATGACTTGTAAGGCTAATTCCTCTTCTGTTGTCAGGAAATTAAAGACTGTTTTTCGAATGGGCCAGATAAGACGGTTGGAGAATCGGCCGTATGTTTGATGGCATCGTTCCACGCCTTTGATGGCTAAGTTGCATAGCATGGTAATGGGTGTGCTATTTTTTGGTAATTGGGAAGTGTCAAGGTTTACCCATTGTAACACACCACAAGTTTGAGTCAGCGCCGCCATTAGTCAATTATGAGTTAATATAATCAGGGTGATTTCGTCGGTGGTATCTAAAAACACCAAGGGTGTTGACCATAATTGATCAGTGACTTGTTGAGCATCAGGGGAAAGTATACAAAGGGAAGTTGTGTCAGAGGGTCCCTGAAGCAATTGAAATAAAGTTTGGAGATCTTGGGTAGGGAGGCGCATAAAATTGCGTACCCAATTGATATGTCCACATAATTGTTGTAATTCAGTTAAAGTATATTGGGACTTAATGACAATATTAGACCCATTTGGGGTAATTGTTTGATTTAAATAGTATCCAAGATAGGCGTAAGGGGCTTTAAGTCGAATTTTTTGGGGGGAAATATGGAGGCCTATTTTCCTTGAGTTGTGTTAAACAGGCTTGAATGGTGGTAGCCTCTTTATGTGCTATAAAATGTCATCCATGTAATGGACACAAAAGCATTTTGAAAGCAAAGGTCTAATAGCATGGGCAACATACATCTGACATAGAGTAGGGCTATTTTTCATTCCTTGAGGGAGAACTTTCCATTGATATCAATGTTTGGGTAACTGACAGTGAGGTTCCCAAACTGAGAAGGCAAAATATTTTTATCTTTGGGATGTAGGTGGATGGAAAAAAGTAGTCCTTGGTGTCAATAATGGCAATGTGCCAATCATTGGGTATTGCAGAAAGATGTGAGAGTCCAGGTTGAAGCATTACTTTCTTTTTCATAAGAATATTAATGGAATGTAGGTCATGAAGAAGTCTCCATTTTCCTTGAGCTCTTTTTTTGGATAATAAAAATGGGAGAATTGTGGGGACTGATGCTTTGTTCTATATGTCCCTTTTCTAGTTGCTCCTCCACTACAGTGTGAAAATGAGGGAGCTTTTCAGGGAAAATAGGCCACTGTTCTACCCAAATGGGTTTGGTGGTATCCCATTGGAGTGGAAATGGCTCTGGCCCTACAACAGTAGCCATTAGAATTGGGGGTACTGTGGGTGACTAATGGCTTGATTGGTTATGATGTCTTCATAAAAAGCCTTATCATCTGCTGTTATCACAATACCCATATTAGTGAGGACATCTCTTCCCCAAATATTGCATGGAAGGCCAGGGGCAACAAGAGGTTTAAAAGCCCCGGTGACCCCATCACAGTCTTTCCATAATACAGGCCATTGGACATGGAGGGAATCTGTTTTTCCACCGACACCTTGTATGCAGGGGCCAGGAATTAGGTTCCACCCCAACCCTTCGACTTCTTTTTTTCTAAGGACTGTACATTTAGTCCCCGTATCAATGATGCCCTTAAATTTTGTTCTTTAACCTTAAGTTCCATTCTAGATTTTCCATTTTGGATAGGAAAAGTCCATTTCACTTGAGGTGGTGGTTGTAGTTTTTGTGCTCTTGGGGTAGGGGCTGAGGACTACCCCATATTTAGTTTAAAGGCTGAGTCTTAGAGTGGCATTCAGAGGACGCCCAAAAACCCTTTTTACATTTAGGACATACGGAAGGAGGTTGCTTTCTTTTGGGTGAACCCCGGAGTGAAGGGAAATCCTTTTTAAAATGACCAGTTCCCAGAGGAGCTGGTAATTTGTGTGATCCTTTTTGTTGAATAGCATGAACATTTGAATTTCCTTTCTAATCTCTTCCATGACCCAGTCGTGATTCACAGTGTGTTGTACAGCCTCCGTATGTTACCGGACTTTCTTTGGTGGCTTTTTGTGTCGAGTTCTAATTTTATTCCCTTGTGGTCAGAGAGAATGCAAGGTATAACTTCAATGTTTCGAATTTGGACAAGTTTGCTTTGTGGCCTAAAATGTGGTCTATTTTAGAAAATATTCCATGTGCTGCTGAGAAAAATGTGTATTCTGATGCTTCTGGGTGAAATATTCAGTAGATGACTGTTAAATCTAGTTGATCTGAACCTTCTTGAAAAAGAGCACCAAGATAAACCCCAATTCAGTAAACAGAAAGAAATAATTGAAATTATAACAGAATTAAATGATTTAGAATCCAAAAAAACTGTAGAAAGAATCAACAAAACAAAGAGTTGGTTCTTCGAAAAAAATAAATTTGACAGACTCTTAGAATATCTTATGAGAAAAAGAGGAGAACACACCCAAATAAATAAACTCAGAGATGAGAATGGAAACATCACCACAGAAACAACCAAGATTCAGAACATTTTAAGGGAATACTTCTCAAAACTTTATGCTAATAAGTTTGAGAACATGGCAGAAATGGACCTTTTCCTAGCAAATATTGACATTCCAAAACTAAATCAAGTTGTGTTAAACTATATTAACAGGTCCATATCAAGCATTTAAATAGAAACAGCAATAAGAGACCTCACATCTAAGAAAAGTCCAGGACAAGATGGTTTTACAGTGGAATTCTACAAGGCCTTCAAAGCAGAGCTCACACCAACACTCCTCCAAATCTTCAATGAAATTGAAAGAGACAGTTCACTACTGAACACATTCTATGAAGCCATCATAACCCTCAACCCAAAAGCACACAGGGACTCATCAAAGAAAGAGAACTATAGACCCATTTCTTTGATGAACATTGATGCAAACTTCTCAACAAATTTTGGCCAAACAGCATCAACAATCCATCCAAAAAATCATACACCACGATCAAACAGGATTCATTTCAGGGATGCAAAGCTGGTTCAATATACGCAAATCAATTAATATTGTTCATCACATCAACAGGAGCAAGGATAAGAAACACATGGTTATCCCAATAGATGCAGAAAATGCAGTTGACAAGATCCAACACCCCTTTATGATGAAGGCCTTGGAAAAATTAGGAATCCATGGAATATTCCTCAATACAATAAAGGCTGTATCTGACAAATCTACAGCCAGCATTATACTTAATGGTGAAAAACAAAAGCCATTTCCTCTTAACTCAGGAACAAGGCAAGGATGTCCACACTCTCCACTTCTCTTCCATCTAATATTAGAATGCCTAGCTACAGCAATAAGACAAGATAAAAGCATAAAAAGGATTCAAATAGGGAAAGATGATGTAAAACTGTCCATCTTTTTAGATGACATGATCTTTTATTTAAAGAATCCCACGGACTCCTCTCCCAAATCCTTCAAGCTGATTCAAAACTTTGGCAAAGTAACAGGGTATAAACATAACTCCCAAAAATCAATTGCTTTTCTGCATGCCAACAATGAGAAACGTGTGGCTGAAATTAGGAAAGCAACTGCATTCGGAATAGCTCCACAAAAATAAAATACCTAAGAATTAACTTAACAAAAGAAGTGAAGGACGTCTATGATGAAAACTTTAAAAACTTGGAAAAGGAAATCAATACAGAACTTTGAAAATGGCAAAACTCCTATGCTCCTGGATTGGAGAAGAAGAAAGAAGGATAGCCAATAGACACATGACGAAATGCTCAACATCACTAGCCATAAAAGAAATGCAAATTAAAACAACATTGAGATACCACCTCAATCCAATTAGAATGGCAAAAATCAAGAACTCTAACAACAATAGATGCTGGAGGGGATGTGGACAGAAGGGAACTTTACTTCATTGTTTGTGTGAGTGTAAACTTGTTCAACCACTTTGGAAAGCAGTATGGAGCTCCCCTATGACCCAGCAATCCCACTTTTGGGCATTTGCCCAAATGTTTACAAACAAGACCACACTAAAGCTACCAGCACGGCTATGTTTATTACAGCACTATTTACTATATCTAAGATCTGGAACCAACCCAGATTCCCCTCAGTAGATGAATGGATCAAAAAATGGTATATACACACAATGGAATTCTATGCCTCTATCAGAAAGAATGACATTGCCCCATTTGTTAGGAAATGTAAATGCTTGGAAAAAATTATATTAAATGAAGTAAGCCAGGCCCAATGGAACATGGTTTCCCTTATTTGCAATATCTAATATATTTCTGAATCAAGCAGAAAATGTCAGATAAGGTGAAATGAACCCTAAGATATGTATTCAAGTGGTTTTTTTTCTTTCAGGTGATTGTTTCTAACACATTTAGAAGATTATTTCTTTATTGCTTGTATTTCCCTCCCCCACAGTATAACCCCTGCTTTCGTTGTATTTGATGTCGGTATAATTTGTTGAGGGGAAGGGGAAATACAAATCGTTTAAATAGTGATACAGTTGGACCCATTGCAACAATGAGATGTACAAGTCGTTTTGGTGAAAAATGAACTTTACAACTTTGGTGCGGGTGTGGGGAGGTAGTGGGGAGGATTGAGTGGGAGGGGTGGGGGGAGGATGTGAAGGGAAGAGATGGAGATACAAAGGATGAGGCTACAATGCTTGATAAGAAATGTACTCATTGTCTTGCCCATGTAATTGTAACCCCTCTATACAGTACTTTCATAATAAAAAAATTAAAAAAATAAAAATAAAATGACCAGTTATGCCACATCCCCAACAAGGTCAATTTCCCATTGCGCCATTAGTGGGCGCACGCACTGGCGGTCATAGAGGTGAAAGCCTGTGCACGGGTAGTCCTAGCATGAGTTGATGTCCCCAAATTTTTGGTGGCTAGGATACAATCAGTGATCTCCCCATTTCGTTCAGGGACAATGGCTTTTCTGCATTCCTGTGTGGCCCCTTCCCATATTAGGGTCTTGGTTAGTGCTTCTCCGGCTCCAGCGTGGGATAACTTCTGGGCTACTGCTTCTAGAACACTGGCAACGAAGTCAGTGAAACGCTCATTGTGATGTTGTATGAGGGTTTTTAGTTGTTTGTTCCCTTCTTTCGAAGGGACCAAGGAGTCAGCCCACAATGCACAGAGGAGTACTTGGTCAAAGTACTGCGGAGATGCCACTGCTTGTGCAATGGGAGACCCATAAACTCCCTCCCCTTTTAAGCAATCAGGGTCTGCCATGGTTGCATCATATCCTCCAGCAGTGACATTTCATGTGTTTTGTTGTTCACATTCATCATAAAAAGCAGCCTTCCATAAAAGGAAGTCCCCTGAAGATGATGCTGTGCACATTAAGTTCTTCCAATCAATGGGGCAACTCAGATCAATGCTAATGGTTTCGAGCATCTGTTGAGCATATGGGGAGTGCAACCCATCTTCCTTAACAGCGGTCCAATATTTGTCACGCACTTTTGGGCTATGGGGGTACCATTGGTTAGGTGGTACAGTGGTTCGGTGGAAGTTTACCGGGAACACGAACTAGGGTTCATCCATAGGCTTGGCTGCCATTGCCATGGTAGTTGTGGGGCCCGCAAACAACTGTTGTATTATAGGGGGAACAACGGGTTTTCTTTCTTGGGCAAAGTTGGATATGAAGGCCCAAGGATACAAAGTTCCCTGAGGGGAGTTCCCAGGCTAGCCTAAATGGCCAAAAGAAGTGCTTGAGCAGGTTTCCTGGGACCCAAAGTGTGGGAGAGAGGTTTTACAAGCATAGCTGGCTGGTCCTCTGGGTCACATGATGGTGGCAGCTGTTGGTCATCTGCATTCTTACTGGAATTGTTTGCTGCCTTCCCAAGAATATGGGAGTGCCTGAGCAGCTTCACCATTTTCTGTATGCTGTTTCTTTTCGCAGTGAGGCCTTAAATGCCTGCAGAGTTTCTCCTTCTTCTCTCCCCGATAGACAGGCTTGAATGGCTACTACAATGGGGTAAATTTTGGGGGTAGCTCAGTGCCTTCTCAGATTTCTTTTTTATTAGCCGCCTGAAGGAGCAGGTCCAGCTGTCTGGATCCCAAATGGCCCCGGAGTCAAACCACAGGCATAATTCATTTACTATTTCCCATATTAAACTAGCTTCCTTTTGTGATACTTTTAACCGCCTACTCTGAAGCAGGGCAACAAACGCTCGTAATTGAGGCTCTCATGCTGCAGCGGGAAGGTTGCCCATGGAGGCACTTACCTTGCATTAGACCGTCCGTCTGCTGAAAACACTTGAGCCCCACGTTGGGCGCCACTTATAGGACTAGATGTCCTGCAGGGGGTAAGCGTGAATGATGCCCACAAGGAACACACAGTGGGAGAATAGGCTTAAGAAGGTCTCATTTACTCTTGTGCAAGTGGGGGGGATTTTACACCCCAGCTTTCCCAACCTCCTGAGTCCTTCTGGGCCAATCACATAGTGGGAATTGATGTAAGGCACTTGTGACAGGCACTGCTTGGTGACAGGCACTAAGGCATGTAGGGAGCTTGGACAGCTCATGGCTGTCAAGTTAGGCAGATGTTCGTGTGGGTCACATCTCTATGAGAAGGAAATGTGCTTCAACTGCTACTCTAGCTGACTCAACCAGATCTGACCAGCTCTACCCAAAGGGGCTGTCTCTCCTATGGAAAAAACACATCCAAATCCCCTGCCCATAGTAACTAGGGGGTCAGGTCATCTCAATTGATTTGTCAGGGAGGTCCTTCCACCTGACTTTCACTTAGGGCTTAGGGTTTAGTTGTCCCCAGTGCTTCTGAAATCTGGATTCAGTTGCCCCTGTTGAAAAATTTAAAATGTTAATGGTAAAAAAAAAAGCTATCTGTAACTGTATATGGAGGCTAACACCTCCTTTTTGTTTTAATAATTATAATTGCTCCTTAAGTCATTGGTGATTTCTTTCTATAATTGCTTGGCCTTGGAGATTATAGGGAATTCCTGCTCCAGCATCACCAATATTCATATATATATATATATATATTTATCTTGATGGTCGTGGAGCTTGAACGCTGGGGCCGGGCGATGTCCCTCAGCTCTTCATCTCAAGGTGAGCACTCTACCACTTGAGCTACAGCGCCACTTGTGGCTTTTTCTGCTTATGTGTTGCTGAGAAATTGAATCCAGGGTTTCATGCATGCAAGGCAAGCACCCTACCACTGAGCCACTTTCCCAGCCCCTTCCTGCACCTGGGGCAGAGTGTAGGGGTCAGTTTGGGCACCCCGGGTTGGTTGGTGGGGGATTGTTGTGAACAGTCCTTCTTAAAGTACCCCTCCTGCCCACATTTAAAACAAGTCCCTCTCCCCAATGGTCTTGGGGTTCCTTGGCCCTGGGCTGCCAGTGCCTGGGTAATAGGCTCAGTCATTGCAGATGTCTGAGCCTGTAAGGATAAAGGTAGAGATTAGGAATGATGCGGTTGTGTTCCCATATCCTGCGAGGCCACCACACATCTGCTCAGGGAATTCTCTCTCAATCCCACATAGGCCATGATGTGGTCTGCATATATCCCTTCCCAGACCAGTAGTTTTAAAAACTGATCTTGGAGGTTCCTTGCCAGCAGCTTGCAATTAATACTCTGTTGGACTAGGGCTATAAACTCAAGTAGAGGCTCACCAGGTTTTTGTCCCACTCCTGCTATGGGGGACACAGTGGGCCCATCATCCAGTTTGTACCACACGGCAAGTCCTTCCTGCCTCACCTGATCATAGTACGGGACAGGTATTGTGGCCTGTTGGACCCCAGTGGAGCACCCTGCCCCCATCCGTGTTAAAACTGCATAAGTAATAGGTATTGCGGCTTGAACCTGCCAGTTATTCTCCGCCCACAATCTTCATGGCTCCTTAAAGAAAGCACACCATTTAATAAACTGAGAACTGGTGAAGACGGCTTTGGCCACATCCAGCCAGTCCTTAGGGACACATGGGTGATAAGCAATGTCCTGTAATTGGGTATGGGCCCAAGGAGAGTTCAGGACATTCACCGCCACCAACTTGCGGATCTCTTTAAGATCCTTAGCTTCCTATGGATACCATTCCAAGGGCCTGTTAGCTCCTGGTGAAAGATTGACTGGATATGTTGGGGAAGTGAATCCTGTGGCCCAGGTTCTGGGCTCAGAGGTGGGACTTCCTTTACAGGGCAGGCCTCCGAGTAGGTTTTTCTACAGCCCTCAGCCCCTCCATGGAAGGTCGGTATGGATCTGGGTCTTGCAGGTCCTTCTCACAGGTCTCCTAAGGCACAATCTCTGGCCCAATCGGAGGAATAGGGTGGAAGCCTAGGAAAGTCAGGGCACCCAAATCAGAGGGGGTAACCTTCACCCTTGTTTTGACTTCCACTGTGCATGTTTCAGTGCATTCTCAGTCGAATTTGACCCATTCCTTTACCTTCTCACTTCCCAAGTCCCCCTTTACTCCCTCTAGGCTTAATGTTGCCTCCTCCTTCTTCTTCTATGAAATAGCATTACCCATACTAAGGGTTTTACTTACCCTGAGAGACCGCTTAGCCTCAGCCGGTATATTTTTCTTTCTTGCCCAAGTTGGGCTTCTGATGTTGGGTCTTCATCCCATGAAAGATGGACGGGGTCTGAGGAAAGGTAAGTGCGCCGCTTGCCTGTTCCCAAGCTTCCCTTAACCCAGGAGACAATCAGACACAGCAGGGAGTCAAGTCAAGCAGGAACTCGTTTATTAACACACAGCAAGCACTTTTTAAAAGCAAAAAAGACTGGGTGGCATGGGGAGGAAAAAGAACCAACTAATCACTGTAAAGGTCACACCCTATCATGCACCTAAGCTTCCAGGAGCTATTTACGCACTGAATATAAACAAATCGGACTCTGCCTACTCAACTCCCTCTCAGCACCATCTTTGCTGCCCACTTGCCCCACAATTATTATCATTTTATCTATCATAGATATTCGGGAGATCTGAATATCTGAATATTAAGATCTGAAGATTATGGTTCAAAGATCACCCAGGAAAGAAGTTTTCTTAGATTCTTATCTCCAGTAAATTGCTCAGGAAAAGCCAGTCAAAAGTGGCATTGAATTTCAAGTGGAAGAGGTGTAGCCTTGAGCAAAAACAGGATCAGGGACAGTGCCCAGACCCAGAGGTCAAGCCCTAGGACAAAATAAACATCAAAAACAAAACAAAAACAAACCTCAAACCTAGCATTTTTCTAATTGTATACAGAGGTCCGTAATTAAGGAAATTTCTTCCTGTGTTATGAATAGGTAGAAGAAAAAACATATAACACAATTACTCTCTTCACACCATGTTACACCAATGTCTCAAAAAATTGCTTTTTCTAAATTTATAAATTAATAGCATCCATTTGTTGGCAACTGTCTAGATTATTCACATTATCACGTTATACATGAACTGTTGGTATTATCTATTAAGTTCTATTTATACCTCAGTTGAAAGAATATTCCAGGCAAATAGAATGCCAGAATCATTTGTGCATTTCTAAATTAAACCTTCTACTTGAAAACCATTTTGTAGTATCCTATCGAATATGAAATTACAAACAAAAAAATTTATTTTAAATGTAAATTCTAATTTAGCCAGGTCTACAAAGTCCTACATTAGATGAGCTTTGCCATTTCTCCAGGCTTAAGTTTTTGTAATCCTTCATCATTTCTTTGGAATCCAACAGAATGATGCTTACTTTCTCAAATTTTTAGTTGGGAATCATGAGCCATTTTGCATCTAGGCATTTTCTGAAATGAAGAGAGCATTTAAAACACAACTGAGGATGATATATGAGTTGCATTTCAAAAGGAAACTTAACTTCTCAAAACATAGTGACAAAATTAGCCCAAACTTCAAACTGTATATTTCTTTCTTGTTGTTAGGTTTGTTTTATTGAGAGAAAATTATACTACCTGTTCCAGGGAAGATATCGCTACATAAATTCATTCTCTAATCTCCTGTCTTAGTCTGAGTGCTAAATTTCCAGGCTTGTATCACATTGCCCTGCCATAGTGTGATGATTTATTTAATCTAGAAACAGGCTAGCAATTCTGAACTTCTCTGATAATCTTATCCACTAGACTAAGTGCTTAAACTGTTTATGTACAATTTTCAAAGACGTTCTAACATTTGACAGAGGTTATGAACATTTTCAGATGCACCTGCAGGGGTCTCTGATTCGTTCCTCCATGGAACTGATCACTTTAATAATAAGTAGTTGACTATCTTATTATCTCTGGTCCCTACCTGTGTAATAGTCTCAACCTTTTTTGGGGAAAGTTCACTTGAGGACCTTCTAATATTAAAAATTATTACTTGTTCTAGTCTTACTCAGGATATATTTTCTGACTTTTCTACACATTCTGAAAGTTGTTTCTTATGTGTGTTTACACATACAAGTGCCTCTGTGTGTATATGCATGCTTGTATGTGTGTATGAAAAAAACTCAAGCTCTTATTCAGCAATCTTGCTCATAACTAGTATTCAATTACTTGAGCAATTCTTTCAATGCAGCTTTTGGCTGGTTAATTTTAGATAATGTCACAAAGACTGTTCTGCCTAGGCTTGATGCAACCTGAACTTCCCAGACTTCCTTATATTCTTATGTTTTATCTTTCCAGGATTATCGACTTTTAAACTTGAAACTTTTTTGCGAGTGTAAAGTCATTTTGCAATTACTTTCTCTGCTTGGGAAGATTACTATTGACTTTGTTGTTCCTTTTGAGGAAACGTAAAGTCATATTTACACCTGTTCTGTTCGTCGTGTGGCTTGAACTCTGATCCTGGGTGCTGTCCCTCAGCTCTTCAGCTCAAGTCCAGTGCTCTTCCACATGAGTTAAAGAACCACTTCCAGATTTCTGGTGGTTAATTGAAGATAAGGGTCTCATGGATTTTCCTGACCAGGCTGGCTTTGAACCACAATCCTCTGGTCTCAACCTCCTGAGTAGCTTGCATTACAGGCATGAGCCACCAGCACCTGGCTCATATTTGCATTTATGTGCACTTAATGACACTATGTAGACAAAGAATGGAAATTTGAATCAAATGATGTGACATTTCAGCTTTTCAGAAAATTGAGGTAGCAATAAATATGCCCTCTTTTTCCATGTTGTTACATTAATGACTGATGAGCTATGGGACTCTTACATTAGCATTGTCTGATGTCTGCATATGTGGATTTAGTATCAGAAATTGTTCATAGAGAAATAGAGAAAGATGATATTTTTAGAAAGCAAAGGAGATCAGGTATGAAAGAGCAGCATAGAAGGATATATAACTTATCACACAGAGATTAAGAAGAGCCTAAGTGATTAGAATAATAAAAGCAATGAGGAATAAACCTAGTTTATAATTAGTTCTTCAATAACCAAAAATGGTTCCCTAGAACGGTTTCTGCTATACCTTAGTTACTATAATTTATTCCTTCCATTTGGAGTTATTCCTTCTCTTCTGTCACAAATGTTAACTAGCATCTGCATTTTTGGTGCCATGACTGGCCACAAAGATCTCTAAATCTCACTTAAATTTCCTTTCCCTTTCTGATTAGCACTGAGCACACAAAATCCTGGAATCTTTCAATTTCCAGAATTAAACTTCACCTGACATCCAAGCACATTCCTGGCATTAATTGCCATGACCTATTAACAAAACATTATTTTGTTCAACACAATATTCTAATATAAGTAAAGTACATGAATTAAGGACTATTGTTAGGTATCACTTGGAAGCAGCAATAATATATTCCAAGTATGGGTTCTTTATTTTGCATTTACTAGCTAAATGACTCTTTTGCCTGTCCTGGGGCTTGCACTCAGGGACCGTAAACTGTTCTTGAGCTAGATGTCTACCACTTGAGGAAAAGCACCACTTCCAGTGTTTCTTTTTCTGTTTATTTGGTGCTGAGGAATTGAACCCAGGGTTTCATGCAATGAAGCCATAATCCCCGAGCCCTAAATGACTTTTTTCATATTAATAATTTTTGCGTGAAAATACAGTACAGATGGGTTACAATTACATGAGCAAGGTAATGAGTACATTTCTTATCAAGTATTGTTGCCTCCTCCTTTGTTTCCCCTTACCATCCCTGCCCACCGATCCCCCCATCCCCCCACAAAGTTGTAAAGTTCCCTTTTCGACATAACGTCTTGTTCCAATGGGACTTTCTTAAGATGGCATTACTTTTTCTTTCTGTTAATATGTATTATAATTTAGGTCAGGTGGTAGGAAAGGAAGTGGAAAACAATACTACGTCCAATAAAGCTGACATCCTATTACATCACTAAGGAAGTAGTGTTAAGACCTGCAGGACTCATAGGTTGTTGCATGTGACATTACTATGTAAAACACTATTAATGATCATCTCAGACATCCATAACATTCTGCTTCCATTTCTAAGGTCAAGAGCCAAATATCTATGCCTTTTATTGATTGGGTGTGTTTCCTAGGAAGGAAGAAGGAGGATGTGTTAGGTGATGATGGAAAAATATGTATATTAGCACCCTGTCCAAATTTTTTGCAGTTTATTTCTTTTTCTTTTATTATATTATTTTTTATTGTGAAAATACTGTACAGAGGGGTTACAATTACATGGGCAAGATAATAAGTACATTTCTTACCAATCCTAGCCTCCTCCTTTGTTTCCCCTTCCCATCCTCCCCCTGCCCCCTCAATCCTCCCCGGTACACCCCCGCACCAAAGTTGTAAAGTTCATTTTTGGACATAACGACTTGTACATCTCATTGTTGCAATGGGTCTACCTAATTTAAGTTAAATAAAACATGATTTGTAAAGTGAAAGTAATTTATGGTTTCATTGACTGTTTTAAGAAAACAAGTATGCCTTTTGTTTTCAATTAAATTTCTGTGGTAATGTGTATTATTCATGATTTAACTGGTAAAATTGATAACAGTTATATTATATCAAGTTGATTCAAACTTGTATTTGAAAATTGCACACTTAACACAAATATACTTCCACTTTCCTCTACCACATAATTAAAATAATAGTAAAGCAAAGATTGGTGTTAGCCATTCATATGTACAATCCTAGAACTCAGGGGGCTGAGACCTGAATATTTTAGTTCAATGTCAGTCCAAACATACAAAAATGTGAAAACTTATCTCCAATTATCCAGCAAGAAGCAGAAGGTGAGCATGTGACTCAAGGATAGAGTATCATCAGCCATGAGCAAAAAATACAAGGGAGACCATTAAACATCAAGTTCAAGCCCTAAAAATGACATATACACACAAGACAACAACAAAATGTACTATGATTATCAATAATGAAGACAAAATAGTAAAAAAGATCATGAGAAATGTGTAAACATCTGGAAGACATAAATCATTTGACAGAATTTTGATTCATAAGAGGGAAAAGTCACAGCCTCATTTGTACAGTCTCATTGTAGTCCTTTGTGTTGAAACCTGGTTAATGGGTAATATGTGAAAGAGTAGATTGGATTACATGACATAGGAGAAATTGCGTGTGACTATATACCATCCCAGTCTGCAAAAATTTAAAATCGTGCTTGTTAATTTTAAAAAAACATTGTTAGAGACTGTTTTGTCCACACAGACTGCGGTCCTTATTTTGAGGCTTCAGACCGGTGCTTTTGTTTATAACCACTCCTGTTTTACTCCCCTTCCCTTGTGCAGCTATACATTACTTAGCTGGCACCAAGCCAAGTCTTTGAACTAGACACCCGTGCCTTAATCCCTCCCTTTCTCCAGCTACAACTCATTTCACATACTATCTCTGTCTTAGCATTAGTTGTTTTCTGACTAATCCCCATCAGAAAATACTTATATTCATGTAAACCCAGAATAATTAACCTAGTTAGAAAAGGGAGAAAGGGTTTACCATTGACTGAGGCTCTCATCTGTAGGTTTGCTCCCTAATAATTCTGTGCTACACTATCTCTTTTTTTCATTGCTTTTGAGCTTGACAAATTATTGATTTGGTTTGATGTAATCCCATTTATCCAGACTTACTTTGGAAACTTTGACCTATGCCAAGGAGCCCTCATGTTTCCCCTAACTCTTCCTGTAAGATTCCTAAGGCATCTGGACTTACATTGAGCTCTTCAATCAATTTGGAATTGATTCTGCTGCAGGAGGATATAATATGATCTAATTTCAGTTTTCTGTGTACAGCCAGATAAACCAATTTTTTGAAGAGGCTGTTTTTCTTCCATCCTGTGTTTCTGACTTCCTTATCAAAGATTATGTGCTTATAGGAGGGGATTCATTTCTGGATCTTCAATTCTGTTGTATTGTGCTTCCATGGGAAAGAATGTCATTACCCCATTCTGAAGAAATGGAAAGACTGGGGGGAAAATGGTATTAAGTGAAATAAGCCAGATCCAATTAAATATATGCTGCATGGTTTTCCTCATTTCTAATAACTAGATATGCCCATACATCCACAAGTTTATCTAATAGATAGTAAACGACAAATAATTACACTTGGATATGATTAACAACACTCTAAGCATTCACATGGCAAGAACAAGGGAAGCTATTCTTAGGAGAGGATCACAATGGCTCAATAGCTATGTGCACATGATCAGATAAATGTTGCTTATTGCAATGAACTATAAGAATCAATCATATATATGAAATACATATACCTGTATATAATTTTAAAAGGTGTCACAAATAACTGACTTCTCTGTAAACTCAAAAGCAAAATTCTAAATTTAGAAGATAAAATTGAGGAGTTTTCAACACATAAACTAAAATACATAGGGGAAAAGGTGGGAGAGAAAATATAAGATGAAAAGTAGAATTGCTAACTATTGAAGAATTCATAAACAATTTTCAAATCTATACAAGAGAGCTTCGGTACAGCTAAGTTGTAGAACTGGTCTAATATATACAAAGCCATGATTTCAATCTCCAAACCTAAATGTCTAATAATAAGTTAATAAATAGTAATAATACAATATTTACCTGAAATAAATGCTTTTATATTAGACAGGCCTGAATCCTAAAACAATAAACAAAATACTCTCAATTTTTGTATCCAATGAAATGAAACCACAAATGAAGAGCAAATAGTTCCTTTTTATCCTTTCCTTTCATTTTCTGTTTTCTTCTTTTCTTTTTCCTTTGGCACTACTGGTGCTTGAAGGTGCTAAAGCTCTAACCACTTTAGATTATTTTTCAGGTCAAGCCTCCCTTGAGCAATGAGCTCTTACCTATGGCTTCCACATAGTGAGTTAACACTATATCTAACTTTTTTTGTTTTTGTAGTTTTTTTACGAATTTTTTTGTCAAAACTGATCATGATATCATTCTTATAAATCTCTGCCTCCTAATTAGCAAGGTTGAATGTCACCAGTATCAAATGACCAATTGCTCCACATGTGTAACTAATAGATGTTTTGCTAGCTGCCAGTTGCTCACACCAGCAATCCTAGCTACTCAGGAAACTGAGGTCTGAAGATTGTGGGTTAAAATGAGGCCAGGATAGAAAGTCCATGAGATTCTTACCTCCAATTAACTACCATAAAGTTGGAAGTGGTACTGTGGCTCAAGTGGTAGAGTGCTAACAGTTAGCAAAGCAGCTCAGGGACAGCACTCAGGCACCAGAACCAACACACACACACACACACACACACACACACACACAAAGATAGATGCTTCTAGTTCCTGGCCATGTTCTTTTTTATAATGCTTCTTTTGGTGAAGATTTTGTAAGTCAAATAATCTTGATGCAAAGTAATAGCTATACTGTCTTGGGTATGTAGTCCTCAGGTTCATCTTCTTTGCCTGTACAAGGAAGAAATTTCTTTGCCAAACTGGTGCAGTGGGAGAATCCAGTCATAATATTCAATGTACATGTGTGAAAATGTGACCACGTAAATGTAGGGGGTGGGGTTGTGTGAGATAGAGAAGAATGATCAAATTAATGACATCGATCAAGATGTGCTCACAAACCGACATATTAAATTAAAACTCCTTTGTACACTATTTATGTAATATTTTGTAAGTAGAAAAAAAATGAAACCAGTGCTTCAGTGCAATCCACACATCTTAGGTATAGCTTGCTCAAAGCTGTTTCTTTTAAAGAATACAGGACAGAGAAGAGTGGAACAAATCATTTCCAGAATAAAACTGATCAACTCTACCCCAAAGTTAACATCAATAGTGATGTGGACCATACAACTTTGATTTCATGCACTGAGAATACATTTCCACCCATCCCCCACTCCTGGGTTTAAATTCAGGGTCAATTCTCCCCCACCCACTCATAGCTAATGCACTAACATTTGAGCCACAGATCCAATTCGGGCTCTTTTTGTTTAATTGGAGATGAGTCTCATGGATTTTCCTGCCCAGACTGACTTCAAATCATAATCCTCAGATCTCAGGCTCGGAATATAGGTGTCAGCCATCAGTACCCAGCTTGAGAACTCACTTTTCCACTGTAATTCTCCTTCCCAAAACTTCATAGCCACAATCTTGGGAGACTCACAATCAGAGAGTCTCCAATTGAAAACATTCTATAGAATGCCCAGTCCCATACACCTAAAAAGGGAGAAAAGCTATCTCTCTCCCTTTCATGAAACAATAGATGTTAGATTATTATATGATAATAATAGTAGATATTATTATAGTGCTCTCAATATCTATTCCCATCCCCATTGATACCAGGCTTGGTTGTAGAACTTACATTGACAAATGACATGTGAGAATTGATGGCATGTGTCTTTTCTGAGCTTTAGACCTATGGTTTTCACTCTTTGCATCCCCTGGGAACCTCCAGCATTCAATCTGGTTCCCAGAATGGACAATATGCTGAGTGGAAGTGGATCTGGATTAGGCTTTGTAGCATGAGAGAGAGTAATCAAAATTGTAAGGTATTGCATCCTTGGGGTTTGTTTCCCCAGTAAAATTAAGCTCACATTGAGGTCCCAGCTCTAGGTAGTCTAGGTCTCTTTTTCTCTATTCCCTCCCACTTCCTTCTCATTCTTCCTGAATATTTCCGTTTTCTCCTTAGGTGACACCAATTCGTGAGTCTCCTTATCCTAGAAATTTGTTTTAGGGTTAAACATTGTGGCTTTCTGTTTTACATTTTCTCTTAAGTGTTTCTTCACTTTTGTCTTTCTGGAGTTTTCAGCCAGAAGCTCCCAAGTGTGATGGATCTTCAGATAAAAACCCTCTGCCAGGGCTGGGAAGGTGTAGAGTGGTAGAGTGCTTGCATTGCATGCATGAGGCCCTAGGTTCGATTCCTCAGCCCCACATAAGCAGTAAAAGCTGCACGAGACACTGTGGCTTAAGTGGGATAGTGTTAGAGTTGTGCTGAAGAATTGAGGGACAGTGCCCAGGCCCAGATTTCAAGCCCCAAAACCGACCAAAAATTTTTTTACATGAAGTAAGCCAGGCCCAAAGAAGCATAGGTCTCATGGTTTCTCTTATTTTCAATAACTAGTACATGTCTGAGACAAGCAGAAACTGTCAGATAAGTTGATGTTAGGCGAAATGAACCCCAACATAAGAATTCAATTTTTTTCTTTCTTGTGATTGTTTCTATCATATTTATAAGATGATTTCTTTGTTGCTTTTTATGTCCCTCCCCCACTGTATGCCCCCTGTATTCACTGCACTTGATATTGGCATACTTTGTGCAGGGGAAGTGAAAAACCAAATTGTTTAAATTAGGGTACAGGTTGATCCATTGCAACAATGAGATGTGCAAGACGTTATGTTGAAAAACGAACTTTACAACTTTAGTGGGAGGGGGGGGTCTGAGGAGGGACCACGGGGTGGGGGTGGTGAGTTGGGAAGAGATGGGAAGGGGAATCAAAGGAGTAGGCCACAATTCTTGATAAGATATGTACTCATTACCTTGCCCATGTAATTGTAACCCCTCTGTATGGTATTTACACAAATAAAAAAATAATTTCCTCTGCCATATCTGCCTTGCTTGCTTTCACTCCCCCTCATGTTGGCCTACTAGGAGGCCAGAATAACATGAAGCTCCAGAAACCTTTTGGATAGAAAAAGAAACCACCGTATGGGAAGTGAGGGGTGTATTACAAGAGATTGGGAACTGACCACAGGTAGAAGGGATCATAGCTTCAGCCTCAGCTGTCTTCTGAATCATTGCCCAGTTACCAGCTGTAAGCCTTTGCTCCAAAATCTATGTGGCGAATTCTGCAATTCTTACTGTATCATCCAAACACAGACTTAGAAAGGCATCCAGCATGACATAAAATATACATTTCTTAAATCAGAGAAATCTGTACCGGAGAAAATGTGCAGAAAGAACTTCATTTAATCAGGTTCACTTCATTTTTATAGGCTTATAATTTGAATGAGAGAACAATATCAAATTCTCTTTGCCTTCACAAAATCAATATATCCAAGCAATACACCACTGTAATGAAAAAAAATCTTTTTACTAAAGTGAGTATTTGGAATGGGAAAAAAACAAATATTATAAAACTTAAAAATTGATCAAATACCAAAAGACAAAGAAAGACACTGATCAAGAACGAAATACCAATATGTTTAGTAAATAAATGAAATCTTTGAGATTCTTATCCACAAAGGAAATACATAGGAAAATAAATGGGAAATTCACTGAGATCCCATCTTACACACCAGAAGAGCTATCACAACGCAAATAAAAAAACTGCTGGAGAGGTTGAAATAAATCAGGAACTGTGTTTGGTGGTGTGGCATTGTAAACTAGTGCAACCCATATGGGGATCATAATGGACGTTTACACGATACAAAAAAGACAAATATATTGAAGACCATTATTGCAACTTGGATACATAATGAAAGAATATAAATCAATATGAACATATATGTTTATGGCAGCAATATTCATAGCAACCAAGCTGTGTAATCAACCTGGATGTTCCATAAAGAGAGAATAAAGAAAATGCACCTTTCATAGCTATAAACATGTTTTGGTATATAAGAGAAGTGGATGTTTCTACTATATTATTGCTACATATTTTTGGATAGATACCTAATCTTAATTTCCCTGGTTTTGTGGCATTGCGTTTTGACTTTCATATTGATTTCAGAGCAGTTACAATAGGATGAAAATATCATATAAAATGTGCATATTAGATAAAAATTTAAGTATATCAGTGAACACATACAGATCATCATATAGAGTTTATAATTTGAAGCAGTTTTAAGAAGCCAACAGTAGGGGGAAAAGACAATGTTAGAAGCTTAATAACAAATATACAGAAATGGAAAAATACAAAAAAAAAGGTGCAACTAATTAGTGCTAACAGTAATAAAACATTTTCCTCAGGTTTTAAAAATGAAACTATTAATAACATCAAATAAATATGGCATGGAAGAAAACATAGCATAGACATATTTTCCCCAAAAATTTGTTTTATATTATAAAAAATGGATTAAAACAAAATGTAATTACATGTCTGAAGATGATAACACTTTCAAGTGTCATTGATTGAATCCAGCAAAGGAAAGTAACCGACAAGTACAGGGTAAGAACAACCTGGGTTATGGAAGAAGATACTTAGTAGAACTTTGTAAGGAAACAATGTGCTCTTTTTTCCTCATCAAATTAGTACAGCTACCTTTTGAGAGAACACTTGTAATGTAGTCAGAGCAGTGGAGTTACTAATTTAGGTAGTAATTCATTAATTTTATTCCTGAATCCTCTGATGTGATTCCCAAATGATGTGAGTGTTCCTAGATTTTCTGAGCCCTTTTTTTCACCCAGAGTTTCTAATTGCTCCTCATGCCAATGATTCTTCTGCTACTCTCAATTCTCCTTGTTTCTCAACTCAACTCCTGTGACCTTTATTTTCATGAGAAAGAGCTGAAGAATTATGAGGATGGCTTGGTGTCTGAGGTAACATCCACTCCTGTTTGGAGGATCTGGGGAAGGACCACCACGTGGGCCTCATAATCAGATATTAATTGACCTCTTTGGAAATGGAGAAACTCACTCTCTCAGGCAGAATCTGTCATTCCTTGACTTTCTCTGAAGAGATTTGGTAATAGGGAACAATTCAGAGAATGAGCTTTCCCACCACCCACCACAGCCTTGTCAGAATGAACAGGAACAAAATTAAAAGTGGCCTCAGTTCCCATAGGGCTAATCAAAAGCCAAGAGATCACACATTCCTCCTCATCAGGGACCTTCTGGTAGGAATAGAGTCTGGGCAAAGTCTAAGATGGAGATAAAATGAGACTGGGCCTAAGGAGGACACAAAAGAATGATCCTCTCTTTGACTACAAGTGAGTTGTGTAGTGAGACATGACAACTTCCTTCATATATGAAAATTCACTAGGTGAGTTTTCTCACTGCCACTTTGCAGGAGATCAGTGTCCCCAGTGGAGAAGTTGTTAAATGTTGCGACTGCCAGTTTGCTCTCTAGGCTCTTGTCTCTCCCACCCCTTCCCATGTCAGGAATGCATTGCTTCTTTTAGGCACGCAACTACTTGTCCTCACTCTTAGGCAGGAATGCTGTAGGGTATTCTTTTGCCAACCTCTTGCATTTGAGGTAGAATAGGCCCAGGCACAGCTCATGCCATTGGGTAGATTCAAGAAGGTGAGTATAAGTTCATATTTGTATTGAAAAATAATCATATTGAAAGAATTAAATGAAATTAATAATTGAGAGAGTTAGGGTTTATAGCCGCTAAATTTAATTAATTATTACTAAAACATCTAGAATCATGGATTAGGAAGAGAATAGTGAAGTAGTTTCAATATAATTTGTAAAAGAAACACCACAGCGAGAACAATTAAAGGAACTATTGGCATAGTTCCATTTACTATCTTAGGAGTGACCTTGCATTGGAGGCTTTTAGAATAATATCTAAAAGAAAGGGACTTGCTTGGCACTGGTGGCTCACACCTGTAATCCTAGCTACCCTGGAGGCTGAGATCTGAATATTATGATTCAAAGTATGTCCAGACAGAAAAAGCCAGAAGTGGTGCACGGCTCAAGTGGTAGAACACTAGCAATGAGCTCAGGGACACTGCCTAGGCCATGAGTTCAAGCTTCAGGATCATCAATACAATGACAACAAAACAATAATGATAAAAAGAAATAAAAGAAGGACTTAACGATATGTGATGGAATGAGGCTGATGTGTAACTGTTTAGGGAACCTATAAGGAGACAAAATTTGGAGCCAAATAATATCTGTTCATGACTAATCAAGGATGAAAAGCAAATGCCAAATTCCTCTTCTCAAAAACTTGCAAACTTGGGCTGGATTAGTGTCTTGGTGGTAGAATGCTTGTCTGGTATGCATGAGGCCTTGGGTTCGAATTCTCAGCACCACATAAGCTGAAAAAGCCAGAAGTGGCGCTATGGCTCAAGTGATAGAGCACTAACCTTGAGCTGAAGAGTTGAGGGACAGGGCCCAGGCCCAGAGTTCAGGTCACATGACTGGCCAAAAAATAAAAAAACTAAACTAAACTAAACTTCCAAACATATCTTTTCTCATAATTGAGGAGAGGCTTCTTTTACAGGATTTCTCATTATCTAGCTCAAGGGGATCAGAACTTCAGTAGAATTTTCTCCTGTTGAGATGTAATGTGCTTAACTGTACTGAAGCTAATCATGGCTAGGAAAGTATGTACTGATACGTTTGTTGTATTTTTCCTTATAAATATATAATATTCTCAGGTTTTATATGAAATATAATTTATAATAATTATACATTATATATAATATATTAAATTTATTATAATATAACATATATCTTAACAGACTTCCTAATCTTAGAGTTAGGAACAAGCAACATATTAAAGGAAAAATGTTTGAATCTCTGAGTAATTTCTCTACAACAGGGCAATTCCACGTTTCATTCTTATTACCTAGAGAGCAACATAGGAAAGCGATGCCCATGAAGGTGGTTCCCTGGATTTTGGAAACTGTTATTGCATATATATATATATATGAAATATTGTTTTATATTAGTGAATATATCTACAACTATAATAACAGATAAATAAGTGAGCACCTATGTGCACACACACTCAATCACTTTCAAATATAAGAATTTCTTTTCTATGCTGCCTATTCACCTACAGTGAGAGTACATGAGTTGCCATTGAATTGTCCTGGAAGTTCTTTGTCTGGTTACTCTAGCTTCACATCCTTTGTTCTGTAAGTAGCCAGATGTTATGTGTTCAACAATAGTACTTGTTACAGGCAAAAATATCCACCCTGACACAGAGAAACTTCGATTTCAGAAATACCAAAAATTAGTGTGAGGTACACAGTACTTTTCAAAATTGAATAGATTACATATTTGTTAGAAAGCTCGTAAGAAAAAATATTCTGTGTAGGATGAAAGACTTCAGAAAACTACAGTTTAAATTACGTATAACCGGGTGGAGGTAGCTCATGCCTGTGATGTTGGTTAATCTGGAGGCTGGTATATGAGGATCACAGTTCAAAGCCAGGTTGAGAAAAGTCCCCTTGGGACACCTATCACCAATTAATCACTGAAAACTAAAATTGATACTGTGGATCGAAGTTGTAGAGAGCTAACCTTGAGCAAAAGACCTCAGGAGCAGTGCCCAGTCTCTGAGTTCAAATTATGTAATAGATAATAAATACAAATAAAATAAATTACAGGGCTGGGAAGTTGGCTCAGTGATAGAGCGCTCGCCTTGCATGCTTAAGGCCCTGGGTTCGATTCCTCAGCACCACATAAGCAGAAAAAAGGCCAGAAGTGGCGCTATGGCTCATGTGGTAGAGTGCCAGCCTTGACCTGAAGAGCTGAGGGACAGTACCCAGGCCAAGAGTTCAGGCCCCACGACCGGACCCAAAATAAAAAAAAATAAATTAAATTACATATAATTTTTTTACCAACTCTGTAAAAGGAAAATAGGATATGACACATGGCAACATAAGACTTCAAATTACAAAGTTCCAGAGCATTCCCTCACTCTTGACAACTAGGAGTAATCCATATTAAAAAAATGGTGAATGTTTTATACCAAATTTCAAAATATGTTATACAAAGTAAATGCAATAAACATGCATTCAACAGTCTAGTAACATCATATGGTGTAAAGAATCTGATTAACTGATTCATGAAAACCAATACTATACAGTTAAAACATCCAATATCTCAGGTGTCAACTTAGCACAATACTTTCTTTTTTTTAATTTAATTTAATTTTATTTGTGAACATACTGTACAGAGGGGTTACAATTACATGGGCAGGATAATGTGTACATTTCTTGCCAAGCATTGCAGCCTCCTCCTTTGTTTACCCTTCACATCCCTTTCCAGCCTCCCCCCTCCCCCCCCAATCCCAATCCTTCTCCTTCCTCCCCTTCCCCCCCCCCCCCCGCACCGACGTTGTAAAGCTCGTTTTGGACATGACAACTTGTACTTCTCATTATTGCAACAGGTCCACCTGTATCCTTAAACAACGGGTTTTTCCCCATCTCCTCCACAAGTTATACTGACATCAAATATAGTGAAAGCAGGGGTCATACTGTGGGGGAGGGACATACAAAGCAATAAAGAGATAATCTTATAAATGCGTTAGAAACACATTCATGAAAGAAAATAACATTAAAATACATATCTAAGGGTTCATTTTCCTAACATCACATTATCTGACCTTTTCCACTTGACTCATACATATACTAGATATTGCAAATAAGGGAAATCATGGGACCTATGTTTCTTTGGGCCTGGCTTACTTCACTCAATATAATTTTTTCCAAGTTTTTCCATTTCCTAACAAATGCGGCAATGTCATTCTTTCTTATGGAGGCATAGAATTCCATTGTGTATATAAACCACATTTTCTTGATCCATTCATCTACTGAGGGACATCTGTACTTTCAATCTATGATGTCTGTTTGTATATTATCCAGCCCTATCCATCCCACAATGGCAGAAAGCTCTTTCTGAGAAAGTCCAGAGAGCTGTCTACTGTGAGTGCTCAATATAGACCTGTTCCCATTCTCTATTATTTGGACATGTGATAGATTGAATATCTGATAACTTGGAAAAGGCACAATTTGGGACTGGCTAAATAACTTTTTCCCATTGGAACATCTAATTTCAAGGCCACTGAAAGATTAGAGATGGTGATATTCTCTTTAAAATTATGTATTCAAAGGAGACAAAGTTATTTAGGCTTTGAAAGAATTGACTAGGAAGTAAAATGCATGTGATTTTTGTTAGCTCAGTAATTCTCAAAAACATAAAATGAATTCAAGTATTTAATATATACCCATATGCGTGGATATATCCATGTATGTATGTATATCCATGAATGTGCGTTCATCTCTTTTCTGTGTAGCAAATGGTACAAATGAAACTGTGCAATCACTACTCAAAGGCATGAATAAACAAAGAGAATGAGCATAGTACTCATATTTAGGAATCTATGGCTAGCCAAATCTCTGAAAATCTTTTACATCAGTTTGCATGTGTCACTTACTGCAGTACAGGGACATTACGACAACAATTGGATACCAGGCAGAAGAAATGAGAAATGAGAGATACAAAGGGTGCAATACTCTTTCTGAAGGGTAAGTAGGATTTCCTTTGTGTGTGTGTGTGTGTGTGTGTGTCTGTGCGTGTGTGTGTGTGTGTGTGTGTGTGTGTGTGTGTGCATTACATTTTCTTGAATCATTTCTCTCTTGAGGGGTATCTGGGCTGATTCAGTAAGCATTGTTGTGCTGAAATAGTTACTATATCCTGGTTTGTAATCTTTCAGGTAAATGCCTAGGATTAGAGTTGCTGCATCATATGTAAGTGGCTAGTCAAAACAGGGGTGAAGGGGGAAAAGTACAAGAATGACCAGGAGAAAAGGGGGGAAGTGCAGAGAGTAATCCAGTAAATATCCTACAATATTAAGAAGAGTGAAGGAAGAGGTGCATAGAGGAAAGATGCGAATGTTGAAATGGTTGGTGTTGATCTAGGTATATTGTACGCAGAAACTGCTTTGTTTAATAACTCCTTTGCTACTTAAAATAATAATTAAAAATCATATTCTTAAAATATTATGCAATTAGAAGCAAACCATGAGAATCTGCTCAGATCACCTCTAGGGTCTATAAATGTTTAGGATAAGTTTTAGAACAGCACTAATGATTCATATCAACTGAAGAAAATTTAATGATTTCCAGCTATTTAAGATAATCATTTTTGGAGATATGGCTCAAGTGGCAGCTTGTTACCTAGTGAACAATGCTATCAAATATTGAATTCAATGTTGATCTTGAACAAAAGTAAAAACAGTAAAAGTCAGGCATTTTCCATGGCACTGGTAGCTCATGAGTTTAATCCTATCATTAATCAGAAGGCAGAGATCTTGGGATCTTAATTCAATGTCAGCTTGGATAGGAAAATCTGTGAGACTCTCATCTCCAATTCACTGCCAAAGAAATCTGGAAGTGGAATCATGGCTCAAGTGGTAGAATGCTAGCCTACAGCAAAATGTTCATGGATAGAACCCAAGCCTTGAGTCCAAGCCTTAGAATAGGGTATATACAGACACAAAGGAAGTAAGTCACTCAAGTTCTCAACCTTCCATTTCCATAATCTTAACTCTAATCCTGGTCAGAACCCTAAGAATAACCTTGATGATAATAGTAACCCAATCCTAAAATTAATGGAAAATATATCCTAACAGATACTCATGGTCTTTGAAATGATTTATTTGCCCTTTTCTCCAAATCCTACAGATTCCCTGACTTGGACTCTGAAATCGTACCCTATTATAAATATTAACCTCAAGTGTTCATATCATGAAAGCTATCATAGTTTCCACGATCTTAACTTTTACTGAACTCCTCTATCTCCAAAAAGAAGTTGCAGGTTTACTTAAATTTTACTCTAGTTCCTAACCCTAACTATATATCTAAACCTTACTAGAAACCTAACTCTGAATTCAACCCTATTGAACCCTGAACAGTAAAATTAGGAAAACTCTGTAATTTTTGTTAAATTTCACACTTATTTTACTTGAAAATGTTAGCAGAAATCTCAGTTTTACCTTATAGTTTACCCTTACCTAAGCCTAAGTCTAACCTGAACTATAACAGTAACCCTAACCATAGAACTAATAGCCTTTGGATTCTAAAAGCCATAAAAATATATTAGATTTATTCATCCTAACTTTGATTCAACTCACCTCTCTAAAAATCATTTGTAGTTTTACTCATTATCTTGCTATTTTTGTAACTCTAACCTTAACTGGAATATTGAGGCTAACCTTCACACTAACCATATCCTAATCTTAATATAATTAGCAGTTTCCTATTTCACATTCATCCTAATTCTAACATGACTTGTTATTCAAAGATAGTTCGAGTTTGACCCTAAACTTTCCATTGCCGTAATGCTAACACTAACTACAGCTGCAACTGAAACATAACTTTCACCCTAATGATAGTCCAATTCTAATGCTAAAGAAAAATACTCTAGTTTTAATCAGTTTGCACTCTGGAAATGAGTTTCAGATGGCCCTGATTCCCACAAATTTTCTGACTCTTCCTCTGAAGTTATCTTGTTCCTTAACATGAATCATTATAAAATAACTTGCCCTCAAATTCTCTTATCAGGAAAAATACTGCAGTATCCATTGATCCTAACTTTTCTTGAATCTCTGTAGCCTATAACAGTCTCAGATTTACTTACCATCTAGTTCATTACTAGGTTAACGCTCTTAACCTAAACTGGATGGACATTCCATCAACATTTTGTTATTAGAGGATTATTCAATATTAGCTGTATGTTGATTGGTAATGACTGAGCTTGACAGAAAGGTGAGGGAAAACCATCTACACTTCAATGAGGTTCTGACTTGTGTTTCAGAAAGTGTTATGAAAGCTTTCCATTAGAAATCTAGCAGCTGCGCTTCTAAAAATTCCTTGGGTGGTTAGTTTCTGATAATGTCTCAATTCAAGTACTTCTCCTTGGAGTTCCATATTATTCAAGATGCTGTATTAGATCCTTTTACATTTTGCAGACAGCTCTTGGTGATGAAATTTGAGCTTTTCTAAACTGCTCTCCCAATTCCATCCCCAAAATGCAGACAAAAAGACAAAAAAATTGAAAAAAAATTGTTTCTGTTGATAGTGCAAATACTTTTATTTTCCATTTCAAACATAAAATGTAGTAAAACGTTTCATAGCGATTACACTGAACTAGGTTGTGGACACATTCTAATGTAAATAATGTACTGTGTTCAAGTAAAATGTTTGAGGATCCAAAATTTTAATATGCCTGTGGTCCTAAAACCAATACCTTACTGATATTGAGTGATAAATACAACTTCCCATGAGTACAGAAGTTTTCCTTGTATCTTTTTAATATATATTTTTATTGTAAAGACACTGTACACAGGGGTTACAGTTACATAAGGAAGGTAATGAGTACATTTCTTATTGAGCATTGTTACCCAATCCTTTGTTTTTTCCCCTACCATCCCTTCCTCTCACATCACCCAAATCCTCCCTCCAACCCCCTCTGATAGTATATACACTGATAGGATATTCTCCTGCTACTTTGGTTGTTGAGAGTGTCTACAAGAACAAGCATTCCGTGGGGATCAGGGAGACACCATATGACCTTTATTACTGAGATTTCCGAATGTCTTGCTATCACTTGTACTGCATTTTGCAAGTCGAATCTCATGTCTTAAAACGTACCAGTTTTAAGAGGTAAGAGGAGTGGTAAAAGAACTCTTAGAGACAAATACGTTTTCAACATATTTGGTTCCAAGCATTCCATCTAAGGCATATTCAACAACTAGTGAAACTTGTGTTGACTGTAACTATGTGTCTTTCTCCATGTGTGCATTTATACATGGGTATATGCATGTGTGTATTTGTGAGTATGGTAACATACATGTGTACATATATAAGGGCACATACATATATGCATATATAAACATATATAAATATATTTGCATATATATCAAGTGTTCAGTAATTTGATCTATAGTTCCTAACACATTGTCATTCTCACAAAGTGTACATAGTAAACTACTCTGAGGATCTGTGCTCTATGATGGGTATCCTTTATACTCACTTCCCCATTATCTTGTTTTTCATCCCTGTGAACAACTTCAGTCTACTTTCCATAGGATAGCTTTGTTTCATTACATGTAGTTACTCACTGATACTCAAAGCAAAAGGTTGTTTGTAAAAGAAAAAGTACTTTTAGGTCACAGGTTAAAATTATCTTATCCATCCCAATGATTCTTAGAGAGATAAAATTTATAATAGTAATAAAAGTGAAAAGGAATTCCTAGATCTGTTGTTTTACCATTTAGAATGGCAAATAACATCATATCACTGTTGTAACTCTTAAATAAGTCAAGGGTAACTGATTGTCTTTATCATGTTCCCACAAACCAGTGGATCCTGAAGGATAATAGTAGACCAACAGAAATTCTAAGTAGCAGACATGAAGCATGAAAGAGAAAGTGAGGAAATGAGAGAGAGTATAAGAGAGAGAGAAATATCATAATACTGAAAGTACATAACAGATAAATAAGAGCTGCATGAGAATATTCATATGGCTATATTTAGATACGACATGTACATTTAAAAGTAATTGTTGTATAATAACCAATCAACATAAAATATAAAGAGTTTCATGGAGGTCGGAGGAAGATGGTAGAGGAGAACCTGGAGGCTAAACAAACTCTCACATACAAAGCAGCTTTAGTGTTCCAGTGAACACCAAGTGTGCCATCACTGTACATATTGTTTGGCTAGAGAGGGAAGATCCAGGCAAGAAGACAGGTCTGAGCACTTGACAGTAGCCGCGGTTGTGGCAGCAGCTACGGCACCCATAGCCATCATATCTACAACAGAGAGTCAAGGAAAAAAGCGCCATATGCAGTGGGTGAGAGGATTCTACTCAACACCAACAAGAACTGACAAGGAGCAGATAAATTCATCCTACAGATCATAGACCAGTGATACCCAGGAACAAAGACTCCTGTCTGAGTAGAATCCTGACACTCTCACTCCTTCTCATGGAGCAGAGGAGGGAAAGCTGCCCCTCCCCCGACCCCACCAGACATCATCTTTGACACGGAGAATGGCCAGGCCAAGCAACTAGCTCCAACTCAGGTCTTGGAAGAAAACAAAAGAGTCATTTAGCAGGTCACAGGAATCTGACCTGACCTTCCAGGCTCAGATCCACTCAGGAGAAAGTCACCTAGCCCAAGCAGAGAGAGTTCTGCCCCCACAGAGGAGTGACTATCTTCAGTGGGTTAACAGAACCAGAGGCTGCCCCTACCTACAGCAGCCTAGAAAATCAATTGAAATTCAGTAAACATACACCTTGAGAATGGATCCAGGCTGGGCTCTGGGAGTGTCTCCGGAGCTAGCCCCTCAGGGAAAAGATACTGTTTGCTGAAATGCCTCAACCCTAAACAGAACTTAGCCTCATCACAGCATCTCCAAACTAGAGGAAACAGCCATCTTTCTCTTTCGTGATACTCAAAGCAGATCTCCCTCCCACTGAACTAGCCTGAAGGAGGATCACAAAATCCTAGATAAAGCAGAGCATTTTATTGACTGCTCAAACAAACTGATGTAAGAAATCAATCAAGCCACAGGAAAACCAAACACCACAAACAGACCAGACCCTCCACGAAGAGACTGGTTACAGACAAAGGGGAGACACAGGATCTTCCCATTCCTCACCCCTCCCCCCAAAAAAAATTAAAGAACTCTTTTTGGTACCATATTTTTAAATTTTTTAATTGTTTTCTATTTTTTCTTCTTCTCCTAATTTTTATTTTAGGTGTGTGTGTGTGTGTGTGTGTGTGTGTGTGTGTGTGTGTGTGTATGTGTGTGTTTGCTTTTTTAAAAAATCGCTATTGACCTTTGGTCCTTTTAAAATTTTTTTTTGTCTTTCTTTTTTTTTTGCGTGACTTAACTGCTGTTTTGACTCATCCCCAGATAAATACCCATCATGGTTTATTAGAACTTATCCCCTATTGTGTACATGATTAATCCAGAAATGTATTACTTAATTCACAAACTTTTAGGCTTAACATTTTTTTGGTCTTTTTTTATTCCGCAGGGCTGAGCACCGAACCCAGGCCCTTGCACACGTTGGGCAGGTGCCCTTCCTCGGGGCTAAACACCCAGAAACAGGCTTAACATTTTAATAGAAGTATTATATCTTTATAACATATAATTTTCAAGTAAATACTTCTAAGAATTTTTATTTTTTAGTTTTTCATGTCTCCTTTCTATCATACCACTCCTGTCATTCTATCCTTTTCTTCTCTCAATATCACTTTTTAAGGTCACATAATTTTTAAGTGTTTCACTTTTTAAATTTAAATTTTTCTTTTTTGATTTTCTTCTTTTTAATTTCTCTCCTGTCATTCTGTCCAATCCCTTTCCCTCTCTGAGATTAGGACTTGGTTAAATTTAATTTAACCTCTCCACATGCTTCTAATCCTATTTTTCCCCACATTTCTCCGTAAACATAATATTTCTGATTTGAAAAATTCGTCTTTGCTGTTCTTAGCCCATTAATGCATAGTTGTTTGATGTTGAATAGATTGTATCTGTTGAACTAGGTTGTATCTACAGACATTTTGACTGTGCAACTACAGGACTTTGGTTGATGCTTGCCTTACAATAGTGTTTTAGAAAAAAATTGGTCTCACTTTCATATCAAGTGTGCAGAACAAGCCGGAAAACAGAAGAAAAATGGCAAGTGTGGGTATCTGAACTCTCATTCATGATAATTCAGTGACAGAACAGTTAATGAATAATCCAGAGGAGAGTTCCCGCAAAGAACTAAAAACACTACTGGTAAACGTGGTGAAGGAAAAGACTGAAAGCTTGCAAAGGACTCAGTTTGAACGTGATAGGGAGAGAGAGGAGGCAAACCAAACAACAGGAATCTAGTGACTGTGAGGAAACTACTCAAAGATTGATACAGTAATTGCGTGAACAGGTTGAGAACAAAGAGAAATAAAGGAATTGCGTGAGCAGGCTGAGAACAGTCAAAGAGAATGAAAGGAATTGTGTGAGCAGGCAGAGAACAGACGAAGAGAGACAGGAATTGCGTGAGCAGGCTGAGAAAAGACAAAGAGAACTACAGGAATTGCATGAACGTGAGGAAGCTAATCAAAGAGTAACACAGGAATTGTGACAGCAGTATGAGAATAGACAAAGATCAATAGAGGCATTCATGGTATCCATAAACAGATATCTGAAAGAATTCAGAGACCACAAAGGGAATGCTGAATGGAGCCCGACAGCAGGAATGGGAGTCCAAGTAAACCATAACCAATCAACTAAGTGATTTGAGAACACCAAATTAAGGAAGTAAAGAAGCTTACACAAGATCTAAAACAAAGTTCCAACAAAGAATCTGAAGCCTACAAAGGTGACCAATTAAAAGGAAAAGAAATAAAAAACCAAGTAGAAAGACTTAACAGTAGGTTAGGCCATGCAGTAGATTGAATCTCAGGGATTGAAGAGAGCCCAGGTATTAAAAAGAACATACAACTATCCAAGACAAATCGAAGAAACATGATAGATCTATTCAACATTTGGAATAGACAATCAGAAGGCCTTCTCTGAGGACAATTGGTGCAGAGGAGCACCTAGAGACAGAAGTTAATTGTCTAGGAAATTTGTTTAACAGGATCCTAGCAGAGAACTTCCCAAACATACAAAAAGATAGGCCTATTCAGATACAAGATGGTTGTAGAACCCCAGATAGACCAGACCAGAACAGCACTTCCCATTGTCACATTATAATCCACACAGGATCAATTCAGACCAAGAATAACTTCCTAAAAGATGTCAAGCAGAAAAGATCAATCACCTATAAAGGAAAACCAATTAGAATCATCTCATATTTTTCAGCAGAGATAATTAAAGCAAGAAGAGCCTGGAAGGCTGTATGCCATGCCCTAAAGACAAACAATTTTCAACCAATAATAATGTACCCAGCTAAACTCTCCTTCATAACCGAAGGTCAAATAAAAACCTTCCATAGCAAAGAAAAACATATCTCTACCAAACCAGCCCTACAAAAAATACTTAAAGATGGCCTACACACAGAAAACCAACAAGACCACAATAATGGCTAAGAAACCACACCCAAACTGAGAATCCAAGAACCATAGGAAGAACCAAGTTTCCACAGCCCCCACGGAGGTGGATAGCATGGCATAAGCTACCAAACACCTCTCAGTCCTACCTCTCAACATTAATGGATTTAAAGCTCCAATTTAGCGAAGTAGTCTGTCTAGTTGGATTAAAAAGCAAGATAATTCTATCTCTTGCCTTTAAGAGTCATACCTTGCCCATAAAAACAAACACATTTTGATAATGAAAGCCTAGAATAAAATCTACCAAGCAAACGGCTGCCATAAACAGGAAGGATTTGCAATAATAATATCAGATAAAACATGCTTCAAATTAAAATTAGTGTAAAGAGTTAAAGAAGGTGGCTACATACGACTTATGGGTTCTCTACTTCAGGAGGATATTACAATTCTAAATATGGAATTGCCAAACAATGGAGCACCCAAATATATCCAAGAAACACTATTTTCCCTAAGATCTCACATAGATCCAAAGACATTAATTGTTGAGAATTTTAACACACTGCTATCCCCACTATATAGATCAAATCGGCAAAAAAATCAACAGAGAAACCACAAATCTAAACAACTGCATAGACCAACTAGATTTAACAGACATCTACTGAATGAATATTTCACCCAGTAGCATCAAAATACACGTTTTACTCTGCAGCACATGGTACACTTTCCAAAAGAGATCACACTTTAGGTCACAAAGCAAACTTGTCCAAATTCAGAAACACTGAAGTTACACCTTGCATTCTGTCAGACCACAAGGGAATAAAATTAGAACTCAACACCAAAAGCCACCAAAAAAGTCTTTTAACACATGGAGGCTGAAAAACACACTGTTGAATAAACAGGGGGTCATGGAAGAGATTATAAAGGAAATTCAAATGTCCATGATATTCAACAAAAATGAACACACAAATTACCAGCTCCTCTGGGACACTGCAAAGGCAGTACTCAGAGGCAAGTTTATAGCTCTGAGTTCCTACACCAACAAATTAGAGATATCATTAATGAGACATCTGAACCACCTTGACAAAGAGCAGCAAGATAAACTCCAATTCAATAGATAGAAAGAAATAATTAACAATAAATCAGAGTTAAACGAATTAGAATAAACAAAAAACAGAAAGAATCAACAAAACAAAGAGTTGGTTCTTTGAAAAAATTAACAAAATTGACAGACCCTTAGAAAGTCTTATCAGAAAAAGAAGGAACACACCCAAATAAATAAACTCAGAATGAGAATGGAAACATCACCACGGAAACAACCAAGATTGTGAACATTTTAAGGGAATATTTTCAAACCTTTATGCTAATAAGTTTGAAAACTTGGCAGAAATGGACCTTTTGCTAGCAATTATCAACATGCAAATACTAAAACAAGATGAGTTAATGCATCTTAAGGGGCCTATCAAGCGTTGAAATAGCAATAAGAGACCTCCCATCTAAGAAAATCCCAGGACCAGATGGATTTTACAGCAGAATTGTACAAGACCTTCAAAACAGAGCTCACACCAATACTCCTCCAACTCTTCAATGAAATTGAAAGAGAAAGGTCACTACCAAACTCATTCTATGAAGCCATCATAACCTTCATCCCAAAACCAGGCAGGGAATCATCAAAGAAAGAGAACTATAGACCCATTTCTTTGATGAACATTGATACAAAGTTTTCAACAAAAGTTTGGCCAATCAAATTCAACAATTCATCCAAAAAATCATACACCACAATCTACAAGATTCATTTCAGGGATGCAAAACTGGTTCAATATACACAAATCAATTAATATAATTTATCACATCAACAAGAGCAAGGATTAAAACCATATGGTTATCTCAACAGCTGCAGAAAAAGCATTGGACCAGATCGAAAACCCCTTTATGATAAAGATTCTGGAAAAATTAGGAATCTATGGAACATTCCTCAATACAATAAAAGCTGTATATGGAAAACCTACAGCCAGCATTATAATTAATGGTGAAAAACTAAAGCCATTTCCTCTTAACACAGGAATGAGACAAGGATGTCCACTCTCAATTTCTCTTCAATTTAGTATTAGAATACCTAGCTACAGAAATAAGACAAGATGCCAAAATAAAAGGGATGCAAATAGGGAAAGAAGAAGTAAAATTCTCCCTCTTTGCAGATGACATAATCTTGTACTTAAGGAATCCCACGGACTCCACTCCCAAATTACTCAAGCTAATTCAAACCTTGGGCAAAATAGCAGGGTATGAAATTAACCCTCAAAAATCAATGGCTTTCCTATATGCCAACAATGAGAAAAGCGTGGCTCAAATCAAGAAAGGTTTTTCATTCGTAATAGCCCCACAAAAATAAAATAACTAGCAATTAACTTAGCCAAAGAAGTGAATGACTTCTATTATGAAACCTTTAAAAATCTGAAAAAGGAAATCAAAACAGAACTTAGAAAGTGGCAAAACCTCCCATGCTCCTCGATAGGAAGGATGAACATTGTGAAACAGCAATATTTCCCAAGTTCAATGCCATACCTATGAATATTCCAACCCCCTTCTTCAAGGAAATAGAAGAGGCAATCCAAAAATTCATATGGAACAACAAAAGACCCCTAATTGCAAAAAGCGATCCTTAACAGAAAGAACAGTGTTGGAGGAATATCAATACCAAATTTCAAACTCTACTACAAAGCCATAGTAATTTAAACACTTTTGTACTGGCACAAGAAAAGACCTCAGGAACAATGCACTAGAATTGAAAACCCAGAAATGAACCTACAGACCCATAATCATCTAATATTTGATAAAGGATCTAAAAAGATAAAATCGAAGAAAGACAGGCTGAGCAGTAAATGGTACTAGCAAAATTGGTTAATCACTTGTAGAAAATTAAGGCTAGATCCTTATATATCATCCTGTACCAGAATCAACTCCAAATGGATCAAAGACCTCGGAGTGAAAGCAAATATTCTTTAAACATTACAGGATGGAATCATAGAAAGCCTAGGTCTCCTTGACAAAGGCTGAAATTTTCTGAAAAGAAACCCAGAAGCAAAACAAATGAAAGAAAGGTTGGACAAATGGGATTGCATGCAATTGCAGAGCTTCTGCATGGCAAAGGACATAACTAGCAAGATCAATAGAAAGCCCACGGAATCGGAGATGATCTTCTCTTGCCATACAACCGACAAGGGTTTCATACCTAAAACAGACCTGGAAATCAAAAATTAAATCCCCCAACACAAATACTCAAAGAAAATACTGCCCAATAAATAAGTGGGCGAAAGACTTAAAGAGAAACTTCTCTGAAGAGGAAAGGAGGATGACCAATAAACGCATGCAGAAATGCTCAACGTCCCTAGCCATAAAAGAAATGCAAATCAATCAACATTGATATATCACCTCACCCAAGTTAGAATGGCTATAATCAAGAACTCTAATAAGAACAGATGCTGGAGGGGATGTGGACAAAAGGGAACCTTAACGCATGGTTAATGGGAGTGTAATCTTTTTCAACCACTTTGGAAAGTAGTATGGAGGTTCCTCCAAAGACTTCACATAGAGCTTCCTTATGATCCAGCAATCACACTTTTGGGCATTTACCCAAATGATCACAAACTAGACCATAAAAAAGCTACCAGCACAAATATATTTATTGCAGCATTACCATAGCTAAGATATGGAGCCAACCCAGATGCCCCTCAGTAGATGAATGGATCAAGAAAATGTGGTATATATACACAATGGAATTCTATGTCTCTATCTGAAAGAATGATATTGCCCCATTTGTTAGGAAATGGAAAACTTGGAAAAAATTATATTAAGTGAAGTAAGCCGGGCCCAAAGTAACATAGGTCCCATGGTTTCCCTTATTAGCAATTATTAGTGTATGTCTGAGACACGCAGAAATTGTTAGATAAGTTGATGTTAGGTGAAATGAACCCCAAAATAAGAATTCAAATTTTTTTCCTGTAATTATTTCTAACTTATTTATAAGATGACTTCTTTGTTACGTTGTATGTCCCTCCCACATGGTATAACCCCTGTTTTCACTGTATTTGATGTTGGTATAATTTGTGGAGGGGAAGGGGAAATTTTTTTTTAAATATGGATACAGGTGGACCTATCAATATAAGTTTTTTCCACCACAAACAGAATTTTACAGAAATAAGATTAATAGCAATTTAGGAAACAATAAGGTTTCCTTGTTACAAATAGGCAACCAAGGATATATGCCTGTCTTAAGATTGCATCATTAATTACTTAAATTTACAGGAAACTACATTCTTCAGCAGCAAATCCACCCAAATTATAATACATAGATTAACATGGCTCTTGCACAAGGATGATATGAAAATTTGTGAAGAAATGAAAAACAGTTGATTACAAATATACAAGTGTAATTATACATGTAATTCATAGGAATAAAAGGTAGTTTTACACCATTCAATCTTCACCTTTTTATAAAGGTCTTTACATTGCATACCTTTATAAAAGTTTTGAAATTAGATAACAATTTTCATTTTATCCCAAAGAAATAAAATTCTATAAGGACCTAGGAATTAAAGGAATCTTAAACCTTTTCTATATGGAATGCAATCTGAAAGGACACATTAATGAACATATATATTATAAAACAGTATCGAATTCAAAGTATTATATCTAGGAGAGAATGAACTAGATTATGGATATTATACAAACAGAATACTAAATATTTTAAAATATACTTTTTTCAGGCAAGCACCAGAAATATCTTTAGTTTCTGTACTACTCATTTCAACAGATAAGTTAAAATTATTTCCTATTAAAAAATCACAAACGCTACAGAAATCATTATAGATGTATACAAACAACTTGAATGTATATTGACATCAAAGTCAGGCAATTCACTTGGAAGAATACCATGGAATTCATGAATTTTTAAAGTAAGATATTGCTGTTGCTTTGTATTGTGAAAATATTTTGTATGGACACATAGGATTGACTGGCAATTTTGAAATTTAAGAAATTTACCCAAACCATTAGGACTTAGGAGAACAATTTGTACAGCTTTCCACAACTTCAAAGAGGTAGTGATACATACTTATTCTTTTGGCAATATCAAATGCAGTTTCTTCCAAGTTGTGCTTCAGACCTGGGAGGGAGGTGGTGACTCTGGGTTTTGATATTTTTGATAAAGTTTCAACAGAAGGTGAATCTAGCATAACTTTGCTATTTCTATTCCCAGCAGCAAGATGCAAGGGGGTCAAGAGGCCTTTAGTTTGGCCATTGGTAGCTGCATCATGATGAAATAAAGAAGCCACTCTGTTATTATTCCATGTATAAGTACTGTGCAGGGGTGTCCAACCATTCACAATTATTACATGAATATCTACCTTGAGCCCCCAACTCATAGACAATGTCTAAGAGTCCACTGAATGCTTCTCAATGAAGAGGGGTGTACTCATCGTCATCACTAGTATTCACATGAGTGGCCTTTATGGAAAGTAGTCTCTGCACTGTAGTAAGGCGATTATTTTCAGCAGACCAAAAAAGAAATTTGCTTGGATCCTATTCCATTTTTCTCTTGCAATTGATACCATTTCTCACTTTTTCATCTTGTTCCTCATCTTCATCAGAATTGCCTAACCAGAGACTTTGAGTGCCAGTGAGTATGAGGTGTTCATGTATTTCCCCAATAGTTCACATTGGATGAACTGGTCAGAAATATGCGGTGAATTTTTGGCATCTGTTTTTTTCACTATTATTTATTTTCTCTTTTTTCATTTTTACTATTCTAAATTATTCTAACTGGAGAGTAGGGAATTGATAGAGAGCAGAGGATAGGTTTTCCTCCGTATTCAAAGGTACAGACTGAAAATGAGGACCAGTGGTGTCTTCATGTGCAGCTTATTTTAGGAATGAGAAAATAGGAAATAATGTCTTCCATTTAAATTACTTGGGAAATGGCTGAGCAGAAAGTGAAATGATGCAACCAAAAATATAAAAGCAAAATAAATTAGGATAATTATGGAGTAATCATATTACCGATGAGAACCATGAAAGGGGAGAGAGGAAGAGAGAGACAGATGTGCAATGATCTAGCTAGCCAAGAAATACATCCCTCTGATCAATTTATAGAGCAAACAATTTCATTTTTTAAAAGAGATGGAAATAGAATTTAAGATCAGATGTCTCCAATGTTTTTAATTATATTCTTATAATCTTAAATACTTGGACAATGGAATTTCCATTCAACAAATCAGTTTTTTTAAGTATAATGGATCTTTATATAACTTTTCCACACCCTTTCAAACCTCACCCCACTTTAATTTTTTCTAGTTTCATACTATCTGCATTGAATAATATACTTTCACTCTCTTCCTCCATAAATCTCTTTATTCCTTCCTTTTGACTTCCCCTCACACCTTCCAAGTGATAGTTTCCTGACATATATTTTGTTGGATTAAAAGTTCAATTGTATAAGAAAATACACTTTTGAAATACTCCTCTGCAAATAGCATGCTTTGGTTAATATTTTTGTGTAAACATGTATAAAGTTCTAGCTTCCAAATATGAGACATAACATGGGTTCTTGGTTTGTCTGGCTCTGACTTAGCTCATTAATATATTTTTAGATATATCCATTTCATTTCAAATAATGTAACAGTCTTCAAAATGGATAGGTGCAATCCAATTGTGTATATGTGCCACACTTTCTCCAACCATCACTCCTCCAAAGGGCATCTGAACTGTTTTCGTAACTTTGCTATGATGAATAGTGGAGCAGTGAACATGGTTGTGAAAGTGATTTTACTGTAACCTTTTGGAAGAATTCATCACTACCATTATGGGAACAATCCTCTAGCCAGTTTTCCAGAATAAGCACATCCCTCCCTTCATCTTCATCCCAATGTATTGCAAGTCTTCAAAAACACACTTCCCCCTACAGGTCTCAATAACCTAAAACCACACTGTGCCCATATTCTTTCAATACATTATATCATAAATGTACATATAATTTAGTGAGAACCTTCTATGTATTTTCCTAATGTGAGAATGAGGTACATGACATAGTAAAAGTAAGAAGTATGCAATTTAATTAGCTATTATCACATTTAAAATCATTTTCAGCTCTAATTCATAGCCTCACATAATATTATTATAATCTTTATTTGATTACTTCATCTAACCCATAATTTGTAACAGGTGAGTTAAAAACAAAGGCTAAAAGTGTGGTTTGATTTTGACACTCATGTGTGAGGTTGCACAATATGGGCAATTAGATGGATTGGAAATAATAGCTCTTATCCATTTTGTTAACATAGAGATGGTTTTCCCAAAGTGATTTTCACAATTCGTATTCCATTCACCAATAAGACATGTGATAATTTCCTTTGTTTTGCTCCTTATTAACTTTAGTTTCCATTTTATTTTATAATGGATGATTTCATAAATCTACTGTAGATATAAAAATATGTTGAAGTATTTCTATTTGTATGCATTGATATATACAAACACACATATATTACACAGGTTATAATGATAATGAATAATTTCAAGAACTGTACAATTTACTAAATTATGAAAAATATCGGCGGCTATTGCCTGGCATCCTGGTTGCTCGGGAGGCTGAGATCTGATGATCATGGTTTGAAGCCATCCTGGGAAGGAATGTCCAGGAGCCTCTTATCACCAAACAACCAAAAGAAAACCAGTATTGGAACTGTGGCTCAAAGTAGTAGAGTGGTAGCTTTGAGAGAAAAATCTCAGGGACATCATCCAGGTTCTTAGTTCAAGAAGCACAATCTACCCAAATAAAATCTATTTAATTTACACCTGTGTAAGTAAAGTAATTCCATCACACAAATGCACAACCATGCTCATTTGCGAGGTAACTCTATTTTGTCTGAAGTACCACAAAACATTTTCACTTAAATTGAAAGCATTGTACCATGGGTATATTCTGTCTCTCTCATGCATTTTTCCACTCAAATACTCAAATCTTACAATTATACCACTTATTTAAAATCATAGCTTTTTACTTTAATACCCATAATATTAGATTTTGAATTGAGTGTCTTGTGCCCCCTAAATGGGTGTTCTTACCACTTTGTCACGTCTCCAGCCCTAAATTATCCTGATTATTTTTCAGATACTTGTGTATGATCTTGGGCTCAGTCCACGTTATGTTATTCTTCCTGGAATTTAGAATAACAGGTACATATCATTGTGTAAAGATCTTTCTGTCCAGTCTGCGCTTTAACCTCTATCCTCACAAGAGTAGACTCAAATGTAGTCAAGATTTTCATAAGTTTGTCATAGCTGATTTTTTTTTAAGTCAGGTCATTTTCTGCAGGTTTTAGAGTACTGAATTAATTTGTTTTCTTGGGTTTTTTTGTTTCATTTGAATGTATATGTTGAGTTGTTCCTCACTTTTCTGGTTTCTTTCAATCAAGTTCTTACCTAATGTGCTGAGAAACCAATCCTTATTTTTCAGGATAGTCAATGTGAACATGATTTATTCCAAAGCAATTTGACTAATATTTAAACACCTTCATATATATGAATGGTATATAAATGATAAGTGCTGCGAAGGGTCTTTTCATTTTCACAGCAGTCTTTGTCGTACACGGACAGATCATGAAATATATGAAGATAATAAAACTACAGATGCTAGCAAGAAGAAGGAAAACCTATTATTAATTGTTTGAAAGAGGCTTCCCTTCTAGTGAAAGAATTACGTTGCTTGATGTAGGGTTTCTCAAATTATATTGCTAGGATGAAGCTAAACAATCATCTAATTCTACAGAATTGAGGGAGAAGAATCAAACTCCTGAATAGTTTACATTTGGGTCAAATAAATCATGTTTCCAAAAAGAGAGTTGACTTTAGAGAAACATGATGAGTTGTAGGTAAATAGGTGCTTAGCTGATTTTGTTAATTTGTAAACTAATACAGGGAAATAGAGTACTGCAAGGTAAGAAAAAGAACTTCGCATTGCAATACTTATGTTTGTGTGTGTGTGTTTGTGTACACATGTACATGTATACATGCACGCGCATGTGCAAGTGCTCATTCTTTCATCATCTCTATGCTTCTGTGACCTAGGATATTGATTTACCACTTAAGCCATTGTTCCACTTCTGATTTTTGGAGATAATCGCATTTATTTTCATGATTGGACTGGCTTTGAATAGTGGTATTCATATCTCAGCCTCCAGAGTAGCTAGCTAAGCTTATTCAGCCTCCAAGTAGCTAGTTAAAATTGGGCCTGTCCTCTATGCTTCACTGCTCTTTTATTCTTGTCCTGAGGTGCTCACATGCATAAGTCATATATATGTCTAGTTGCTTTAAGAAATACTCTTACTTCTTGGTACCAGGGGCTCCCATCTGAACTCTTAACTACTGAGGAGGCTTGAGAACAGGAAGTTTAGTAGACTTTCTTCTCAATCTATAGCTGGGTGCATTGGATCATTTCCACCATCCTGCACTATCTACAGGTTAAGATTGGAAGGACTACAGAATCCAAGCCAGTCAAGGTAGGAAGCTAGACAAGTTGGTGTGCAACTCGTATGCCATTGATAATGGGAAGACTAAAAAGACAGATCAGGTGCATATTCTTGTGGAAAGGGAAACTCTATCCTAAAATTAACCACTGATATGACACCAGTCTAACAAAAAAAATACCCCAATTTGAACACAATTTCCCACAACCAAAATAAGTATATATATTAACATCCAAAACAGTACAATCTGCTCTTTGTTCTAATATCAGCTTCTTCTGATTATCATATGATATAACAGAATAGTTACTTCATTAAACTTATTATATATTTAAAAAGATCTAGAAAATTCTTTCTCACTTATTAAGTGCAAACGAATGGCAAATTGCCTCATTTCTTACAAATTTGACTACCACTATAAATTCATCTTATGATTATTATTAATAGTAATATATTCTGATTTATTACTTTACTTTGTAACAGTTTTTAAACTTTTGGCTTCTCTGCTGAAGTTGAAGTATTTAGATAGTATCATCAAATTATATTACTTGGGTACTTAGGGCAGTTTTATAAAAAGTTTTTAACCAATGGCTTCTAGTAATTATGTTTTTTTTTGGGGGGGGGTTCCTGTCCTGGAACCTGAGCTCTGGGCCAGGGCGCTGTTCCTCAAGGCTAGTTCAAGGCTAGGACGTGACCACTTGAGCCACAGCACCACTTCCAGCTTTTTTTCTGTTTATGTTTGTTGAGGAATCGAACCCAGGGCCTCAAGCATGCAAGGCAAGGTCTCCACCACTGAGCCACCTTCCATGCTCCCTATGAATTCTTAATTGGTATGTTATTTAGTTTATTTTTAATTTCAATTTAATTTTATTGTAAAGGTAATGTACAGAAGGGATACAGTTACATAAGTAAGGTATTGAGTACATTTATTATGGAAGAAACATTGTTATCTCTTCCACTGATTTTTTTGCACACACAAAAAAAAACTACTGATGTTTTTCCTGTGGCTATTGACCAATGGGTACTGTTCTTTCTTTTTTCATGCATTTTTTATTATAAAATTGATATACAGAGGGTTTACAGTTACTTAAGTCAACTAAAGAATACACGTCATTTTATTTTGTAAATTTCAAATTTTTAACTTAATTATTTTCTATTGTTTCTTTAGGGTAATTCTTTTTTCTGAGTTTTAGGATTAGTTAATTTAGTTTTGCATAATTTTAACACATGTAAATTATTCAGACATTTAGTTTGCTTTCAAAATATTTAACATGTGAATATTTAAAAATTATTTTCTTAAATTTTATATGGTTGGTGAATTTAAATAAATTTATTTTCTTTAGTTCTAAACATATTTGCCCATTTAACAAATAGTGTATTTTCAAGAAGCACATACTTTATTTAAAAAGGCTTTATTACCTGGTCATTATTTGGAAATATTTGTAATTGAATTTAAAAAAATGTTTGAGCTCGGCATAGTGATTTGTGCTTTCCATTTTTCTAACTACAACGGTAAGTATAAATAGGGTTTGTAATTCAGGAGAGACTGAGAAACTATGAGACCTTATCATAAAATTTCCAGAGTGAAATGATTAGAGATATAGTCATCCCTAGCAAGATATAGAGCACCTGGTTATCATATTCTAAATCTTGAGTTAAAACACCAGCAACATCAATCTTTTGTCAAAATAAAAGGACACATATTTCAAAATGATTATTATTTAAAACTTGTTTGCAAATTTCTCATGTCTTTTATTTCTGAATTTTCAATTTACTTAATCTATAAGAATCCAAGTATCTTGTGACTATTTTATTTCTACTAAACTTTTAAATAGTATGAGCAATATTGTGATTTCATATATTAAAATACTTTTACTATTTGTGATAATTTCCTCTGTTTAATATGATAATAACAAATGTGTGTGTATGTGTTTATTTGGGGTTTTTGTGTGTGTGCTTTGTGTGTACTTTCTAATGCTTGGGAGATGACACAATTGCTTCACATATGTTAGGCCAATGTTTTACCACTGAGCTATACTATCTAGTTATAATACAAATTGAATTCTAAATTATGACTTTTAAATTTACATTCCTAGTATGTTTTTTCAAAATTACATATGATAAAATGTGATCCATCTTCTATCCATATTAGCACTTGTTATTGTTATTCTTTCTCTTATTTTTTTAGAAATTAATTATATTCCTATTACAACTTCTTTACATTGTAACAGATCTATACAATGCTTTATTTTCTATTTTTTCCCATGTTATCTGACTTTCAGTCCAAACTATCAGGTGGATTAAAAAGAAACTAGATTCAGGACACTTTATTTTTCTCCTTCTCTTTTTTGAAGTCTTTCTGTTTTTTGAAACAATACCAGCGACCTACAGCTCCTATGTGGTCCACCATTCTTCCCCCTCTCACTGTCTTCTGCAGTACATCTCAAGTCGTTATCATTCAGCTTTATTATGCTGTACTGTTATCTAAATCTTAACTCATTCCTAAACTAATTTTAGTTGCATTGAGCAGTCTCAAAAGACATTTTCTATATATAATATCATGGGTTTGTATTTTCACAAGTTGTAAAATATGAGTGACTATCATATATTTAGATAGCTCTGTAGAATATTGGTCAACCTGCTCAATAATCTCGTATGTAAATTCAAGGAATACAGGTCAGTCAGAGCAATCTTGTAAAATGGTGTAGCTTGAGCCTTCATACTAGCTTTGAATAGTATTACCATGTTTAGTAGTGAAGACAACATAGTTCTACTTTAAGAACAGACACAAAGAAGAAGGTTACAGATTTGTCAAAAATAATTTCTTAGTTTTATGGTCCACAGATTTTTGAAAAGGATGCTATGACTTTATGAAATAAAAACAGAATCTTAAATGGTTTTATTGGCACTATTGCCTCTCTAGATTTCAAGAATGATCTTAGACTACTACCTCAATACTTTGTTTGTTTGTTTGTATGTTGGTCATGGGGTTTGAACTCTGGGCATGGGCACTGTGCATGTGCTCTTCAGCTCACGGTGAGCACTCTACCGCTGGAGCAACAACAAAACTTCCTGTTTTCTAGTGGTTTATTGGAGATAAGAGTCTCTTGGACTTTCGTGCCCGGGCTGGCTTTAAACCACGATCCTCAGATCTCAGCCTCCTCAGTAACTAGTATTACAGGCATGAGCCACTGGCACCTGGCCTACCTCAAATCTTATAAAGAATGATTATCAAACTAAATGTGAGATTTAAAAAACAATAAAATATAAATGTAAAATTTCATGATATTGATCAGTAAAGGTTTCTAAACATTTGATATGGAAAACATTAATGCCTAAAGAAAAGCAAGAACTGGATTATATCAAGTGATAACCTTTCATAATTCAAGGGACACTATAACAGAAATGAAAGCATATCCAACAGATAGATTGCACATATTTGTTCATGCTACAATGTTAATGCTACAATGATTTTTAAACTTAAGTATTTTTATGTCTTCTAATTGTATATAAATTTTTTCCTGAATAGAATATTTCTTTAAATAACATATGTAAATTAATAGTCAATAGGAGGAGCATATGAAATAAGATTCTCTTTAGTGTCTAAGAAATAATAAAAAGAAAACTCACTAGTATGACCATAATATAAAAAAGGACGCAAAATATAGTAATGTATTTGTGGATAAATTGATATACTTCTCATAGTGATCGATTTGTATAATACTGCAATCATTTTAGCAAACAAGTTTTCAAGTTTTCAAAAGATGAAAGAGAATTGTATAGGATCCAGGTATTACACTTCTATGAATGTATTAAACAGAAGTAAAAAACTTTTTTGGACAGAGAATGTAGTTAATTGACAGTGAACTTGAATAGTATGTGTGAGACCCTGGAAATGATTCCCAAAAACAAATTTTGAAAAGGCACACTATAGAGGATGTATGCTGGGCAAATTTCTGTAACTGAATTTTATATTTATTTTAATGTCTGTTCTAAAATTTACAGCATTTCTATTTGAAGAAATGCAAGTTTGTGAAAATTAGGCTTTGGAGACCTATGAAAGTACAATTCACGTCCAAAGGACTAATATGTATACAATAAAAGGAAATAATATATTGTAAGTGAATTGCATATCAGGAAAAAAACTATTGTTAAAACTTCTTCACACAAAATGCAGAATAGCTAAAAAGATGTTTTTGGTGTTGGCTAAAAACTCTTTGTAAACTACCGCATTTAAAACAAAGATGTGATTTCTGTTTATTTTGAGGGTATTTTTTCCGTTTGAGGTTATACAGAGATAACTCAATCCAAAAGTATATGTGATAACTGGGATACCTAGGAATTATGCATCACTTCTAAGAAATTTATCTTATTTTTTATTTTTTTTATTGTGAAAATACTGTACAGAGGGGTGACAATTACATGGGCAAGATAATGAATACATTTCTTATCAAGCATTGTAGCCTCCTCCTTTGTTTCCCCTTCCCATCCCTTCCCATCCTCCCCCGCCGCCCTACCCCATCCTCCCCGTTACCCCCACCCCACCAAAGTTGTAAAGTTCATATTTTGACATAACGACTTGTACATCTCATTGTTGCAATAGGTCCACCTGTATCCCTATTTTTTCCCATGGTTTCCCTCATTTGCAATATGTAGTATATATCTGAGTCAAGCAGAAAAGGTCAGATAAGGTGATGGTAGGGAAATGAACTCTAAGTTATGTATTCAAATGTTTTTTTCTTTCATGCGATTGTTTATAACACATTTATATGATTATTTCTTTGTTGCTTTGTATGTCCCTCCCTCACACTATAACCCCTGCTTTCACTGTATTTGATGTCTGTATAATTTGTGGAGGGGAAGGGGAAAAACTTCTAAGTAATTGAGTAACTTTTCTGGAAGAAATTTTAGCAAATGACAGTAGACACAAATCTATGCATCTGCATTTTATGAAAGTCATATGTTACTTGTTTAATCCAATTGCTTATCTCTACTTTGCTAGGAAAAACGTATTCTCAAGATAAGAGCCAAAAGCAGTGAAAAGAACAAAATAGACAATCATCTTGATATATTTTTGAAAGTAACAAATGAAATAAAACAATCCCACTTAAGGAACTCCAATATTAGTGTATGTGAAGATGTTCCTGAATGCCAATATCCATTAAATTTTTGGAATTTAATTTCTACTAACATATGAAAAGTAGAATAAGAAAACAAATACAGACTTAGAGTGAAGAAGCCTTGAAATCATTTTCTTAATTGTTTTGAAATTACAAAAGAATTGATACTCCTTTGCTTTGGAAATCATTTAAAAATATTTATCACTTATGATAATTCAAATAGCAAGCAAGAGTAATTTTATATAATCATTATAAATATAATTTTATTACTATTGTAAAATAGAATAAAAACCAGTCCCAATATATGACCTACCTATCATTATTCTTAAATTCTAATCATTACCTAAATATCTTAAACAATCGAAATAGTTATGTCTTTAACATAGACGTAAATATTCTATACTTTTTATCTTAACATTTTCCAGGGGTATGTATTCATGTTTCTAAGAAATGTTCACAGCAGTTAAAAGATGCTTTTCTGAAATTAATGTGATACAATTGATACAATTAGTTGTTGTGTGTGTTGTTTGCAAGGCCTGGGCATTGTCCCTAAGACTTTTTATGCTCAAAGACAGCACTCTACAACTTGAGGAAAAGAGCTAATTCCTGTTTTTACTGGTTAATTGGAGATAAGAATGTAACAAGTACTTTTCTGTCTGGGCTAGTTTCGAAAACAATTCTAAGATCTCAGCACCCAGAATACCTTGTATTATAAGGGTGGAGTTACCGGCACTTGGTTTCATGAAGTTTTTTTTTTTTTTTAATTTTAATTATGTTTTAAGATGTTTGTTTCACTATGATGTATATCATTCTGCAAGTAACTTTAGATATATGTATATATTTCTGATGACAAATAATCTCTAAACATGTACTATTCTACACATAACATTTATATATATATATGACAGACTCCCTCTAAAACTTTTATGTTACTATTTTTGACATTTTCATTTCAAAGGTACAGTCAATTTTTCTAAATGTTTCCTAGAATGAAATAACTAATATTTCAATATAAAGTAGAGTTTATTATTTTCAAGGGAACTTTAGATATACACATGATATTGTAGTAACATTTACAGTATATTACTTGAAAAGGTTCTGCCCAAACTCTTCAATATTTGTTTGTAGTTCAGGAGAGAGAGGAAGTTAATTCATACTGATTAGGAATTTGCAATGCTTCAAAAAATCTATTCCATAATTTGTTATAAGCACATAGTCAAGCTACCTGATATGGTTTATGGGTTTTTGTTTATTTGTTCAAAATTTCAATATGGATGCATGCACAGTGGTAACATGAAAATTATTAATCTAAAGACAAATAATAGTAAAATCATAGACATATATCCGACGTTCAATAATTAGCACTTATGATGCTAATAATAATTTGGGTGGAGAGGATGATGACCACAGTGTAGCCTGATAATGACGATGTTGTGATTGAAAAGGAAAAAAAAAAAACTTTAGATATCTTGGAAGCTAAATTTCCCACGTTGAATGCTAGTTATAAACAGCGTTGGATTACATACAATAACAATAACAAGAGGAAGGCGGGGAAGGTGGCTCAGTGTCAGAGTGCTGGCCTTGCCTACATGAGGCTCTGGGTTTGATTCCTCAGCACCACATAAGCAGAAAAAGTGGGAAGTGGCACTGTGGCTCAAGTGGTAGAGTGCTTGCCTTGAGCTGAAGAGCTTAGGGACAAGGCCAGGCCCAGAGACCAGGCCCCATGATGAACCAAAAACAAAACAAAACAAAACAAAACCAGAATAAAAAGAGGAGAGTTTCAATATCAAGAAATACAATCAAATAAACAGGCAGAGACAGTAAAAACCCTAATGTTATTCCAGCAGTCTTTCTAAGGTATACTCACTATTCTTGGTGGTATTATTTGCTTATAAATAAAATCATTTATTTCCATATTTTGATTGGCTACGATGTAGATTTCAACTTAGTGTGATTAGTTCAAATAACATTCTCAGATAGATACTTTTCCAATGATATATTAAGAGTATGTTCTTCATTACAGCTGTAAATACATGACAAAATTTACATAATAATACTTACATATCTGCAGTTACCATAAAAGGACACAAGCTGCAGGAGTTAAAATTTATTTTTATTTCTGCATGAAACTATTTCTGACTTTGTACCAACAAACTGAATTTGACTCTTTCCTTATTTACAAGCTAAGGCAGGAAATGTAAGGACTGTTTACTTTCTTTTGCCTTGCTCTAGAAGTCAACACATATATTCTTCAATATTTCTGGTAGAATATATCCATTTACAGATGAGAAATGTAAGACCAATAGTCAATGCTGTGAGTAAATAATGGTAGTAGAATTTTTGTCTGAGTTCTTCACAAGGAGAGTCATTTGGTGATGGAGAGGACCAATATAAAAAAGACTATGGGGGAAAATGCATACTTTGTAAAGAATTGTTTTATGATTGAGTGACTGGTGATGAGTATTTGCAATAGGCTGGTGTCAGGGGCATAAAAAGGAGTACAGCATTTATAAGGTTATTTCTTTGTTGCTTTGTATGTCCCTCCCCCACAGTGTAACCCCCGCTTTCACTATATTTGATGTCAGTATAACATGTGGAGGAGATGGGGACAAACAAGTCGTTTAAGGATTCAGGTGGACCTGTTGCAACAATGAGAAGTACAAAATGTCATGTCAAAACCAGCTTTACAATGTCGGTGGGGGGGAGGGAGGTATGATTGGGTGGGGGGAGGGGAGAGGCTGGGAAGGGAGGTGAAGGGTAAACAAAGGAGGAGGCTGCAATGCTTGGTAGGAATTATCCTGCCCATGTAATTGTAACCCCTCTGTACAGTATGTTCTCAAATAAAATAAAATAAAATTTAAAAAAAAAAAAAAAGAAATTACATTAGTGACAGAAACTGAGAAAATCTTGATCATTCATCTTATCTAATGGATCGAGGTAGGGTAAGAGTAAATCTAAAGCTTTTCCACACCTCTGTCTCCTAACTGTGTTAGTTACATTCTTGGTGATAAGGACTACAGGTGGAAAAGATGGATTTAGAGGAAAAAAAACTCACTGATAGTTCTAAGGTTTATGTTAAAGAGATGCAAAGATAGGACTGTTTGGACATCATCAAAATATTCACGACCATGAATATGAAAACTAAGAATAAAATCAGGGACATTATTAAAGGGAAGAGGAAAAGGAAAGTTCTGACGAAAGTGTGAACAATGTGAGTACCAGTGTGGACAAGATAGGAGGAAAGCGATAAATAAGGAAACAAAAAAGTAATAAACACAGATTTACAGAAGAAAGGGAAGGAAAGAATTTTCAGGAAGATATTGAAGGAAATCTACTATTTGGATTTGAAAAGTAAAAGAACATAGACAAATTCAATAAGAACAGTGTTTTGGTGAAAGTCATATTGATAAAATGTTGAGATATGAATGTGAATACATAAAATTCTGGATCCATTAATTTAACAGATCCTATTGATTCTAAATGTTGGGAACAAATGCTTAAATCCTGACCTCAGAAATGTTATACAAATATAAATATCATTAACTTTTCTTAGTGATATTCTGTGAATATTTTTGAAAACTTTATTTAGCCAGGAGATTATAGATTGAACTATAGCACAAACCAAGCCTAATTTGTCCTACAGTTCCAATTAGTGATCCATCTATCCATATCAGTTTGGGATTTTATTGAAAAATATTTAGATATGTTTGGATATCTTATCAGTCTACTCATTATAAATGTAGGACAAGTAAAACCAAGTATTAGGTTGAACATACAGCTTTACTGATGTGACTGAAGACTCCTGGAATTGATTCCTCTTTAGAACAGAAAATGCCTCAATAGCCATTGACACATCATAACTTCCATATAGACTATTGAAATCTAATTCTTGTTAGGTATATCTCCATGCTGTGTGAACAAATCTGACACAAATTCTTATATGTAGGAAAATGTTCTTATAAAACGTTCAGACATTACTCTCACCACTAGGATTAAATGAGTAAAAAGATAAGATATTTTGATTTAATGTCTTTCTTTCACTTTCTCATACACATTGTCAAGGAGTGAAGGATTCTGATTTAACAATAATACAATCTTACCTTGTATTAACACAATATCTAGGATCTAATGTTAATTCAGATACTTACTAATTAGCTCCAAATTTTGTGGATATTTATATTTCTCCTGGGTAAACTAATGAACTCCAGGAAAATGTCCCTAAGGAGCCTTTCAATTCTAATATCACTGTTTGTCTCAAAATGCTTTAAATTCTACATCCTTTAATGTGGGCATAGGGTTATATTGTGGAACATTTCTTCTCAGAGAGTTAGTATTACCCTTTGCTTAACATGGACAAAGTACCTTCATACATAGACTGGGCCTGTACAAATAAGAAGTGGTAGTTGAACAATGTTCTGAGCAGTTTGTATAGATGAAATGGAAATAGAGCAACTATGAACTCAAAAGGCATATGCAAAGAAGACAAAGGCACAAAGTAGAATGTGCCAAGGAAAGCTGAATTATAATTTCAAATAATGTGCTCAGGTGTGAGTGTGTGTTCAAAGTACAGGTTCAGACAATGTTAGTTGGATATCTTGGGTGGAAAACTGCTTTAAACTATTCTGGGCTAATTGTACAAGTAGAAGCCCCTAACTCTGAATCTAATCAGCCACAACATCATCAACTTAGGGACAATTTTCCAAGTACAAAGTGAGAAAAAAAGGGCTGATCACAATTAGTGCTCAAGTTGAAGCAATTGCAATCACATAACTTTTCTAATAAATGTTCATTTATTTTGGAGCATTAACTAGGGAAAAGCCAAGTAAATATTTTGCATGTACCTAAATTAAGTGGGACGTATTATATTGGTCTCTCTTTAACTTGGAAGTTATAGATTATGTCTTTTTATTCTCTAACTTGGGACAATGATATGCTGTCAGTTATTTTCTTCTCTTACCCTTCTTTTGCCCTTCCACTTACATAATTATTATTTAAAGAGACATAATTGAGCTTGCATTTCTAAATTCTTCAAAATTATCTGAACTACTTCATACTTCTGGTAGCCTCCTATATCTTTCTCAAGGGAAATATTTTGTCACTACTACTTTAGTCCTACATGATATTGGATATCTTCCTGCCTAATTCAGTGCAAGATATACATTAGACTCATCCTATATCTCAACACTTGTACCACCATAAAATATTATCTTACTTAGAAATCATGATATTACTATATCTGGTGTGGTGGAATCTGTCGTTTTTGAATGGCCTTAAGTGATATTTACATGCAATCATGTTTTCAACCAATATACCACTCAGTAGATGAACGAATTGACAAAATGTGTTTTATATATATACGGAGTAATTCTCTGCTTCCTATTAATAAGGAATTGGAAAGACTTGGAAAAATCCTACAAAGAAAAATAAGCAAGACACAAAGAAACAGATTCCATGGTTTCCCTCATTTGTAATAACTAGGAAATAGTTATTAATAATAATATTTAATAATAAATAGGAAATAGTCCCAGCAGATGAGTAGAATGGCTCAATAGCTAGGTATAAATGACCATATAAAATGATGCTGAGCAAAATAATCTGCTAGATATGGAAAGAGAGGTTTTTCTTTGTGGATGTTGTTTTCAATATACTATGCGATTTCTTTTTTTCTTTTGTGTTTTCCCCTATGGTTTGTCCACTGTTGTATCTGATTTAGTATCCTGTGTATTCTATATACATTTGTCTTCATTTGGCAAGGGAAGCAGAACAATAAAATGGCGAGAGAAAGGACAAAAGGTAAACCAATGCAATAGCCATACTCACAGGACAACATGTTGGAAATTTACATTACAACATGTGAGGGGTATTGAGGTAAAGAAAAGTGTGAGAAAAATGAGGGAGGGGGTAAAAATTTTGACATGTTATGTATTCAATACCTTACAATTACTGCAACCCTTTCTATATATGACCTTAATAAAATTAAGTTAAAAATGAGCTACATAAAATATAATTTCACTGTATTGGTATAGTAAATATTATTCTATGTGTATTACCTTTTTAAAAAATGAACATTTTGGCTGCTAACTTGAATTAGCTCTTTCTTTATCAGAGGGACATCAACTGGAATGTTATCAAACTATACAATATTTTCAGAATATACTTGCCATTACTTTGAAAAAGCATTATTTTAGTATTGTCTCATACTAAAACAGAAAACATTTCAATTCTATGGAAACTCCTAACTGAAAACTGACTAATTGTTAAGAAGACAGAATATATCTGTTCCTCAACATTCCTAAGACTACTAACTATTCATTTTCAAATTCTGAACATGCCATACCAGAAACATTCAAAATAGTACCTGTTTGCATTTTATTTAATTCTGCAATAGATGCAGTTTTCAATGAGGCATTACATATTTAAAAGCCTACAGAAAAAATAGACACGTTCTTGTAGAGGATAAAACTATGAAGTATCTATAATAATTAATTCCTTTCTTTTTTTTTTTTGGTCAGTCATGGGGCTTGAACTCTGGGCTTGGGCGCTGTCCCTGTGCTCTACAGCTCACGGTGAGCGCTCTACCGCTTGAGCCACAGTGCCACCTCCAATAAATAATTCCGTAAGACTAAACATTTGTTCATCAGAGTAAGCTATTATTTCTATAACAATCAATCCCAAGTTTTTATGCCGTAAAGTCATCCTAGCCCAACAATTTCCAACTTGTAAGGTATGCCTTAAAATTCCCTAAATTCACATCATGACTGCTTTGTCACTATTGTGAAAAAATACTACACTTCTGCTAATGTCATGTCCTTCCTATTGTGGAAAGAATACTACACTAAACTTTCCTATATCATTTTCCCCGCAGTGGTTTTCTTGAGATCAGAACACTTGCAAATATTATTTATTTTTATTTTTATTTATTTTATTATATATATATATATATATATATATATATATATATATATATAATCTATCATAGATATTCAAGAGATCTGTATATCTTAATATTAAGATTTCAAGATTATGGTTGAAAGCCCACCCAGGCAAGAAATTTCCTTGGATTCTTACCTCCAATAAACTCATAAGGAAAAGCCAGACCCAACTGGCACTGAGGTTCAAGTGGTAGAGCAATAGCCTTGAGCAAAAACAGGCTCAGAGACAGTGCCCGAGCCCAGAGGTTAAGCCCTAGGACAAACCAAACAACAAAAACAAAATAAAAACAAACCTCAAACGTAGCATTTGTCTCATTGTATACAGAGGTACATAATTAAGGAAATTTCTTCCTGTGATATGTATAGGTAGAAAAAAAAAGATGTCACCCAATTACTCTTCATACCATGTTACACCAAAGTCTCAAAAGATTGCTCTGTTTCTATATTTATAAATTATTACAATCAATTTGTTTTCTATTTGTCTAGATTATTCACATTATCATTTTACACATGAACTGTTGGAATTATCTATTAACTAATTTCTTATTATACCTCACTTGAAAGACTACTCTAGACAATTAGAATGCCAGAATCATTTGTGAATTTGTAAATTAAATCTTTTACTTGAAAATAATTTTGTAGTATCCTATAGAATATTAAATTACAAACAACAATATCTATTTTAAATCTAAATTCTAATTTAGCCAGGTCTAAAAAGTCCTACATAAAATGAACTTTCCTATTTCTCCAGGCTTAAACTTTTGTAATCCTTCATCATTTCTTTGGAATTTAACGGAATGATGCTTACTTTTTCAAATTTTTGGTTCGGAATCATGAGCTCTTTTGCATCTAGAAATGATCTGTAATTAAGACAACATTTAAAACACAACAGAGGATTATATATGAGTTGCATTTCTATAGGAAACTTGACTTCTCAAAACATAATGACAAAATTAGCCCAAATTTCCAACTGTATATTCCTTTCTTGTTTATTTTTATTCCTTTCTTGGTTGGTTTTATTGAGAAAAAATTATTTTCTGCTAGTTCGCCAGAGTTTCTGATCATCTCAAGTAACTTGGGAGTGGAGTCCATGGAGTCCATTAAATACAAGATCATGTCATCTTCATGTTTTTTTTTTCTTCTTGTTTTCTTTTTTTTAATTTATTATTTTTTCTTGTGAAAATACTGTACAGAAGGATTAAAATTACCTGGGCAAGATAATGAGTACATTTCCTGTCAAGCATTGTAGCATTCTAATTTGTTTCCCTTATCCATCCCTTTCCATCTACCTCCCTTGCTCCCACCCAATCCTCCTTCCCCCCATCAAAGTTGTAAAGTTCGATTTCGACATAATGACTTGTACATCTTATTGTTGCAATGGGTCCACCTGTATCCATAGTTAAACTATTGGTTTTTGCCATTCCGTTCCAGAAATTATACCGACATCAAATACAGTTAAACAGGGGTTATACCATGGGGGAGGGACATATAAAGCAACAAAGAAATAAACTTATAAATATGTTAGAAACAACCCCATGAAAGAAAAAAAATTGAATACATATCTTAGCTTTCATTTCCCTAACATCAACTTATCTGACCTATTCTTATTGACTCAGACATATTCTAGTTACTGCAAATAAGGAAGACCATGGGACCTATGTTTCTTTGGGTCTGGCTTACTTCACTTAATATAATTTTTTTCCATGTCTTTCTATTTCCTAACAAATGGGGCAATGTCATTCTTTCTGATGGAGGCATAGAATTCTGTTGTGTATATATACTACATTTTCTTGATCCATTCATCTACTGAAGGGCATCTGGATTGGTTCCATATCTTAGCTATGGTAAATAATGATGCAATAAACATAGTCTTGCTGGAAGCTTTAGTGTGGTCTTGTTTGTGAACATTTGGGTAAATGCCAGAAAGTAGGATTGATGGGTCATAGGGGAGCTCTATGTGGAGTCTTTTGAGGAACCTCCATATTGCTTTCCAAAGTGGTTGAACAAGTTTACACTGTCACCAATAGTGCAGTAAGGTTCCCTTCTGTCCACATTCCCTCCATCGTCTGTTGTTTTTAGAGATCTTGATTATAGCCATTCTAACTGGATGAGGTGGTATTTCAATGCTGTTTTGATTTGCATTTCTTTCATTACTAAACAGCATTTCTACATGTGTTTATTGGCCATCCTTCATTCCTCTTCAGTGAAATTTCTCGTTAAGTATTTAGACCACTTATTTATTGGGCAGTTGCTTCTTTGAAGATTTGTTGTTGGGGGATTTAATTTTTTGAGTTCCAGGTATATTTTAGATATGAGACCCTTGTCCATTGTATGGCTAGTGAAAATGTTCTCCCAATCCATGGGCTTTCTAGTGATCTTGCTAGCTATGTCCTTTGCCATGCAGAAGCTTTGCAATTGCATGCAATCCCATTTGTCCCATTTGTCTTTGATTTTTTTGTGTTTCTGGATCTCTATTAAGAAAATTTCAGACTGTGCCAAGGAGACCTAGAGTTTCTGCTATTCCATCCTGTAATATTTTCAGAGTGTCTGCTTTGACTCTGAGGTCTTTGATCCATTTAGAGTTGATTCTGCTGCAGGGTGATAAATAAGGATCTAGTTTTAGTTTTCTACAAGTAGTTAACCAATTTTGCCAGCACCATTGGCTGAAGTGCCTGTCTTTCTTCCATTCTATTTTTTTAGCTCCCTTATTGAAAATTAGATGCCTATGGGACTGTAAGTTCATTTCTGGGTTTTCAATTCTATTCCATTGGTCATCTTGTATGTTGTACTTCATCTTTACCTGTTTGGATTTCCTTTAAGTTTGCATCTTGTCTTATTATCCCAGCTAGCATTCTTATACTAAGTTCAAGAGGAGTGGAGAGAGCAGACATCCTTATCTCTTTCCTGAATTTATGAGAAATGACTTTAACTTTTCACCATTAAGTATAATGCTGGCTGTAGGTTCGTCAATCCTTAGCCAAAAGAACAGTACTGGAGCAATATCCAAATTTCAAACTAAAGCGAAAAGCCATAGTAATAAGAACATCTGTGTACTGGCACAAGAACAGTCCTGAGGACCAATGGAATAGGACAGAAGACTCAGAAAAGAACCAAGTGACCTATAGCCTCTTAGTCTTTTACAAAGGAGCTAAAAAATAGAATGGAAGAAAGACAGCCTTTTCAGTAAATGGTGTTGGCAAAATTGGTTAAACACCTGTGGAAAAGTAAAGCTAGATCCATATATATATATATATATATATATATATATATATATATATATATATATATATATATATATATATATCAGTCTGCATGAGAATCAAGTCCAAATGGATCAAAGTCCTCAAAATAAAAGCAGACACAGTGAAAACATTACATGAAAGATAAGAGAAACTCTAGGGCTCTTTAGCACAGGCCAAAATTTTCATAATAGAGAACCAGAAACATAACAAATCAAAGAAACGTTGGAGAAATGGGATTGCATGAAACAGCAGAGCTTCTGCAAGGTAAAGCTCATAGATAGAAAGATCGATAGAAAGCCCACTTACTGGGAGAAGTTCTTCATGGGTCATAAAACAGACAAAGTCTTATATCTAAAATGTACTTAGAACACAAAATCATAAATCCTCCAACAACAAATCCTCAAAGGAACAACTGCCCAATAATTAAGTGGGCTGAAGACTTAAGGAGAGACTTCTCTGAAGATGAAATAAAAAATGTCCATTAGACCCTTGAAGATATACTCAACTTTTCTAGTCATAAAAGAAATGCAAATCAAAACATTGAAATTTTACTTCACTCCAGTTAGAATGGCTATAATCAAGAAATGTAATAATGACAGATGCTGGTGGGGATGTGGCTAAAAGGAAACCCTACTGCATTATTGGTAGGAGTGTAAACTTGTTTAACCACTTTGGAAACCAGTAAGGAATTTCTTCAAAAGACTCCTTGTAGAGCTTCCCAATGACCCAGCAAACCCACTTTTGGGCACTTACCCAAATGATCACAAAGCTACCAACACAACCATGTTTATTGCAGTATTATTCACCATAGCTATGATATGGAACCAACCCCAATGCACCTCAGCAGATGAATGGATCAAGAAAATGTGGTGTACACACACACACACACACACACACACACACACACTGGAATTCTATGCTTCCATCAGAAAGAATGACATTGTTCCATATGTTAGGAAATGGAAAGTCTTGGCAAAAAAAATTATATTAAGTGAAGTAAGCCAGACCCAAAGAAATATAGGACCCATGGTTTACCTGGTTTTACCTTTGTTTGCAAGGATTAGAATATGACTAGGACAAGCAGAGAAGATCAAAGGCTAAGAACATATGAACATACAAGCGAAATTTACCCCAAGTCAGAATCACAAGTGGTTTTCCTTTCTTTCTTTGGTTTTTAATATGCTTATAATGCACTATGTGATTCTTTTGTAGGTTCATCCCCCCACGGAATTCCCCTGTTTTCACTGTATTTGATTCAAGTGTTCTGGATCATAAATAGATAGATATATAGATATAGATAGATAGATATAGCTATATAGCATATATAGCAAATATATATATAGATAGATATAGATAGATATATATAGCTATATAGCATATATAGCAAATATATATATATATATATAATTTGGAGAGTGGAAGGGAAATACCAGCATTCTTAAATGGGGATGCAGATTGACCCATTGTGACAATGAGATGTACAGGACACTGTGTCGAAAATGAATTTACAATGTCAGGCAGGGGTCGATGAGGGAGGAGTTGGAGATGTGGGGAGGGAAAACATGGCAGGGGAAAAACAAAGGAGGAGATAACAATGCTTTAAAATATATGTACTCATTACCTGGTCCTGTAACTCTGAGTCCTCTGTACAGTATTTTTACGTTAAAATATATATTAAAAAATCTCTGCCTGGTGTAGATTTCCAGTGCTGCCCTCGGAATTGCATTTTCTGCCTATTCTGGCTGTGGTTAGGTCCACCTGCCCAATGGATCAGTATTCTTCAAGCCATCTTGGTCCAGAAGTGCGACTTGGATTATCCAGTGGTGGTTAGAACCAGGCCAAGGACAGGACAAAACCACATCCAGGACATGGCTTCTTCATTCCCCATGCAACTAGGATTGCAAGCAGAATTTCTCTGAATTGGGCTCCAGAAAACAATCAGTGAATCAAAAGGCATGTCCACCAAAAACCTCCCTCCGCCCCCCCCCATTTCCTCCTTTCTCCCTCCCTGGGAAAGTACAAAATAATTTTGAAGGCTTTGGCACACACAAAAAATGCACACCATCTCCCCTGGTAAACTAGGTTTTAATTCACTAAGTCATGTAAACGGATAATGCTGCATTCATAATTCTGGACAACATCTTCAGGCTGTTCAATGCTTTAATTTTTATTGTTGTTGTTGTTGTTGGTAGGGGGGCCTGACCTCTATGTCTGGGTGCTGTCCCTGAGCTGTTCATCTCAAGGCTAGTGCACTACTACTTCAGACACAGTGCCACTTCCATTTTTTTCTGCTTATGTGGTGCTGAGGAATTGAACCCAGGACCTCATGCATGCAAGACAAACATTCTATCACTGAATCTCCTTCCAGCCCTAATGGTTTAATTCTTTAAAATTTCTTCTTGTCAGTCATGGGGCTTGAACTCAGGGCCTGGGTATTAACATATCCCTGAATTCTTGAGCTCAAGGGGAGCCCTCTCCCAATTGAGCCACAGGGCCACTTCCTATTTGGAGATAAGTGACTCATAGACTTTCCTGCCAGGGTTTTCTTTGAACAGGTGAATTTTTAAATTATATTTTTTCTTGGTGTTTATTGGTACATTACAGTTTTCTGTAAACCTTTGTCTTCAAGTAATCCAACAGCATTAAATATTACATTTCAGAGTTATCCTTTAGCATATCCATTTTGAAATTATCTTAAGGTGAAATTCTAATTCTTTGTAGTAACAACCCAGTAAAGTCCAAATGGGAAATATGCTAATTTCAGCAGCCTTGCCTCTCATTCCTCTTTTTTTCTCTACAGTATCTTTTCTTGTTTTGGAACAAGTGTCATGGACTGTACAACCATTCAAAAGGAAACTTATTCCATTAATTTAATAGAAAAGGAATCCATCCTGCCTGTATCTCAAGGCAACTTTGAGTATAATATCAATCTAATAATTCATGTCAGTGGATTTTCAGTCATTTCTATAATTTTTTGTTTAACCACTCATTAAAGAGGTTCCAAAAAGCAAGAATCAAAAATCATGTTCTGCTTTCTAAGAATGTTTAAAAAGCAAGTAATTCAACAAGACACATTCTATTCTTCCAAGAGTCTATGGTGAAGAATTTCTCTTTTATCATAGCCCTTACCACTGACCCCTTCCCTTCGAACTTGTAGCTTTGTTCAGTTTTCTTGTACCAGCTTTCGTTTTGGTATTAGCCTCAGTAATCTCCTTGTAGTATTTGACAATGAAATTCCATTTATTTTTAGAGAGCTCAATTCATATTGCCAAAGGCAGAGTAATGAGCATATAATAAAGCATAAACTATTGAATATCATTAACATGATCATATGCAACTGTTTCATAAATTAATATAAGTACCACATAAATGTGCATCTTCATATACTTTTTAAAATGCAAACTAGTTACATATCTATATCATAAATTAGTTAAGATCACTGGCACAAGAGACTAAGCTAAACTTTTATATCATCCACAATGTTTTTGTCAAATTTTCTTTTCTCATTAACTTTCACTTTAGGGCCTTCTTTTCTTAGCAAAAAGTTATAAATTGATATACTTGGATTTTAGTCTCCTTTGAGTAACCTCTTTTCTTTCCACCACTAGTTAGTCCCTCATGAAAATCCCTGAGGAATAACATCCCATTTTGCGTGCAAGATGAGTACCCAAGTCGACTATCTGTGCCTACTCTTGCCTTACTTTGTTTAGGAATGTGGTGGCAGAGACAGGGTTGTCAGGGATCAGGTGGCTGGAACCATAGTGTTAAGAATTATGGGTAGCAAAATGAGTAGCATAGAAAGGGAGTACCAGGGAAAGGGTAATTGTGACTGTAATTGCTGAGTTGTAGTGGCAGGAAATTGGGTAGCAGCAACAGCTTTGCAGGGGTTGGGGTAGCTAATATAGGCATCCAGAAAAATTTAGCAGGGACAAACAAGCATAGAGAAAGTGAAAGATAAAAGTTGTGAGACATTGTGGGAATTCTTTGTCTACCCATGCTAAAAACATGGAGGAGGGCTATTTTAAAATAAAACTACAAAAGAAAATTTAAGGTCTTGGTGCAAAAAAATCTGTCCAGGAGTTATTACATTAAACAGAGAATTCAAAATGGTTTTTCTTCATGAATACAGAGATCAAAGATATTATCATAGTTATTTCAAAATGCAAATTAAAGGGGAAAATCAGTCAGGAGGTAAAATTTATATTGAATGTTAATATTTAAGAGGAAAAGAAGATCCTAGGTGGCAGACTAAAGGCAAAGCAATATCAGAGCACTATATGTTCAATAATAATTAAGAAACTTTAATTGAAAAATTGAGCTGGAATGTACACATCAGGCAAAGGAAAGCCTACCTCCAACAAAGAAACACCATAATGTATATCTCAGAAAAAGTAACCAAGTTCCTTATCCTTGATTTCAATGATAAATATTACTTGCCTTACACACACACACACACACACACACACACACAAATATATGCAACAGCTCAATCTACTCACATCAGTTCAACGTGAATCAAAGATCTTCCTGTAATATCTGAAACTCTCAAAGTTTCAAGTCTTACTCTGAAAACATTACAGGACGGAATAGGAGAAACCCAACTTCTCCTTGGCACAGGCCAAAATTTTCTTAATAGAGACCCAGAAATAAAAAAAAAAAATCAAAGACTAATGGGACAAATGGGATTGCATGAAATAGCAGAGCTTCTTCATGGCAAAGGACATAGCTAGCAAAATTACTAGAAAGCCGACGGATTGGGAGAAGATCTGCACTAGCCATACAATGGACAAATCTAAAATATACGTGCAACTCATATCTAAAATATCTAAAATATATCTAAAATATACCTAAAATATACCTGAACCTCAAAAAATTAAATCCCCCAACAACAAATCTTCCAAGAAACAAATGCCCAATTAATAAGTGGGCTAAAGACTTAAAGAGAAACTTCTCTGAAGAGGAAAGAAGGATGGCCAATAAACACATGAAGAAATGCTCAACCTCTCTAGCCATAAAAGATTTGCAAATAAAAACATTGAGGTACCACCTCACACCAGTTAGAATGGCTATAATCAAGAACTCTAATAACAACAGATGCTGGAGGGGATGTAGACAGAAGGGAACCTTACTACATTTTTGGTGGGAGTGTAAACTTGTTCAACCACTGTGGAAAGCAGTATGGAGGTTCCTCAAAAGACTCCACATAGAGCTCCCCTATGACCTAGCAATCCCACTTTGGGGCATTAACCCACATGATCACAAACAAGACCATAGTAAAGCTACCAGCACACCTGTTTATTGCAGAATTATTTACCATAGCTATGATATGGAACCCACCCAGATGCCCCTCAGTAGATGAATGGATCAAGAAAATGTGGTATATATACACAATGAAATTCTATGTCTCCATCAGAAAGAATGACATTGCCCATTTGTTAGGAAATGGAAAGACTTGGAAAAAATTATATTAAGTGAAGTAAGCCAGACCCAACGAAACATAGGTCCCACGGCTTCCCTTATTTGCAATAACTAGTACATGTCTAAGTCAAGCAGAAAAGGTCAAATGAAGTTGATGTTAGTTGAATGAACCCCAAGATAATTTTTTTTCTTTCATGCAGTTGTTTCTAACATATTTATAAGATGATTTCTATTTTGCTTTGTATGTCCCTCCCCCATGGTATAACACCTGCTTTCACTGTATTTGATGTTTGTATAATTGTGGAGAGGAAGGGCAAAAACAAATCGTTTAACTAGGAATACAGGTGAACCCATTGCATCATTGAGATGTACAAATCATTATGTCGAAAAATGAACTTTACAACTTTGGTGGGGGGAGGAGGGGTTTAGCCATCTACTTTCCAGCTTATCTATTGGTGTAGAAACAATACGTAATACAAAGCAATACAAACCAGTTCTTACTATAAATAATTTTTCTCTGAACATCTTAAAAATAAATTCTGAGAACATGAAATAAAAAATCTCTAAGTTTAAAACAGTCTTCTAGACAAGTTAAAGAATTACTGAGAATATGTATTTTAAGAATAATTTCAGAGAGCTTGAACTCAGGGCCTGGATTCTGACTCTGAGATTTATTACTCAAGATTAGTGTTGCCACTTTGAGCCACAGTGCCACTTCCAATTTTCTCATGGTTAATTGAGCAAAAAAGTCTCACCAATTTTCCTCTCCAGACTGCTTTATACTAGGATCTAGAGGTCTCAGATCGCTGAGTAACTAAGATGATAATCATGACCCCTGGCACCTGGCTAGAATAATTGCTTACCTGAGACAGAGACCAGTTAGTATTAAATGTCAATCATGTTTAACTTTGTAAAATTAAGTTAACTGAAATGCTTCCGCTAGAAATAAGGAATCAAATGTGTAGGTGGGTTAAAAAGTTCTTACCAAAAGCCACATATTTTCCTTGTTTTTTTTTTCTTCCAAAATTGTGTGCTTTCCAAAATCATACCTTATCTTTCCTTGCTGGTTTCTTTAGTTTATCTCATACATCCCCACAGCTCCTTCAACTATGTTCTTTATGTGAAAGCTTGGAAATATCTATTTTCAGTCCAAACTCCTTGTATGCACCTCTCATCCATATATTCAACTGCCATAAAAACTTGTGAAACAGTAATCATCTCTTATCATTACTGGATATTAATGTGTAAGTAAAATTTAAGAAAATAATGAATAGCAGAAATAAATATAACATGATTTCAAAAGTAATGCTAAACATAAATACAACGTTGATTATTTTCTGAGCAATTTAATAAAAACCTCAAGGAAAAGAAATCAACTTTTTTGAGTGCTGATATTATGGTTTAAACTCAGGACCTTACCTTGTTACTTAGGCATTTTCCCTCAAGGGTGGTGCTCTGTATTTGAACGACAGCTCCCTTTCCAACTTTACTTGTGGGATTATATAGAGATAAGAATCTCATGGAATAAAAATCATTTGTGTCTCTATCTTGGGGTTCATTTCACATAACATCTTCTTATATGGTCATATGGTACCATGTACTAGTTACTTCAAGTAAGATTAACCATAGGACCTAGGGTTAATACAATTTTTTCTGTGTCTTTCCATTTCCTAGCAAATAGGGCGATGTCATTCTCCCTGATTGGAGGCATAGAATTCCATTGTGTGTGTGTGTGTGTGTGTGTGTGTGTGTGTGTGTGTGTGTGTCACATTTTCTTGATCCATTCATCTACTGAGGGGCATCTGGGTTGGTTCCATATCTTAGCTATGGTAAATAATGCTGCAATAAACATAGTTTGCCGGTAGCTTAGTATGGTCTTGTTTGTGAACATTTGGGCAAATGCCAAAAATTGGATTGCTGGATCATATGGGAGCTCTAAGTGGAGTCTTGGAAAAAATTATATCAAGTGGAGTAAGCCAAACCCAAAGAAACATAGTTCCTATGGTTTCCTTTATTTGCAATAACTATTATATGTCTCGGACAAGCATAAAAGTTCAAAAGCTATGTACATAAGACCAGATAAGATGTTGTTAAACGAAATGAACCCAAAGATAGGGTTTATAATCTACCATGTGATTTTTTTCTTTTTATATTCCTCCCGCATGGTGTAACCCCTGTTTTCACTGTATTTAATATCTGTGCCCTGCATCTTGTATACACCATTCTCTAGCTTGGGGAGGGGAAGGGAAAAACAAAAGAGTTAAATAGTGATACAGGCTGACACATTGTAACAATGAGATGCACAAGACTCTATGTTGAAAAAGGATCTTTACAATATATGCAGGGAAGAGGGGAAGGGAGGAGAGGGGAGTGTAGTTGTAGAGGTGGGAGGGGAGGGTTAGGGCAAAAAGTTCAAGACCTCAAATAAATAAAATGGACTAGAAGTATGACAGAAGTAGTTGAGCTGCTTGGTGCTATACAGACAAAATCCTATCTAGCAAGCAGAGAATCCCTGAATAGAATCCTAGTAATATTCCTTTCTTCCACCAAAAAGCCTAAATAATTTTGTCCTATTTGAACATCTAATTTCAAGGCCACTGACAAATCAAGATGGTGATATTTTATTAAAAATTAGGTATTCAAAAGAGAGAAAATTCTTTATGTTTTGAAAAAATTGAAAAGGAAGGAAAATGCATGTGATTTTTGTTAGCTCCATAATTTTTGAAAACATAAAATGTACTCAAGTATTTAATATATATCCATATGTGTGCATATATCCATGTATGCATAAATGTGTGTATGTATATAATCATATATATACATACATATATATGTATGGTTCATCTCTTTTCTGTGCAGCAAATGGTACAAATGAATCTGTACAATCACTACTCAAAGGCATGAATAGACAAAGAGAATAAGCAGAGAACTCATACTCAGTAATCTATGGTTATCCCATAACCCTGAAGATCTTTTACACCAGTCTGCATGTGTCAGTTAGTGCAGAACAGGGACAATAAGATGCCAATGAGATACCAGGCAGATGACATGAGAAATGAGAGATAAAATTGGTACTATATTCTTTTTGATGCGTAAGTAGAATTTCCAGTGTGTGTGTGTGTGTGTGTGTGTGTGTGTGTGTGTGTGTGCCAGTCCTGGGGTATGAATTCATGGCCTGGATGCTATCCCTAAGTTTTTATGCTCAAGGCTAGCATTCTACTACTTGAACCACAGCTCTGGTTTTTTTGGTGCTTAATTGGAGAAAAGAGTCTCATATAGACTCCTGCCTGCACTTGCTTGCAGTTATAATCTTCAGATTTCAGCATCCTGAGTGCTAATATTACAAGGGTGAGCCACCACCACCTGCCCTCTACCTCTTAGCTATAACCTCGGCCTTCCTCTGAGTTCCAGAAATGTATGTCTCACCAAACTCATATTTTCTTTGCCAGTGTTGTGGCTTGAACTCAGAGTCTGGGCATGTTCCTGAGCTGCTTTTGCTCAAGGCTACATTCTATCACTTAAGCCACAGTGCCACTTTTGGCTTTTTCTGTTTATGTGGTACTGAGGAATCCAACCCAGAGCTTCATGCTTGCTTGGTAAGCACTCCACCACTTAGCCACATTCACAGACAAGGGATTACTTCTAACAGGAACTATGAGGGTGGAATTTATTGGCGTACTCTTTTCAGCACAGAAATCGCTGGCCATTTCATATCTTTGCCAGAATTTGGGACCAATGTGAGACTCGGCAATGAGGAATGATGAATGAGTGATAGCTCTGTATTGGGTGCTGGGTGCTGTGTCTTTCACAGGGTGCTGCATGATGAGTCCTGTAAAGAGGATTATTTGGAGCCGGGCACCAGTGGCTCCCGCTTGTAATCCTAACTACTCTGGAGGCTGAGACTTGAGGATCGTGATTCAACGCCAGCCCGGGCATGAAAGATGCTGAAATTCTGATCTCCAATAAACCACCAGACAACTGGAAATATCGCTGTAGCTCAAGTGGTAGAGCACTAGCCTTGAGCTGAAGAGCTGAAGGACAGAATTCAGGCCCAGATTTCTGCCTACATTTAATGAATGTGATTGTTTAAATGCTACATAAAGTATTGATTAAAATTGATCAATATCCTTTACTAAAATTGTGTATAATTTTATCCTAGAATCATTCAAGAACTGTCCATTCAGTCATAACATACATCACATTCCATTGGTATTCATATAGATAGTAATGAGTTTCTAAGGATCTCCTGCCATTTGGAGGTGGCAGGACCAGGATTTGAACTGTGGGCTCCAGTTCCCACCATTTTAACCTGTGGATAGGGAACTCACTTGTCTGTCCAAGAACAGCCAGATTAATGATTAGGCAGGCACCAGTGGCTCTCAGCAGTCCTCCTTGATACTTACAAGTCTGTGATGGGAGGATCATGGTCAAATCCACCCTAGACAGGAAATTCCTTGAGACCCCTGTCCAACTTCAGTGCCAACAAAGACAGAAGTAGAGCAGTGTAGCTCTTGTGGTAGAGGGCTAGCCTTGAGCAAAAGCAGCTCACAGACTGTGCCCAGATCCTGAGTTCAAGGTCCGGGACTGGCAACAAACAGACATACACAACAATCTGTGCAGCCATCCAGCTAAAGCAGGTCATCGTCTTGTCCCCAACAGAATTGGAAGGAGTTCCCTGGGAAAGGGGCTGGGGGAGCATCTGTCATCTTGACACTGACCATGCTGCCTACATCACAGGATTCCAGCCACACTTCATTCTTTCATTGCTCTTTCTGACCAATGGGCTACAAGAATGGTGGCCACCCCATATTCCATGTTGCCAAGCATCAAGATTCCCTCTGTTGGTTGAAACCACCACCAGCAGTTGAGGAAGGTAGAGGTGGCTGAGTGGTGAGCTAGAGACATGAGGCAACTTTGGAGTAGAGTAGAAAATTGACATCTTTGTCAGTGAGTGGGAGAATAGAGGATTTCCCAGAGCCTAGGAATGTGGCCAGCCCCACCTCCCCTTCAACCTTTTTCTGTATGGAATTGAACCCAGGGTATCAGTCATTCTAGGCAACCATCTACCACTGAGCCACATTCACAGCTAGGATGATTCCTCCCCCCCCCCAAACCCATATGGCCATTCCTCAGATAAATAGGAAGTAGGGGCTAGGACGAATATGAAGCACAAGTATTGTTCACACAGAAATACTCCTCTGCCCCCTCTTTGATCCACTTAGTTTAACTTTCTATTCTAACATTTAGGGATGAGAGAGGGAGAGGTGAGTCCCGAAAGAGGAGTACCATGAGCAGTGGCCCTGTGAGCCCCACAGCCTACCTCACACAAATGGTCCTCTAGATTCTGATCTTACCTGATTCAATTTGGAGTCTACACTATCTCTCCACCACTTCAAGGCTCAGGATGAAATAAAGGCCAGTCCTGACTTCAGCCCACACACAGGGTAGAAGCTCCTAATCCCAGACTGACTTTCACCTCTGACTTCCCCGAGTTAGGCTGGACCCACCACTCATCACAATGTTGGCAGTGATGACCTCATGGATGGATTCCAGGAAGAAGGTCTATGGCAAAGAGCAGAAGCAGCAGGGTGAGAAGGGTGGAATGAGGCAGGGTGATTGCTCTGGGATCTTCCTCCTTGGAGCCCTCCCATCAAGCCAGAGCCATGCTGACCCAAAGCATGGCCAAGGCCAGGGTGTGAGATCAAACAGGATTCATTTCAGGGACGCAAAGCTGGTTCAATATACGCAAATCAATTAATATTATTCATCACATCAACAGGAGCAAGAATAAGAACTACATGGTTATCTCAATAGATCCAGAAAAAGCATTCGACAAGATCCAACACCCCTTTATGATGAAGGTTTTGGAAAAATTAGGAATCCATGGAACATTCCTCAATACAATAAAGGCTGTGTATGACAAACCTACAGCCAGCATTATACTTAAATGTAAAAAACTAAAGCCATTTCCTCTTAGCACAGGAACAAGCCAAGGATATCCACTCTCTCCACTTCTCTTCAATCTAGTATTAGAATGCCTAGCTACAGCAATAAGACAAGATGCAAAAATAAAGGGGATCCAAATAGGGAAAGAAGAAATAAAACTCTCCCTCTTTGCAGATGACATGATCTTGTATTTAAAGAATCCCATAGAATCCACTCCCAAATTACTCAAGCTGATTCAAAACTTTGACAAAGTAGCAGGTTATAAAATTAACCCCCCAAAATCAATGGCTTTTCTGTATGCCAACAATGAGAAAAGTGTGGCTGAAATTAGGAAAGCAACTCCATTTGTAATAGCCCCCCCAAAAAAATAAAATACCTAGGAATTAACTTAACTAAAGAAGTGAAGGACCTCTATGATGAAAACTTTAAAATATTGAAAAATGAAATCAAAACAGAACTTAGAAAATGGCAAAACCTCCCATGCTCCTGGGTTGGAAAGATTAACATCGTGAAAATGGCAATACTTCCCAAGGCTATCTACAAATTCAACGCGATACCTAGGCTCTATCCCTGAGTTTTCTATTTTTTTCAATGTATGTCATTTTTACTTTTATTTATTTATTTTTTATTGTAAAGATGCTATACAGAGGGTTACAGTTACACGAGTGAGGTAATGAGTACATTTCCTCTTGAACATTGTTACCCCCTCCATTGTTTTCCCCCACCATCCCTTCTCTCCCTACCTTCCCCGAGGTTCTTTTTTCTAGGTCTTTTGTTGTTCCATATGAATTTTGGACTGTTTTCTGTATTTCAGTGATGTACGTCATTGGTATTTTAATAAGAATTGCATTGAATTTGTATATTAGTTTTGGAAGTATTACCATCTTTACTATATTAAGTCGGCCTATCCAAGAGCATGGGAGGCCTTTCCATTTCCTAGTGTCTTCTGCAATTTCTTTCTTTAACTTTTTATAGTTTTCATTAAATAGTTCTTTTACATCTTTGGTTAGGTTAATTCCTAAATATTTTATTTTTTGGGAGGTTATTGTGTCCCTGAGTTTTCTTGCTCAAGGCTAATGTTCTGCGACCTGAGCCACAGCCCCACTTGCCTTTTGATGGTTAATTGTAAGTAAGAGTCTCCAGGACTTTGGTGGGTTCCCCAGGGAAGGAAGAGAAAACACAACTCTGGTGGGCAACCCCTGCCCCCTGGTGGCCAGATGCAGGATATGGATCCGCATGCCATTGTTCTCTATACTTCAATTTTGGGAAGAGACCAGGGCCAAGCTGAATTTAATTCATCCTGAGTGCTGATGCCAGAGCACGTCTGTTCCCCCTAGGCCATGAGAGCTCCAGGAGGCCCAGCACCCAGGGGTACAAGGAAAGGAGAGGTCAGTTCCAGGCCGAGCTAAGAGCCTTTGCCCACAGACACCCCAACTTGGCCTTCCCTTCCTGATCACCATAAGACCTGTCAAAGAACAACCCAAAAAAACAAAATTGAAGCTATGGCTCCAAGTGGTAGAGCTCTAGCATTGAACCAAAGAGCTCAGGGAAAGGGACCCCAAGCTTTGCATTCAAGACCCCCAGTTGACTCTCCTCCATAAAACACAGGTTGGCTAACGTAAACTAGTAGGATTTTTGAAGTGTTTCTGAAGAATGGTGATGCTGAAGAAAGCACCCTAATTCTAATGACAGCTGAACTTGTGACATACAGTTATGTGCTGAGTCGTTCACAGGGTGCTGTTTGCTGGGTCTTTTCCACATTGGGGTTTTGTGCTGAGTCCTCAAAAAGGTTCTGTTTGCTGAGTCATCCCAAAGGGTGCTATGTGCTGAGTCCATTACATAACGTACTATATGCTGAGTCCTTCAAAAGGTGTGGTGTGCTAATTCATCCCAAAGGCTGCTGCTATGTGCTGTGCCCTTGAGAAGAGAGGGATGAGGTGAAATTTTCAAGTACTGTGTGCCAAGTCCTTTACACAGGGTGCTCTGTACTGTCTTTCAAATGGTGCTGTGTGGTGAATCCTTTGTCAGTGTGGTATGTGCCGAGTCCTTCCACAGGGTGGTATGTGCTGAGTACTTCAAAATTGTGCTATGTGCTGAGTCTTTTGAAGGGTGCTGTGAACTGTTTTACACAGGGTGCTACATACTCAGCCCTTCAAAGGGGGCTGTGGGTGCTCTTAACACAGGTTGCTATGTACTGAGTCCCTGGGAAAGAGTGCTACACGCTGAGTTTTTCAAAGCATGCCATGTGCTGAGTCCTTTACACAGCGGGCTATGGACTCTCTCCTTCAAAGTGTGCTGTGCTGTGTGCTGAGTACTCTACACAAGATACTATATGCTGAGTCCTTCAAAGGGAGCTGTATGCTGAATCCTTATTTTTTAATTTTATTTTATTTTATTTGTGAACATACTGTACAGAGGGGTTGCAATTACATGGGCAGGATAATGCATACATTTCTTGCCAAGCATTGCAGCCTCCTCCTTTGTTTACCTTTCACATCCCTTCCCAGCCTCCTCCCTCCCGCCCCAATCCCTATACTTCCCCTCCCCCGCCCCTAACCCCCCCCCCCTCGCTCACCGACGTTGTAAAGCTCGTTTTTGGACCTGACAACTTGTACATCTCATTGTTGCAACAGGTCCACCTGTATGTGCTGAATCCTTTACACAGGGTGCTTTATGCTGTTTTTTGAAGTGTGCTGTGTGCTGAGTCATTTCAAAGGGTGCTATGTTCTGAGTCCTTGAGAGGTTGTTATCCCCAACAGTCTCACACACACACACACACACACACACACACACACACACACACACACACACACAATCACACACACATACACGAGGGTCACTGTGTACCTGGTTGCTGTGTGGAGTGGAGGGAGATGGAGGAGAGTCTCCTCCACCCGCGGGGCTAGGGGAGAATCAATTCCCTGGGAAGGGACTGGGGTTGGGGGGGAGCGCTGAGCTGTGGTGAGGCTGCAATTGCCATGGCCTGGAAGCCTTAGGGCCCAATCAGGGCTGGGCTTGTAGCCAAGGGTGGGGGGGAGGGTCCTAGCAGAAGAGTGGACATGGCCAAGGGAAGGAGGGGGCAGGGGCCAGGGCTCACTGAGATGGCAGCAGTGCACAGGGGCATGGGGGAAAGCACTGGGGGAGGGGGCAGGCACAAGGTGGCCCAGGAGAGGAGTGGGGGCAGAGAGAGAGTGGAGAGAAAGAGCAAGCACATGAGTAAGGGCAAGCAGTTTCATCATCTGGCGGCCTCCCCAAACATTGCACAGGTCCTGGTGGGGAGCACAGAGCATATGGAGCTGGCACAGCAGGCACACTGCCACGGGCAGCCACGAGGAGGCGCGGTGGCCATGGCAGCCCTGAGACTGAGGTCCCGGTGTAGTGAGCACGGAGGTGATGGTGGCAGGGTCGGCCTTGGAAGAGGAGGACGAGCAGAGGCCTCGTGCAGCCCCTCTATGTTTCCACAGATACACCTGCCTCCTCCCAGCAGCATGGCGTGTCAAACATAGCACTTTCATCTTGGACCCGTATTGTCTCTCACAGTCGCCCAACAGACATGGCACACCCCTGGCCGGTTTTCAGCCCCAACCCGGTCCCAGCCCTCAGTCCTTGGACTCCAGGCCCACATGCACACAAAGCCACTGCCTACAGCTTCTCCCAGCAGCAAAGGTGAGTGGCTGCCAAGGGCCCACAACCTGTGAACCCTCCCGCCCCACTTCTTCCCCTGCTGACATGGACCCATGCCTCTTGCCTCCCCTCTCCCATCCTTCTCTCGCCTGCGACGCACCCCACAGTCCGCCATGGCCCTGCCACATATGTGCCCAAGGGGTGGAGGGTGGGGGTGGGTGTCGACCCAGGGATCCCACCCCCATCCCTAGTGGCCAGTGTCCCAGGAAATGGGAAGATGCAGGAAAGAGTGAGAAGGGGGCGCCACAGAGCCCCTGGCCTGAAGCAGTGGGAGCAACACAGCTGTGCATCTGCACCCTTCTTCTCCCTTGTGGGAACCTGGTGGCTTTAGTCAGAGGTGGGGAGCAGCACCTCACCTGCCTTCCTGGTTCTTTTCCTTTTTGCTGAGGGTGGTGGGTGTTGGATGGAGAATATAGGCCCTCCTTGCTGTGTGAGCCCTTGTCTTTTGTGCTCGGTCACCCTTTCACTTGAGGAGGGTCCCAGAAGAGCCCACTAGGGAGGTGAGGGCATTGGGGGTCAGATAGAAGGTGAATATCTGGGAGGAACACACCCCTTCCGACACACATACACTCGGCCTGTTCCCCCCATCCCAGCTGTCAACAGTCCTCACAGGGTGATCACATTTCCTAGCTCTGCCAGAATCTGCTGGTTCTCCAGGTCCATCTGGTCTCCTAGTCCTCCCCAAGAATCCACCAAGTCACCCAGACTCATCTAGGCTGGAAATAGGGAGTCCATCCATGTATGTAGCCTTTAGGATCCCATCCATTTCCCCAACACTGCCCCCACCCCAGGTCAGACACACCTCTGGGGCACTATGACCCCCTGGCTCTGAGGAGCCACCAATCTCAGGACAACACCCAGCATCCTGACCTAAGGTTTTGGTGAATGGGGAGTCAAAGCTGGTTGTTCCCAAGGGAAAGGGTCTGGCCCTGGAGAAAGGGAGAGGCAGGGTGGTTCAACATCATTAGAGCTGTGCTTCCTTGGGTCAAGCCCCTGGTTCTGACAATGGAACCCCCGTGCTCCAGCTTGCACCTTGTCCCAGAGGAGGAACAAGCAATCTCAGGAGAGGCACTGCTCTGAGTCTGTTTGTGTGTGTGTTTGTGTGTGTGAGTGTGCAAGAGAGAGAGAGAGAGAGAGAGGAGAGAGAGAGAGAGATCATCTTTCCCTTATACAAGTAGACTGTGCTCAGGTGAGTGATCATTTGGCAAATTGCAGGTACTGCATGGATTAGTCTTCTGTCACAGTCTGTATGTGTGTGTGTTGGGTGAGCAGGGAGATGAGAAAAAATGAAAATATATTTAAGTCATCATGTCTAAAAAGAGCAAAAGCCTTTTATTTGTGTGTGTGTGTTTGTTGTTCTTTTTTCATCAATGCCAAGTATGAGTCTAGCCATAATTTTTTTTCTCTTTCACCGTTTCATGGCTCCTTTGGGGGAAGATTTCAGTAGATGTTCCTTTCCACCTATCTCTTCCCTCTGTCCTGTATCCCACAGTAGCTGCTGGGTCTCCCATAAGAGGCCTATGTGAACCGCAGACCAGAGTGGACACCTGTGCTTCTGTCTTCAGCCTGAATGCTTGTGAGACCAGTGTGACCACAGCTGCACTCTTCCATCCAGACCGTTTGCTCTCGTGTGTATAGTTGGAGCTAATTCAAGGATTGAGAATGTGTCTACAAAACATAATTAGGGACTGAGATGTGGGGGAGTAGGGCAGGGGCTGTGAAGCTAGGAGGGACTGCGGAGTGGTGAACGTTGTTACATATTAGACGGTTCACCACGACCGAGGATGAGGGGGCAACTTTACCCAGGGCATTGACGGTGTTCATGGGCATCTGGGCAGGGTGCTTCAGGCCCCCAGTGGTGGCGTGTTCCCTCCTGGGGATGTGCACCGGTGGGCAGTCCTCCTTGGAGTCCTTCACACTCCAATCTGCATCCCTTTAAGGCCGTTTCCAGCTGGGCAGTTGTAGGCAAGTGTGTTTCCCCTCCTGGAGCTTGCTCGGTATCAGGCCGTGGCAGTTAGCTAAGGCTCTCTAAGTGCCAGTTTCTATAACTTGCTGTAGGCTGTCTGGAAGGAAAAGGGACCACTGACTTTGGAACCCTTTATGTTTGATTGGGACAACTGAAATGCCACCTTTTCCAGGGTTTTTTCTTGAAGCTGGCAATTTCCACTAACACCTGGGATTATGGGTCAAATTAGATAGACCACTTCAGCCACCAAACAAGGACGTTCAAAGCAGCACAGGCAGAGTTCCCCAGCCAGATGGTCTCCTGCTATGAATTTCGTGCTTTGACGGCCTTTATGCAGCAGCTGTTGATTCTCCTCTGGCTCTCTCTAGGGTGACCACCACAGTCGAGGATGCCGTGGGGAGCAGAGATTGTGACCTCGCCATCCCTAGCCTGCCAGTTGTGAACAGAGATGATTCCCAGCATCTGCACTGGACTCTGGGAGATTCAGAAACCCGGGACACCTCGAGGATCCTTTCTCTTCAACATGAAACTTGGGGGCTGGATGTGGTAGAACATCCTGGCTGGCCCCGGGGGGAGAAGAGGAGGCCCCTTGAGCCAGACCTTCACCTCATGGCAACCTTGTTCACACTTGAGTAGGGAATTGAGTGCCACAGAGCTCGTCAGCCATTGGCCAGAGATCTTTGAGAAGATAGGCATCCCAGAGGCCCCAGAATCCAGCGAGTACATCGTGGCTCATATCCTTGGAGCCAAAACAGTTAAGTGCGGTGGCACCAGGAGGGTGGAAAGAGGGAAGAAGGAGAACTGGGAGAGGTACATCAGGTTCCCCCCCCACCCAGGATGCTTACCTGTATGGGATGGGACATTTCTGTAGTATTGTCATAGGCAGGTGCTCATTTATTTATCCAACCACGAGTTACAGTGTGCCAAGTTCCAGTGTGTGGGGAGGTTATAGACGATGAAAGGTTCCAGTGCTGGTTCCACAGAACATCAAGAAACCTTGGCTTGAGCTGGATGCTGGAGCATCACTCTTGTCATCCTAGCTATTAAGGAGGCTGAGTTAAATAGATAGAGGCTTAAGGCCAAGACAGGAAAGACTTTAAGTCTCATATCTCCAACTAACTACCAAAAAGAAAAAGCCAAATAGTCTGGTTCAGTAATGGGGCTACTGAGTGGTCCAAGGACCAGATTTGAGTCACTGAGCAGGATTCACTCCATTTTCTACCAGGTGAAACACACCTGTAAAATTTGGAGGCACTCATCCCAGATGTGCTTGTGTGTGAAAATTGCTGTCTCTAATGAGGTAATGAGCCCCTGGTTTTATTTTTTCTGAAAAGGATGGGTTTTGATGTTTCCAGTTATACAGGTTACTAGTTGTAAAGGGAAAATATATTAGAAAGGCGGCCTGCCCACCATCTCCTCCATGTTCCTGTCTCAAAGGTAATAAGGGTAACATACCACATTGTACCACCTCAGGCTGGTACAAGTAACCACTTTTGGTATGGGAGGACTTTAGATTAGAGGTACTGATGGCAAAGAATAGGAGAGAGTACATCAGTGCATCTTCCTCTGAAGGATTCTGTAACCCTGGGGGAGAATAGTGTTTGGATATGACAACTTTAGGCTTGTTCTGCCATCCTGAGAAAAGGAGTAAACAGAGGTACATACAGGACACAGATGGAACTATCAGCATACACACACAGACCAAGAACCACAGACACTTAACACACATGTCCCACACCACTCAATTTTGACCTCTACAGAGATCCCAGTTGACAGAGAGAACATCCCAGATTGCCTCTTGAGGATGCTGCAGATGACCTCTGGAGCATGTCTCATATATCCTCTCTAGAAGGCCCTAGATGACCTCTCATGGAGGTTCCAAATGGCTTCCCAAGGAAGTGTCAGTTGACCTCCAAAGGAGTTTCCAGATGTCTTTTCAATGAGGATGAGATTACCTCTTGAGTAGCTCCCAGATGGCCACTCAAGGAGGCCACAGATGGACTCCAGTGGAGGTACCAGATAACCCTCTTGAGAGCGCGACAGATGACCTCCAGAGAAGGTCCCATATAGCTTCTCTGGGAAGTCCCAGATGACATCCGAAGACAGTCATATTTTTCATCAAGGTAACCCGAGATGACCTCCCACAGAAGCTCCACATGACCTCAGGAGGTCGTCCTAAATGGCCGCTTAAGGAATCCCCAATGAATACTTTTGAATAGGTCTCAGGTGGCCTCCTGAGGAAGCCCCAGATGACCTCTGAAGAAAGTCCAAGATGGCCACTGGGGAAGGCCCAAGATGACCTCCAGAATAGGTCTCAGATAGCTTCTCAAGGAAGTTGCAGATGCACTCTTGATGAAGTTCCAGATGGCTTCCCAAGGAAGCTCTACATAACCTCTCAAGGAGGTTCCAGATGGCTTCCCAAGGAAGCCCCATATGACCTCTCAAGGAGTTCCCAAATGGCTTTCCAAGAAAGCCACAAATGACCTCTAGAGGGGGTCCCAAAAACAGGCTGGCAAGCTTGCCCAGACGCACCCCTAGAGGTACCTATTGACTTTTGTCCATGTTGGTCCTCTGGAGACAATCACTCAAGGCCCTGAAAGCTGACACTCTCAACTATGGGAATTTTCCCCTGGGGCCAAGGCCTGATGCCACCCAAACGGATTAATCTCCAAGGGGTCTCCAAAAATTCGGACCTCTATTGTTCAAGAGAATCCATCGGGATACATTTAATATAATAAATGTTCTCCAAACCACCAACCCCCAAAATTATGATATCCAAAGCTCCAAACATCAAAGGGCAAGCCTTTTTTCCCTTTGCCTTTGTCGCTTCTTCGCTACAGACCTATACTTCCTTTGAAGTCTTTCCCATTTTCTCTTCTCCCAATTCCTTCTTCTGTTCAGGCCTCTCTACTCTCCACAGGCCTGAACTGCTTTGCCTGTGTCGTCAGTTGCCATCCTTCACCTCCTGCTCTCCCTCAACTTCCTCTCCTCCCAGGTCTTTCCCCTTCTGCTATCACACCACTTCCTTCCTTCCAGGACTTTTCAATTTTTATCTCCCCTTCCATTGCTCTGAACAAGCAGCATATATAAAGTCTGTACCCTTTCTCCACTCCAACTGCTAACAGTTTTCAACTGTCACATCCCAAACTCCCCACAGCTCAATCACTTCTTAACTGCTCAACACTTGGTGATTAATGTATCAGCCCTTCCCACAGAATACCCTGTCTTTTCAAGCTGGCCAGGAGATGGGACCACGCTGATTATCAGACCCTATAGATTACTGGGGCCCTGCTGATTATTACAGTATCCTCCTTGTGAACTAGTAGCAATTGAAATTGGAAATTTGATTGTGATATTACAAACTCATTGTTACATCACAAACCCATTTTGACATCATCATTAGCATGACATCAAAAACCCATTGTGACAATATTGTCATTGTGACATCATGATTTCATTGTGATATCTCAAATCTATTATGACCTCTTAGATCCTTTGAAAACTCACATGGCCTTTTCAACATTACAGTCCCTTTGTGTCCCCATATCCTTGTTGTTAAGTAATGACAATTGAGATCAGACATGCCATTATAACATCAAAAATTGTGTGACCTCATAAAAACATTGTGAATGCCTATTCTGTGATTTCATTGTATTTCAAATGTGGCATGAGAGTTGATATCAGAAACACATTTTTGTGCCTACATAACCATTTTGACATCATAATCACGTTGTGACATCACATTGTGATATAACTAATACCATGTAACATCACAAACCTCTCCTATCCTCATAACTTCTGTGAAATGCTGACATTGTGATATCTTAGAACTTTTTGCCCTCATAATTTGTTTCCACCCTCATATTTCATGTGTGACATGAGATACCAGAAATCCACTGTGACATCATCACCATTGTGACATCAAACTGACAGATGTCATGAACATCGTGTCACATTGTGACTTCACAAAAAGTTTTGATGTTACAATTAGTTGGTGATGCCATACAGGTAAGGGGTCACAGTAGGTCTATGATGTCACAATTGGTTGGTGATATCCAAATGGCATAAAGTTTCTCAGTTGTCATGAAATCACAGAGAGTATGAGTTCACAAATGGACTGTGGTATCTCCAAAGGCATGGTTGTCACAAATGTGATGACGTCCTAGGAGGATTGTGATGTCATAGTGTGACACAATGTTCATGATATCTGTCAGTATGATGTCACAATGGTCATGATGTCACAGTGGATTTCTGATATTACATATCATAACTGAAATATTATGTTTGAAAACAGATTACGAGCTCATAAAGGGCCTAAGACATCACAGTTGTAGCACGTCACAAGACTAATGAGGACAGGGCATGTTTATGATGTCACAGTGTGTTAGTGATATCACCATGGCACTGTGATGTCACAAAGTGATTGTGATGCCATATATCTATGAGATCACAATGATTTTCTGATATCAACCCACATGCCACATTTAAAATAGAATGAAATAAGAGTATAGGCATTTACAATGTGTCTATAACATCATAATGACAGTATAATGTCATAATGCTATGAGGTCATTGTAAATGGGTGATGTTGCAAGGAGGTGATGCTGTCATAATGAATATGTGTTGTCACACTGCTGATGGGGTCACAGTTACAGTGGCATATATGAATTCAATTGTCATGTGTTCAAATTGAGGATATGGGTACACAAAGGGACTGTGATGTCACAAATGCCTTATGTGTTTTCAAATGTACTTAGGGGTCATGATAGCTTTATGATTCACAGTTGTGATGAGGTCACAATGGGTTTTTGATGCTATAATGATTTTGTAATATCTCAAACACATGTCCAATTTGAATTGCTACTATTTCACAATGTGCATACAAGTTCACAGAAGGAGCGTGAAGTCCTAAGTGACATGAATCTTTTTAAATGTTATGAGGTCATATCAGGTTTTTGAAAACACAGTGGGACAGTGATATCACTATGGCAATGTCAACTCATACATCATGTCAGAATATTGTTTTGGTGTCACAAATAGTTGATGATGCCACATGGGTGATGAAGTCACAAAAGATTGGTGATGTCACAATGTGCTGGCCATGTCACAATGACATGATGGTTCTCAATTGTCTTTAACTTACAATGAGTATATGAGCTCACAAAGGGACTGTGGTCTCTCCAAAAGTTTGTGTTGTCACATATTGAAATCCTAAAAGGTTTGTGATGTCAGAATTTGATACAATGGTTATGACATCTGGCAGTGTGGTGTCACCATGATCATGATGTCACTGGGAATTTGTGATATCAAATGTCATATGTGAAATCTAATGAGGTCACCAACAGATTATGAGGGAAAAAAAGGCATGTCACAAAAGTTATGATGACAGGATAGGTTTGTGATGTCACGGTCTGTTAGTGATATCACAATGGCAATGTGATGTGCAAAGGGGTTTTGATGTCATAATGATTATGAGTTCATGATTTGTTTATGATATCCACCTATATGCCACATTTGAAGTCGAATGAAATCACAGAAAAGGCATTCATAATGTGTCGATGATATCACAATGACAATGTGAAATTAAAATTTTATCATATTTTAGTTTTGTGATTTCACAATGAGCAGATGGTATCACAACGACAATGTGATGTCACAGTTGTGATGACCTCACAAACTTTTTGATGTTAAAATGTCATGTCTGATTCTCAATTATCCATATTTCACAGTGGGGTTTGGGTACACAAAGGCACTCTTATGTCACAAAGATATGTATTTTTTCAAAGGTTATAAGAGGTAATAATAGATTTGAGATGTCACAATGTGATCCTGGTGTCTAAACAGCAATGTGATGTCACAATGGGTTCATGATGTCACAGTGGTTTTGAGGTCACAATGGGTTAGGTAGGTCAGGTAGGTATTTGTCCAATTTTAGTCGCTATTAGTTCCCCATGAGGACACTGTAATAACCAGCAGTACCCCTATAATCCACGTGAACAGATAATCATCATGAACTCCTGGTCTGGACCACCAGAGAGGGGGGTGCATGCTGCTGGAGTGGGCACGACATGCTGCTGAAGAGATAGGATGTTAAGCCCCACATGGTTAGCTGCCAAGAAGTTATTGGGCATGGACATTTGGGAAGTGATGATTGAAAACTGTAATGCAGGAAACATATTTTAGTGGGGGCAGGGTACAGCCTATATGCAGGTTGCATGTTCAGAGCAGCAGAAGAGGGAAGAAAAAGGGGAAAGGCCTGGAAGGAAAGAAGTGATGAGACTGCAGGAGGATAAAGACCTGGGAGGAGAGGAAATTGAGGAAGAGCAAGAGGTGAAGGATGGCAACTGGCCACCTGGACAGGGCAGGGAAGGACTGTCAAGAGTACAACAACCTGAAGAGAAGAAGGGAATGGTGGAAGGAAAAAATGAAAAGACCTGAAAGGTAGGACAGGTCTGTAGAGAAGGAGGATGAAAAGAAAGGAAAAAGCCTTGTCCTTTGAAGTGTGGAGCTTTGGAGATTATTATTTTGGGGGTTGGTTGTTTGAAGACCAGTTAACAAATGGCTGGGCTGCTCTTTGGAGGTATGAGGGTTCATAGTTGAGGCTGCAATTAGCTCTGGGGCTCCAGCCCATGTCAAGGTAGTCGCTTGTTGCGAAATTTATGAAGACAAGACAGGTTTGTGATGTTACATTGCATTAATGATATCACAATCTAATTATGAGGTCACAAAGGGATTGCAATGTCGCAATGGTGATGTCGTCACAATGGGTTTCTGAAATCAACCTATATGCCACATTTGAGATAGAATGAAATCACAGAATAGGCAATCACATTGTCTCTATGACCTCACAATGTAAATGTGATGTCATAATGCTATGATGTCATTGTCAGTTTGGGATGTCACAATGGGCTGATGGTATCCTAACAACAATGTGATCTCACTCTGTAGATGATGTCACAAAGCGTTTGTAATGGTACAATGGCATGTCTGATGTCAGTTGTCTTTTGTTCACAATGAGAATATGGTTACCCAAAGGGACTGTGTTGTTACAAACACCATGTGCTTTTTCAAAGGTGCTAAGAGATCACAACAGGTTTGGGATATCACAAGGTGATCGTGATATCACTGTGGCAATATGATGTCACAATGGGTTTGTGATGTCACAGTGGTGATAAGGTCACACTTGGATAGTGATGTCACAATGAAATTGTAATATCACCACTATAAGTCCAATTTTATTCTACTAGATCACAATGAAGATACAAATTAACATAAGGAGCTAGAAGTCAGAAAGGCCACAAATTTTGAAAAATATTATGAGGACATAATAGGTTGGTGAAAATGCAATGGGACAGAGATATCCCATTGGCAATGTGATGTTACCATTAAATGAGATAGTATTGTTTTGAAGTCAGAAATGGTGATCCATACAGGTGATGCGGTCACATAGGTTTGTGATTTCACAATGGTATGGTGATCTCACAATCTTATGCCAGATCTCTAATTGACAATGAATATGTAAGTTCATAAGTGATAATGATGTATCCAAAGGCATATGTTGGCACAAGTGTAATGGGTCTTAACAGGTTTGTGATTCACAATGTGACTCAGTGGTCATGACATCTGGCAGTGTGATGTCACAGTGGATTTCTAATATCACATGTCGTACCTGAAGTATGAGTTAAACAATTTATGAACTCAGTGATGCCAAAAAGATCACACTGGCAGCATGTCAAAAAATTTATGAGAATAGGACAGTTTTGTGATGTAACAGTGGGTTAGTGATATCATAATGGCAATGTAGTGTCATCAAGATATTGTGATGTCATAATAATTATGTGGTCACAATATATTTCTGATATCAACCTACCTGCCACATTTGAAATAGAATGGAATCACAGAATAGGCATTCCAATGTGTCTGTAACATCACAATGACCATGTGATGTCATAATGCTATGATGTCATTGTTTTATGATGTCACAATTGGCTGATGTTGTCATAATGACAATGTGATGTTACACTGGTAATGATGTCACAAAGTTTTTGCGATGTTAAAATGGCATGTATGACCTCAATTGTCATTAGCTCAAAATGAGGGTATGGGTACACAAATGGCCTGTGATGTCACAAAGGCCATGCTTTCTATCAAAGCTTCTGAGGTTATAATAGGTTTGGGTTGTCACAATGTGATCACATTGGCACAATGGCAATGTGATATCACAATGAGTTTGTGATGTCACCGCACTGATGAGGTCACAATGGGTTAGTGATGTCTCATCAAGTTTGTAATATAACAACGACATATACAATTTCAATTTCTTCTAATTCACTATGAGGATACTGTAATAACCAGTGGAGCCACAATTATCTGTGGGAGCCATTAATCTTTGTAAATTCTTGGCCTGGCCCACCAGAGAATGTGGGGAAATCCACCAAAGGTGGAGATGTCAAGCCTCACATGGTGAGCTGTCAAGAAGTGATTGAAGGGCTGGGAAGGTGGCTCAGTGGTAGAGTGCTTGCCTTGCAAGCCAGAGGCCCTGGGTTCGATTCCTCAGCACCACGTAAGCAAAAAGCAAAAAGCCGGAAGTGGCTCTGTGGCTCAAGTGGTAGAGCGCTAGCCTTGAGCTGAAGAGCTGAGGGACAGCTCCCAGGCCCAGAGTTCAAGCCTCATGACCGGATCCAAAAAAAAAAAAAAAGAAGTGATTGAACATTGGGCAGTTTGGAAAGTGACGGTTGAAAACTGTTAGGCAGAAGACCCGTTGGAGTGAGGAGGGGTACAACCTATATATAAGTTGCATTTTCAGAGCACTGGAAGAGGAGATAAAAATGAGAGCTAACCGGATGGAAGAAAGTGGTAATACAGCACGAAGGGAAAAACCTGAGAAGAGAGGAAGCAGAAAAGTGGTCATTAAGGCAGAGTAGTGAAGGCCTATGGAGACTGGAGAGGCCTGAAGAGAAGAAGAAAGTGGTGGAAGGGAAAAAGAGAAAGACCAGAAAGGAATGACAGGTCTGTAGTGAAGGAGGGAGTAATGGAAAAGTTAAAAGCCTTGCCCATTGAGGTTTGGAGCTTTGAAGATCATAAATTTTTGGCTGGTGGTTTGCAGACCAATTAACATAGGGCGGGGCTGCCCATAGGAGGTCTGAGGTTTGATGGTCAAGGCTGCTCTTGGACCTAGTTATCCAGTCCAGGATAAGGAAATCACAGTCTCCTTTCTAGTGTAAATTGGTTTATTATATTAAATGTGACTCAATGGTTTGTCTCCTTGCCTTAGAGGTAATAAGTACATGAGTTCACAGAAAGAGCTTGAAGTCTCAAAGGCCGTGAATCTTTTAAGATATGATGTGGCCATAATAGGTTTGTAAAAACACAATGGGACAGTGAAATAACAATGCCCATACCACAATATCATGTCAAAATAATGCTTTGATACCACAATTAGTTGTTAATACCATTCTCGTGATGAGGTCACAATAAGTTTGTGATGTCACAATAGGTTCATGATGTCAGAGTGGCATGGGATATCTCAATTGTATTAATTGACAATGAATATATGAGTTCAAAAAGGGACTGTAATGTCTCCAAAGGCATGTGTTGTCACAAATGTGATGCCGTTCTAACAGCTTTGTGATGTCACAATATGACACAATGGTCACGACATCTGGCAGTATGATGTCATAAAGGATTTCTGATATCACATGTCATACCAGAAATATGAGATTGAAAACAGATTATGAGCTCACAAAGCCCTACGTTATGATGATGGCAGCATGTCACAAAACTTACAAGGACAGGACTGGTTGTGACGGCACAGCAGGTTAATGATATCACAATGGCAATGTGATGTCACAAAGGATTGTGATATCACAATGGTTATATGGTCAAAAGGGGTTTCTGAAACAGAGTGAATTCACAGAATAGGCCTTCACACTGTTAAGTCATAACAATGTCACTGTGATTTATAATTCTATGATGCCATTGGTGTTTGGAGATGTCACAATGACCTGATGGTGTCATAATGACAATTTGATGTCACTTTTGATTTATGATGTTACAATGGTTATGAGGTCACATTATTTTTCTGATATCAACACACATGTCAAATTTGAAATAGAATGAAAAAGCCAGGCGCCGGTGGCTCATGCCTGTAAACCTAGCTACTCAGGAGTCTAAGATCTGAGGATCGCAGTTCAAAGCCAGCTCAGGCAGGAAAGTCTATGAGACTCTTATCTCCAATGAAAACCAGTAGAAAACCAGAAGTGGCTCTGTGGCTCAAGTTATAGAGTGCTCGCCTTGAGCTGAAGAACAGGGACAGCACCCAAGCCCAGAGTTCAAGCCCCACGACCGAAAAAATAAAAGATTAAAAACAGGCATTCATAATATTTTTATAACATCACAATGGTAATGTGATCTCATAATGCTATTTTGTTATTGTAGATTTGTGATGTAAAAAGTAGTTGATGCTCCCATAATGACAATACTATGTCACACTGATGATGTCACAAAGGGTTCGTTATGTTACAATGGCATGTTTGATATAAATTGTCAGTTCATAAAGAGGGGATAGTTACACAAAGAGACTGTGATGTCACAAAGGCCATGTGTTTCTTCAAAGGTGCTAAGAGGTCCTAATAGGTTTGGGATGTCACAATGTTATAGTAATGTCAAATGGCAATGAAAGCTCACAATGGGTTTGTGATGTCACATTGGTGATGAAGTTAAATAATTTTGTGAAGTCACATCTCATAATCACATGTCCAATTTCAGTTGCTACTATTTCACAATGAGGATATGAGTTCACAGAAGAAGACTGAAGTATAAAAGGCTATGAATTTTCTAAAAAGCTATGAAGACACAGTAGGTTTTTGAAAACACAGTGGAACAGTGACATCACAATGGCAATATGATGTTGCAATATGATGACTTAATAATGTCTTGATATCACAATTGGTGATGCCACACGTGATGAGTTTACAATACGTGTATAATGTCACCATGGGTTGGTGATATCAAAATGACACATGTGATTTCAATTGTCATTAACCACAATGAGTATATAAGCTCACAAAGGGACTCTGATGTCTCCAAAGGCATGCATTGTCACAAAAGTGATGAAGTCCTAACAGGTGTGTGTTGTCAGAAAGTGACCAAATGCTAATAACACCTATCAGTGTGATGTCACCATGATCAAGATGTCACACTGGATTCGGTTATCACATTTCATACCTGGATTGGGTATGAGAGGATTGCAATTTCACATTGGGTTAGTGATATCACTATGGAAATGTGCGGTCATGAAGGGATTGTGCTACCACAATGGCTATGATATCACAATGTGTTTCTACTATAATAGGTTTGTGCTGTCACAATTGGTTGGAAATGTCACAATGGCATGCAGGATCTCAAATGTCATTAATTCGCAATGAAGATATGAGTTCACAAAGGGACTGTGTTGTCTCCAAAGTCATGTGTTGGCACAAATGTGATGAAGCCCTAACAAATTTGTGAGTTCACAATGTAACACCATGGTCTTGATGTCTATCAATGTGACGTCACAATGTTCATGTCAGAGTTAATTTCTGATATCATATTTCATACCTGGATTATTATGAGTTTGAAAACAGATTATAAGCTTACTAAAGACCTAAAATAGCCTAATGGCAGCATATCGCACAAGTTATGACTGAAAACTCATGGTCTTTGGAGCTTAAGATTCTTTCTTTGAAATTGTATCCTCATTGTGAACTAGTAGAAATTCAAATTGGACATGTCATTGTGATATTACAAAGTCATAGTGACATCACAAACTCATTGTGACCTTATCACCACTGTGACATCACAAAACCATTGTGATATCACATTGCTGTTGTGCCTTCACAATCACATTGTAATATCACAAAGCTATTGTGAACTCTTGAGATGTACAAGTCATTATGTTGAAAACGAACTTTTCAACTTTCGTGTGAGGGGGGAGGAGGGAGTGGGGAGGATTGGGTGGGGGGGCAGGGGGAGGATGGGAAAGTGAAACAAAGGAGGAAGCTACAATGCTTGGTAAGAAATGTACTCATTATCTTGCTCATGTATTTTTAACCCCTCTGTACAGTATTTTTCACAATAAAAAAAAAACATGAAAAAAAGAAAAAAGAAAACATGACCTCTGTGGCATCATAGACCCTTTGTGTACTCATATCTTCATAGTGAAGTAATGAAAATTCTTATCACTCGTAGCATTGTATCATCACAAATACTTTGTGCAATAATTATCACTGTGAAATCACATTGTCATCATGACACCACCATTCATTGTGACATCACCAAACCCCAATGACACATACCATATTTTTATTTTTTTCTTCTGTGAGTTTTTTTTTTATTGTAAATACAGTGTACAGAAGGATTACAGTTACATGAGCAAGGTAATGAGTACATATACTGTCAAACATTGCTTCCTTGACATCACATTGTTATTTTCATGTCATAGACCCATTTTGAATGCCTATTCTTTGATTTCATTCTATCTCAAATGTGCCATCTGCGTTATCAGGAAACCATTGTGAACTCATAACCTTTGTGACATCTAAATCTCTTTGTCACAGCACATTGCCTTTGTTATATCACTAACCCACTGTGACATCAAAGACCTCTCCTGTTCTCATAATTTTGTGACATGCCATTGTGATATATTAGTGAGTTCGACCTCGTATTTCAGATATGACATGAGATATCTAAAATCCAGTGTAACATCATGATATCACACCGCTGGACATCATAACCATTGTGTCACTTTGTGACATCTCAGACCTGTTAGTTCTTCACCTTTTTGACTACATATGCTTTGCTGACATCATAATCCTTTCCCAAACTCATATACTCATGGTGTGTTAAGGACAATTGAGATCCCACATGCCATTGTGCCATCACCAACCCCTTGGGACATCTCAAATCTATTGCGATCTCCTCATCAATATTGCGTCACCAATTGTGACATCAAAACATTCTTACAACATGATGGTGAGATATCACATTGTCATTGTGAAATCACTGTCCCATTGGGTTTTCACATAGTATGACCTCATACTATGGAGCTTCTTCTATCACCTGGTATCCTCATATTGAATTATGTCATTGAAATTTGATATATCATTCTGATATTACAAACAAACTGTGACATCGCAAAACCATTGTGACCTCATCACAACTGTGACATCAAAAACCCAATGCCATATCTCATTTCCATTGTGACATTATGGATCACATTGTGCCATCCCAAACCTATTATGATCTCTTACCACCTTTGAAAACACACATGGCCTCTGAGACATCACAGAACCTTTTTGTATCCATATCCTCATGGGGAACTAATGAAAATTGACATCAGATATACCATTGAAACATAACAAATCCTTTCTGACATAATCATAATTGTGGCATCATGTTGCCATTATGACACCATCAGCTCATTTTGGCATGTAAAACTACAATGACATCATAGCATTGTAACATCACATCGTCATTCTGATGTCATAGACATGTTGTGTTTGCCTATTATGTTATTTGATTCTATTTCTAATGTGGCATGTTGGTTGATACCAGAAATCCATTGTGAGTTCATGACCATTGTGATATCACGATGCCTTACTAGCATCACAATGCCAGTGTGATGTCACATTGCCAAATTTATGTCAAAAAGGGATTTTGATGTGACAATGGCTATGATATCACCATGAGTTTCTCATATCAACCCACATACCACATTTCAAATACAATGAAATCACAGATTTGCCATTCATAATCTGACAATGATTTCACAATGCCAATGCCAAATGCTATACTGTCATTATTTTGTGATGCCACCATAAGCTAAAAGTGTCATAACAACAATATAATGTCAAACTGGTTATTATGTCACACAGGGTTTATTATCTTACAATGGTTATGAGGTCACAATGTGTTTCTGATATCAACTGATATGCCACATTTGAAATAGAATGAAATCACCAGATATACGTTCACAATGTGTCTATGTCAGCAAAATGGCAATGCGATGTCAAAATGCTATGATGTCACTATAGCTTGGTGATGTCACAATGAGCTGATGGTGTCATAATGACAGTCTGATGTCGCACTGGTTATGATGTCACAATGTCACAATGGCATGTCAGATCTTAATTGCCATTAGTTTATAGTGAGGATATGAGGATGAAGTCACCATGACATAAACAAATGAACTGTGATGAAACAAAGGTCATGTTTTTTTGTCAAAAGTGCTAAGTTTCCTAACAGGTACTGGATGTCAAAGTGTTCATGATGTAAAAATGGGTTAGTGATGTCAAAACTAGTTTGCAATATCACATCTTATTTCAATTTTCAATTGCTACAAGTTCACAATGATACAAGTTCACGGAAGGAGCTTGATGTCTCAAAGGCCATAATTTTCTAAGATGTGATGAGATTATAATAGGTTCGTGAAAGCATGAGGGTTGGGCTGGGAAGGTGGCTCAGTGGTAGAGTGCTTGCCTTGCACGCTCGAGGCCCTGGGTTCGATTCCTCAGCACCATATAAGCAAAAAGAAAAAAGCCGGAAGTGGCGCTGTAGCTCAAGTGGTAGAGTGTTGGCCTTGAACTGAAGAGCTGAGGGACAGCGCCCAGGCCCAGAGTTCAGGCCCCACGACCGGACCCAAAAAAAAGAAAAAAAGAAAAAAAAAGATAGCATGAGGGTTCAGTAATATCACAATTGCAATATGTGTCAAATTATAATGTCATAAGAGTGTTGTTATATCACAATTAGTTGGTGATGTCATAATAGTGATGAGTTCAAAATAGTTTTGTGATGTCGCAGTAGTTTGGTGATGTGAAAATGGCATTCCAGGTCTCAATTGTCATTAACTCATAATGAGTACATGAGTTTAGAATGGGATTTTGAGGATTCCAAAGTCATTTGTTGGCACAAATGTGATGAAGTCAGAACAGATTTGTGATGTGACAATGTGACACAATGGTCATTACATCTAGCAGTTTGATGTCACAATATTCATAATTTCACAGTATATAATATTTAATGTCATTCCTGAAATAATATGAGGTTGAAAATAGATTGAGCTCTCAATGGGTCTAACACAGTGGCAACATGTCACAAAACTTAGGATAGGACATGTTTGAGTTGTCACAGTTGTTTAGAGATATCACAATGGCAATATTATATCACAAAAGAATTGTCAAGTCACAATGGTTATGAAGTCAAAATGTGTTTTTGATATGAACCCACATTTGAAATACATCGAAATCACATAATAGGCCTTCATAATGTATAAATGTTTTCACAATGACAATATGGTGTCATAGTGGTATGATGTCATTACAGATTTTTGATGTCACAATGACCTGATGTTGTCATAATGACAATGTGATATCACATCAATGATTATATTGTAAATGCTTTGTGATGTCACAATGGCTTATCTGATCTCAATTGATATTTCACAATGAGGATATGGATACACAAAAGGACTGTGATGTCACAAAGGCCATGTGTTTTTCCAAAGGTGCTAAAGATGTCATAATGGGTTTGGGAGACAATAAGGTGATTGTAATGTCACAATAGCAATGTGATATCACAATGGCTTTGTGATGGCACATTGGTGATGAGGTCACAATGGACAGGTCAGGTTTGTGATGTCAGAACAGGTTAATGATATCACAATGGCACTGTGATGTCACAAAGGGATTTTCATGTCACAATGACTTTGAGGTCACAATGGATTTCTGATATCCACCAATATTGCTAGCTTGTAATAGAATGAAATCACAGAATAGGAATTCGCAATATGTCAATAATGTCACTATGACATACAATGTCATAATATTATGATATTTAAGTTTAGTGATGTCAAAATGGCCTGTCATCTTATTGGTAATTAAATTACCATGAGGATCCCAAAATTTGCTATGTGCTGACTCCTTCAAAAGGCACATTGTGCTGAATCCATTACACAGGATCCCTTGTGCATTTTTAAAAAGTGTGCTGTGTGCTGTCATCCCAAAAGATTAAATGCTCTGAGTCCTTGAGAGGACAATCACACACACACACACACACACGCACACACACACACACACACACACACACACACACACAAAAGGAACGTTACCTTGCACCTGCTTGGTGTGTGGGGTGGATGGAGAAGAATCTCCCCCAGTGGTTTGGCTGAGGGGAATCTTCAGTTCCCCCCAGGCAGCTGCTGGGGATGGGGGAAAACCCTGAGCTGAGGTGAGGCTGCTTCTGCCATAGCCTGGTAGCCTAAGGCAGAGTCAGAGCAGCACAAAGCCAGGGTGGGGGCATGGCCGAGATGGGGAGGGGTGTGACTGAGGGTAGGACAGGGCGTGGCTGAAGGGGCACATAGTTGCTGCAGCCAGTGGCACACGGGAGCTGGCATACTTGCGCAGCAGGGGCTGGGCAGCCTGGGTGAGAAGTGGGGGCAGAGAGAGAACAGAGAAGAGCAGGCACGTGCACCAGGGGTGGCAGCATCATGACTGGCCCCCACTGCTGTAGGAGCACAGGTCTGGGCCTAGAGCACAGAGGACACAAAGCCAGCACAGCAGGCACATACCTCTCACAGCCCCAGGGAGGCTCAGAGGCCAGGTAGGCCCTGAGTCCAAGGCCCCTGCACCAGGAGCTCAGCTGTGGAGGGGGCGAGCTCAGCCCTGCCACCTGCCCGCCCCTGCCCCGGCCCCTTCTCCTGACCTCCCTATGACACCGCGTTTGAAACAGGTTGCTGCCAGCTTGGACCCATAGCACCTCTTGTTGCCATCCAGCAATGGTGCACCCTTGGCCTCCTTGCTGCCCTGACCGGGTCTCGGTCCCCAGTTGAAGCCCCGTGGGTCTGCAACTTTCGACCTCCCCCTAGCCCCCACCCCCCACGGACTCAGACCCCTGACTCCTGCCTCCCTTCTTGTGTCCCAAACGCCCCTCCCCAGCACCAGGCAGGCCAGCCCTGACTTTGCCACAAATGCTCCCCAGGAGTGTGGGGGGGTAGGGGAGTGGATGTTGATCCTGGGATCCTACCCCAATCCCTAGTGGCCAGTGTCCCAGGAAAAGGGCAGATGCAGGGATGAGGGAAGAGGAGGCGCCACTTAGCCCCTTGCCTAGAGCAGTGGGAGCCACAGAGCTATGCATCTGCACCTTTCCTCTCCTTTGGGGGAACCTGGTGGCTTTAGAGGTGGGGAGCAGCACCTCCACACCTGCCTTCTTGAGATTTTTCCTTTTTTCTGGGGGTGGGAAGTGTTGGATGTAGAAGATAGCCCCCCCTTCGGGGTGAACTCTTGTCTTTTGTGCTCGGTCACACTTTCCCCTGAGGAGAGTCCCAGAAGAGCCCACTAGGGAGGTGGGGGCATTAGGGGTCAGATAGAAGGTGAATGTCTGGGAAGAACACGCCCCTCAAACACACATACACCCTGCCTGTCCCCCTCCACTCCAGCTGTCAACATCTTTCACAGGGTGATAACATTTCCCAGCTCGGCCATCATCTGCTGGTGCTCCAGGTCCATCTGGTTTCCTCATCCTCCCCAGGAATCCACCAAGTCACCCAGAAGCATCTAGCTGGAAGTAGAAAGTTCATCCATGTATGTAGCCTTTAGGACCCCATCCATTTCCCCAACACTGGCCCTACCCCGGTTCAGACACTTCTCTGGGGGTACCATGACCTCCTCCTTATTTTCAGTCCAGGCTCTGAAGAGCCTCCTGTCTTAGGACTCCTTTACCTAGAGTCCTGGCCTAGGGTTCTGGTGAATGGGGAGTCAAGGCTGGCTATTCCCAAGGGAAAGTGTCTGGCCCTGGATATAGGGAGAGGGAGGATGGTTCAGCATTATTAGAGCGGTGCTTCCTTGGGTTGAGTCCCTGGTTCTGACAAGGAAACTCCCGTGCTCCAGCTTGTACATTGTCCCAGATGAGGAACCAACAAACTCAGGAGGGGCACTACTCTGAGTCTATGTATATGTGTGTGTGTGCATGAAAGAGAGAGAGGGGGGGGAGAGAGAGAAAGAGAGAGAGAGAGAGAGAGCCTGACTGTGCTTAGGTGAGTGATCAGTTGGCAAATTGCAGGTGCTTCATGGATGAGTCTACAGTCACTGTTCTGGATTTGTGTGTGTATTTGTTGTTCTTTTTTCAATGCCAAGTGTGAGACCAGCCATAATTTTTGTTTTCACCTTCACTGTTTCATGGCTCCTTTGCGGAAGATTTCAGTAGATGTTCCTTTCCACCTCTCTCTTCCCCCTTTCCTATAGCCCACAGTAGCTGCTGGGCCTGCGTGGGTCTCCCCTAGGAGGCCTGTGTGACCCTCAGACCAAAGTGGACACCTTCTGCCTTAAGCCTGAAGGCTTGTGAGATGAGTGTGACCACAGCCGCACTCTTCCAGCCAGACAGTCTGCTCTCGTTTGTATAGTTGGAGCTAATTCAAGGGTTGGGAATGAGATGGAGGGGAGGAGTAGGGCAGGGGCTGTGAAGCTAGGAGGGTCTGGGAAATGGTGAACGGTGTGACATTGCAGATGGTTCACCACTACCGAGGATGAGAGGACAACCTTACCCAGGGCATTGACGGTGACCATGGGCATCTGGGCAGGGGGCTCTGGGACCCCACTGGTGGTGTGGATTCCCTCCCGGGGGAGTGCACTGGTAGGAAGTCCTCCCTGGAGTCCTGCAGACTCTAATCTGTGTCCTGCCTGTGCTGTTTCCAGCTGGGCAGTGGTAGGCAAGTTCATTTCCCCCTGCTGGAGCCTGCTTGGTATCAGGACATGGCAGTTAGCTAGGGCTTGCTGAATGCGTTTCTGTAAACTGCTGTGGCTGTCTGGAAAGAAAAGGGACCACTAACCTTGGAACCCTTTAAGTTTGATTGGGGCAACTGAAATGTCACCTTTTCCAGGGTTTTTTCTTGAAGCTGGCAATTTCCACTAACGCCTGGGATTATGGGTCAAATTAGACAGACCGTTTCAGCCAACAATCAATGACATTCAAAGCATCACAAGCAGAGTTCCCAAGCCAGATGGTCTCCTGCTATGAACGTCGTGCCTTGAATGCTTTTATTCAGCTCCTGTTGATTCTCCTCTAACTCTCTCTAGTGTGACCCCCAGAGTTGAGTGAAGGTTAAAATACTTGAGGCAGTGACTACTTTCCTTGTTTCAGAGCAGAGCAACACGTGGTGCTAAAGCACCTAGTTGTGTGCCTTCATAAGACCTGTAAATACTTAGCTTGGGGCTGTCCTCCTGGGCTCCACTGTGTCAGAGTGTAGGACAAGGCCTGAGCTGCAGCCCGTTTAAATAAAACAGCTGTAGAGTCTGACTCTCGGTGGTCTTCTTGGTGGGGGTCCTGTGACCTAGACATAACACTGAGGATGTCATGGGGAGCAGAGATTGTGACCTCACCATCCCTAGCCTGCCAGCTGAGAGTAGACAGGATTCTCAGCACCTGCACTGGACTCTGGGAGATTTAGAAACCCAAGATGCCTCGAGGATCCTTCCTCTGTAACATGAAACTTGGGGGTTCAGATATGGCTGGCCCCAGCGGTTGAAGAGTAGGCCCCTTGAGGCTGGCCTTCAGCTCATGGCAACCTCATTCACACCTGAGTGGGGAATTGAGTGCCACAGAGCTGGTCAGCCGCTGGCCAGAGATCTTTGAGAAGATAGGCATCCCAGAGGCTCCGGAATCCAGCGAGTACACCCTGGATCATGTCTTCAGAGCCAAAACAGTTAAGTTTGGTGGCACCAGGATAGTGGGAAGAGGGAGGAGGGAGAACTGTGGGAGAGCTACATCAAGCTTTGCCTCGTTCACCACGATGCTTTCACGAATGGGATGGGACTTTTCTGTAGTATTTTTGTAGACAGATGGTCATTTATTTATCCAACAAAGAATTACAGTGTGCGCCAGGCTCTGGAGGGGTCATAGACAATGAGAGTTTCCAGTGCTGGTTCCACAGCACATGAAGAAACCTTGGTTTGAGCTGGATGCCAGTGCTTCATGCCTGTCATCCTAGCTACATAGGAGGCTGTGATGGGAGGATTGATGCTTGAGGCCCAGGCAGGAAAGCCTGTAAGACTCTTATCTCTAACTAACTAGCAAAAAGTAAAACCAGAAGTGGATGTGTGGCTCAAGCCGTAGTCTGTTGGCCTTGAGTAAAAAGGCTCAGGGACAGCACTTAGGCTCTGAGTTCAAGGACCAGGAATGAGAGAAAGGAAGGAAAGAGAGAAAGAGCAGGGAAGGCTGGATGGAGAAAACGAGGAAAGGAAGGAAGAAGGGAGAACATGTGAGCCTTGGTTTGGAGTCCCTGGATCAAGGGAGCAAACCATTCACAACCTATGTGGGGACAATTTAAGAGCCTAAAGCCAGTATGTAGGACCAAGCTACTGACACCTCAGCAACTTTCTGACATCCAGGAGCTGTGTGGTAGCCGACTGCAGAAGGAAGCAGCCTCGGGAGGACACTAGGACTCAGGATGGGTCACCAGGTTTCAATCATCCCTGGCGCCAATGAGTTTATTTTCTGGTCACATAAGAACAAGCTGTCCAAGGGCTAGGGAGGTATTGGTGTGAGGGAGTGTCGGGGGGGGGGGGCCGGATAAGCAGGAAGATGAAGAGGGAGGACGATCACAGGTCAGGAATGTCAGGACATTGGAGCCATGACTTTGCCTGACAACTTAGACCAAAAGTGATAGGGCCTTTGACCCAGCCACACTGCTATTAAGAGTCCTGGCACATTGGGTTCTCCATTGACCACCTGGCTATCGTCCACTGCAGGATGCCTGTGCAGTACATCCTTGGGGACTGGGACTTTCCAGGGCTCAATCTGAAGTTGACAACCCACCTTGTTCTTTCCTCCTCCAGAGACAGAAGTAAGCTGGCCACTAGCACAAGACAGCCAGGGAATGAGGGTGGGAGTAAGGACCCTTGTTGCCCCAGACTTGCTCTATGGGGCGCTAGGACCCCGTGATTGCCTTTCTCAGAGGCAGAGATGGGTCTCTTTGGTGGCTCAGCCTTTAGTCTAGGTGGCAGATCTGAGATTCAGAGAGGGCAGACTGAAGGTGGGGCAGGTTTGGATAGAGGCTGGTGGGAAAACCAGAGGCACTGGTCTCTGAGCAGGGTTGTTTCTTTGAGGATACTCACAACCCAGGAACATTCCGGGGATAGATCAGCCCTTTTCTCCTTCCTGAGAGGGAGGGACCTGGAGCCCTTGAATCTGCATGCCTTGGCCAAGAAATCCTTTCATTCCCACATCCTGTGGTTGGATAACTAGACCTCACCTCCCTACCCAGTGAAGAGGCAGGACAGTGAGAGATCTTGTGTCTTTGATAAGGTCAGGGGATCCTGAATATGCGGTTGTATTTGAATATCCTAACTTGGTGCATGGTAAGTTCCATCTAAGATTACCATGATGTAGGACATATAATCTAGAGAATCAGAGCAGGATGGGGTCTGTTCTGGGAGTCTTGAGTATTATGTGTGAGCTCTCAGCTCCCATATGCCCACCTGCTTCCGTTTCTTGGGTGGGTCTTTGCTAGCAAAGCTTGAAACTAGGGACTGGGTCCTATCCCTTGTCATTTATACTCTAATCTAGCACTCTACCATTTGAGCCACAGCTCCACTTCCAACTGGTTTGGGTGTTTATAATTTGAGATAAAGAGTTCTCATGGACTTTGTTGCCAAGGGTGGCATCCAACTGTGGTCATCAGATCTCAGTCTCCTGAGGGGATAGGATGAGAGGCATGGAAAAGTATCTTTGGCCGGGTGGCACTAGCTCATGACTGTCATCCTAGGTACTCAGGAGGTGAGATCTGAGGATCAGGGTCAAAGCCAGCCTGGGCAGGAAAAACCCTGAAGCTCTTATCTCCAATGAACCACCAGAAAAGCAGAAGTGGTGTTGTGTTATGGCTTAAGTAGTAGAGTGCTTGCCTTGAGCTGAAATGCTCAGGGACAGCACCCAGGCCTAGGGTTCAAGCCCCACAACTGAAAAAAGAAACAAAGTAAAACATGTTGGCCTGCAAAGGATGGTTCAGGTGTGGGAGGGAAGAAGAGGGGGGTGCTGTGGTTGGGAGACCAGGTGCTCGCCCCACTGTACAGACATTTCTAAGAACTCCCCAAGTTTACCCCAGCTTGAAGCCACAGCTTCAAGAGGACATGGCTTGTGGCAGGCAGGGAGTGGGTGAATGGGTGCAGAGGTGGGATTGCTGTGTCTGTATTCTCTCCAATAAAGATGGATTTGGATGCTTGGTGACAAAATCTGAAGTGAAGGGTTGCAAGAAGTTTGTGGCCTTATAAGATGGTTTTCCTCTGGGAATGTGAAGGTGGCTGAAACCGGAAGTCCCCAGTGGCTCACAGCTGACATCCTAGCTACTCAGAAGGCTGAGATGTGAAGACCATGGTTCAGAGCCAGGTTGGGCAGAAAAGTCTGTGAGACTTGATGTCCAATGGATCACCAGATAAGAGGAAGTGGTGCTGTGGCTTAAGTGGGAGAGTGCTCACCTTCAGCTGAAAAGCTGAGGGACAGTGACCTGTCCCAGAGTTCAAACCCCATGACCAACAACAGAAAAAGAGGTGGCTAAGTTTTCTGCATAGCAGTGTGTACGGTATGAAATGCCATGCTTGTCTATGAGACATTCCAGATATATGAGAGGCTCAATGTTTTGTCTTCAGTGGGTCTGAGGTCGGTAGTGCCACCTTCTTCGGGGTGGGATATGATCCTAATGGAATGAGTTCATGGTTCTGTTTTCAGGGACTGCTGAACCCTTGGGCTATCTGTGTGTGTGTGTGTGTGTGTGTCTGTCTGTCTGTCTGTCTGTCTGTATCTGTGTCTGTGTGTGTTTAAAGGTACAAGAACTGGGTCTTGAACTCAAGGCCTAGGTGGTTTTCCTGACCTTTTGTGGTCAAAGCTAGTGTTCTGACACTGTAGCCACAGCTCCCTCTGTGGCTATTTGGTAGTTCACTGTAGATAAGAGACTCTCAGACTTTCCTGCAAGGGCTGACTTTTAAAAGTGATCCTCAGACCTCACCTTCCTGAGTAACTAGGATGACAGACAGGAGCCACCTGTGCCGGCCTTGTGTGTGTGTGTGTGTGTGTTTGTTTGTATGTTTGTGTGTGAGTGAGTGTATGTGGAAGTGGGTTGTAACAAGGAGCACTGGGCCCTTTTGTAACTTCTAACCACAATCTTTGGGGGGTGCATGGGCTTTGTGGCTGAAGTCTGGGGGCCTGGAAGGGTGAGACGCTTGAAGGGGACTCAACACCATTAAATTATAAGACCAAAGGATCTTTGTGCCCTGGAACTGTCTACTCACTTGGGCCTGGTGGTGGCAGAGGGAGCTTGGGAGGACCTGGGCGTGGGGCCCACAGGGGGTGGGTCCCCAGGGGGACAGAGAGTGTGACCAGCATTTAGTAAGGATGTGAGTCCTGTTAGTATGGAGTGTATTGACGTCGGTCAGACTCTGGGTCTTCTGATCATGACGTCTGAGGGGAGAGCCAACCCTATTTTAAATCTTGACCTGTGATTTCTAGATCTCAGTCTCCTGAGTAGAAAGGATTATAGGCATGAGCCTCTGGCACCAGGCCTCTGATTCTTTTTGGTATATTAGAGTTTGAACTCAAGGCCTAGGTTTTCCAGTCAGGTCTTCTACCATGGGAGCTAAATTTTTCTTTCTTGATCATTTCCAAGATAGAGACTCAATATATGCTCAGGCTGGGCTGGATCACGGTTCTCCTGTGACAGGCATGGGCCACCATGCGTGGTCATCTGCAGTTGGGATGGTAGACATGTTGCGCCATGCTCAGTTCTTGGCAATTCTGTGAGCATATGACAAGAAGATAGCTGGAAAGGGCTCAGAAGGGGCCTGTTATTTATCGTGCAACAGGTATGGGATTATGAAACTAAACATGGCTGTCTTTCATCCTTACTCTATCCCCATGAGGAAAGGGGTCCTTCACTGTGTTCAGTTTTGCAGCTGGGGAAAACGAGGCACGGAGAAGCTGGATGGCCTACTCATTTCCCCCAGCTTACAGGAAGCTCGGCCTGACTTCTCTGCCATGCTCCCTAAGACTATGGGTGCTAATCAGTCCAATTCTTGTGGTAGGAAGTACACTTCTTGTCAGTCAGGGGCTTGAAATCTGGGCCTGGTTGCTGTTCCTGAACCCCTAAGATCAAGTCTAGCGTTCTACCACTTGTACCACAGCACTACTCCAGGTTTTCTGGTGGTTCTTTGGAGATAAGAGTCTCAAAGATGTTCCTGCCTGTGCTGGCTATGAACCATGATCCTCATATCTCAGCCTCCTCTGTAGTTACCATTATAGGCCTGTGCCACCGGCACATGGCTTAAGTGTACTTTTAACTTCCTCTCTCTGTCTCTGTCTCTGTCTCTCTCTCTCTCTCTGTCTCCCTTTCTCTGTCTGTCTCTCTCTCTCTCACAGGAGGTGGGCTGTGGGTCAGGAGCTGCCTTGCTCAGCCTGTTGAACTAGCTCCCTGAAGTATGCCCCTCTGTGCCCAGGCTAGACCATGATGGCTATTCATTGTCAGTCTGTCTGCTGAGTCCTTCTCCACTATTCTCTGCTAACCAAAGTGGATGAAGAGGGATCGCGTTTTCCAACCGCAAAGCACGATCCCGGGCCTCTGATCCTCACCACCATATATTGGGCCAGACCCTGATGATAAGAAAATGAATTCACTCTATGTCTACTTTCACTTTGCGTCGTTTTGGGGAGAGGGGGCAGTGTGCAGAGGAAAGACCCCAGGCCTGACACCTCCTGGGGGACATTTGTTCTTGTGACAGAGCCAAGTCATTGCTGTGGATAAGAAATAAGCCGCTATCAGACTGACCCAGAAAAATGCTCAAAGGTAGGTAAGCTGTTGAAGTATCAAACCCGCCTATGTCTGCTTTCTCAAAACATGCAGGGTGCAGTGTGGGTGCCCTGGGACTGGCCCCAGGGGATTATAAATGGATGGTGGTGAACAGGTGCTGGTGGCTGAGGTCTGATGGTCATGACTCAGAGCCAGCCCAAGCAGGAGAGTCTGTGATATTCTTATCTCCCATAAATCACCTCCCCCCACCAGAAAAAAAAGCCAGATGTGGTGCTGTGGCTCAAGTGGTAGAGCCTCAGCCTTGAGTAAAAGAAGCTCAGGGATGACACCGAGGCCCTGAACCCAAGCCCTAGGACTCACAAAAAATAAAATAAATGAATGGTGGGCACCTGTTATGTTACTACCAAAAAGGATGGATTCAATCTTCTCTCTGGTACTTGAATCCAAAGGTAAGGGGCTTCCCTTGATGTTCCTCTAAACCTCTCCTTCTGTCTATTATCTCTCCCGGCTTGAGCTGCAGGATAGTATTTAGATCATCCCTCTTGATATGACCTTAAGTACCATCACCTACTTTTCCTCCTTGGGATGGGGATCCTGGATTTACTCACCACTGGGAGGATGAGGCACTGCAGACATGGGGGTAAGTATCCCCGAAACTCATACTCTCACACACACACTCACCTAGGCCAAGTCAGAGTAGCCTTTTCCAAAAACACTTTATCTCCTTGGATTAACTGACCTAGGAGAGGAACTTGATCCCCTGTAAATGACTATTTTAACTAGGGCTTGCTAGTTGACATGAGATAAACAGAAGCTCAAAAGAAAAGCTCTGGTGCCTGTCACCTCTGGCTCAGGCTTGTGCCTGACATCCTGGCTACTTGGGAGGCAGAGATCTGAGGATCAAAGTTCTAAGCCAGCCATAAGCTGGAAAGCCAGTGAGGCTCTACTGTCCATGGAACCACCAAAAAGAAGTGGAGCTGTGGTTCAAGTGATAGAGCACCAGCATTGAGCACAAAAATTCAGAGACAGGTCCCAGATCCTCAGTTCAAGCCCACATAAAGAAATGGTCCCATGTGTTGCCCCCAGACTGCTTGAGCCTTGAGTGCTCTCTTCCAGAGTGTGATACAGCACCGGTCTCTGGGTAGTGTATCAGAGCCTTCAGAAATTGGGTGGTAAAAGCCAGACCTTTCCCCTTTGTGCTTTCTGAACACACACCAGCTGGTAGGCAGAGCTTGACAAGGGCAGCAGCCTGCAGAACAGAGAAGATCCCTCTCACACAAATAATATGAATAACTACACTAATCACATTATGCAGTAAACTTGTATGTAAATATAAATCATGTATTTAAAATGTATACACATATTATTCTTTAGAGTGTTAGGACTTGAATTCAGGCCCTAGGAACAGGCCTGCCTTTTGTCTTCCAGCACGGTGAACTTCCCCATCCCCCACAGTGCTGCATATTTACCCAGAGCCTGAGTTCAAATCCTAGGGCTGGCAGATAAATGGGCATGAATTCCAAGACAAGGAGCCTCATAATATTTTAAATATTTTTAATGTATCAATGTATGTACTTATTTATTTCTATTTATTTTGTCAAGCACAGGGCTTGAACTCAGGTCATGGTAATTCTGCCTCAGATTTGTTCACTCTAGGCTGGGGTGAAGCCCCTGGACCCACAGCTGAACCTGGGTTCCTGGGCCCCAAATGTTGACAGGAAAAAATAAATTAATGCGACACAGAAAAAAAAAAAAAAACCAACTGGCAACTTGCAGATGGCTGCCAGTTTTACATTTGTTTGGTTTGCAAGATGACCATCCTGTGTCTGAATGACACGGCAGAAAAATGTTGATAATCTGGCATTGCTGAAGGCTGGCGGGCTACCCGGAAAGCCATAGGCCAACAGGTCAACATAGGTCCTGTGTTAGAAGCCCCTTCCTGTCCCCTACAAATGGAAGGAAATCCTAAGAATCTCGTTCTTATTCATAGGAATATTGATGGAAGACTATGAATGGCAAGGTGGATTTGGTTGATTCTGAATACTACCGTACAATTAGACAGAGTGATTTTATGAGGCCAATGGATTTTAATGAGTATTTTTTGACACATTCAAAGAATACTATTAATTGCATGGACGCAATAGCTTCCAAACCGTGGTTGAATTAATTAATATTTCATTAAGGATGAAAACAATAATATTAATTACATGGAGGCATAATAAATACCCAAGAATTGGTAGAAATGTGGTCTATGTAACTGAAGAATGTATAGACATCTCTGGCACTCTATAAATATCTGTATTTATTTGTGTACTACCATCTTCATGTCAATCTGTTCTTATTTTGTCAATGCCTAGGGCTCGATCTCAGGTGCTGGAAATGCTTGTCAGCTCCATATGCCCCAGGCTGGTGTGTTGACACTCACCCATTCATGAATTGGGTCTTGTAGGCTGTGAATTCAGTTGCCAGCACTCAAAAAAATTGAATCGTGGATTAAGAAGCCCATGGTGACTTATTTTTTTTCCTTTTCTGTGAAACTCCTGAGTGTCAGGTGTGAAGTTTCATATATAGGCAAATCTATATCCTATGTAATAAATGTAATAAATATTTCATGTGTAATAACAGTCAATAAAATAAATGGTAAATAAATGAATAAAACAAAAATAAAATGAATAACTATACTAAGCTCCACATGGGGTCAACATCTGGAGCTCGATCTCAGGGTCTAGGAAAGGCTTGGCAGCTGAATTGGCTAGAGGCTGCTGTGCTGAGAGTCACTCATCCATGAATTGAACCTTCTAGGCCCTGAGTTTAGATCCCAGCACTGCCAAAAATGTAATTGTGGAGTGAGAAGCCAAGCGTGACACATGTTTTCTTTTTCTTTGAAAGTACTTGGTTATATGTAGGATGTATAATTCAGATGCAAATTTATAAGCTATGTAATAGGATGTCATAAATGAAAAAAATGTCATAAGTGGAAGAATTGTCACTACAATAAATGAAAAAAAGATTGAATTAGTAGTGAATCATTCTAGGATAAAATAGACACAATAATTAGAGGATATGCATTAAGTTTAATATTTTATTAAGCATTAACAGAATAAAAATTGCATGGAAACATAAATACCTAATTATTAGTAATAACAGCTAATGCACAATTTAATAATATATAGACATCTGTCTCATTCTATAAAATATGTGATTATATGTATGGATGTATGTACATATGTGATAATAATAGGATATTGAGTAATTTTAATTAATGTTTTATTAATTGTTTACTGGGACACATCATTAAATGGAGACATAATTTAATACCTAATACTTGGTAGTAATTAATATATAAATTAATAATAGACAGACATCTTTTTATGTATATAATATTTATATACACCAATCTCTATCTATGCCTCATTCACTCTTGGGGCCTGGTGGTTGAGTGCTCGCCTAGTAAGCACGAAGCCCTGGGTTCGATACCTCAGTGTGATATAAACAGAAAACTCAGAAGTTCTGCTGCCACGCCTACTCCAGTGGAGTCTGCTTAGCATGGAACACCTGCTATCAGATCTGAGAATGGGGCCTCACAGAAGCTTACCTCTGAGAATGGGACTTCATAGAAGTATACCTCAGAGAATGGGGCTTCAAAGAGGCCTACCTCCTGGAAAGGCTTGCAAGCCCCTGGGAAAGATATGTTCCTGGTCCTGTTTTTCTTTTCTTCGCTGTATAGGAGTGCCTATTAATCTTTTACTGTTCCTGCTGCTTGTTCTACTTTCTCATGTTCAACGTTCCCTTATTCAGGACTCTTTCTTGGAAGTGATGACGACCCCACCATCTGATGAGTGTCCTGAGAATATGACTAACTCACCAGAGTTAAGTGCTACCCTGAAAGCCCCTCTTATGGAGGCTATTAGACAAGTCATAAGTAAATATAAAAGTATTGGGGGTTTCATGACGTCACTTCAGCAGAAGGAATTGTTTGTAAGAGATTTACAAGAAGCTGTAGGCACGGCTAGAGCAGAAAGTGTATATGGCTATTGGAGACTTCCCTTTAATCCTGAAGCATATACAATAGACCCATATAGATATCCTGTAGATAAGAACGATGTAGAGGGATATTTAGACCAAAAGCTAAATAAGATTTCTAAAAGGTTGGTAGATGGAAGGTGGAAATGGCTTTTCAGAGGAAAATGGTAGGATCCTCCATTATCTAGAGGACCCTAAAGACTTCCCCCAGATCCATATCCTTTAACAGGTGTGTATGATAAGGATGGCAACCGTTGGGTAAACTACTTAAGAAAAAAAACTTCCTATTACTCTCTTCCATTTACTGAGAGACTTGGTAGATCTAGGCCTCCTTGGTGCTTACTATCAAAGAAGAAATAAAAAAGATCTTATGAGACAGTTAAGGCCTCTATGGAGAAGAGTAAACGATTATGTGAAAGGGTTACAGAGAAGACACTATGAGCTTGAATTTGATATATGGCCAGATTTAACTAAGTATACTGAATATCATGAGTTTTGGCCACAAATTGGGGACCCTCTAAAAGAATGGCAAAGAAGCACAATTGCTTAGAAAAGATTTGAAATGCATAAAGTACAAAACTCAACAAAAGTAACAATAAAGTACTAGAGTTCATGCCTTTCTGTCCAGCACCGTGCCCATATGCTCTGGTTAATGGTTAATAGGTGATAAACATCTCGAAACCAATTATATTTCTTAAAAATAGAGGAAACGCCTGAAACAAGTGCCTATCATCATAGCTCGTCATACAAAATACAAGATCAGGCGACCAGCTGGTAACCACCCAAGAACAAAGCCTTGCAGCAAGATTATGTAACCTTTTGCCCTTTCTCATGGAGACCTTTATCTATAAAAGCTTGTTATCCTCTGCAATAAATCGCACTCAGCATTCACTCCTCTTGTGTGTGAGTTGTCTGTTTGCCATCTCCCCAACTGTTCCAGTTATCTCCACTAGGTGTCCTCCGTCTTCCCGAAAGAGCCAGTCAGCGGCATTCTGATATCTTTCAATCAATTGAGTGCTAGCCTGGAGCACAAATGCTTAGGGACAGTGTCAAAGCCCTTACTCAAGCCCCAGGACTGACGCCACAAAAAGGTAGAATGTTCAACTGCAACTAGAGAAAGACAGGACCTCATCACAGAGAAAGCTAGTAGTCTGGTGCTGACAGCTGCCACCTAACCTGACTTGGCCAGATGTAAACTGTTGCAACCCAGCTCCATGGGTTAGCCCTGTCATCCTGGTTTACCCTGGCTTACCACCAACATCCCGGCTACTCGGTGGGTTTAAAACTTGGCAGGAAGTCTGCTAGACTCTTTGAAATATGGCTTGAAGTGGTAGAGTTCTAACCTTGAGCAAATGGTGTTAGAACAGTACCCTATGCTTGGAGTTCAAGCCCCATGGCTAATCCCCCCAACAAGAAAAACAACACCCCAATAACCATTAGATGTGAACTTGTGTGGTTTGTGAAATGTTCCTCAAAGAATGGTGATACTGATGAGAGCACCCTAATTCTAATGGCAGCTTGTTGAATAGAGCTATGTGCTGAGTCCTTCATAAGGTGCTCTGTGCTGAGTCCTGCACATGGTGCTATGTGCTGAGTCCTTCACAAAGTGCAGTGTGCTGAGTCCTGCATTGGGTGCTGGGTGCTGAGTCTTTCACAGGATGCTGTGTGCTGAGTCATGCAAAGATTGCCATGTGCTGTGTTCTTCACAGGGTGCATTCTTTCATCAGGTCCTTGTAAGAGCTCCACAACTGAGATGATTATGCAGACAATAATATTGAGGCTCAGATATGTCCCCATGTCAGAGAAAAAATTATGTATTACTGAAAAGTAATGAGTTGTCTCTTCAATTTTTTTGTTTTGTTTTTTCTCAGTCATGAACCTTGAACTAGGGGCCTGAGTGCTGCCCCTTACCACTTGGGCTAGCACTCCACCACATGGAGCCAAGGACCCTCTTGCAGCAGAGTGCCACCTAGGGGTCGATAGCTGAGGTTGTCATCCTGCCTGCTCAGGAAGCTGAGATCTGAGGATCTGGGTTCCAAACTATCTCAGACACAAAAGGTCCCATGAGACTATCATCTCCAATTCACCACTAAGTAACCTGAAGTTGAAGCTGGGTGCTTGTCGCTCATGGATGTCATACTAGCTACTCAGGAGGATGAGATCTGAGGATCATGGTTCAAAGCTAGCCTGAGCAGAAAAGTCCTTGAGACACTAAGCAACGATGGACCACTAGAAAAACTGAAATGGTGCTTTGGCTCAAATGGTAGAGCATAAGACTTGAGCTGAAGAGCTCAGAGACAGCACTCAGGCCCAGACTTCAACTCCTACAACAACAACAAAAAGACAGAAACAAACTAACAAACCTGAAGTAGAGGGCTGGGAATATGCCTTTGGAGTAGAGTTCTTTTCGTATATAAAACCCTGGGTTTGATTTCTCAGGACCACATCACTAAAAAAAAAAAAAAAAGCCTGAAGTGGCTCTGGCTCAAGTGGAAGAGGGGTGGAAGAGGGCTATCCTTGTACAAGAGAAACTAGTTACAGTGCTCAGTTACAGAGCTCAGGTTCTGAATTCAACTTCCAGGAATGGTATTTGAACCAGAGCACATGTGCAAGCACACACACACACACACACACAGACTAGAAGTGATGCTGTTACACAAAATGGTAAAGCAGTGGGTTTCTTCACTGAGCTCATGGTCAGCACCCCAGCCCTGTGTTCATCCCCCAAACCTAGCCACCCAGGACCAACTGGGAGAGGTCAAAAATTTCAAAACCTGATGAGATTCACCAGCCCTAAATGACAGGAAGCTTTGTGATATCAGATACGTGCTTAGATTTTCCAAGCTTCTAGAAACCTAAGAGAGGCATCATATGCCCATCATCGCCCTCAATGAAACATTTCGTGAGGTTCAGTGCCCTGGTTGTCTGCCAGAACGTATCCTGAATTATATTGAGCACTGTATCTAAATACTGGAATATAGTCTCCAAAGGCAGGATAAGTGCACAGAACTTGGCCTGCCACAGGAGGTGGCACAAATGAAGACTTCCTGTCAACCCAGAGCACTGGGGAGAGAGATAGTTTTGGGTACAAAGAGACCTTTTTCTCCTGACTTTTAGAGCCCGCCCAAAATCATTCTCACTATCTGACCTGGATAGAGATGTTTGTTACACAGCTGTACAGGAGTGAGGCTTTTGTCTGCCTGTCCAGACAATGAGAGAGACTTCTTTCAACAGGCCTGGGATGCAGAGAAATCCTCAGGCTATACTGAGAACAGTGAAGGGAGCCCTGGAACATGCACTTATATGAAAGCAGTCTCTGTTATGAAATCATTTTCTTGAATAAAAATTTCCTAGATTGGTGATGTTCATCATAGCTACTCTGGAAATTCACCTATAGGAATACATCCATACATACCCAAACACATGGAAGTACAGACTCTTTTTGAGGTGGCATGTCCAAGGTTGAACTATGAGCCGAGCATTGTCCCTGAGCTCCTTTGGCTCAAGAGTAGTTCATTAACCTTGAATTACAGCCCCACCTCTGGGTTTTTCTGTGATATCTTAGAAATAACAGTGTCATGGACTTTCCTATGCTGGCTGGATTCAAACTCAGATTCTCTACATCTCAGGGGCTGAAGAGCTGGTATTAAAGTGAGAAGCCGCCGGCACCTTCTTTTTTTTTTTTTTTTGTCGGCCGTGGGGCTTGAACTCGGGCCTGGGTGCTGTCCCTCAGCTCTTCAGCTCAAGGCGAGTGCTCTACCACTTGAACTACAGCGCCACTTCCGGTTTTCTGGTGGTTTATTGGAGAGCGGAGTCTCACGGTCTCTCCTGCCCGGGCTGGCTTTGCCCCGCGATCCTCAGATCTCAGCCTCCTGAGTCGCTAGGATTACAGGCGTGAGCCACCGGCGCCCGGCCCGCTGGCACCTTCTTTCTTTTCTTCTTCATTTTTTAATCTAGACAATCTGACTTCTTAGCAGGGTCATTCCAATGGCTTGAATTTATAAATTAACTACCCATTATTATTTATAGCTGCTTTCACTGAGAAGGATTTTCTCTCCTCATCTTCTCTGGTCACAGGTTTGAAGCCAAAATTGAGAAGTGAGTATCACAAGATTTGGCAGCAAATGTCCACAGGACATGATAGCCCTGTCACTTAGCATTGAGCTGCAGTGAATTTACTGTCTCAGGATGAGAGGACCAATAGCTGGAGCAATCCTCATACTGTCTACATTGCACCTTTTGCCTATAAAATGATCTAATAATTATGAGTGTTGTGTGTCTCTAACCTTAAGTATCTAGAACACACTAGAAGCATCTTCATGTATCTCTTTTTCTCTAGTGCCTCTTAAAATTTAGATTAAGGTCTTGTGTGGAGGGGCTACTCGGTGAATCCCTAAGGAAAGCACCTTGAAGCCTCTTGGGAGATCGCTGTTCAAAGTCAGCCTGAGCAGGAAGTCTGTGAGACTCTTAACTCCAATAAACAACCAGAAAACCAGAAATGGAGCAATGGCCCAGAGGGTAGAGCTCCAGCTTTGAGAGAGAAAGCTGAGCAGGAGACAGGCTAGATCAGGCAGGAAAGCCTGGGAGGCGCTTATGTCCAATTAATGACCAGATGGGTGGAAGTGTATCTATGGTGGTGGTAAAGCCTCAGCCTTGTGAAAAACAGCTCTGGAATGCATTGGGCCCTGATTTCAAGCCCTGGGATGGCCACAAAAAGTTTTCAAAAAGAGAAGGCCAAGTTTATGTATCACTGCCCGATGCAGTTATGTGTGTATATTACCTCCCTGAGTGCAAACAGACCATATGCAATTCTTCTCCTTTTATTTACTGGATTATTTTTCAGATATACTCCTTGCACATACCGCATCATTGTCTTCATTTCAGGCCCATAGCTTTTGTCTTCCAGGGTTCCAGGCATGTGTCCTTATATGATGCATCCTGAAGCTCTCAGCAGCCTTTATTTACATTTTATTATGGGACCAATGCAAGAATAGTCACAAATCAGACAGGGGAAGAGAAGAACAGGTTTCATAAAAGTAACCAGTATTCAGAAAATTAAACTTGGGGACGTAAAATGGGAGCATACTTATGTAAAAACTACCATTAAGGAAAAGATGAGGACGCTGGGAATGTGGATTACTGAGAGAGTGCTTGCCTAGCATGCAAGAAGCCTTGGGTACGATTCCTTGGGAGCACATACACAAAAAAAGTCAGAATAGGTGCTGTGGCTCAAGTAGTAGAGTGCTAGAGACTAATGTCCTGGCTTTTATTTCAACCCAAGAACTGGCAAAGAGATATCTAGATAGGTGGGTAGATAGATAGATATAGGCACATACATACATACATACATACATACATACATACATACACAAATACATAGATCCATAGATAGATTCAATAGATAGATAGAAAGATGATAGATGAATCTGGTCTTGGATGTCAGGAGGAAAGAAGGGAACAATTCCCAGTCATGAGTCCTTCTGCAGTGTGCCAGGACACCAGCATCGCCTTCACACGACCACAGGGCAGGAAGACTGTCTCTTTTCCACTTCTCAGGCAGCCAACGGCCCCAGAGTCAAACAGGCAGACCTAGGTTCTAACTCAGGGATTGGAGACTTGAATTAATGACGTGGAGAATGAAGGAAGGAGAAAGGACTGGCAGACATAGAAGAATGGCCTTCAAATCTGACAGATGGAGAGTGAAAAACCCACTCCTTAAGACCAGAGAGCAGCGTTTTTCTACTCTGTTCCTCCCCTCTTACCCACTAAACTGGCTCTCTATTGGTAAATTAAAGGTAGGCTGAGGTTCCCTTCACCTGAGGGAGGAAGGTTAATTAGTCATTGTTTGAAGAGGCAGAGAAAAGCCTTACCCTAGTTTAACTCTAACAATTGTTTCAGGTTTCCCCCCATTGGTGGCTGTTCCTGGAATGAATGAAGTGATTTTGCAGCTCCCTTCCCTGATGAGTGTGTACATTCTGCCTCCTAATCCTGTAGGCCTACTCTCTTCATCTAGCTTGGCTTTGAAACTGTTTTCTGCCTTCAATTACAGTGTTACACTGCAGTTCTTCCTGCAAACATGGCTAGGGGTTGGGTCCTGAGAACTTCATTTGAACCCAGGATAGGTCAATAATGTTTCTTTCCTGCTTCTATAGCTCAAGAACTCTAAGAACATTTAGAGTACAAGTACTTCTCATCACCAAAGGAAACTAAGGAAGCTCTTGAACATCTGACCTTTCATAAGTGGAAATCTTAGTGTCATAGACTTTTCTGCCCTCGCTGGCTTCACCCTGTGATCCTGGCACCTCAGTCTCCTGAGCTAGGGTGACGGGACTGAGCTACTGGTGTTCGGCTTGGTTCAGAATTGCAATGACATTGACAATACAAGTCAACTGCTTATCACAAAGGATTTGAGGAACATATTAAGCCTTTCAACATTGGACCTTTCATAACCCAGTAGGACACAAGGTTACAATGCTAGAGTCTGAGAGGCTGGGCATATGGATCTGCTACACTTGAGCCTGCAGCTCTAGTTCTATTCTGGTGTCCATCAGTGTTCATTTTCCAAAGAATGTTCTCGTAATTAGCAAATAGGAAAATTTCTTTGATTAAGCCTCACTCTTTTCCAATTGTGTGTCTCGAACTCAAGTATGGCACTGTCCCTGAACCCATCAGCTCAAGGCGAACACTATACCACTTGAGCCACAGCGCTACATGGGTTTTTTGGTGGTTCACTGGATATAAGAGTCTAATAGGCTTTCCTTGCCTAGGCTGTCTTTAAACAGTGGTCTTCAGCTCTCAGCCTCCTGAGAAGCTAGCATTCCAGGTGTGAGCACTGGCATCTGGCCTATTGTTTTTGACAGTCCTGGGGCTTGATCTTAGGGCCTTGGTACTGTCTCTGAGCTTCTTATTCTCAAGGCTAGGCACTTGACCCACACCATAGCTTCTGCTTTTTATGAGTATGTGTCACTGAGGTTTAAAACCCTGGTATTCATGCATGCTGAGCGAGCTCTTTATCACTTAGCTGCATTTCTAACCCCACACTTACAATTGTATCCCTCACTTTCGTATCCTCAAGAAAAGGCATCTGAGTGTACATCATCTAAAGAAATCCCAAGGGTGGCGGCAGAAACTGCAGCCACCATACCTGAATCACAGAGAGTCCGGGACGAAGGAGCCAAACCCAGCAGGTGAGCAGATTCTACTCAACACCAGCAAGAACCAACAAGAAGAAATCTTCATCCTGCAGTTCACAGACCAGAGACGACCCAGGAACCAAGACTCAGCGTGAGTATAAGCCTAACGTCCTCACTCCTTCTCAGGGAGCAGAGGAGGGAAGGCCAGCCCTCCACCACCCCCAGTAATGGAGATCTCCATCTTGGATACTGACAAAGCTTGGCAGAGCTGCTAGCTCCAACTCAGGCCTTGGAATAAATCTAGAGTCATCTAGCAGGTCACAAGAGCCTAACTTGGCCTACCAGACTCAGCTCTACCCAGGGAAAAGTCACCCAGCTCGGGCACCAGCCCCAGGAGTGGCTTTCTTCACTGGGTAATCAGAGCCAGAGGCTGCCCCTCCCTTTAGCAGCATTGACAATCAATTGAAATTCAGTAAACAGAAACCGTGAGAGTGGCTCCAGGCTGGGATCCGTGAGTTTCTCACAAACCAGCCCCCAGGAAAAGCTACTGTTTGCTGAAAGGCCTCAACTCTACCCAGAACCTAGCCTCATCGCAGCATCTCCAAACTCGAGAAAAAAGCCATCTTCCTCTTTTGTGATACTCAAAGCAGATCTCCCTCCCATTGAACTAACCTGGGAGGAGGATCACAGAGCATTTTTCTGCCTGTTCAAAGAAACTGACTTAAGTAACCAACCAAGCCACAGGAACACAAGCAGACCAGAGACTACAACAAGAGGCTGGTTATGGACACAAGGGAGACACAGGATTTTTCCCACCCCTCCCAAAAAAATCAAAGAACTTTTTTTTGTACCTTTTATAATTTTGTTTTCTAAAAAAATTTTTTAATCTTTAATTTTTACCTTTTTAGAAAAAAAATTGTTTTCTAGTAATTTTTTTTCCTCTTAAAATTTTATTTTAGGGGTATAAGTGTGTGTGCGTTCTTCTTTCTTTTTTATGTTTCTGTTTTTGTTTTGTTTTGTTTTTTGTTTAGCTCTACTGACCTTCTGATCTTTTTTCTTACATTTTTATCCTTTTCACCTTTTCTTCTCTTTCGTTCTTCTTTATGTGAGTTAATTGCTGCTCTGCACATCCTCAGATAAACCTGTATTCGATTATTAGACCTTATCCCCAATTGTATACACACTTAATCCACAAATTTATTACTCAATTCAAAACCTCTTAGACTTAAATTCCTTAATAGCAGTACGACATCTTTATAGCTTTATAATATTTTAAGTATTTTGTTTTTAAGTTTTTCACATGTCCTTTTTATCCCTCCCCCTCTCTCATTATATTCATGTTGTTCTCTGAATAGTTTGTTTTCAATTCTGTAAAATATATCTAATTTTTACCTTACTATTTTTTCTGGTCTCTTTTTGTTCCTTTTCTTTTCTTTTCTTTCTCTCTCTCTACTTACATCCTATCCAACCTATTTCCTGCTTTGAGATTAGGACTTAGTTAACTCTCCCTGTGCCTTCCCACATCACTCTACTACTATTTTTTACGCACATCTCTTCCTAAACCTAATAATTTCTAGTTTACCAAATTCTTCTTTGCAGTTCATAGCCCATTAATATATTGTTGTTTGATGTTGAATAGATGTATCTGTTGAACTATAATGTACCTGCAGACTATTGACTGTGCAAATACAGACTTTGGTTAATGCTTGCCTAAAGAGAGTGTTCTAGCACAAAACTGGTGTTAATTTCATCCCAAATGGGCAGAGTAAGCCAGAGAAACACAAGAAAAATGGCAAGTACGGGTACCTCAACTCACACTCATGATAATCAGGGGACAGAAGAGATAATGAATAATCCAGAGGAGATTTCCCAAATAGCTCTACAAACACTGCTGGCAAACATGATAAATGAAAAGATTGAAAACATACAAAGGACTCTGTATGAGCGTGATAGGGAAGGAGAGGAGGCAATCCTAAAGTCTATACAGGAATATCATAAGTGTGAGGAAGCTACTCAAAATCTGATACAGGATTTGCATGAGCAGCTTAACAATACTCAAAGAGAAAGGGAGGAATGGTGTGAGCAAGCTGAGAACTCTCAAAGAGAACTACAAGAATGGCATGAAAGGGAGGAAGTTAATCAAAGAGTAATACAGGAATTGAGAGAGCAGGATGAGAATACACAAAGATCACTAAAGGCATTCATGGGATCCATTAACAAAAAGCTGAAGAAAGTCAGGGAGACCACAAAGGGAATGCTGAATGGAACCCAACAGAAGGAATGGGACTCCAAGGAAACCATAATCTGAGAATAAACACTGAACACCAAATTAAGGAAGTAAAGAAGTTCATACAATATCTAAAGCAAAGCTTCAACAAAGAACTTGAAGCCATCAAAGCTGACCAATTAGAAGGAAAAGAAATAAAAACAAAGTAGAAATTCTCAACAGCAGGTTAAGCCAGGCAGAAGATCGAATCTCGGGTACTAAAGACAGCCTAGACATTGTAGAGAAAGAACTTACAACCATCCAAGAGAAATCCAAGAAATATGAGAGATCTATCCAACACTTGGAAGACACCATCAGAAAGACTAATCTAAGAATAATGGGTGTAGAGGAGCACCCAGAAACAGAAGTTAACGGTCTAGGAAATTTGTTTAACAGGATCCTAGCAGAGAACTTCCCAAAAATGCAAAAAGATAGGCCTATTCAAGTACAAGAAGTTTTTAGAACCCCAAATAGACCAGACCAGAATAGGACATCCCACCGTCACATTATAATCCACACAGGATCAACTCAGATCAAGGAAAAGATCCTTAAAGCTGTCAAGGAGAAAAGATGAATCACCTATAAAGGGAAACCAATTAGAATCACCTCAGATTTCTCAGCAGAGACAATCAACGCAAGAAGAGCCTGGAATGATGTATGCCATGCCTTAAAAACAAACAACTATCAACCAAGAATTCTGTACCCAGCTAAACTCTCCTTCATAACTGAAGGCCAAATAAAAGCCTTCTATAGCAAAGAAAAATTGAAACAATACATCTCCACCAAAACAGCCCTATAAAAGATTCTTAAAGACGTCCTACACATGGAACACCAACAAGAACACAATAAAGATCAAGAAATTGCACCCAAACTGAGAATCCAAGAACCATAGGAAGCACCCAGTTTTCGCAACCCCCAAGAAAGTGGATAACATGGCAGGAACTCCCAAATGCCTCTCAGTCCTCTATCTTAACATTAACGGACTTAACTCTCCAATTAAGAGGCATAAACTGTCTAGTTAGATTAAAAAAAAAGGTCCTTCTATCTGCTGCCTTCAGTAGTCACATCTTGCCCATAAAAACAAACACATTTTCAATGTTAAAGGCTGGAACAAAATCTACCAAGTAAACAGCAGCCATAAACAGACTGGAGTTGCAATATTAATATCAGATAAAATAAACTTCAAATTAAAATTTGTGAGAAGAGATAAAGAAGGTGGCTAAATACTAATTAAGGGATCTCTCCTTCAGGCGGATATTACAATTCTAAATATATATTCGCCAAACAACGGAGCACCCAAATTTATCTAAGAAACACTATTTTCCCACAAATCACACATAGTTCCAAAGACAATAATTGTTGGGGATTTTAACACACCGATCTCCGCACTAGATAGATCAACTCGGCAAAAACTCAACAGAGAAACCGCTGTTCTATACAACTGCATAGATCAACTAGATATAACAGACATCTACTGAATATTTCACCCAGCAGCATCAGAATACATGTTTTTCTCAGCACTTAATGTAACATTTTCTAAAATAGACCACATTTCAGGAAACAAAGCAAACTTGTCCAAATTCAGAAACATTGACGTTATACCCTGCATTCTCGGGGAATACAAGGGAATAAAATTAGAACTCAAAACCAAAATCCACCAAAGAAAGTCTGATAAAACTTGGAGGCTGAACAGCACACTGCTGAATCATGAGTGGGTCAAGGAAGAGATTAGAAAGGAAATTCAAATGTTCATGCTATTCAACATAAATGAGCACATAAATTACCAGCTCCTCAGGGAAACAGAAAAGGCAGTACTCAGAGTCATGTTTATTGCTCTGAGCTCCTACATTAACAAATTGGAGAGATCGGAAACCAACAACTTAATGAGCCATCTGATCCTACTTGAAAAAGAGCAGCAAGAAAACCCCAATTCAGTAGACGGAAAGAAATAATTAAAATTAAATGAATTAGAATCCAAAAAAACTATAGAAAGAATGAACAACAGAAAGAGTTGGTTCTTCGAAAAAATTAACAAAATTGACAAATCTTAGCAAATCTTATCAAAAAAAGAAAAGAACACATCCTAATAAATAAACTTAGAGAAGAGAATGGAAACATCACCATGAAAAAAACCAAGATTCAGAACATTATGAGGGAATACTTCTCAAAACTTTATGCTAATAAGTTTGAGAACTTGACAGAAATGGACCTTTTCCTAGCAAATATTGACATGCCAAAACTAAACCAAGATGAGTTAAACCAGCTAAACAGGCCCATATCAAGCATTGAAATAGAAACAGCAATAAGACACTTGCCAGCTAAGAAAAGTCCAGGACCAGATAGTTTTACAGCAGAACTCTACAAGGCCTTCAAAGCAGAGCTCACACCAATACTCCTCCAAATCTTCAATGATATTGAAAGAGAAAGTTCACTACCGAACACATTCTATGAAGCCATCATAACCCTCATCCCAAAACCAGGCAGGGACTCATCAAAGAAAGAGAACTATAGACCCAGCTCTTTGATGAACATTGATGCAAAATTTCTCAACAAAATTTTGGCCAATCGACTTCAACAATTCATCCAAAAAATCATACACCGAGATCAAACAGGATTCATTGCAGGGATGCAAAGCTGGTTCAATATACGGAAATCAATTAATATTATTCATCACATCAACAGGAGCAAGGATAAGAACCACATGGTTATCTCAATAGATGCAGAAAAAGGGTCCAACAAGATCCAAGACCCCTTTATGATGAAGGTTTTGGAAAAATTAGGAATCCATGAAACATTCCTCAATACAGTAAAGGCTGTATATGACAAACCTACAGCCAGCCTTATACTTAATGGTGAAAAACTAAAGCCATTTCCTCTTTACTGAGGAACAAGACAAGGATGTCCTCTCTCTCCACTTCTATTCATTCTGGTATTAGAATGTATAGCTACAGCAATAAGACAAGATGCAAACATAAAGGTGATCTGAATAGGGAAAAAAGAAATAAAACTCTCCCTCTTTGCAGATAACATGATCTTGTATTTAAAGAATGCCGTAGATTCCACTCCCAAATTACTCAAGCTGATTCAAACCTTTGGCAAAGTAGCAGGTTATAAAATTAACCCCCCAAAATCAATGGCTTTTCTGTATGCCAACAATTAGAAAAGTGTGTCTGAAATTAGGAAATTGACTCCATTTGTAATAGCCTCTCAAAATATCAAATACCTAGGAATTAACTTAACCAAAGTAGTGAATGACGTCCGTGGTGAAAACTTAAAATCTTGAAAAAGAAAATAAAAACAGAACTTAGAAAATGGCAAAACCTCCCATGCTCCTGGATTGTAAAGATTAACATCGTGAAAATAGCAATACTTCCCAAGGCTATCTACAAATTCAATGCGATACCTATCAAAATTCCACCCTCATTCTTCAAGGAAATAGAAGAGGCAATCCAAAAATTCATGTGGAACAATAAAAGACCCCGAATAGCAAAAACGCTCCTCAACGGAAAGAATACTGCTGGAGGAATATCAATACCAAATTCCAAGCTCTACTATAAAGCTATAGTAATCAAAACAGCTTGGTACTGGCATAAGAAGAGACCTCAGGACCAATGGAATAGAATTGAAAACACAGAAATGAACCTACAGACCTATGCCAACTAATCTTGGATAAGGAAGCTAAAATAATAGAATGGAAGAAAGACAGCCTCTTCAGTAAATGGTGCTGGTAAAATTGGTTAACTACTTGGAGAAAACTAAACTAGATCCTTATATATCACCCTGCACCAGAATCAACTCCAAATGGATCAAAGACCTCAGAGTCAAAGCAGACACTAAGAAAACATTACAGGACGAAATAGGAGAATCTCTAGGCCTCCTTGGCTCTGGCCGAAATTTTCTTAATAGAGACTGGAAACACAACAAATCAAAGAAAGATTGGATAAATAGGATTGCATGAAGTTGCAGAGCTTCTGCATGGCAAAGGACATAGCTAGCAAGATCAATAGAAAGCCCACAGATTGGGAGAAGATCTTCACTAGCCATGTAACGGACAAGGGTCTCATATCTAAAATATACTTGGAACTCAAAAAATTAAACCCCCCAACAACAAATCCTCAAAGAAACAACTGTCCAATAAATAAGTGGGCAAAAGAATTAAAGAGAAATTTCTCTGAAGAAGAAAGAAGGATGGCCAATAGACACATGAAGAAACGCTCACCTCCCGAGCCATAAAAGAAATGCAAATCAAAACAACATTGAGGTACCACCTCACCCCAGTTAGAATGGCTATAACCAAGAACTCTAAAAACAACAGATCCTGGAGGGGATGTGGACAGAAAGGAACCTTACTTCATTGTTGGTGGGAGTGTAAACTTGTTCAACCACTTTGGAAAGCAGTATAGATGTTCCTGAAAAGACTTCACATAGAGCTCCCCTATGACCCAGCAATCCCACTTTTGGGCATTTACCCAAATGTTTACAAACAAGACCACACTAAAGCTACCAGCACAGCTATGTTTATTGCAGCATTATTTACCATAGCTAAGTTCTGGAACTAACCCAGATGCCCCTCAGTAGATGAATGGATCAAGAAAAGTTGGTATATATACACAATGGAATTCTATGCCTCCATTAGAAAAAATGACATTTCCCCATTTGTTAAGAAATGGAAAGGCTTGGAAAAAAATATATTACATGAAGTAATCCAAGCCCAAAGAAACATAAGTCCCATGCTTTCCCTTATTTGCAATATCTAGTATATGTATGAGACAAGCAGCAAAGGTCAGATAATGTGATGTTAGGAAAATGAACCCTTAAATATGTATTTAAATGTTTTTTTTTCTTTCGTGCATTTTTTTCTAACTCATTTATAAGATTATTTCATTGTAGCTTTGTATGTCCCTCCCCTACAGTATAACCCCTGCTTTCACTATATTTGATTTCGGTATAATTTGTGGAGGAGATGGGGAAAAACAAGTCGTTTAAGGATACAGGTGGACCCGATGAAACTATGAGAAGTACAAGTTGTCATGTCAAAAACGAACTTTACAACTTTGGTGCTGGGGCGGGGGGGATTGGGTGGGAGCGCAAGGGATGGCTGGTAAGTGATGTGAAAGGTAAACAAAGGAGGAGGCAGCAATGCTTGATATAAAATTTACTCATTATCTTGCCCATGTAATTGTAACCCCTCTGTACAGTATGTTCAGAAAAAATTAAAATAAAAAAAAATACCTGAGCATTTAAAGTAGCTAAAACACTTAATGAGTTTTATAAGAATTATTTAATCAAATACGGAATTGTAATGTCATTATTTAATTTTGAGATTAAATAATCAAAGAACATTGCCTTATGAAAAAAAGTGGCAATAACTCTCATGCTCCTGGAATGGAAAGGTCAACATCGTCAAAATGGCGATACTTCACAAGGCTATCTTCAAATCCAATGCGATACCTATCAATATTCCATCCTCATTCTTCAAGGAAATAAAAGCGGCAATCCAAAAATGTATATGGAACAATAAAAGTCCCCGTAATATCTAAAACGATCCTTAACAGAATGAACAGTGCTGGAGGAATATCAGTACCAAATTTCAAACTCTACTACAAAACCATAATAACAAAAACAGCTTGGTACTGCCACAAGAACAGACCTCAGGACCAATGGAATACATTTGAAAACCCTGAAATGAACCTACCGACCTATAGCCATTTAATCTTCGATAAGGGAGCTAAAAAAATAGAATGGAATAAAGTCAGCCTCTTCAGTAAATGCTGCTAGCAAAATAGGTTCATCACTTCTAGAAAACTAAATCTAGATACTTATATATCACCCTGCACCAGAATTAACTCCAAATGTATCAAAGACCTCAGAGTCAAAGTAGCCACTCTTACAACATTACAGGATGGAATAGGAGAAACCCCAGGTCTCCATGGCACAGGCCGGAATTTTCTTATAGACACCCAGAAACACAACACATCAAAGAAAGGTTGGACAAATGGGATTGCATGAAATTGCAGATTTTCTGCATGGCAAAGGACATAGCTAGCAAGATCAATAGAAAGTCCACGGATTGGGAGAAGATCTTCACTAGCCATATAACAGACAAGGGTCTCATATCTAAAATATACTTGGAACTCAAAAAATTAAATTCCCCAACAACAAATTTTCAAAGAAACAAGTGCACAATAAATAAGTTGGCTAAAGACTTATAGAGAAATTTCTCAGAAGTGGAAACAAGGATTTCCAATAGACATATGAAGAAATGCTCAACCTCCATAGCCATAAAAGTAATGCAAATAAAAACAACATTGAGATACTGCCTCACCCCAGTTAGAATGGCTATAATCAAGAACTCTAATAAGAACAGATGCTGGAGGGGATGTGGACAGAAGGGAACCTTACTGCATTGTTGGTGGGAGTGTAAACTTGTTCAACCACTTTGGAAAGCAGTATGGAGGTTCCTCAAAAGACTCCACATAGAGCTCCCCTATGACCTAGCAATCCCACTTTTGGGCATTTACCCAAATGTTCACAAACAAGACAACACTTAAGCTACCAGAACGACTATGTTTATTGCAGACTTATTTACCCTAGCTAAAATATGGAACCAACCCAGATGCCGCTCTGTGGATGCATGGATCAAGAAAATGTGGTATATATACACAATGGAATTCTATGCCTCCTTCAGAAAGAATGATATTGCACCATTTGTTAGGAAATGGAAAGACTTGGAAAAAATTATATTAACTGTAGTAATCCAGGCCCAAAGTAACTTAGGACCCATGGTTTCCCTTATTTGCAATAACTATTATATGTCTGAGTCAAGCAGAAAAGTTCAGGTAAGATGATGTTAGGGAAATGAACACCAAGATACATATTTCAATGTTTTCTTTTTCTTTCAGGTGATTGTTTCTAACACATTTATAAGATTATTTCTTTATTTCTTTGTATGTCCCTCCCCAATAGCATAACCCCTGCTTTCACTGTATTTGAGGTTGGTATAATTTGTGGTGGGGAAGGGAAAAACAAATCATTTAAATAGGTATACTTGTGAATCCATTTCAACAATGAGATGTACAAGTCGTTATATAGAAAAACGAACTAACAACTTTGGTGGGCGATGAGGAAGATTGGGTGGGGAGACTGGGAGAGGATTGGAAGGGGAAACAAAGGAGGAGGCTACTATGCTTGATAGAAATGTACTCATTATCTTTCCCATATAATTGTAATCCCTCTGTACAGTATTTTCACAGTAAAAATTAAAATTAAAATTAAAAATAATCATCTATTATTATTATAGTCTTATATTCTGACTTATTTACTTTGTAACAGTTTTTAAACTTTTTGCTGCTCTGCTGAAATTTATGTATTTAAATATTATCATCAAAGTATATCGTTTGTGTACTGGGGGCAGATTTTACAAAGTGTTTAACCAATGGCTTTTAAGAATTCTTAATTGGTATATTATTTGTTTCATTTTTAATTTCAATTTAATTTACTGTGAAAGTAATGTACAGAGGGGTTACAGTTACATAAGGTAATGAGTACATTTCTTATGGAAGGAACATTGTTATCCCCTCCATGGGTTTTATTTCTACACTCAAACAACTACTGTACTTATGTTTTCTTTGTTCATGTATTTTCATTATAAAATTGATATACAGATGGTTTGCAGTTATTTAGGTCAACTAAACAGTACAATTCATTTTATTTTCTGAATTTCAAATTTTGAACTTCCTTTGTTTCTTTAGGGTAATTCTTTTTTCATAGTTGTAGGATTAGTTAATTTAATTTTGCATGATTTTTAACACATGTAAATTATTCAGACACATATATTTTGCTTTTAAAATATTTAACATGTGAATATCTAAAATTATTTCCTTAATTTATATATGGTAGGTGAATTTAAATAAATTTATTTTCTTATAGTTCTAAACATATTTTCCAGGTAACAAATACTTACTATATTTCCAAGAAGCACATACTTTATTAAGAAAATCTTCATAACCTGGTTACTTTTTTTTGTAAATATTTGTACTTGAATTTAAAAAAAAAGTTTGAGCTGGGCATGGTGATTTGTAGCTTCCATTTTCTAGCTATGGTAGTACCTGTGAATAGGGTTTGTAATTCAGAAGACCTTAAGAAACTGAGACCTCATTATAAAAATATCCAGACTGAAATTATTAGAGATATGGCCATCCCTAGTGAGATATAGAGCAGCTGGTTATCACCAATAGCATCAATATTTTGTCAAAATAAAAGGATAAACTCTTCAAAATGTTCATTATTTAAAACTTGTTTGCAAAGGTTCTCATGTCTTCAATTTCTTATTTTTCAATTAACTTAATCTATAAGAATCCAAGTATATTGTAACTATTTTATTTCTACTAAACTTTTAAATAGTACAAGCAATATTATGATTTCCTATATTAAATTACTTTTACTATTTGTGGTAATTTCTTTTGTTTAATATGATAATAATAATCCAAATGTGTGTATGTGGTATGTGTGCGTGTTTATGTGGTTTTTGTGTGTGTATGATGATATGTGAATACTTTGTAATGCTTGGGATATCACTTGGGATAGCATTGTTTCACATATGCTAAACCAAGTTTTTACCTCTGAACTATACCTTGCAGTTATAATGTAAATAGTGCTTTAAATTATGACTTTTAAATTTTCATTCCTAGTATGTTTTTTTCAAAATTATATATTCTACAATGTGATCCATATTCTATCAATGTTAGCAAATTTTATTGTTACTTAGAATATTTCCACTTCCAAACTCTTGCGTTTGTTGATAAAGGTTTTACTTTGCTTCTTTTCTCTCTCATTCTTTTTGCCTTTAGATTTTACCTATTCTTTCTCTTATTTCTTTGGTAATTAATTATCACATTCTTATTGCAATTTCTTTACATTGTAACAAGTCTATACAATGCATTATTTTCTATTGTATTTTTTCCCATCTTCTCTGACTCAGTCCACACTATTAGGTGGATTAAAAAGAAACTTGATTCAGGACACTTTAATTATTTTCCTCCTCCTCTTCTCTGAAGACTTTCTGTTTTTTGAAACACAAAACCAATGACATACAGCTCGTATGTGGTCCATCATTCTATTCTATACCCTCTCACTCTCCTCTGTAGTACAGCTCAAGTCATCATTCAGGTTTATTGTGCTATAGTGTTATCTAAATTTTAACTCATTCCTAAATTAATTTTAGTTGTTTCAAGCATTCTCTTAAGACATTTTACTATATGTAATATCTTGGATCGTGTGTTTTCACAAAGTGCCAAATATGAGTGACTATCAAACATCTAGATAACTCTGTTAAATAGTGGTCCACCTGCTAAATAAACTTGTATGTAAATTCAAGGAATACAGGTCAGTCAGAACAATTTTGTAAAATGCTGTAGCTTGAGCCCTCATACTAGATTTGATTCTTATTACCATGTGTAGTCTACTATAAGAACAGACACATAGAAGAATGTAACAGATTTATCAAAAATAAATTCTTAGTTTTATTGTCAACAGATTTTGAAGAGGATGCCATGACTTTATTAAATAAAAATAGAATCTTAAATGGGTGTATTGGCACTATTGCCTCTTTAGATTTAAAGAATGAGCTTAGACTACTTCCTCAAACCTTGTACAAAATTTTAAAATAAAATATGATTATCAAACTAAATGTGAGATATAAAAACCTATAAAACATAAATGTAAAAATTCATGACATTGGATGAGTAAAGGTTTCTAAAAATTTGACATGGAAAGAATTAGTGGCTAAAGAAAAGAAGAATGTACTGGTTAATATCAACTGATTACCTTTTATAATTCTATGAAAGAAGTGAAAACATACCCAACAGATAGAGGGCACATATTTGTTAATGGTACAATATTAATGCTACAATGATACTGAGTCTTAAGTACTTTTATATCTTCTAATTCTATATATTTTTTCCCAAACAGGATATTTCTTTAAAGAACATATGTAAATTAATAGTCAATAGGAGGAGCATATGAAATAAGCTCCTCTTTAGTTACTAAGAAAAAAATAAAATGAAAACTCATTAGTATGACCATAATATAAAAAGATGACGCAAAATATAGTAATGCATTTGCGGAGAAATTGATATACTCCACATAGTAGATTGATTTGTATAATACTGCAATCATTTTAACAAGCAAGTTTTCAAGTCTTCAAAAGGTCAAAGAGAATTGTATATGATTCAGCCATTAAACTTCTATGTATGTATTAAAGAGAATTAAAAAACTTATTTGGACATAGAATGTAGTTCACTGACAGTGCACTTGAATAGTCTGTGTGAGACCTTGGAAATAATCTCCAAAAACGAATTTTGATAAGACACACAATAGAGGATGTATGCTGGACAAATTATTGTAAGTGAATTTTATATCTATTTTAATGTCTGTTCTAAAATTTACACCATTTCTATTTGAAGAAATGCAAGGGAAAATTAGGCTTGGAAAATCTATGATTGTACAATTCACTTTCAAAGCACTAAATTGTATACTGTAGAAGGAGATAATATATGGCATGTGAATTACATGTTAGCAAAAAAAAAAAAAAAAAACTATTGTTAAAGATACTTCACACAAATTGAAGAATACCTAAAAAGATGTTTTCGGTGTTGGCTAAATCTATTTGTAAACTACAGCTTTTAGAACAAAGATTTGATTTCTGTTTATTTTGAGTTTTTTGGTCTGTTTATTTTAGTTTTACAGAGATAACTCAATCAAAAAGTGTATGTGATAACTGGAATAGCTAGGGATTATGCATGACTTATAAGTAATTGGTAACCTTTTCTGGAAGAAACGTTTAGCAAATGACAGAAGACCCAAATCCGTACACCTGTGATTTATGAAAGCCATATGTTACTTGCTCAATAAAATTGTTTTTTTCTACCTTGCTAGGAAAAAAAGTATTCTCAGGATAAGAGCCAATAGAATGAAAAGAAACAAAATACACAATAATCTTGATTTATTTGTGAAAATAACAAATGAAATAAAGCAATTCCATTTATGGGGCTCTAATATTAGTATCTATGAAGATGTTCCTGAATGCCAACATCCACTGAATTTTTGGAATTTTAATTTCTACCAACATATGAAAACTAGAATAAGAAAACAAATACAGTCTTAGAGTAACCAGATTTGGAATAAATTTCTTAATAGTTTTGAAATTACAAAAGAATTGATACCATTAAAAAATGATTCTTTCCTATGGAAATCATTTAAAAATGTTTAACATTTATTATAATTCAAATACCAAACAAGAGTAATTTTACATAATCATTACAAATATTATTTTATTACTATCGTAAAATAGAATAAAACACCAGTCTTGATATGTTATCATTATTTTTAATTCCTAATCATTACCTAAATATCTTAAACAATCTAAATAGTCATGTATTTAACATAGATGTAAATATTCTATACTTTTACTTAACATTTTGCAGGGGCATGTATTCATGTTTCTAAGAAATGTTCACAGCACTTAAAAGATGCTTTTGAGAAATTAAGGTAATATATTTTGTTGCTGTTGTTGTTGACAAGGCCTGTGCATTGTCCTTAAGCCTTTTTATGCTCAATGCCAGCACTCTACAACTTGAGGCACAGAGCTAATTCCTGTTTATAGTGGCTAATTGGAGATAAGAATCTAACAAGTACTTTTCTGTCTGGGCTAGTTTCAAAATCAAATCTAAGATCTCATTACCCAGAATAGCTCCATTTATAGGCGTGAGTCAGTGGCACTTGGTTTGATGTATTTTTTAATTTTAAATATGTTTTAAAATGTTTGTTTCATTATAATGTACATCATTCGACACATAAATGTAGACATATGTATATATTTCTGATGACAAATAAGCTCTAAAAATGTATGTCTTTCTATTCACACACACACACACACAAATATATATATATATATATATATATACATATACATATATATATACATATATATATATATATGTATATATTTTTGAAGATAGAAACCTTGTAAAACTTTATGCTCTTTTTTCACCTTTTTCAATTCAAAGATATACATTATATTTTTCCAAAAGTTTCCTAGAATAGAATGACTGACCTTCAATAGAAAGTAGAGTTTATTACTTTCAAGGGTATTTTAGATATACACATGATATTGTAGTAACATTTACAGTATATTACTTGAAATGATTCTGTTCAAACTCTTAAATATTTGTGTGTAGTGGTGGGGAGAGAGGAAGAGAATTCATACTGGTTAGGAATTTGCAATACTTCAAAATTCTATTCCATAATTTGTTATAAGCACATAGTCAAGTTACCTGTTTTGGCTTAGTTTTTTTTTGCTTCTTTATTTGATCAAAATTTTAATATGGATGTATGCACAGTGGTAACATTAAAATTATTAATCAACAGAAAATAATTGCAAAATCATAGATACATATCAGACTTCAATAGTTAGCAATTATGATGCTAATATTAATTTTGATGATGAGGAGGAGGACCACAGTGTACCCTGATAATGACCATGTTGTGATTCAAAAGGAAAAAAAAACTTTACACAATTTTGAAGCTAGATTTCCCACATTGAATACATATTAATCAACAGCTTTGGATTACATACAATAAGAATAACAAGACGAGAGTTTCAATATCAAGAAATGTAATCACATAAACAGGTAGAGACAGTAAAAACCCTAATGTAATTCCTACAGTCTCTTTCATATATTCTCACTATTCTTGGCGGTATTATTTTCTTATAAATAAAATCATTAATTTCCACATTTTGATGGAATAAGATGTACTTTTCAACTTAGTGTGATTAGTTCAAATAACATGAAAGCCATGGCTCTCATATACATACTATTCAATAACCAATGTTTTCCAGTAATATATTAAGAGTATGTTCTTCAATACAGCTGTAACACATGACAATATTTACATAATACTACATACATATCTGTAGTTACCTTAAAAGGACTTAGGTCTTAGAGCAAGGAGGTAAAATTTATTTTTATTTCTGCATGAAACAATTTGTGACTTTATACCAACAAACTGAATTTGACTCTTTCCTTATTTGTAAGTTGGAAAATGTAAGTTCTCTTCACTCTTCTCTTTTCTTGCTCTAGAAGTCAACAAATATATTCTTCATTATTTCTGGTAGATTACATCCATTTAGAGATGGGAAATGTAAGGCCAACAGTCAATGTAGTGAGCAAAGAATGATAGCAGAATTTTTGTCTGAGGTCTTCACTCTGTGTGCTTACAAAGAGTAATTTGCTGATGGAGAGGACCAATATGAAAAGACTATGGGGCAAAAGCATACTTTGGAAATGGTTGTTTTAGGACTAGGTGACAGTGATGAGTAAATGAAACAGGCTGGTGTCAGGGGCATGAAAAGGAGTACATAGAAATCATATTAGCGACAAAACCTGAGAAAATCTTGATCATTCATCTTATCTAATGGGAGGGAGTAGAGAGGTAAGAAGAAATCTAAGGTCTTTCCACAGGTCTGGCTAGCAACTGTATTAGTGATATTCTTAGTAATAAGGACCACAGGTGGAAATGATGGATTTAGGGGATAAAACTCTCTGATAGTTCTAAAGTTCATATTAAACAGATGCAAAGATAGGTCTGTTTAGACATCATCAAAATATCCACGACCATGGATATAAAAAAGGATAATAAAATTGGGGGGGTATTATTGAAAGGGAAGAGGAAAAGAAAAGTTCTCACACAAATGTTAGCAATGTGCGCACCAGTGTGGACAAGACTGGAACAAAGAGAAAAACAAGGAACCAAAAAAGTAATAAACACAGATTTTCCGAAGTAAAGGAAGGAAAGAATTTTCAGGAAGATATTGAAGGAAATATGCTATTTGGATTTGAATAGTAAAAGGATATAGACAACTTTAAAAATAATAGTGTTTTGTTGAAAGTCATATTGATAAAATTTTGAGCCATAAAATTCTGGATCCATGAATTCAACAGATCCTGTTGATTTTAAATTCTGGGAACAAATGCTTTTATCCTGACCTTAGCAAAATTATACAGATATAACTCTCATGAACTTTACTTAGAGGTATTCTGTGAATATTTTTGAAGACTTTGTTCAGCCAGCAGATTAGAGATTGAACTACAGCACAGACAAGCTTAATTTGTCCTACAGTTCCAATTAGTGACCCATGTATCCACAACAGTTTGAGATTTTATTGAAATATCTTTAGATATATTTGGATATTTTATCAGCCTATTCGTTATAAATGTAGGAAAAGTAAAACCAAGTATTCGGTTGAACATACAGCTTTGCTGATGTGATTGAAGACTCCTGAAATTGATTCCTCTTTAGAATATAAAATGCCTCAAAATCCGTTGACACATCATAACTGCCATATACTCTGAACCTGCCACAATTCTTGTATGTAGGAATTACTCTTATAAACTTCAAGCTTTTATTGAATGGAAGAGTTCAGACATTACTCTCACCACTAGGATTAAATGCCTATAGAGATAAGACATTTTGCTTTAATGCCTTTCTTTCATTTTCTTATACCCATTTGCAAGTAGGGAAGGATTCTGATGTAACAACAATACAATGGTGACTTGTTTTAACACAACGTCTAAGATCTAGTGTTAATTTGGATACTTACTACTTAGCTCCAGATTTTATGGATATTTATATTTCTCCTGGGTAAACTAATGAGCTCCAAGAAAATGTCCCTATGAAGCCTTTCAATTCTAATTCACTCTTTATCTCAAAATGCTTTAAATTCTACATCCTCTAATGTGGGCATAGGGTTATATTGTGGAACTTTTCTCCTCAGAGAGTGAGTACTACCCTATTACTTAACATGGACAAAGTACCAAACAAAAAGTGGTAGTTGAACAATGTTCTTAGCAGCTTTTACAGATGAAATGGAAATAGAGCAACTATGAACTCAAAAGGAATGTGCAAAAAGACAGAGGCACAAAGTAGAATGTGCCACGGAAATGCTGAAGTATAATTTGAAATTATGTGTTCAAGTGTGAGGGTGTGTTCAAAGTATAGCTTCAGACAATGTAATTGGATATCCAATGTAATTGGAAGCTGCTTTAAACTATTCTGGGATAATTGTACAAGTAGAAGCCCCTTAGTCTGACTCTAATCAGCTACAACATAATCAACTTAGGGATTATCTTCCAAGTGCAAAGTGAGAAAAAGAGGGCTCATCAGAGTTAGTGTTTAGGCTGAAGTACGTTTTCATTTATTTTGGAGCATTAAACTAGGAAAAAGCCAAGTAAACATTTTGCAAGTACCTTAATTAAGTGGGACAGGGGCTGGGGGTTTATCCCAGCAGAAGGGTGCCCTTCTGGCACGCACAAGGCCCTGGGTTCAGTCCTCAGCCCTGGAAAAAAAACCTAAATTAAGTGGGATGTATTATATTGGTCTCTTTTTAACTTGGAAGTTATACATTATGTCCTTTTATACTTGGGACAATGATCTGCGGTCAGTTGTTTCTTCTCTTCCGCTTCTTTTGCCCTTCCACTTACATAATTTTTTATTTAAAGAGACATACTTGCGCTTGCATTTCTAATTCCTTCAAAATTATCTGAACTGCTTCATACTTCTTGCAACCTCCTGTATCTTTCTCAAGGGAATATTTTGTCACTACCATTCTTATCCTATATGATATTGGATACCTTCCTGCCTAATTCAGTGCAAGTTATACATTAGGCTGATCCACACATCTCAACACTTGTACCACCATGAAATCCTATCTTATATAGAAATCATGATTTTAGAATGTCTAGGGAAGTGGCATCTGTCATTTTTGAATGGCCCTACGTGATACTTACATGCAGTCATGTTTCAAACCAATGTGCCATTCAGTAGATGAACAAATTGACAAAATGTGGTATATATATATATATACCCAGTGGAATTATATGCTGCCAATTCATAAGGAAATGGAAAGACTTGGGAAAATCCTACTAAGTAAAATACACAAGACATAAAGAAATAGATTCCATGGTTTCCCTCATTTGTAATAAGTAGGAATATCTAGGATTGTCCTAGCAGATGAGCACAATGGTTCAATAGCTATGTGTAAGATGATGCTGAGCAAAATGAACTCCTACATATGGAAACAGAGGTTTTCTTTGTGGTTGTTGTTTTTAATGTACTATGTGATTTCTTTTTTCTTTTGTGTTTTCTCCTATGGCTTGTTCCCGGCTGTATTTGTTTTCAGTATCATGTGTCATTGTATATATATATATTTATCTTAATTTGGCAAGGGAAGAGGAACAATAAAATGGCGAGACAAAGGTCAAAGGGCAAACCAATGCAATAGCAATACTCACAAAACAAAATGTTGGAAATTTACATTATAACTTGTGAGGGATACTGGGGTGAAGGAAAACAGTAAGGAAAATGAGGGAGTGGGTAAAAAGTTCATGTTATATATTCACTACCTTACAATTGCTTCAATCCCTTCTATATATCCCCTTGAAAATAAAATTTAATTAAAATATAAGCTACATAAAATATAATTTTACTGTATAGGTATATTCAATATTATTCAATTACCCCTTTCTTTATCAGAGGGTCATTAACTTGAATGTTATCAAACTATACAATATTTTCAGAATTTACTTCCCATTATTTTGAAAAAACATTATTTTAGTAATGTCTCATACTAAAACAGAAAACGGTTCTCTTCTATGGAAAGTACTAACTTTTAAAACTGAATAATTGCTAAGAGGACAAAATATATGTGTTCTTCAAAATTCCTATGACTACTAAATACTCATTTTCAAATTCTGAACATGCCATACCAGAGACATTTAAAATAGTATCTGTTTGCCTTTTATTTAATTCTGTAATAGATGCAGTTTCCAATGGGATGTTACATATTTAAAAGTCAACAAAAAATGGCCACATTCTGTTAGAAGATAAACCTATGAACTATCGATAATAATTAATTCCTGAAGAGTATACATTTGTTCATCAGACTAAGCTATTATTTCTATGACAATCAATCCCAAGTTTTTATGCCATAAAGTCATCCTAGCACAACAGTTTCCAATTTGTAAAGTGCACCTTAAAATTTCCTAAATTCACATCATGACTTGCTTATCACTATTGTGAAAAAATACTACACTTCTGCTGTGATGCCCTCCCAATTGTGCAAAGAACACTACAATAAACTTTGCTGCATCATTTTCCCCCAAGTTTCATTCTTGAGATCAGAACACTTCCAAATATTATTTATTGTTATATTTATTTTATTATATATTATTATTATTATTTTATCTATCATAGATATTCAGGAGATCCAAATATCTGAATATTAAGATCTGAAGATTATGGTTCAAATCCCACCGAGGCAGGAAGTTTCCTTAGCTTCTTATCTCCAATAAACTGTTCAGGAAAAGCCAGACATCACTAATGAAGTACAGTGTTAAGACCTGCAGGATTCATAGGGCTGTTACATGTGACATTATTATGTAAAGCACCACTAACAGTCATCTCTGACATCCATAACATTCTGCTTCCACTTAAAAGTAAATCAGAGTGGCTCGAAGAAGAATAAAAATATGATTTTTCCCTGTCTGGCTTCCACCATAATGTGGGACCATGACTCTAAATATCTAATAAACCATTTGCCTTGGCTAATTTCTTAAAATAGTTTTTTAAATAAATAGTAATTTTTAAAAAAATTTAAAAATAATTTTTAAATAGTAATTTGTTGTTTGCTTTTGGCAGGCGTGAAATAAGACTGCATTAACATTTTGTGAGTTGAGAGGCTAAATTTTATCAGAATCTAAACATAATGAAAAATAAATGATTTTAAGATAAATAGCTGTTAGGTACATTTTTTTATTTTTTTAATTTTAATTTTTATTTTTTGTGAACATACAGTACAGGGGGGTTACAATTACATGAGCAAGACAATGAGTACATTTCTTATCAAGCATTGCAGCCTCCTTCTTTGTTTACCCTTCACATCCCTTCCCTGCCTCCCCCTGCCCACCAACCCAATCTCTCCCCGCCCCCTTAGGTACATTTTTAACGTGACATACACACAGAGACATCTTTTTCCTAAGCAGTTCATGTAATTCAAATAACTATGTTTCAGAAATAGATGACACAAAAAGTTAGAAAAAGAGAACCAGTATTGTGTAGTATAGTCTTTAAAAATAGCTGACAAATAAATATTAATCATAATTCCGAAATAATACCAGTCAAATGCTCTTGAAAATAGAAGATTTTAAACAGAATGTATAAAAAGTGCCAGTGCCAGCCCTGCTTCAGGAGCTGCTCTCTGGGATTTAGGGCTTCTAGTACATGAGGATGTTTTAACCAAGATTAATTGCTTCCAGGAACTAAATATTTTTTAGTTATAATTCATAGAAGAAATCTGTTGTTCAAATTTAATGAAAGGATAACAGTTTATATTAGAAAGAATGCTACACACTTATTGTGGTAGGCAGTGAAATACCTTCCCAAAATATCATCCCCAAATATCTAATTCCTCAAATGTAGATTTGCATTTTACACATATCTATCTATCTATCTATCTATCTATCTATCTATCTATCTATCTATCTATCTATCTATCTAAGTTTGTAAAATAATCACCTTTCATTACCCAAGGAGCCCAAATTTGAATAATTATCAGATGGGGGAAGTATATTCAAATGGGTACTTAAAAGTCCCAGCTGTAGTGGGAAAGGGGCATGATTAGGGTAAGAACCTTCAGAAAGATGTAAAGTTGCTACATTAGAAGATAAAGGAAAAGACAACAACCCAGATTCTTAACTTTCTGGAAAGCATAACAGGAAGTAAATGCCATTTCCACTAGAATCATCTGAAAAGTATTTCAGCTCTGTCGGTGGCTCGATTTTAATCTAGTGAGACTTCTTTTAGATTTCTGTCCTTTAGAACTAAAATGATAAATACGGATTATACAAGCCACTTAACTTGTCGAAATTTGACAGATTTGATAGAGTAAACCAAGTCAACTACAGCCTTTTACTGATGCAACTACAGAGACAACACATGTCCTAGTTTCTGAGAATAAGATAAAGTTGCCAATGGCTTTGTATGCATGTATGATGTACATACTACTAAAGGCCTTGCATTAATGAAGTCTTGAAATTCAAAATAATATCTAAATAAGGAGCTCCCTATCTTTATTTTCACATTTGAGGATCAATAAGTACTACAGTTATGTAGAAAGCTAAGGTAAGAATATTGAAATGAAATCTGTCTCCTAATATTATAAAGATAATTTATGTCATTTTGAGTTATAGTTTCTAAAGTAATAAAAAATGAAGTGAAACAGAAACAGAAATTCAGTTTTCTATCCTTCCTAACTTTCCAGCAGAAATTAGAGAATCCATTAAAGATACAACAATTCCAGAATGGTTTAGGATGTTATAAGATCACTAGATGGTGAAAAAGAAGATAACAAAAATGGGTCCCTTGGAAAAATGGGAAACAAAATCTACACCTACAGATTGTGATATAGCTAGAAAAGTTTCCACTATTCTATCTTTGATATTTTAGGTTTGTTTACACAGCAACTTTCCTCTCATAGGAAATGACTCTTTATTAAGACTTAAGGGTTTGCAGCTTATAACCCAGCAACAAATAATGCTTCTAAATGTAAAAAAGAATGATACTAAGAGTAACGAAGGCTACTTGTGTTGCTATAGCTAATAAATAAGAATGATCTTTGGGAATAGTCAAACAATCTTGATCTTTTTCATACCTTTCCTCTTCTTCAACAAGAGAAATCCTAGTCAAGATATGTAAAACATTAGTAAAGGTTTTTTATATTTTTTATTTTTCACACTAAAGCAAATACACTTTTCCTCTTTGCAAGCCTGATTTTGAAAGAGTCAGAACTTCATAATTATTTTATAGGCAAAAGTTTATTGCTTTGGCTTAGTTTTTTCCTGCATTTGGGCATTGCTCTCTATTATTTTGGCAACTACACAAAAAAACAAGATAAATCCATTATGCTTATGTTGAATTGTTCAAAGTCAAGCTTTCTTCAAACAAAATTTTCTGTTCCCTTCTACACTGCTAATTGAAGTTTAAATGATAACAAAAACGTGATACTTTAATGTACATTTTCATTGAAACCAGTGAAAACAAGAGTGTCTGTTATTGCTTTTTAAAATGATTTCAAGTATTTTCCTTGGCTATTTTCATTATTGCCTTTGTTCCATCCTCTAATCAGGAGCACAGAGTTTCACAAAAAGATCTTCCTAAGGAATAAGATGTTAGTCAAAAAATAGGTGTATAACAAAGATTTTCATCACTTACGAGATTGAATAGGTCAGAAGACATTTTGCCATTACTCGCCTGGTTCTTAAACTAAGTGAAATGCATGTAAATGTGACAGTTATTCCAAACAATGACTATGGCTTATACTTTTCTGCTTCAATAAAATGAGTAACTTTACTGTAAATGAAACCTCTGGCAAGGTTGGAGGGCATATAGATTTAGGATAGAAGGGTTAATGTTAGAAAGCCAAGAGAGATTCCATAAACAGCACTGGCTATCACTTATCAGTTAATTATACTTATGACATATGAGTATATAAACATAAATGTGAATTGAGTGAGAAATATGTGATTTACACAATTGATTCAATGACGACTAAGACCAGAAAACACTTCCCTACATTTATGTAAACTATTATATCTGATGAAGATTTAAAGAGTTTTAGAATATATATTTTAACATTTATGTCAAAATATTTATTTTTACCTGTTTATTTTTACTTTTGGCGGCTGTGGGGTTTGAGATCTGGGCCTGGACGTTTTCTCTCAACTGTTCAGCTCAAAGCTAGTGCTCTACCACTTGAGCCACTGCCAGTTTTTTGTTGGCTCATTGGAGATAAGAGTCTCAGGGACTTTCCTGCCTAGGCTGGTTTTGAACCATGATTCTCAGCTCTCCGAATACTTAGTAGCTAGGATTACAAATATGAACCACTGGCACCTACTACATAATTATTTTTACACATTTATGAAGTATGGAGTGGTAATCCCATTCATTTATATCTTGTGTTTTCCTGCCAGCATCCAGTTTCTCGGTTTCTTGATCGCATTTAGTATGGACATTATTGTATTATGTGAAGTAATTCTCATATATGTTTTATGATGTCATGTTAGTTCTAATGTTCATTCATTTGATGACTGATGATAATTTTCTTGTGCTTATTTTTTACAAGAGGTATTTTGATGTTTTCTAATTGATTTTTTTAACATTAGGTTTTGAGAGTTCTATGTACACTCTAGGTTTGAGGCATGCTTCAGATACAGGAATTGTAACTATTTTATCCTTGACTATGGGTACCTTTCATCATCATCATCATCATCATCATCACCATCATCATCATCATCACTATTAGTATTACTACTATTACTTTTTTACATGTATGTATGGCCCTGGGGTTTGAACTCAGGGTCCCTGAGATTTGTTGCATTTTGTTAACAATTTACCATTTGAGTCATGCCTCAGTTCTGGCTTTCTTGCTGATTAAGCAGAGATAAGATTCTCAGGAACTTTATTTTGTGGGCTGCCTTCAAACAGCAATACTCAAATCACAGCCTCCCAAGTAGCTAGGATGTGATACATGAGCCACCTGCTCCCAACTTCTATTCACTACTTGTATATGAGCTTTTACAGACTAAATTATTTTACACTTTTATTGAGTTCTACTATATCAAGTTTTCCTTTCCTATAATTTTAATGCCATATTTAAGTATGCTTCATCTCCAAAGTGTCAAGACATCTTCCTTTGCTTTATATTTACATCACTCTTTTTGTTTTATATGCCACCTTCAAAACCTGCTTTAAGAGAATATTTGAAGAAATTATTATATTTAAGTCAACATTCACTTTTTAATTTTCCCCAATACTGTCTAATCTATCACCACTATTAAAGAAAATGTCATTCCACAAGTGTTTGGTTTTACACTTTTATTAAATATTCCTTGATAATATGTATGTGGCTCTAATATGGTGCCCTACAGACCCATTGAGCTATATAATATTTCCTCTACAAATATGACAATTTTACACTAATAGTTTTAATATTGGACAGAGAAATATATTCCAGTTTATATTCCTTTGTCAATGAATCAAAGTGTGTTGGTCAGGTGTTTTAAGAAATTGTCAAAAACTTATAAATAAAATTGTGAAGCTGGGCGCTGATAGCTCATGCTTATAATCCTTGCTGCATAGGAGGCTGAGATCTGAGGATTGTGGTTCAAATGCAGCTGGAATGGGAATGTCTGTGAGACTATTATCTCCAATTAACCATGAGAAATCTAGAAGTGGCAAAGTTGCTCAAGGAGTAGAGCACTCACTTTGAGGTGAAGAGCTGAGGGACAGAACCCAGGCCCAGATTTTAAGCCCCAAGAATGACCAAAAAATGGGGGAGGAAGGAGGAGACAATATGCACCCTCCAATCCATAAAAATTATATGTCTCTACTAATTTAGATTTTTGTCTTTATATTCAGCATGGTATAATTTTCAATGATGGTGGGTGAACAACACTGAAATAGATTCTGACGATGTGTGGAGATAGCACAAAGACATTCACAGAAAACCATTGAAAAATAAAGGGATATGGGAATAGAGAAAGACAGAAACAAGTTAATCAGGCCCTTGATCAATATGTGAGTGTGCAAAATATTTCAATACGATTTCTTCATAAAATTAATATACACCAATTAATTAATATCTTCCAAATGCATTGGTATTCAAGCATGACATAAAGGATAAATACAGATTCTGTGGTGAAATGAAACAATAATAGATGAGAAAATACATGATTATAGTAATTGTGTAAACAAACTAAGAAATGTGGTCAACAGTCAGGGCTCATGGCTCATTAGAAGAGAAGGCCATTGGTGTCTAAAATAATACTAAAATGTTAGACTTGAACCTATATTTAAGACTGCTTATTGCTAAAGTCAATAAAGGACATGTTTGGCAAATAAAGTAAAATGATAGCTTACGGACAAATGAAAATAATAATATACATATATGTCTATATACATGTATATATACATCTGCATATTCATTTATGTGTATACATATATAGTTATTTGTATATATACACATGTAAGTATGAATATATGCATACGTACACATAGTATGTATACATATACACTTATTTAAAGAGACTTGAATCAGAAATATATTAAGAGCATACTAATGCCAATGAAAAACTTAACCACCCTGACTAAGTTATCTAAAAGTCCAAATACATATCTCTGTAATAATATATCATCAACCAAATAACATATGGAAAGATCATAACCTACCTAGACATTGCATACATATAGAGATTAGTGGAAATAGAAACAAGATAGCACGGCACAACCACTATGTAGAAATTGGAATCCTTATACATTGGTGTTTAGCACTTAAAATGATATAGTCAGTTTGTTAAACATACTGACAATCTTTAAGATATTACACATATAGTTGCTCTATTATCCAGCATTTTGAATCATAATTTTATATACAAAATAGATTTCAACACATGCCCAATGAGACACATGTACAAGAATATACATAGCAAAACCTTTTACAATAATATATAATAAAATATTGAAATGCCAATTGAGGACATTATACAATTATACACATGCATACAAAACAATATGCTCTATAATTGAGAAAAATTTACATGAACTTACTTGGGAAACACTAATATTACATGGGAGAAATGGATAAAATAAACTTCATTTTCTAATTAAATTAGCTTTTTAAAATTGGCACATCTGCAGTGGTAGACTATGAAGTAATGGTTGGTCAATGGATGGTAGGTTGAAATGATGACAGGAAGTGACTACTAATAAATACTGGAGTATTTTGAGAGGGTTATGATGACAAAATGTTTTAGAACTGAAGGTGATGTTCATAGTCCAACTCTAACTTTCTATGAATCATTGTACTTTATCGAAGAATTACAGATTGCATTACAGATTGCATTTGCATTAACCTTAGGAAAAATTTTAGAATAGTAGTGGGTGAATCTGAGAGATAATTTAGAAATTAAAATCACAGAATTCTGTAATGCATAAGTTTATTATGTTGGTGAATGAGACTATCAATAAATATCATCTGTGGCATATCCTCTAAGTGACTATATATGATATTGCGAGTCAGTGAATATTCTACAAAATTATGTAAATTGAAGGATGAGATAGGATTGAGAAGGATGAGGGAAAATTATCATCAAGATGTATTATACTGGGCTGGAAATGTGGCTTAGTGGTAGACTTAGTGGTAGTGTGAAGCCCTCGGTTTGATTCCTCAGTACTATATAAACAAAAATTATGGAATTGGCACTGTGATACAAATTGTAGAGTGCTAGCCTGAGGAAAAGAAGTTCAAGGACATTGCCCATTGTCAAGACCCTAAGTTCAAGACCCAGGACTGGCCAAAAAAAAAGGAAGCATTGTATTAAGACAGGCACTAGTGGCTCATGCCTGTAATCCTAAATAATCAGGAGGGAGAGGATTGAGGTTTGAAACCAGCCCAGGCAGGAAAGTCTGTGAGATTCTTATCTCCACTTAAATCTCAGAAAAATCTGAAAGTGCGACTGTTCCTCCAGTAATAGAGTTCTAGTGTTCATCCAAAAGAGCTCAGGGGCAGCGCCCAGGCCCACAGTTCATACCTCAGGAGAGAAAAAAGGAAACTAAAATAACTCACTAAACACTATTCATAAACTGCATGGTCAAACAGCAACCCCCAATTACGTACATAAAGTTAATTAAAAATATGCTTAGAATAAAATACAAGTCATCTTAGGGACCAAATATAGATAGAATTCAAAGGTTGTTTACAAGGGCAAAGTAAATTTTATATCACGAAGTTTGAGTTGGCATTTGTTCTTCAGTCTTAATAAATAATTTATAAAATTGACAATACTGCCAATTATAGGTCAATTTCATTGAGGAACAGATTGAATTCTGCTGTCTTTTCATAGCAAATCATAGTGATGAGTTTTTTGCCTCTTGTTGAAGTACAACTGATATTTTAAAGTAGATTTTCCCTACTATAATATTAATTTAATCAATCAATTCATTAGGCCAATGTTGGTCAGATTTTCTAGTAAATCTTATCCCTTGTACTAAATGAGAGCATGCTATGTCAGTCTCCTATTAATATGACAAAATACTTTATAAAATTAACCTAAAAGGAGGAAAGATTAATCTTGGCTTCTGATTTTATACATTTCAGTTCATGTTTCTTATCCTCATTGCTTTGGGTTGGTGGTGGCACAGTACCCCATATCAGGAACATGTGATGGAGTATGTGTTTTCATGGAAGCGAGGAAGTAAAGAAGAGTAGGAAGAGCCGGGCGCTGGTGGCTCACACCTGTAATCCTAGCTACTCAGGAGGCTGAGATCTGAGGATCGCAGTTCAAAGCTAGCCCGGGCAGGAGAGACCGTGAGACTCCTATCTCCAATAAACCACCAGAAAACCGGAAGCGGCGCTGTAGCTCAAGTGGTAGAGTGCTCGCCTTGAGCTGAAGGGCTGAGGGACAGCACCCAGGCCCAGAGTTCAAGCCCCACGGCCGACCAAAAAAAAAAAAAGAAGAGGAGGAATAAGAGTGGGAGAGGAAGAAAAAGGAGGAAGGGGAGAGGAAGAGGGAGAAGGAAAGGGAGAAGGAAATGGAGAAGGAGACAGAGAAGAAAAAGAAGGAAGAAGAGGAAAGGACTTTGATTTTATTGTCCTCTTTGATCACAAGTTCAGAGTGACCAAATCTCTACAACTGTGCCCACTTGAAAATGTTCACCACCTCTTTATGGCACCATAGTGAAAACTAATTATTAATCCCAATCCTTTATGATTTCAGATTTAATTTCTAGAGTGGTGGGTAGACATTTCTGTACAATTGTATAACTTCTGTTCCTAAATATTTACTTGAATTAATCAGAGGAGATATTTGGCTCAGAGTTGGTTAGGTTATACATGAATGAAATATTTTGAGTGCAAATACATTTTATTTAACAGATAAGGAAGCCTCAAGAGATTTCATTTTTTTATCTTCAAAAATGACTATTTCATCTAACTAATAATGACTTGAATTTTTCATAATTTTATGGCATTTTCATTCAAGTATTTTGTCATCTATAGTGAGGTTCATTCTTTCAAGTAGAAGGAAAATGAATACTATCACTTCTATAGAGAGTAGGTATAATATGATTTTCCTGCCATTCAACAATAAGTTATATTCAGATCTATAGGAATAATTGGATAAGTCATGGAATATCTTGCTTTAGTTATCTCATATTTAGATTGATTCAATTTCTAAAAGTCAGTGTTGACATAAAATACATGCAATTAACCTCTGAAATGACTTCTACTCAAACCTCAGAAATACATGACCAGTAACTAAGATTTCTGCATACTCAAAAATTATATGAATCGACATTTTATGTCAAAAAAGTTTAGGGTAAAAAGAATAGAAAATCATGTAGCCACAATAGATAAAAATTAATGTTAATGACAAATTGCTTCATTCAGCCTGACAGAGCCTATTGATTTTAGCTTACATGAGACATTTGATTAATGATCTTTTTGTCGCTTTTGAATAATAGAGTATTTCAATTTGTCCAAAGATTCTGTCATTTAAACCTTCGAGTGTATATTTTTTCATAAAAATGAAAAGTATTTTTCCACAGTGCAGGTTCAGATTTAATAACTAAATAAATATCTAAATGTTAATTTGTTAAATTGACCTCTGGAATTCAAATAACAAGAAATTTATTTTATATTTAGATATATTATATCCATGCTGAATATGAGTGTCTCAAGCTTCTAATCCTGGGTACTCTGGAAGCTGCAGTTAAAAGCCAGTCTTGGCAAGAAATGTTGTGAGACACATCTCAATCACACACACACACACACACACACACACACAGAGAGAGAGAGAGAGAGAGAGAGAGAGAGAGAGAGAGAGAGAAAGCCAGGAGTGCAGTTGTGGATCAAATGTTAGGACACTATACTTGAGTGAATAAAACTAAGGGATAGGCCTTGAGTTCAAATTACAAGAACAAAACACACGCACACACATACACAGAGAGACATGGAAAATATTATGTCTAAATTCTTATTTTAGTTTGAAGAAATAAACGATATCATGAAAAGTCATATTTGTTACATATACTGCAACTTTTGTGAAGTGGTTTTTAGTAAAATTTGTTTTAAGATATAGCATAGGTTATTAAAATTAATATTAATCTACTTAATAGGTATAATTCCTCATAACATCTTGGAGTACAACATTTGGTATTTTTCTATAGTCTTAAGAAGTATTCTGAGTAAAATCAAAAAAGGAAGAATGGAAGAAAGAAAGAAAGAAAGAAAAAGAAAGACAGACAGACAGAAAGAAAGATAGAAAGAAAGAAAGAAAAGAAAGAAAGAAAAGAAAGAAAGAAAAAGAAAGAAAGAAGAAAGAGAGAGGTAGGGATGGAGGGAAGGAGGGAGAAAGGAAAGAAGAAAGGAGGGAAGGAAGGAAGGAACAAAAACAATTTAATTTATAAAATCTGCTATTTAGCCCAACGTAAATTTCATGTAAGTTAACCCTTTAGTAAATGCAAGTTTGTAATTGTCATTTCTCTGCCTGTTCTCTATGCATGAATGAAACCAACAAATGAAGGATCAGAAATAACCATGTGAATGTTTGTATCTGTAGTAAATACGTACACAAAGCTTTTTCTCATTTTCTATACATCATCAAATAACTATTTACAAACAATTTACATTTACTTATAAATATTCTAAAAATTGATGCAACCAAAGGATGTAAATGTATTATATAATGTGAACTCTAGTATTTATAATGCTAATAATATTACAATCTTCATTTTATATTAATCATAACAATTATGTATTTTATCAGAGAAATTAGCATCCTCTAATTTTGGTGACTGTGGGAGTCCTCATAGCAGACATTATTAAAATCAAAGGAGATCTGTATTTCTGAAAGCAATTAACTCAATGGAGATTGTTCAAATACATCAGAAGGGCCTTAGAAAGGTTACACCATGTTTACATGATTAGCTTTGATGTAGTTCAAGAGCCACAAAATAATCATACTTCGTTTTGCTATCACTATAAATATTCCCATTGTAAGAAGAATCATTCATATAATTTACTTGTTATAGGTTTGTCCTTGTTATTATTTTCTATGAAATAATATCCAAATGATAAACTACACTGAGTTAAAGCAAAAGTTGCAAAATATATTGGACGATGTAACTCCTTCCAAATACATATTTTGAAATTGTATTCACCTGTCTGGTGACATTAGAATTACCCTTTCAGAGATGACCCTGAAATAATGATCCTGATAAAAGAAGCCCAATATAACTACTCTGCCATGTGAACATCCAGCAAATAAAGTATAATGAACTAGAAAGTAGACCCCCATAAGACAAGGAATTGATTTGAATAACCATTTTTTATAATCAATGTTCAAGCTTCTAGATTATGAGTAATATACTCCTGATGTTTGTAAGCCACTTACTTTGAAGTATTCTTTTATAAAAGCCCAATGATTGACAAAAAGCAAAATAGTTTGATTTAAATTTCAATTTTCAGAAAAAAAGATTCATAATGTTTTATTATTTGAACTTTATTCTCCAAACCTTCAGGTTAAAAATATTTTTAAATGGGAATTGAATTGATGTGCAACTCTCTATTCAACTATCATAATTAATTTTTTGAATATTTTAATATCTTTAAGAAGTTGTACAAAGGAGTTGTCATTCACTGAAACAGTTTATGGATGCAGTGCATCTTGGTCAATGTCACCCCTTTCAATATTCTCATCCACTCCTCCCAATCAACCCCAGTCTTTACGTATCTCAATATTATGTTATGTATGGAATTACTTGCCATTTAACAAAGCAATTTATGTGTACAATGCACCTGGAATTGTGTTACCATTTCAATATCTTCACTCCCATTTCACACTACTCCTTGCTTTGTATATTTCAATTCTTGGAAGTATGCAATAGTATAATGCCTGTATTCTATCCTTTTCCCCTTCAATTTCCTACCCCTCTCACATTGTCCCCATTGTCCTCTCTTGCAGTACACATTTATTGGTATTTATTTTGTGGGGCTTTGACTTAATCTTTTAAGAGAATAATAACAGTATTTCACTCTCTGATACTTGAGATAATTCATTTGTACCTGTTTGTATACCATCCAGTATGTTTAACCCCCATGGTATAACCCCCGATTTCACTGCATTTGATGTTGGTGTAATTTGTGGAGGGGAAGGGCAAAAACAAATCGTTTAACTAGGGATACAAGTGGACCCATTGCAACAATGAGATGTACAAGTCGTTATGTCGAAAAACGAGCTTTACAACTTTGGTGGAGGGGGGGAGGATCAGGTGGGAAGAGGTGGGAATTGTATGGGAAGGGATGGGAAGGGGAAACAAAGAGGAGGCAACAATCCTTGATAAGAAATGAATTTGTTATCTTTCCCATATAATTGTAACTCCTCTGTACGGTATTTTCACAAGAAAATTAATTAATTAAAAAAGAATTTTACATTTATAAGAACCTTCTATCTACCACAAATGAAGAAAATCATGCAACCTAGGTTTCTCTGAGTGCAGTTAATTTCACTTAATATTATTTCCAAGTATTTCATTTTCCTTAAGAATGGTGCAATATTATTCTTTCTGATGGATTAATGGAATTTGATTATTTTTTTATATATATATATGTATATATATGTGTATATATACATACATACTTATAAATAGGGATCAATAAAATTATATATATATGTCTTGTATGTATATGTATATATGTACATATGTATGTATGTATGTGTGTGTGTGTGTGTGTGTGTGTGTGTATGTAGGTTGCCTGATTTCCCTTATTTGTTGTATTAGAATGTGCCTATAATTCTACAAGTAAACACACTTAGATGGTAAAAGAGAAAACATTAAACATGGACAAGATATATTATATGGGATTCAAAAAATTTATACAGTGAGATCAATGAAGGATGCCCTTTGGAGAAGATCACAAAGGCTCAATAGCTGTATGAGTATTATCATATAAAATAATATTCAGCAAAAGTATCTAGAAGAAATGATAATGAGAGTTTTATTATTTTGCTTTTCCCTCCTGTCTTCTGTTGCTCTTTTGATTTTTGTACCTTTGGTCTTATATGTAAGTTTGGAAAAGTCAAGGGGAAAGAGAAATGGTGGGGCAAAGGGTGAACAAAGGCAGCAGTGCTACTCAATAAACACTACATTGAAAATGAACTATACAACTTATACGGGAGGGAGGTTCAAATGGAAAATCTGGGAGAACATGAGGGAATAGGTGAGACTGTTCAAAAGAGTGTCCAATATCTGATCATATAATTGTAACCCTTCTGTACATCATCTTTTTTTATTGTGAAAATACTGTACAGAGGGATTACAATTACACGGGCAAGATATGAGTACATTTCTTTTTTTTTTTTTAATTTAATTTTATTTTATTTGAGAACATACTGTACAGAGGGGTTACAATTACATGGGCAGGATAATGCATACATTTCTTACCAAGCATTGCAGCCTCCTCCTTTGTTTATCCTTCACCTCCCTTCCCAGCCTCCCCCCTTCCCCACCCAATCACACCCCCCTCCCCCCCCACCGACATTGTAAAGCTGATTTTGACATGACATTTTGTACTTCTCATTGTTGCAACAGGTCCACCTGAATCCTTAAATGACTTGTTTGTCCCTGTCTCCTCCACATGTTATACTGACATCAAATATAGTGAAAGTGGGGGTTACACTGTGGAGGAGGGACATACAAAGCAACAAAGAAATAATCTTATAAATGCGTTAGAAACACATGCAGGAAAGAAACAAAAACATTAAAATACATATTTGAGGGTTCGTTTACCTAACATCACATTCTCTGACTTTTTCCGCTTGACTCGTACCTATACTAGATATTGCAAATAAGGGAAACCATGGGACCTATGTTTCTTTGGGCCTGGCTTACTTCACTTAATATAATTTTTTCCAAGCCTTTCCATTTCCTAACAAATGGGGAAATGTCATTCTTTCTGATGGAGGCATAGAATTCCATTGTGTATATATACCACATCTTCTTGATCCATTCATCTACTGAGGGGCATCTGGGTTGGTTCCATATATTAGCTTTGGTAAATAATGCTGCAATAAACATAGTTGTGCTGGTAGCTTTAGTGTGGCCTTGTTTGTGATCATTTGGGTAAATGCCCAAAAGTGGGATTGCTGGGTCATTGGGGAGCTCTATGTGGAGTCTTTTGGGGAACCTCCATACTGCTTTCCAAAGTGGTTGAACAAGTTTACATTCCTACCAACAATGAAGTAAGGTTCCTTTGTGCCCACATCCCCTCCAGCATCTCAGGACCAATGGAATAGAATTGAAAACCCAGAAATGAACCTACAGACCTATAGCCATCTAATCTTCGATAAGGGAGCTAAAACAATAGAATGGAAGACAGACAGCCTCTTCAGTAAATGGTGCTGGCAAAACTGGTTAACTACATGTAGACAACTAAAGCTAGATCCTTCTATATCACCCTGCACCAGAATCAACTCCAAATGGATCCAAGAACTTGAACTCAAAGCAGACACTCTGAAAACATTACAGGATGGAATAGGAGAAACCCTGGGTCTCCTTGGCTCAGGCCGAAATTTCCTGAATAGAGACCCGGAAACACAACAAATCAAAGAAAGGTTGGACAAATGGGATTGTATAAGGTTACAGAGCTTCTGCAGGGCAAATGACATAGCTAGCAAGATCAATAGAAAGCCCACGGACTGGGAGAAGATCTTTACTAGCCATACAATGGACAAGGGTCTCATATCTAAAATATACATGGAACTCAAAAAATTAAACCACCCAACAACAAATCCTCAAAGAAACAACTGCCCAATAAGTAAGTGGGCGAAAGACTTAAAGAGAAGCTTCTCTGAAGAAGAAAGATGGATGGCCAATAGACACATGAAGAAATGTTCAACATCCCTAGCCATAAAAGAAATGCAAATCAAAACAACATTGAGATATCACCTCACTCCAGTTAGAACAGCAAAAATCAAGAACTCTAACAACACGAGTACATTTCTTATCAAGCATTGTAGCCTCCTCCTTTGTTTCCCCATCCCATCCCTTCCCATCCTCCCCCCTCACTGAATCCACCTCCATCCCTCCCCCCCCCCAAAGTTGTAAAATTCGTTTTCGATATAACGACTTGTATGTCTCATTGTTGCAATGGGTCCACCTGTATCCCTATTTAAAAGATTTGTTTTTTCCCTTCCCCTCCATAAATTATATCAACATCAAATAGAGTGAAAGCAAGGGTTATACTGTTGGGAGGGACATGCAAAGCAACTAAGAAATAATCTTATAAATATGTTGGAAACAATCGCATGAAAGAAAAAACATTTGAATACATATCTTAGGGTTCACAGATTAAAAATGGACTTCATAAACAGGCTAGAGTAGGTATACAAATATTAGATAAAATAGGCTTTAAATAAAAAGTTGGATGAAAGTAAAAAGAGACAAAAAACGACATTAAATATTGACAAAGAAAACTCTCCATCACGGGGATATAACAATTCTAAATATCAATGCCCTGAATCCTAGAGCTCCCAAGTTCATCAGAAAAATGCCACTTAACGTAGAAATATTCATACATCCAAACACATAGTTGGTTGCTTGAACACATCATTCTTACCTCTGGATAGGCCAGCCAGGTAAAAACTTAGCAAAAAAAATCTTCAGACCTAAGTAACTGCAATGACAAGGTATTCCTAATAGATATGGACAGAATATTTCACCTAGCAGCATCACAATATATATCTCTCTCAGCAGCCCATGAAATGCTCTCCAAAAATATATATCTTAGATCATAAGGAAAATCTATGAAAATTCAAAAATAAAAATGAAATTACTCCTTGTATCCTGTCAGATTATGATGGGACCAAATTAGATATTGACATCAAAAGGCATCATATAAAATTCTGAAACTCACAGAGACTGAATAAAACATTGCTAAATCATCGGTGAGTCACTGAAGAAATATGGAGGGAAGTTCCAACGTTTATGGAATTCAGTGGAAGTGAACACACAAAATACTACCTCCTCTGGGACACAACAGCACAGGCAATATTCGGAGGAAAATGTATAGTTTTGAGTATGTACAGCAATAAATTAGAACAATCTTGAATCAGGACTAATGGTGCACCACTAGGTCCTTGAAAAACAGGAACAAGCCAAACCAAAAACCTGTAGACAGAAATAATACAAATTAGATTAAAGCAATAAATAAATCAGAGTTTCAAAAAAACATACAAGCAATCATAATTGACTTTTATCTACTAGTAACTCACGAATTCACTCAATGAATGTCAATGTAGCTATTTTCAGAGATAGACTCAAACAGCTCAAACCAGTGAACAAAAAAGCTTCTAGAATTCTAAAAAGCAATATTCTATTTGACTTTAAAAAATTTCTCTGTTGTTATTATTAAGGTGATTTATAGAGGGATTACAATTGCATGAGTCAAGTAATGAGTACATTTCCTTTTATGAAATGTCTTTGGTTCCCTCACTTGTTCCTAGTCCCTCACTCCTGTCCCCATCCATGTATTAAATAGTTTACTTTCATCAATGTTCAATAAATTCCACTGCTGCAATATTTTACCCTTTTCCCTAAGGCTCTGTGCCCACCCCTCATCTTCCTGAAGACGTACAATGAATATATCACACGTAAGGTAAAGACAGTTTCATCACAAACTATAAAGAACAACAAACACAAAACAAAATAGGAGACTTCTGTTTCCATGTCTCATAGTTTGTTTGAGTATGTATATCATGTTATATAAATATAATTGTTTTTTATCATAAAGTCAATTCAGGGACTATGGTATGATAACTTATAATGTTGCTTTGTATTTAATAATGCTGTTTATTTTAACATTAAATTTGTAAGTAACACAATACAAGTCCTAGTGAAATTTGAAGGTTCAGGTTTAAAGTTAAATTTTCAAAGTATGTAATAATTCTGTTTTGGCAACCAAAATGAAAAACAGGGATGTTTTATACACAAGAATGTCATTATTTCATGTGTAAAAAAAGTAAATTAAATGTAATATTAATCCAGTGGAAATAAGAAATCAAATACTTTTGCAATGAATCAATTCCATAGATTATGAGATCTATTGATAAAATTAATAAAACTAGTAAAGATGGTTTTTAGACAGAACTTCTTGTACATTTTATTGTTGCAATGGGTCCGCCTGTATCTCTATTTAAACAATTTATTTTTATCCCTTCCCTTCCACAAATTATACCAACGGGGAGATGTGAAGGAATGAGAAGGGGAAACAAAGGAAGAGACAAAAATGTTTGATAAGAAATGTACTTATTACCTTGCCCATGTAATTGTAACCCCTCTATAGGGTATTTTCACAATTAATAATAATAATAATAAAAATATATATATATAATAAAACCCAGGACTAGGAAAACGTATTTTAAGAGAAAAAAAAATTAATACAACTTGTTTTAAGTAGATTACTTAAGACATGAAGCAAGTGATAATTTTCTTTTCTAGGTGGTTGATATAGAAATCAAACCCAAAGATTCCAGAGTTCGGTGTGCTTAATACTTGTCAATTTACACATATGCTTGACTCATCTCAACATTATATGAAGATAACTGAGAACAGGACTAGAATAACAAACATCACTGAAATGTTTATTTTATGACTGAATATTTCTTTTTTATATCTCTTTATTTTATTTGAAAAATCTGGTAATTTATTGAAGTTACATCAACAGTAATGAGAAATAAACAGCCCCTAACGCCTTAAAAGACAATCAATAAGACAAAAAGGAAACAACAAAGAAGAATATTGAACCTCATTTTGTACGTGGTCTTTGTATATTGTGGTGCTTTTTAATTGTATATTATGTGCCTATCCCATGAATGTGGGCTCAAATCACTAGGGCTACTGGAAGAAAATTTCAAAATCTAGAGCAGTGAACACAGCTGTGCAGTTGTTTGTGGGTTTCACTACATTAGCAGCTAGGCATGAACTGTACAACGGAAATAATTTCTGTGCTTTGCAGGCAAGAATGTGATGAAAAGCATACTGTTATCTTCTTAGATGAAATATGAAGACCACACTTTAAAAGCTTACTAAATGATCAGCCTTTTAAAGAACAGTGCCATTTTTAAGGCACTCTAGATAATTCAAGTCCTTCATTCCACCCACAAGCATTGCTGCCATTCACAAATCATTGCCAAAGTGAATTTGCAGTTCTTTTTGATATTTCAAATGGCTTAGGAGTAACATAAACAATAATTCAAGTTGTTGAGAAAATTTAATTTAGAATAATCAAACAAATCAGATTTAACACCATAGCATAACCTTTAGGAAAAATGAACTAAGGAATATGGCATGTCCTTTGTAATTTAATATTAGACATTAGGGCCAAATGCCAGAAACAGAGTATGCAAGGAAAAAGAAGTTTTTGATAAGTTATATAAAAGATTAAACAGGGGAAAGTAATTTTACCTACATTTTCTATTATATGATAACATATTTTATTCTGCTAATCAGAGAGACTCAAAATTATTTTTAATTATGATATGAAAAATGCATTGTCATAAATGAATTAAATCAGGGAGTAGATGGTACAGGAGCTGGGTGATTCTGTTAAATATTCTCATTATTTTGAATGATCTGGTATTTTTATATGTGTGGAATTATGAATGTATTTTATGTCTGGGCAGGAAAGTTTGATTATTAGATGATTGTCTGATACCAAATGTCAGGAACCTAACCTGAGTCAGAGTGGTAAATATTTGTGTGTGTGTGTGTGTGTGTGTGTGTGTGTGTGTGTGTGTGTGTGTGTGTGTGTGTGTGTGTGAGTGTGCCTTGAAGCAAGTATTTCAAAGGAAGAATCTTATTTTCCTCAAGGTATACTTAATTGTATTAGTTATACTACATTAATGACAGCAGTTTCATATGTTTATGTTTCTATAATTGCATGAACAAACTAAAAACTTACGTTCGGGGTATGAGTTTTGTGGAAGGTCAGCAGAAAGTATAAACATCTGGAATCTTGAGAAAGCTATCAATGGCAATCATTTCAGTGTAGATCAGTTTTAGACAACACTTGCAAGGATATGTAATCCTATATGAAAATGCAACATTTATTGATTTTCCAAAGCTGCACTGTTCTATAAATTTGTAGAAAAACATGTTAAATTATGGATCTTCACTAGTTATAAAACGGACAAGGGTCTCATAACTAAAATATACCTGGAACTCAAAAAATTAAATCCCCCAACAACAAATTCTCAAAGAAACAATTGCCCAATGAATAAGTGGGCTAAAGACTTAAAGAGAAACTTCTCTGAAGAAGAAAGAAAGATAGCCAATAGACACATGAAGAAATGCTCCACCTCCCAAGCCATAAAAGAAATGCAAATGAAACAACATTGAGATACCACCTCACCCCAGTTAAAATGGCTATAAATAAGAACTCTAATAACAACAGAACCTGGAGGGAATGTGCAGAGAAGGGAACTCTATTGTGTTGTTGGTGGGCATGTAAACTTGTTCAACCACTGTGGAACGTAGTATGGAGGTTCCTCAAAAGACTTCACATAGCGCTCCGCTATTTCCCAGCAATATCTCTTTTGGGCACTTACCCATATGATCACAAACATGACCATACTAAAGCTATCAGCACAACTATGTTTATTAAAGTATTATTTACCATAGCTAAAATATGGAACCAACCCAGATACCCCTCAGTAAATGAATGGATCAAGAAAATGTGATATATATACACAATGGAATTCTATGCCTCCATCAGAAAGAATGACATTGCCCTATTTTTTTAGGAAATTGAAAGACTTGGAAAAAATTATATTAAGTGAAGTAAGCCAGACCCAAAGACATATAAGTCTCATGGTTTCCCTTATTTGCAATTATTAGTATATGTCTTGGACAAGCAGCAATGATCAGATAAATTGATGTTAGGTGAAATGAACCCAAAGATAAGGACTCAAATGATTTTTTTTTCTCTTGCTATTGTTTTTAGCATATTTATAAGATGATTTCTTTGTTGCTTTGTGTGTCTCTCCCCCATGACATAACCCTTGTTTTCACTGTATTTGATGTTGTTATAATTTGTGGAGGGGAAGGGAAAAACATGTTGTATAAATAGGGATACAGGTGGTCCCATGCAACAATCAGATATACAACAAGTTATGTCGGAAAGTGAACTTTACAACTTTGGCGCCTGGGTTGCTTTGAGGGGTAGATGGGAAGGAATGGTAAGGGGAAACAAGGGACGGGGAAACAATGTTTGATAACAAATGTAATCATTACCTTGCTCATGTAATTGTAACCCTTCTGTATGTATTTTCACAATAAAAATAATGAAATAATAAAGTAAAAATCCATGTCATTTTGTTTTTGGTGGTCGTGGGGCTTGAACTCTGGGCCTGGTCGCAGATTTCAATGAGCTCTTCTGCTCATTGATACCACTGTACCACTTGAGCCACAGTGCTGTTTCTAGTTTTCAAGTGGGTTATTGGAGATAAAAGTCTAAGAGACTTTTCTGTCCAGGCTGGCTTTGAACCACTATCCTAGATCTCAGACTCCTGACTAGTTAGGATTACATGCATGAGCCACCAAAGCCCAGATCCAAGTCAATGTATAAAAAGCAAGCTTATTGAAACGTCTGGCTTTTTCCAATAAACAATCTTACTTTTTAGCATTAGTTTATAACTATGAGTTATTTTTAGATGTAACTGTGAACTTTTTAATAGAATAAAATATAATTTTTAATATTATGCAGTATCTCAAAAAATCCACTGTAATTGACATTCCCCAAAGTCAATTATTACATATTATATTACTCACTATTATTACAGTCTATATTACATATAGTGTGAAGGGAAAATAGTTTGGACTATTTCATATAAATTAGTAGATGCTATTTTAGCATTATAAATTCACATCTGTGATTTTAAAGGAAGGAAAGAAGGTTTTAGAGTTAAAATCAATTATAAATGTGTAGTGTGTCCCAATTAAAGCAACAATTCTGAGCTCATACAGACAAAATTATTTTCTTTCCACTAAAGACTTTGAAGTAATACTATTTGAAATAGTGAGGCAATAAGAGGAAGAATTCAAATCATGTCAAACAATGTCTGTTTTATTCTACTACGCCCTCCACTAACAAGACCTATCTGGTCCCAGATGTCACAAAACTTCAAGTGTTTCTCTTAGAAATCTATTTTGAAAAGTTCTAAAATCACTGATTCTTTTTGTACTTTCTGTTATATGAAAAAAATATAGACACAAAACAATTGAAATAAAATAAACACATATGTTGAAGTCACCAGAGCTCAAAATACAACCAACAAAGTAGAAGTCCACCTAGGAACAAAAACATGTTGTGCCCAGTTATTTTTAAGCACAAAAACCTCAAATACATCTTACCCTTGACTAGAACCATAAAGATAACTGTGTCTCAAAAATACGGTTGTGTTCATTTGTAATTAAATTCATCTAGATGAACCTGATATAGCAAATCCCTTGAATGGATCAAATTGTTTAAAAGAAATGTGACTGTAAGTGGAGTAAGATCTGCACATATTTAAGAGAATAAAATAACAAAAATCATGACATCTTAAAAAATGCAGAAATGCAATGAATAAGTCTAATAGTATCCATATTGAGACCTAAATCCTACTGATTTAACAAGAACAAAATATGCCAATAGTAGAATCTGAGCAGTGTACCTGAGTGTACATAATTTTAAACTACTCCAAATTACACTTGTAGAATACAGAATGTGGGTTATCTAAAGGAAAACATCAATCCATGATATAAATGACATTAAAAATCTCATGAAAAGGGCTGGGAAGGTGGCTCAGTGGTAGAGTGTTTGTCTTGCATGCATGAGGCCCTGGTTTTGATTCCTCAGCACCACATACGCAAAAATAAAGAAGCCGGAAGTGGCGCTGTGGCCCAAGTGGTAGAGCACTGGCCTTGAGCTGAAGAGCTGAGAGACAGCACCCAGGCCCAGAGTTCAGGCCCCACGACCGGACCCAAAAAAAAATCTCATGAAAAGAAAGTAGTAGTTTCTGGAAAATAATAGTTTAATAAATAGTGGTAAAAAAAATTTTTATACTACTGACAAAATTGCATACATATATTGTTCAATCCAAAAAAGACCCAAGATACTCAAGCTCATTTGAAACTTTGGCAAAGTAGCAGGATACAACTGTAACATTATTATGGATGTTGACTCTGGCATGGAATTAATTTCCTCTTTGATCTGACAAATGAATATATGAAAAAACAGAACTTCAACTAAATATCAAGACCTAACTAAACATATAACCATAAAAGTCATCATGCAAGCCGTATTGCAACTGGGATAAAAGAAAAATCAGTCATACTGATTCTGTATTTATTGTAAATGTGGACTTTTCCATAAATTATTTCCTTTAGCTTACATTTTTAAAACAGTGTGTTAAGTGTATATCTTGGTAACTAATTTTGGATTCCTCCTTCAATATAGTTCTGAGTATAATGTCGCACATCAATTCCTAACCCATGAAATGATGTTGATTACAAAACAAATGGTAATAACCATTGTTTATAATACACAAAATCTCATAAGGATGACACCAGTAAGCATTGGTTAACATTTTGGTATCATGGTCTCATGACTGGTGAGGCCTATCTGCATGAGCATAATTGTACCTAGATTCCTCAGCCTAAATTTAACAACTGTTAAAAAATGTTTATATCTTTATCTGTCACCCATCAGAGATTAAACCTGAATATAAAGCCTAAGGAAAATGATAAGGTAAGAATTTAGCTTTTCTAGATATAAAGTAAACAAAATGCAGCGTAGAATAACTGGTTTAAAGTTAACCTAGTTCTCCAAAACATTCTAAGCATTTCCTTAAAATGTGTATTATTCTCAAGAAGGGAATAGGTAATGTGAGAAGAGGACTAACCAAGCATTGTCTTCAAATATACATAATTTGGATTTACCTCTTTAATTTGCTATAAGCATTTTTGATAAAAAAACAGTTTGAATAATTGATTTCCAGATCAAGTATAATATATCCTAGTTGCATATACCAATGTACATTCAGAAAATGGTATATAGCAATTAAGTAAAGAAAGTCCGGGCAGAAAAAATGGCATCTCTATACTATGTGATGCCCAATTCTTCAGTATTTCATTCTGCCTCCATTTAATGAATGTGATTGTTTAAAATCTTTATAAAGTATTAATTAAAATCAATCAGTGTCCTAGAATACAATTGTGTATAATTTTATCCTAGAATCATGCAAGAACTGCCCATTCAATCATGATATTCATCACATTCCATTGGTATTCATATGGATAGGAATTTGTTTCTTAGGATCTCCTGCCATTTGGAACTGCGAGTTCCAGCTCCCACCACTTAAACCTGAGGATAGGGAACTCATGGGTGTGTCCAAGAACATCAGCAAAACCAATGATGAGGCAGGCACCAGTGGCTCCTCCTTGATATTTACAAGACTGATAGGAGGATCATGGTCAAGTCACTCTAAGCCAGAAAGTCCTTGAGACCCCTGTCCAACTTCAATCCCAACAAAGCCAGAAGTAGAGCCATGTGGCTCCAGTGGTAGAGGGCTAGCTCTGAGCAAAAGCAGCTCAAGGACTGTGCCAGATCCTGAGTTCAATATCCGAGACTGACAACAAACAGACATACACAACAATCTGTGCAGCCATCTGGCTCAAGCAGGTCATCGTCTTGTCCCTAACTGAACTGGACAGAGTTCCCTTGGAAAGGGGCTGGGGGAGCCACTGTCATCTTAACTCTGCCCATTCTGCCTGCATCACAGGATTCTGGCCACACCCCCATTATTTCATGATTCTTTCTGACCAATGGGATACAAGAAATGTGGCTACGCCCACATTCCATGTGGCCTGGTAGATGGATGAGGCTCTGTTAACACACTGAGGCTGAGATCTACAGGGGGCGAAATCATAACTCAGAAGCAGTGGGCCAGCTGCAGGCACCTGGCCCACCTGGCAGCTCAGTGACAGACTGAGCTGGAGCTACAGCCCCCTGCCACATGTGCTGCCACCACAGCATTCATGGGGACGGGAAGCAGGACATGTGGGCGTCCAAGAAGTAAATCTGCTTCGTCCACAACCTGCCTGATGAGGTGGACTTCCAGAATCCAGCAGGTGAGCTCCACCATCGATGCAGCCAGCTGTCAGCACACATCCAACCTATTGAGGAATCCCTCATGGTGTGTAAAGAGCAGATGTTGGCTCTGAATGAACTGTTTTGGGAGAAAGCCAAGTGTGTATGCTGGCTGTCCCAGGAGAAGATGAAGAAGAGGAAGGCATGGGCAGCAGGCTCCAGATGCCAACACAGGCTGAGCCCCACCACCAAAGCTGCTTCAGATGCATCAGGGCCTGTGGTGTGTGAAATGAGGGAGGAGCAGAAAGGTTTTGAAGAATTGCAACTTGAAGACAGCGTGGAAACTGCCAGAGGATAGGTCAGGGTTCTCGTCACCATAGAGGACTCCCCCAAGGAGCATGTCCTGCTGTAGATGCCCCAGATACAGATCTGCCCACAGCTCAGGGGAGGAGCGCTCCCTCCCTTTCTTCTGTAGACTGATGCAGATAATGACTCTCCATGTGACATATTGACTCTCAAAAGCCTTGGAAGCCACCAGAAGTAGGTGGTCATGTGCCTTCTCTCAGGCCTCCATCTGCTGGGTGATGGGAAGGTTAAACTGGGGGTTGGGTAGGGCAGAGGCTGCCGGGAGGTGGCCCAAGCTCATGGGATATAATGGCCCATTGGTGGCCAGGGAAGAGACCCATGTTATGCTTATAACAATAAATTGTTTTCAAAGGGGAAAAAAGCCTCCAACAAAGATTTGTTCTTCCAGTCCTGGGGCTTGAACTAAGGGCCTGGCCACTCTCCCTGAGCTCTTTTTGATCAAGGGTGGTGCTCGACAAGTTGAGCCCCACTTCCCCTTCCAGCTTTTTCTGTGTGGAATCAATTTTTCATAAATTATTTCCTTTAGCTTACATTTTTAAAACAGTGCGTTAAGTGTATATCTTGGTAACTAATTTTGAATTCCTCCTTCAATATTGTTCTGAGTGTAATGTCTCACATCAATTCCTAACCCTTCAGTCATGCTAGGCGAGCACTCTACCACTGACACACCTTCTCAGCTAGGATGATGCACCCCTCCCAAACCCAAATGGCCATTCCTCAGATAAATAGGAAGTAGGGGCTAGGATGAATATGAAGCACTTCTGGTTCACACCAAAATACTTCCCCACCCCCTAATCCCACACCCTTAGTTGAAGTTTCTCTTCTACCATTGAGGGATGAGGGAAGGACAGGGGAGTCCTGAGAGAGGAGTATCAAGAGCAGTGGCCCCACATCCTCCCCCACACAAGGATTCTTCTAGATTCCAATCTTACCTGACTCAATGTGGAGTCTACACTGTCTTCCCACCACTGTAAGGCTCAGGATGAAATAAAGGTCAACCCTGGGCTCAGCCCACACCCAGGGTGGAAGCTCCTAATCCCAGACCTACTTCCACCTCTGACTTTCCCGAGTTAGGCCAGACCCACCACTCACCACTATGTTGGTGGTGAGGATCTCATGAATGGATTCAAGGAAGAAAGTCTATGACAAAGAGCAGAAGAAGCAGGGTGAGAATGGAAGAAGGAGGTGGGGTGATTGCTCTGGGATCTTCCTCCTTGGAGCCCTTCCTTCCATCCAGAGCCATGCTGAACCCAAAGCATTGACAAGGCCAGGGGGTGAGACACGATGGACCAGCACAGGACTAAGGAGGCACTGCTTTGTAGTGGAGCACTTGAAAATTCCAATTATATTTGGCCAATGCCAATCCCAAACCCAACATGCAAAGCCTCTCCTTGTTGTTGGACACGAACACTCTCCCTGAGCTCTTATTCTCGAGGCTGGCACTCTACCACTTGAGCCAAAGGACCACTTTTGTTTTCTGATGGTTCATCGAGGATAAGATTCTCACACACTTTCTGCCCAGGCTGGTTTGACACCGTGATCCTCCAAATCTCAGCTTCCTGAGTAGCTAGGATGCCAGGCATGAGCCACCAGTGCCCAGTATGTGATGACTTTTGAAGGCATCTTGGCGATTTTGTAAAGGAGCCCCAAAGGGCCTGGATAGACCATGACCCAATCAAGGAGCTGGGATCAGAGAAGGATGACCTTCTACCCATTCTGTTCCCCAAAATTAAAGATGCCAGGTAGTGGTGTATGCATCAGACACCTAAACCAGCAGCCACCAGGCTTAGTGGAGAAAAAGTAGAGAATATCCAAAGATTGCATTATAGAAATCTCTGATTTTGCATGCATGTGGTGTGTGTGTGTGTGTGTGTGTGTGTGTGTGTGTGTGTGTGTGTGAACTCAGGGTCTAGAGTTTTCTTGCTCAAGGCTACTGCTCTGCCACTTGAGCTACAGCCCCACTTGCTTTTTGATTGTTAATTGTAGGTAAGTGTCTCAAGGATTTTCCTGTCCAGGGTGACTTGGAAGCATGATGGAGACCCCAGGGAAGCAAGAGTAAACTCAACTCTCAGGTACAATCCCTATGGTGGGCCACTCCTGCCCCCTGGTGGCCCGATGCGGGATATGCAGCCCCGTGCCATTGTCCTCTAGAGTTCAATTTTGAGAAGTGACCAGGGCCAAGCTGACTTTTGTTCACCCTGATTGCTGATACCAGAGCAGGTCTTTTCCACCCTAGGCCAAGAGAGCTCCATGAGGCCCAGCTTCCCAGGAGCACCAGGAAGAGAGAGGTCAGCTCCAGACTGAGCTAAGAGCCTTTGCACACAGACACCCCAACTTGGCCTTCCTTATCACCATAAGACCTGTCAAAGAACAACCCAAAAAAACAAAATTGGAGCTGTGCCTCCAAGTGGTAGAGCTCTAGCCTTGAACCAAAGAGCTCAGGGATAGGGCCCCCAAACTTTGAGTTCAAGACCCCCAGCTGACCCTCCCCCATAAAACACAGGTTGGCTAAATGTGAACTAGTAGGATTTGTCAAGTGTTTCTGAAGAATGGGGATACTGAAGAAAGCACCCTAATTCTAATGAATGCTGAACCTTTGACATACAGCTATGTGCTGAGTCCTCAAAAAGGTGCTGTTTGCTGAGTCATCCCATAGGTTGCTATGTGCTGAGTCCCTGAAAAGAGTGGGCCGTGCTGAGTTTTTCAAAGGGTGCTGTGTGCTGGGTCCATTACACAATATACTGTATGCTGAGTCCTTCAAAAGGTGTGGTGTGCTAATTCATCCAAAAGGGTCCTAACATGTGCTGCGCTCTTGAGAAGAGAGGGATGAGGTGTGTTTTTTGAGTGCTGTGTGCTGAGTCCTTTTCACAGGGTGCTCTGTATTGTCCTTCAAACGATGCTGTGTGCTGAGTGCTTCCACAGTGTGGTATGTGCTGAGTCCTGCCATAGTGTGGTATGTGCGGAAACCTTCAAAATTCTTCTATGTGCTTTCTTTGAAGGGTGCTATGCAATGAGTGGTTTACAAAGGGTGCTTTTTACTCAGCCTTTCAAAGGGCTGTGTGGAGTCTTATCACAGAAGGTGCTATGTAATGAGCCCCTGGGAAAGTTGTTATGTGCTGAGTTTTTCAAAGCATGCAATGTGCTGAGTCCTTTATGCTGCAAGCTATGGACTCCCTCCTTCAAAGGGTGTTGTGTGCTGAGTACTCTACACAGGGTGCTTTGTGCTGTTTTTGGAAGTGTGCTGTGTGTCATCCCAAAGAGTGCTATGTTCTGAGTCCTTGAGAGGTAGTTATCCCCAACATCACATACACACACACACACACACACACACACACACACACACACAAGGGTCACCATGCACCTTCTTAGTGTGTGGGAGTGAAGGGGAATGGAGAAGAATCTTCTCCAAGGGTGGAGCTGAGGGGAGATTCGATCCCTGGGGCAGGTACTGGGGTTGGGGGAGAGTGCTGAGCTGAGTTGATGCTGACCCTTCAGCAACTTCATGACATCCAGGAGCTGTGTGGTCACCAACTGCAGGGGGAAGCAGCCTCAGGAAGGACCTAGGGATCAGGGTGTGTCACCAGGTTTCAATTATCCCGGCCCTAGCAAGTCTATTTCCTGGTCAGATAATAAGAAATTGTCTAAGGGCTAGGGAGGTGTTGGGGTGAGGGAGTGTCAAGGGAGGGCCAAGGCATAATCAGGAAGATGAAGAGGTAGGACGATCCCAGGTCAGGTGTGTCAGGACATTGAAGCCATGACCTCTCCTAACAACATAGACCCAGCCACACTTCTATTAAGAGTCCTGGAACCTTGGGTTCACCATTGACTGCCTGGCTGTTGTCCACTGCAGGATGCCTGTGCAGTACATCCTTGGGGACTAGGACTTTCCATGGCTCAATCAGAAGATGACACCCCCGGTGTTCATTCCTCCACCAGAGACAGAGGTAAGTGGACCACTGGCACAGGACAGCCAGGGAATGAGGACAGGAGTCGGGACCCGAGTAACTTCGAGACTTGCTCTAGGGGGCACTAGGACCACGTGACTGCCATTCTCAGGGGCAGAGGTGGGTCTCTGCTGGCTCAACCTTTAGTCTACATGGCATTCTGGGATTCAGAGAGGGCTGACTGAAGGTGGGGCAGGCTTGGGTTGAGGCTGTTGGGAAAACAAGAGGCACTGGGCTCTGAGCAGGGTTGTTTCTTTGAGGATACTCACAACCTAAGAACATTCCTGGGATGGACCAGCACTTTTCTCCTTCCAGAGAGAGAGGGACCTAGCACCCCTCCAGTTGGAGTCCCTTGGCCGAGAAATCCTTTCATATTCACATCCTGTGGTTGGATAACTAGAACTCACCTTGCTGCCCAGTGTCAAGGCAGGACAGTGAGAGATCTTGAGTCTTTGATAAGGTCAGAGGATCCTCAATATGAGATTGTACTTGAATGTCCTAACGGTGAATGGTCAGTCCCATCTAAGACTGCCCTGATGTAGGACATAGAATCTAGAGAATCAGAGCCGGATGGGGTCTGTTCTGGGAGTCATGAGTATTATGTGTGAACTTTGAGCTCCCGTGTGCCAACCTGCTTCCCTTTCTTGGGTGGGTCTTTGCTAGAAAAAACTTGAAACTAAGGACCGGATCTTATCCCTTGTCTTTGATGTTTAAAGCTAGCACTCTACCATTTGAGCCAAAGCTTCACTTCCAGCTTTTTTGGGTGTTTAATTGTAGAAAAAGAGTTCTAATGGACTTTGCTGCCAAGGGTGGAATCCAACTGTAGTTCTCAGATCTGTCTCCTGAGGGGAGAGGATGAAAAGGATGGAAAATTATCTTTGGCCAGGTGCCAGTAGCTCATGGCTGTCATCCTAGGTACTCAGAAGCTGAGATCTGAGGATCACGGTTCAAAGCTATCATGGGGAGGAAAGACCCCGAGACCCATCTTCAATGGACCACCTGAAAACTGCAAGTGGTTCTGTGGCTCAAGTAGTAGAATGCTTGCCTTGAGTTGAAGAGCTCAGGGACAGCACCCAGGCCCAAAATTCAAGCCCCACAACTGAAAAAAAAAGAAAGCAAACCATCTTTGCCTGCAAAGGATGGTGGAGGTGTGTGAGGGGGTTGGGGGAGGGTGCTGTGGTTGGGAGACCAGGTGCTGGCATTACTGTACAGACATTTTTAAGAACTCCCCAAGTTTACCCCAGTTTGAAGCCAGAGCTTCAAGAAGACTTGGCCTGTGGCAGGAAGGGAGTGGGCAAATGGGTGCAGGGGTGGGATTATTGTGTCTGTATTCTCTCCATTGAAGGATGGATTTGGATGCTGGGTGACAAAGTCTGAAGTTAAGGGTTGCAAGAAGTGTGTGGCCTGACGAGGATGGGTTTCCTCTGGGTATGTGAAGTTGGCTGAAGCCGGAAGCCGCTGGTGGCTCACAACTGTCATCCTAGCTACTCAGAAGGCTGAGATGTGAAGACCATGGTTCCAAGCCAGCTTGGGAAGAAAAGTCTGTGAGACTTGATGTCCAATGGACCACCAGAGAACAGGATTTGGCGCTGTGGCGCAAGTGGGATATTGCTCACCTTCAGCTGAAGAGCTGAGGGACAGCACCCTGGCCGGGAGTTCAAACCCCATGACCAACTACAAAATAAGGGGAGGCTAAGTTTTCCGCATAGCAGTGTGGACAGTAGGAACTGCCATGTTGGACTATGAGACATTCCAGATATGTGTGAGGCTTACTGGTTTTTCTATAGTGGGTCTAATGTCGGTAGTGCCACCTTCTTGAGGGTAGGATGTGATCCTAATGGAGACAGTCCATGGTTCTGTTCTCAGGGACTGCTGAAGCCTTGGGCTGTCCGTGTGTGTGTGTATGTGTGTGCGTGTGTGTGTGTCTGTGTGTGTGTCTGTGTCTTTGTCTGTGTCTATGTCTGTGTCTGTGTGTGTTTGGTGTTAGAAGACCTGGGCCTTGAACTCAGGGTCTAGGTGCTGTTCCTGAGCTTCTGTGCTCAAAGCTATTGCTCTGACACTTGAGCCATAGCTCCACCTCTGGCTTTTTGGTGGTTCACTGTAGATAAGAGCCTCACATTCGTTCCAGAACTGGCTGGCTTTGAACCCTGATCTTCAAACCTCAGCCTCCTGAGTAGCAAGGAAGACAAACATGAACCACCCCTGCAGGTTGTGTGTGTGTGTGTGTGTGTGTGTGTGTGTGTGTGTGTTTGTGTGTGTGTGAGTGTAGAAGTGGGCTGTAACAAGGAGCACTGGACCCTTTGGTAACTTCAGCTTGCTTTCTTTGGGGGTACATGGGCTTTGTGGCTGAGGTCTGGGGACCTGGAAGGGTGAGATGCTTAATGGGGACTCAGCACTTAAATTATAAGACCAAGGGATCTGTGTGCCCTGGAGATGTCTACTTGTGCCGCGGACCGGCTCTGTTGGGACGGCGGAGGACACCTAGTAGGGGTAACTGGAACAGGTAGGGAGATGGCAAACAGACAACTCACACACAAGAGGAGTGAATGCTGAGTGCGATTTATTACAGAGGATGACAATCTTTTATAGAAAAAAGTCTCCATGAGAAAGGGCAAAAGGTTACACAATTTGTTGCAAGGCTTTGGGTGGTCACCAGCTGGTTGCTTGATCTTGTTCTTGGATGATGATCTATGACGATAGGCACTTGTTCCTGGCTTTACCTTATCAACCCCATAAGAATAGCAAAGTAAATCGGTTTTGAGATGCTTATCACATATTAACCATTAACAAGAGCATGTGAGCAAGGTGTTAGACATAAAGGCATAAACTCTAGTATTTTATTTTTACTTCTGCTTAGTTTTGTACTTTATGCATTTCAAATCTTATCTAAGCAATTGTGCTTCTTTGCCATTCTTTAGAAGGTCCCCAATTTGTTGCCAAAAATCATGATATTCAGTATACTTAGCTAAATCTGGCCATACATCAAATTCAGGCTCATAGTGTCTTCTCTGTAACCCTTTCACATAATCGTTTACTCTTCTCCATAGAGGCCTTAACTGTCTCATAAGATCTTCCTTGTTCTTTTTGATAGTAAGCACCAAGGAGTCCTAGATCTAGCAAGTCTCTCAGTAAATGGAAGACAGTAATAGGAAATTCTTTCTCCTAAGTAATTTTCCCAATGGTTGCCATCCTTATCATACACACCTGTAAAAGGTTATGGATCTGGGGGAAGTCTTTGAGGCCCTCTTGATAAGGCAGGATCCCACCAGCATCCCCTAATAAGCCACTGCCATCTTCCATCCACCAATCTTTTAGGAACCTTATTTAGTTTTTGGTCTAAATATCCCTCTACATCTTTCTTATCTACAGGATATCTACTGTAGATACTTCAGGATTAAAGGGAAGTCTCCAATAGCTATACGCTCTTTCTGCTCTAGCCGTGCCTACAGCTTCTTGTAAATCTCTTACAAACAATTCCTTCTGCTGAAGTGAAGTCATAAAACCCCCAATGCTTTTATTTTCACTTATGATTTGTTTAATAGCATCCATAAGAGGGGCTTTCAGCGTAGCACTTAAATCTGGTGGATTAGTCATATTCTCAGGACACTCATCGGATGTTGGAGTCATCATCACTTCCAAGAAAGAGCCCTGAATAAGAGAATGTTGAGCATGAGTAAGTAGAACAAGCAGCAGGAACAGTAAAAGAATAATGGGCACTCCTATGCAGCGAAGAAAAGAGAAACAGGAACAGGAACACATCTTTCCAAGGGGCTTGCCAGACTTTCCAGGACGTAGGCCTCTTTGAAGCCCCACTCTCAGATCAGATAGCAGATGTTCCATGCTAAGCAGACTCCACTGGAATAGGCGTGGCATACTCCCTTTGGCATGGTTGGTGGCAGAAGGAGCTTGGGAGGACCTGGGGATGGGGCCCGCAGGGGGTGGCTCCCCAGGGGGACAGAGAGCATGGCCAGCACTTATTAAGGTTGAGAGCCCTGTTAATATGGAGCGCACTTTCATGGTTCAGACTTTGGGTCTTATCATGATGTTTGATGGGCGAGGCCCACCGTATTTTAAATGTTGACCTGTGATCTTCAGATCTCAGCCTCCTGAATAACTAGGATTATTGGCATGAGCCTGTGGCACCAGGGCCTCTTATTCTTTTTGGTATATTACGGTTTGAATTCAAGGCTTTAGACTTGCCAGTCAGGTCTTCTAACATGTGAGCCAAGACTTTCTGTCTTGGGCATTTCCTAGATAGAGTCTCAATATATGCTCAGGCTGGTCTGGATTGGGATTCCTCACTGCTACCTTTCTGGCCAGACCCTGGTTGTAAGAAAATGAATTCACTCTATGCCTATATCGCTTTGCTGAGATGTCGTTTTGGGGAGTGGGTGGGGGGTGTGAAGAGGAAAGACTCCAGAACTGACACCTACTGGGGGACATTTCTTCTTGTGACAGAGCCAAGTCATTGCTGTGTATGACGAGGAAGCCGCCATCAGACTGACCTGGAACAATGCTCAAAGGTATGTAGGCTGTTGAAGTATCAAACCCACCCATGTCTGCTTCCCACGCACAACAAGGGGGTGCAGTGCAGGTGGTCCAGCACTGGCCCTAGGGGATTATAAATGGATGGTGGTGGTCAGGTGCCAGTGGTTCCTGCACCTGACCGGGTTATTGGGGAGGCTGACGTCTGATGGACGTGACACAAAGCCAGTCCAGGCAGGAGAGTCTGTGAGATTCTTATCTCCCATAAACCAACAACCACCCCACCACACACACAAAAAGCCAGATTTGGTGCTGTGGCTCAAGTGTTAGAGCCTCAGCCTTGAGTAAAAGAAGCTCAGGAATGACATTCAGGCCCTGAATCCAAGCCCTAGGACTCACAAAAAAAATAATGAAATAAATGAATAGTGGGCATCAGTTACCTTACTACCAAAAAGGATGGATTCAGTCTTCTCTCTGGTACTTGTATCCAAAGGTAATGGGCTTCTCTTGATGTTCTTCTAAACTTCTCCTCTCCATTATCTCTCCAGGCTTCAGTTGCAGGATAGAATTCATATCATTCCACTCAATGTGACCTTATGTACCCTCCCCTACCCGCCTTCCTTGGGGTGGGGATCCTGGATGTATTCACCACTGGGAGGATGAGGCACCAGAGAAATAGGGTAGGTATCCCTGAAACTTACACACACACACACATATACCCATACTCACCCAGGCCAACTCAGTGTCTTTTCCAAAGACACTTCATCTCCTTGGATTTACTGACCTAGGAGAGGAACTTGATTTCTTGTAACTAAGTATTTTAACTAGGGCTTGCTAGTTGACATGAGATAAACAGAAGCTCAAAAGAAAGGCTCTGGTGCCCATCACCTCTGGCTCAGGCTCACACCTGACATCTTGGCTACTTGGGAGGCAGACATCTGAGGATCAAAGATTGAAACCAGCCATAAGCTGGAAAGCTAATGAGACACTTCTCTCCATGGAACCACCAAAAAGTCAGAAGTGGAGCTGTGGCTTAAGTGGTAAAGCACCAGCCTTGAGTACAAAACCTCAGAGACGCAGCTCCTAGATCCTCAGTTCAAGCCCACACAAAGAAATGGACCCATCTTGTTGCCCCCAGACAGCTTGGGCCTCCACTGTCCTCTCAAGGAGTGTGATACAGCACTGGGCCCTGGTTAGTGTATCAGAGCTTTCAAAAATTGGGTGGTGGAAACCAGGCCTTCCCCTTCATGTGCTTTCAACCCACACCAGCAGGAAGGGAGAGTGTGAGAAGGCCAACAGCCTGCAGAGCAGCGAGGACCCCACTCTGCCAGGGTGATTGGAGCAGGATTCTTAGAAGCAGCACTTGAAAAGGGGTCTTGCTTAACTAGGAGTATCTGACAGGAAGCACACAGAGCAAAGATGCTGTACATAAAGGACAACATAGAGGAGCATGTTCACTTCAAGCCATAGCTGCTGCTGAGAAACTCGGTACAGATGTGTAGGACTGTCCTGAGACACACCCGAGTGGTTACAGAAGAAGAGCTATCCAGGGTTGGGATTGTGTCTTAGCAGTAGTGAGCTTGCCTTGCGCACAGGAAACCCTGTGTTCAATTCCTAGGTTCCACATACACAGAAAAAGCTGGAAGTGGCACCATGGCTCAGGTGGAAGAGCACTGGCCTGGAGCAAAAGAAGCTTGGGTACAACACCTAAGCCCCGAGGTCAAGCCCCAGGACTGTCAACATAAAACAGCACTCCAAGGGTTCTTGGTGACAGGTGGATGGCTATGCCCTGTAGCTCTTAGTAGATCCATCCATTTTATGTGTCGCCTTCTTTGACAGAGGGAAGCTGGACACTCCTTCTGCCCTGGCATCTCCTGGACCCAGTTATCAGCAAACCTCCCAACATCTTCCACCAGGACATGGAGCAGCTGGCCCCAGAAATCCTCAGATACCGGTTGAGTGGGGCAGGGGGATAAAGGCCAGAAATCCTAGTGGGTCTGATCTGCCCCAGATGACCATGCCTTCCAGAGGAGGCGGTTGGGAGGTTATAGAGGGGTAGTGATATGGAAGGGGCACTTTAATGCCTATGGCCCTACCCAGATTCTGAGCCTCCCTTTGCTGTCCCTAAGGGATCTAGAGGAGTGACTAGGTTGGAGTGTCTAGAGGAGGACTAGTTGGAAATTCTAAAGAATGAGACACCATAAACCATGCTCCGATGGCTCATACCTATCATCCTGGCTACTCGGGAGTATCTTGTTTCCCCAACACAGGCAGGAACGTCCCAGGGGAGTCTCATCTCCAATCTCCAACCAGAAGTGGCACCATGGTTCAAATGGTAGAGTACTGACCTTGAGCAAAAATCATCATCAGGGACAGTACCCAAGCCCTGAGTTTAAGCCCCTCAACCAAAACAAAAATAAAAAACAAAAATCCAAAAAAGAAAGACACCCCTTGCCTGCAAGAGATGGTTAAGGAGTGGGGTTGCTGTGGTTGGGAGACCAGGTGCTGGCCTCAGGGTACAGACATTTCTAAGAACTCCCCAGTTTTGTCCAAGGTTGAAGTTACAGCATGGTGGGCTTTGCCTTACCAAGAACTCCAGAGGTCGTGGCCTTTCTTAGGCAGGGAGTGGGCGAATGGGAATAGGGGTGGGAGGGTAGTGTCAATTATATTCTCCCCATCCATGGAAGAATGGTTTTGTATGCTGGTGTCAAAGTCTGAAGGGAAGGGCTGCATGTGGTTTGTGGCCTGACAAGGTGGGTTTCCTCTGGGTGTGAGAAGGTGGCTGAAGCCAGGCATTGCCAGTGGCTCACAACTGTCATCCTAGTTACTCAGGAGGCTGAGCTCTGAGGATCCAGTTTCAAAGCCAGCTCGGGCAGGAAAATCTGTGAGACTTTTTCTCCAGTGAACTACCAGAAAACCGGAAGTGGCGTTGTGGCTCCAGTGGTAGAGCATGCACCTTCAACTGAAGAGCTGAGGGACTGCGCACAAGCCCAAAGTTCAAACCCCATAACCAACAACCAAAAATAAGGTAGCTGGGTATTCTACATAGCGGTATGTACAGTAGGAAATGGCATGCTGTGTCATGAGCCATTCCAGACATATGAGAAGCTCTGAGTTTTGTCTATAGTTGGTCTGAGGATGGTAGTGCCATCTTCTCAAGGGTTGGGGTATTCTGATGCTCAGGGACTGCTGAGGCCTTGGGCTACCCATGTGATGTGTGTGTGTGTGTGTGTTTGTGTGTGTATTTTTCCATCATTTTTCTCTGTCCCCTTCATTGGTGCCTGTTTGCCTCTTTCTGACCTCACATGGTGCCCCTCCTGCACAGTTGTTGTGCACAAGGTTGCCTTGCCTTTAGCCCCTTATCAGGGTCTACAATGAGTCTTAAATTGCCAGAGACCTGCATATTTCAGCTTTTCTTTGGGGCCCAAATCCAGTCGTCCATGTTTTGGGCCACCTCCAGGAGATTCTGGGTTAGCAGGGCAGGTGGCATAGGTTTTCCCCTGACACACGGTGGGGGGGGCGGGGGCTCAGTCATGTGATGTCTTATCGTTTTCCTCAGCTGGGCCTCTGGCTGCATGTCCCTTCCTGAAGGCTGGTAGTGGAGTGGGGGAAGGGTGGTTGCCTGTGGCTCTGGACAACTCAAGCATGAAAGCTGACTGAAGGCCGCCCAACCAAGGATCTTCCGGGGCTACATGGGAGGTGAGGCCCAAGGTGGCTTGGAAGTATCTGTCGGTGTCTAGGAAATGTCAATGTACCTTACCACAGGAAAGTCTATCTTCTGGCCCCAGCTGGGCCTCTCTAGGTCCTTCTAGACTATTCTGGATGCCCAGAACACAGAAGCACAGACTTTAGATTCCAGGGCTACGGAACTGGGGGATGAGAGACTGTTATGGCCAATACCTCAATGTTCTGGGGCATTAGCCTTGACCTGGCTATGCCCCCCTTGTGTATGTTCACTTCTTAATCCAGTGTTGGCCACACACCACCTTTTGTGGCAGTGCTGTGGACGTGGCAGAAGTGGAAGTGAGATCTAGGATAACCAAAATATGGATATATAGCATGTGGGGATTGGGATGGCAAAGGGTGTCTATTAAGAAAAACATCTCAGATCTGGAACTCAGGGCTTAGGCACTGTCCCTGAGCTAACACGCTACCACTTGAGCTACAGCTCACCTTTCATCTTTTTTAGTAGTTTAGTGGAGAGAAGAGTCTCGTGGACTTTCCTGCCTGGGCTGGCTTCAAGCTGCCATCTTAAGAGCTCAGCCTCTGAGTAGGTGGGGTTGTTGGTATGAGCCATTGGCAACTGCTAAGGATGTTACCATGTGTAGGTGTGTGTATGTGCACATGTAAGTGTGTGTGTGTGTGTGTGTATGTGTGTGTGTGTGTTTTCCAGGGCTTGAACTCAAAGTCTAGGTGGTATCCTTTAGCTTCTTTGTACAAGGTTGGTGCTGTACCACTTGAACTAGTGTATCTCTGCTTCCCAGCTTTTTGGTGATTCATTGGAGAGAAGAGTCTACCCAGGCTAGCTTTGAATCTTGATTGATCCTCAGGTGTCACTCTTGAGTAGCTAGGATTATAGACATGAGCCACTGGCATCCAGCTACAAAGATGTCTTCTCATACTCTCCTCTGTTCTAACACATTGTCTGCTTGCCCTGGCCTAGAACCTCTGACCTCCACATCAGCTCCCAGCAGCCCCTGACTGTGTGGAGAACATAAAGCTCCAAATTGTTCCTATTTCTTTGTCTTCTGGGAAGGGAATGTTTCCTCTGAAGCCTGGGTTAGGAGGGGTAGCTGCAGATGGGTACTCGGCTTGGAGAGAGGTACTCTGTTTTAGTCAAGAAGAAAAGTGTGGCCAGATGCTAATAGCTGATGATGTCCTATTCCTAGCTCCTCAGGAGGCTGAGATGTGAGGATTACCATTCAGAGCCAGTCCAGCTAGAAAAGTGTGTGAGACTCTCTTCTGCAAATAACCACCCAAAAGCTGGAAGAAAAGCTGTGGCTCAAGTAGTAGAGTGGTAGCCTTGAACGAAAAAACTGAGGGACAGAGCCCAAGCCTTGAGTTCAAGCCCTAGCACCAAGATGCATGGGTGTGCGTGCACACACGCACATGCTCACACACACACAGACACACAGACACACATACAAAGACACAGACACAGACACAGACACACACACACACACACACACACACACACACACACACACACACACACGAGCTGAGCTAGAACTGGGGGCAGTCCTGAGGCATTGTCATAGTCATAGTAAACTCTCAAAGTAGATCAAGTGCTTTGTCCCTAAGACCTTCTTGGGCTGAGTGGGTCTGGGCCATGGCAGTAAGTTCCATGGAATCTGCCCCTCCATCTGTGCACGGGGCCACAGGACCAACGGAAGGACACTATGGATGCTCCTTTGTAGTCAGTCCAAGATTGCAGATTTTCATCTGTCCCAAAAGCAGTGGAGAGGAAAGCAGGGCTCTGAGCCCTGGGACTCCTGGGATAGAGACTGCTCCAAGCATCAGCCAGCCAGCTGTGGATACCTGAGCCTACAAGTCTTTCATGAGCCCACCTCAACACCTGCCCAAGGTGTGGCTGACAGAGTCACAAACTTGTGATACCCGCAGGAGTGGGCATTACCTGCTGTACCATCTTGCAGCTCCTGTCCCTCCTGGCCCAGAACCGTGGTCTGAAATGTCGGTTTACTGTTCAGATGCACACTGCACCCATGACTGATGCCATTGTGATGGACCCGGCTGAGGACCTCCATGCCCCAAGGCGGGACCCTTCTCGATACTGTGGCCTGTTCCATACACAAAGGCCGCCAAAGACACCTAGACATTGGGAGACCCGACCCTCAGAGTCCCATTGGAAAGCACTCTGCCTAGAGCCACAGAGTGAGCTCCAAACAGGTGTTTGTCAAGGGGCAAAAACTCTGGGCCTGGGCACTGTAGCTCAGCTCTTCAGCTTACCACTTGATCCACAGCACCTCCTCCAGATTTCTGGTGGTTCCTTGAAGATCAGAGTCTCCTGGACTTTCTTGCCAGGGCTGGCTTTGAACCACAATCCTCTGATGTCAGCTTCCTGAGGATCTAGGAGGACATGCATGAACCACATGCGCTTAGCTGATCTGGCCTTTCACCACAGTGGGCTAGGAGCTTCTTAAAGCTTTTCTTTATTTTTTTTCTGTGCCAGTACTGGGGCTTGAACTCAGAGTTTGAGCCCTGGTTTCTTAACTTTTTCGAAAGGCTGGCACTTTACCACTTGAGCCACATTTCCATTTCTGTCTTTTGGTAGTTCATTGGCAAGAAAAGAGTCTCACTAACTTTCTTCCCCTGAGTTGGATTTGACCCATGATATCTGATCTCAGCCTCCTGAATAGCTAGGATTTACAGGGGTTGAGCCACTGGTTGATAGAAACTTTTCTAAAGGAAGAGTTCTTCCCTGCATTTGCCCTGACTCCTCCATGCAAAGGAGGCCTCTGAGGGTCATGAGCTGTGAAAAATAGGCTTCCAGCCACTGGAAATGGCTGGGGTCCATGGTGAAAAGCCAAGCTAATCTTCCCCCTGGGCCCCATTCTGGGTCCCCACCCTCTGCCCTACCTGTGACTCAAGTACAAACCTTGACCCAGACTTGAATGTCCTGCCAGACTTGTCTGAAGCCAAAGAACCTTTATTCTACCCACACCACCTCCTCTACACCATACCTCAGGACCTTTGCCCATGATGGACCTTCTGCCTGAGGCTCTCTGTCCTGTTCCACATCTTAGAACTCCTGTGGAATTTTGGCAATGGTTATATCACCTCCTGGGGGAACTCTTTCCTTCCTTTATCCCTCTTTTTTTTTTTTAAATATCGAATTGCTAGAGATGGAACTTGTGAAGGCTGACTGGCAAATGTTCTGTCTTGGTGTGTGTGTTTGTGCCAGTCTGGGGGTTTGAATTCATGACCTTGACAGTATCCCAGAACTTTTGTGCTCAAGGCTAGCACTCCAATACTTGAACCACAACTCTACTTCTGGGTTTTTGGGTGTTTAATAAGAGAAAAGTCTTTCATTATAGTCTTTCCTGCTTGTAATTTTGATCCTCAGATCTCAGCTTCTTGAGTAGCTAAGATTACAGGGGTGAGCCACCAGCACCTGACCTTTACCTCTTACTTCTAACCTTGCCCTCCTCTGAGTCCCAGAAGAATATGTCTCACCAGGGTCCCTATTTTTCCAGTCTTGGGGCTTAAACTCAAGGTCTGAGCATGTTCCTGAGCTTCTTTTGCTCAAGGCTAGCACTCTATCACTTAAGTCGCAGTGCCACTTTTGGCTTTTTCTTTTACTGTGGTACTGAGGAATCGAACCCAGGACTTCGTGGAATCTAGGTAAGCACTCTACCACTAAGCCACATTCACAGCCCAAAGCTCACTTCTAACAGGAGCTATGAGGGTGGGATTTATTTGCTAACCCCTTTCAGCGCAGAAATCACTGGCTATTTCCTATCTTTCCCAGGATTTGGGACCAGCCTGAGACTTGGCAATCAGGAATGATGAATGAGTGATAGGCACCACGCCCCACATCCTACAGAGGGATCTAGAATATGGAGCCAGAACCTTGGACAACTCCTACAGCCTAGGAAGAGTGGTCTTCCTGGAGGCAGTGTCTGGCTTCTAGGTGTCCTGATGGGATACCTCACCCACAACATAATGCACCTGTTGCACACACCAGCACAGGCAAAGCCTTTGGGGCTTCACTACTTAAATGGCAGAGAAGGATGCTTTGTTCAAGCTGCCGGCTCAGACTTATTATTTTCTCAGTGCTTGTCCCAGCTTGCCCAGGTTTGGGGGCTGGGCATGGGTAACCTGCTAATGCCCATCATCCATACACCATCCATCAATACAAAGAGACATAGAATTACTGCCTTCTTTCTTTTTTTTTTTTTTTGACAGGTCCGGGATTGAACTATGAGCCTAGGCCATGTTCCTGAGCTCCTTTTGCTCAAGGGTAGTGCTCTGCCCTTGAGACACAGCCCCAACCATGTGTGTATTCTTTTTCCTGTGGTCTCTTAGAAATAAGAGTGACAGGAACTTTCTGCCCCAGCTGAATTCAAACTGGCATTCTCTACATCTCAGCCTCCTGAGGAGCTAGGATTATAGCTGCTGATTATAAGCCACTGACACCTGGCTTTCTTTTCTTTTTGTTCTTTTTTAATCATGACAATATGAAGTCTTCACAGTGCCATTCCAATGGTTTGCATTCGAAGGGAACTACCCAGACCTGGAGTTCGAATGCTAGGACTGCCCCCCACAAATGGAGGGAGAATCTGACAAACTCATTCCTATTCATGTGAATGCTAATCGAATGTTATAAAAGTAATAATTTGTAGTTAATTCTTGATTCTATTTTAGAATGCCACACACAAATTACTGGATTTATATCTTTCATTCTAGCACCTAATGGAAGGATATTGACTAATTTTTAATTACAGATTTTGTAAGTATTCAACCTTAATACTTCATTAAATGGAGGCATAATGTAATCACTAATAATTGGTTATATATATATATATATATATATATATATATATAATATCTTCACATTCCCTCTTTGTATATATATGCATATATACAAACACACTCACATATATATATATATATATATATTCACATCTATCTATCTATCTATTTATCTATCTATCTTTCTGTCTATCTATATATTGGGCACTATTGTGGCTTGATCACAGGTCCTCAGAACTTCCTGGCAGCTCAATTTGCCACAGGCTGGTCTGCTAAGACTGTGACCCCATTTATGGATTGGGCATTGTGAGTTGAAATCCCAGTATGGCCAAAAACTTATTCGTCGAGTAAGAAGCTAATTTGACACATTTTTTTCTTCTCTGTGACAGTCCTTGATCTCAGTGTGATATATAATCCATATGTAAATATATCCTAGGTGATATGAGGTAATGAAACATTATATGTGTAATAATACTAAATTAATAAGTGTAATAAACGTCATATGCTGTAAACCCATGCAATATAAATAGATCTCATATATAAATATTAGTTTTTCCAGTGCTGGGGCTTCAATTCAGGCTCTGGGAATTGGTCTGAATTTCTTGTTTTCAATGACGGTGATCTTCCCCTTCACCCACAGTGTCACAGATTTACCCAGACCCTGAGTTCAAATCAAAAGCCTGCCAGAAAAATGGTGCAAATTCCAAGCCAGGGCATTATTGTTATTATTATTTTGGTCAAAGCATGGGGCTTGAACTCAGGTCTTGGCATCTCTGCCACAACCAACCCTGAGATCCTAGGACCAGAGTTCAAATCTTGGGGCTGGCAAAAAAAAATCAAATGAGAAGGATAAAACTGAGATGAGAAGGGCAAACAAAGAGGAGTCAACAGTGCTTGATAAGAAATGTACTAGTTATCTTGCCCATGTAATTGTAACTCCTCTGTATGGTATTCTCACAATAAAAAAAAAAAAAAAACTGAGAAGTTCAAGAAGTGGTTTTACTTTTTTTTCCCTTTGCGTTGTGGCCATCCTGCGTCTAAATGACAAGGCCCAAAAAGTGTACATGACCTTGCATTGCTGATGTTTGGTGGGCTATTAGGGAAGCAATAGCCAAAAGAAGCAACTTAGGACTGGAGGTCGAATCCTGGTACTGCCACTAATGAATGGTGGGAGATTCTATGGCGCATTCCGGTATACATCCGTACAAATGAAATGTTATAAAAGTAACAAATAAATTACTAGTGTATGATTATATTATAAAACTATATACAACAATTATACTACATTAATTTTCAATTAATGCTGTCTCGCTTAAGTAGTCGAGTACTAGCTTTGAGCATAAAAGCATAGGGACTGTGTCTAGACCTTTACTCAAGACCCTAGTAGTGGCACCAAAAAAAAAGATAGCATGTTCTGACTGCAGTGATTTAAGGATAAGCTGCAAATACCTCATCACAGAGCATGCTTGGAGTCTGGTGTTGACAGGTGACCTTTAACCTGACGTAGCCAGAGGTAAACCACTGCAACTCATCTTCACCGAAACAGATGCTGCTGGCTCACTCACCCCTGTCATCCAAGATACTCAAGGGCTGAGATCTGACACTAGTGGGTTTAGAACTCAGCCCTGGCATTAAGTCTGGGAAACTCTGACCTGTGGCTCAAAGTGGCAGAGCTCTAGGCTTGAGCTAAACATCTTAGGATAGTACCCCCAATCTTTGAGTGCAATCCACGTGGATGACTCCCTCCAAAAAAACCACCCCTCTAAATCATTACATGTGAACTTCTTGAGGTTTGTTATGTGTTTCTCAAAGAATGGTGATACTGATGAAAGCACCCTAATTCTAATGACAGCATTTGGGATACAGCTATGTGATGAGTTCTTCATGAGTTGTTATGTGCCTAGTCCTAAACGGGGTTCATTCTTTCATCTGGTCCTTGTAAGAGCTTCACAAGTAAGATGATTGTGCAGATGGGAAAGTTGAGGCTCAGATATGCCCACATGTCAGGGCCAAAATGATGTATGTACTGAAATCTAGTGAGTTGTCTCCTGCAGACAATTTTTTTGGTTTAGTTTTTCCCATCATGTACCTTGAACTCAGAGCTTAGGTGCTGACTTTCATTTTGGGCTCATGGCTAGCACTCTACCACGTGGATCCAACGACCCCTTGCAGTAAAGTGTCAGAGCTTAGGTGTCCTTAGCTGAGGTCTGTCATCCAGCCTACTCAGGAAGCTGAAATCTGATGATCTGGGTTCCAAACTATCCCATGAGGCTACTATATCCTATTCACCATTTAGAAACTTGAAGTGGAAGCCGGGTACCGGTTACTCACGCCTGTCATCTTAGATACTCAGGAGGCTGAGAGCTGAGGATCACAGTCCAAAGACAGCCTAAGCGGGAAATTCCTTGAGATGGTTATCTCCAATAAACCACCAGAAATCTGAAGGGGCTCTTTAGCACAAGTGGTAGAGCTCTAGATTGAGCTGAAGAGCTCAGAGACAGCACCCAGGCCCAGACTTCAACTCCTCCAACTTATAAGAAAAAAGAAACCTGAAGTGGAGTGCTGGGAATATGTCTTAGGGGTAAAGGGCTTGAATCCTCAGTACCACATCACTAGAAAAAAAAGGTAAAGTGCTCTGTGGCTCAAGTGGTAGAGTGCTGTCCTTGTACAGGAGAAACTCAGGTAGAGTGGTCAGGTCCTGAATCCTTCAGGACTGGTGTATGCACACACACACACACACACACACACACACACACACGCACACACACACAGACCAGCAGTGAAGCTGTGACACCAAATGGGAAAGCACTGAGCTTCTGCTCTGAACTCATGGTCAGCACCTTCGCCCTGTGTTCAACCCCAAAACCTAGCCACCGAGGGGCCAACTATGAGAGGTCACAGGTTTCAAATCCTGATGAGCTTCCACCAGCCCTAGATGACAGGAAGCATTGTGATTTTGCACAAGTACTTAGATTTAGCAAGCTTCTGGAAACCTAGGGAGGCAACACTGCCAATAATGAATCATTTCATTAGATTCAGGGCCCTCGTTGTCTGCCAGAAGGACGCTTTAATTAATTGTAGCAGTTTGTCTCAACACTGTAACATAGTGCAACAAAGACAGGATGAGTGCAGGGAACTTGGCCTGCCACAGGAATTGGCACAAATGAAGACTTCCTGTCAAAACAGAGCACTGGAGAGAGAGATAGCTTGGGGTAAAAAGAGGCCTTTTTCTCCTGGCCTTTAGATCCCACCCACACTAATCCTCACTAATTGCCCCGGATGAAATGTTTGTTACACAGCTGTACAGGAGTAAGGCTTTTTGTTTGCCTGTTCCAACAATGAAGCAGACTTCCTCCAGTAGCCTGGGGTATGGAAAAACTCTCAGGTTACACTGGGAACAGTGAGGGGAGCTCTGGAACATGCACTGTCTTGAAAGCTGTGCTATGAAATCATGCTTTTCAAAGCAAATTTCTTAGCTGGGTTCCTTTCTTCATAGTGACTCTGGATGTTCACTGATAGAAATACTTGCATATGTACACAGATATGTGGAGTTACTGGCTCTTTTTTTTTTTTTTCGGCAGTTCCTGAGTCTTGACATTGTCCCTGAGATCCTTTTGCTCAAGGAAGCATTTTATTGTGCCTTAAAACATGATGCATCATTAAATGGAGGCATAATTCAATACCTATTAATTATAAGTAATATATTACATATAATTTAGTAATATATTACATGTAATATGTTACATGCAATATATTACATGTAATATGTAGACATCTCGCATTCTATAAATATTTTTATATATTTAAATATACAATCGAATAAACCTATAAATCTCTCTCTCTCCCACAGCCCTCTCTCTCTCTCTCTCTCTCTCTCTAATGTATAACTCCATATTTGCAGCAATTTACACACCTATCTATTTATATATTGGCGACTCCTTGGGCTAGAATTCAGGTCCTGGGATCTGCCTGGCAGTAAATTTTTTTGAGGCTGCTGTGCTTACTGACCACTTGATGAATTGGGCATTCCTGGCCCTGAGTTCAAATCTCAGCAGTGCCAAAGTCAATAGGTGGAGTAAGAAGCGAATGTTGAACTGTTTTCCTTTCTGTGAAAATCTTGTGTCCTAGGTACAATATGTAATATCTATGCAAATACATACATATATATGATATATATTATAAATGTATATAAATATTATTGCCAGTCCTGGGCCTGGAATTCATGCCTTGGGAAATGTTCCTGAATTTATTTCTTCAAGGCAGGTGAGCTCCTATGTCACCCAGAACACAATAGAGTTACCCAGCCTCTGAGTTCAAATCCCAGGTATGGCAGATAAAATGGCCCAAATTCCAAGTCAAGGTCTTAACATTTGGGGGGGCAGGCATGGGTCTTTTTTTGGGGGGGGTCCGGTTGTGGGGCCTGAACTCTGGGCCTGGGCGCTGTCCCTCAGCTCTTCAGCTCAAGGCTAGCACTCTACCACTTGAGCCACAGTGCCACTTCCTGCTTTTTTCATTTTGCTTATGTGGTGCTAAGGAATCGAACCCAGGGCCTCAGGCATGCAAGGCAAGCTCTCTACCACTGAGCCATCTTCCCAGCCCAGGCATGGGTCTTGAAATTAGGTTGTCCTAACTCTGCCTCAGCCTTGATTACCCTAAGCTGAGGTGCAGCTTTTACACCGACAGATGACCCAGGGATCCTAGGACCTGAGTTAAACTCTCATCACTGGCAAAAAAAAACATCAAACCAACAAAATTGGAGGATGAATAAACCAGGAAGTTTTACACAAGAGTATTACCTTTGTTTCCTTTGCACTGTAACCATCCTGGGTGACAGTGACTAGGCTTGAAAATTTTACGTGACCTTGCATAGCCAAAGGCTGGGGGACTGTCGAAGCCTGAGCCCAATCCAGGCACAGAGGCCCTTAGTTCAATCCTGGGACTGCCACCTACACATGGCTGAAGATCCTAGGAAACTCGTTCCTATCTATAGGAACATTAATAGAATGTTGAGATGTACTAATTGAATCACTAATTAGCTAGTCATTCTAGTATAAGAGTGTACACAATAAATATAGATCATTGATTAATTTAATTAATAATTTATTAAGTCTTCTACCATGATTAATTAATGGAGGCATAATTTTATACCAAATAATTAGTAGCAATAGAATATATGTATCTATATAAATATAATAAAGACATCACACTTTGTATGGAGTTATACACTAGAATCTACATAAATGTCTGTCTTTGTATACATTTACTGATAGATGCATATACATATGTAAATACACACACACACACACTTCAGTCTACACATATATCTGTTTATATATTGGCTACTCCTAGGATGTGAACTTGAGTCCTCAAATTTGCCCGACAACTTCACTTGCATCAGACTGGTGTGGTAACATTGACCCATTCATGAAGTGAGCCTTCTAGGCCCTGAGCTCAAATCACAGAATTGCCAAAAACTTAATCCTGGTGGAAGAAGCCATTTGTCCCACATGTTTTCCTTACCGATGAAAGTCCTGGGCCTCAAGTATGATGTACAATATATATGCAAATCTATGTCCTATGTGATAGGATGTAAAAAATACTATATGTCTAATCATACTCACTAAAATACATAACAAATAATTAAAAACAAAATAAAATGATTAACTACACTAACTGCAATATGCAGTAAACATTTGTTTTTGGGTCTGGTCATGGGGCCTGAACTCTGGGCCTGGACGCTGTCCCTCAGCTCTTCAACTCAAGGCTAGCACTCTTCCACTTGAGCCACAGGGCCACTTCTGGCTTTTTTCTTTTTGCTTATGGGGTGCTGAGGAATCGAACCCAGGGCCTCAGGCATTCAAGGCAAGCGCTCTACCACTGAGCCACCTTCCCAGCCCCTGCAGTGAACAATTGTAAGTAAATATAAGTCATGTATTTAAAATGTATATGGATATTATTTTTTTGAGTGCTAGGGTTGAATTCAGGCCCTGGGAACAGGCCTGACTTTCTTGTCTTCCAACACAGTGAGCTTGCCCTTCCCACATAGTGCTGTAGATTTACCCAGATCCGGAGTTCAAATCCCAAGCCTGCCAGAAAAAATGGCGTGTAGTCCAAGCCAAGGAGCCTCATAAATTTTTAAATATTTGTAGTGTACATATGTATGTATGTATGTATGTGTGTATGTATGTATGTATGTATATATGTATTTTTATTTTGCCACAGGGCTTGAACCCAGGTCGTGGTAACTCTGCCTCAGCTTCGATCAATCTAGCCTGGGGTGGAGCCACTGGATCCACAGCCAAACCTGGGTTCCTAGACCCCAAAGGCTGACAGGAAAAAAGTAAATAAATCAATACGGAATAAAACCGTTCAACTTGCAGATGGCTGACGATTTTACATTTGCTTTCTTTGCAAGGTGACCATCCTGGATCTGAATGACTCAGCTGAACAATGTTCTTAACGTGGTTTGCTGAAAGCTGGCAGGCTACCAGGGAAGCCATAGGCCAATATGGCAACATAGGCCCTGAGTTCGAAGCCCAGTTCTGACCCCTAACAATGGCAGGATATTCTAAGAGTCTCGTTCATATTCATAGGAATACCAATGGAAGGTTTTGAATGTCAAGGTTGAATTAGTTCTTCCTGAATGATACTACTATAAAATTAGAGTGATTTTAGGAGGCCGATGGATTTTAATTAATATTTTTGACACATTAAAAGAATACAATTAATTACATGGACACAATAATTTCAGGACGTGGTTGATTTAATTAATAATTTATTAAGGATGAAAACAATAATATTAATTACATGGAGTCATAATGAATACCCATGAATTGGTAGGAATGTAACATATATAACTGAATAATGTATAAACATCTCTGGCACTATAAATATCTATATTTATTTTACTACCATCTACATGTCAATTGGTTCTTATTTTGTTAACCCCTGGGGCTAGATCTCAGGTGCTGGGATCTGCTTGTCAGCTCCATTTGCCCCAGGCTGACATGCTTACACTCACCCACTTATGAGTTGCACCTTGTAGGCTGTAAGTTCAGATGCCAGCGTTCACAAAAATTGAATCGTGGATTAAGAAGCCCATAGTGACACGTTTTCCTTTTCGGGGAAAGGCCTGGGTGTCAGGTGTGAAGTTTCATACACATGCAACTCTATGCCCTATGTAATAAATGTAATAAATATTCCATGTGTAATAACAGTCAATAAAATAAATGGTAGATAAATGAATAATACAAAAAGTAAAATGAATACACTAAACACGATATGGGGTCACCATATGGGCCTTGATCTCAGGGCCTGGGAACTGCCTGGCAGATGAATTGGCTAAAGGCTGCTGTGCTGACAGTCACCCATTCATGAATTGAACCTTGTAGGTCCTGAGTTTAGATCCCAGCACTGCCAAAAACGTAATCGTGGAGTGAGAAGCTGAGCATGACACATGTTTTCTTTTTCTTTGAAAGTGCTCGGTGTCAGGTAGGGTGTATAATTTGTATGCAAACCTATATGCTATGTAAGAGGATATCATAAATATAATAAATGTCATAGGTGGAAAAGTTATCACTACAATAAATGATAAACAAATTGAATTAGTAATGAATCATTGTAAGATAAAATTAGATATAATAAGTATAGGACTGCATTAAGGTTAATATTTTATTAAGCACTAACAGAATAAAAATTGCATGAAGACATAATTAAATACATAATAATTGGTAGTAACACATGATGCATATATAATTTAATTATATATAGACATCTGTCTCATTCTATAAAATATGTAATTATATGTACGGATGTATATACATATTTGATAAATAATAACAAGGTATTGAATAATTATTAATTAATGCTTTATTAATGGTTCAACTGGGACACATCATTAAATGGAGACATAATTTAATACCTAGTGATTGGTAGTAATATTATCTATAATTTAATAATATACAGACATCTCTCTTTTTTGTGTATATAATATTTATATACAGCAATCTCTATCTATTTATATCTTGTTCACTCCTGGGGCTCAGTGGTTGAATGCTCGCCTAGTAAGCACGAAGCCATGGTTTTGATTCCTCAGTGCCACATAAACAGAAAACCTGGAAGTTCTGCTGTCTTTCAATCAATTGAGCGCCAGCCTTGAGCACAAATGCTTAGGGACAGTGTCAAAGCCCTTACTCAAGCCCCAGGACTGCTGCCAAAAAAGTCAGAATGTCCTACCTGCAACTGTAGAAGGACAGGACTTCAAATACCTCATCACAAAGCAAGCTAGGAGTCTGATGCTGACAGCTGCCACCTAACCTGACTTAGCCAGATGTAAACCCCTGCAACCCAGCTGCAAGGAACCAGACGCTGCTTGCTTACCCCTATCATCCTGGCTGCTTGGGGGCTTTAAAATCCAGTCCTAGCAGGAAGTCTGAGAGACACTTTAAAATGTGGCTTGAAGTGGTACAGCTTTAGTCTTGAGCAAATGTTATTAGAACAGTATCCCCATGCATTGAGTTCAAGCACCCTGGGTAATGCCCCCCCCCAAAAAATCCCATTAAACCATTAGATGTGAACTTGTTTAGTTTGTGAAATATTCCTCAAAGAATGGTGATACTGATGAAAGCAACCTAATCCTAATGACAGCTTATGGAATAGAGCTATGTGCTGAGTCCTTCATAGGGTGCTATCATCTGAGACCTGCAAAGAGTAACATGTGGTGTGTCCTTCATAGGGTGCATTCTTTCACCTGGTACTCAAAGACCTCCACAACTCAGATGATTATGCAGACAAGAATATTGAGGCTCAGATATGTCCCCATGGCAGAGACAAAATTATGTATTACTGAAGACTAGTGAGTTGTCTCCTGTGGACAAGTGTTGTGTTTTGATTTTTCTCAGTCATAAACCTTGAACTCGGGGCCTAGGCGCTGACACTTACCTCTTGGGCTCATGGCTAACACTCCACCACGTGGAGCCACTAACCCCCTTGCAGCAGAGTGCCACGGCCTAGCAGTTGATAGCTGAAGTCTGTCACCTTGGCTTATAAGAAGCTTAGATCTGTGGATCTGGGTTCCCATCTATCCCAGACACAAAAGGTCCCATGAGACTATTATCTCCATTTCACCACTAAGACACCTGAAGTGAAAGCTGGGTGCTTGTGACTCATGCCTGTCATCCTAGCTACTCAGGAGGATGAGATCTGAGGATCATGGTTCAAAGCTAACCTGGGCAGGAAAGACCTTGAGACACATAGCTCCAATGAACCACCAGAAAACCTGAAGTAGCTCTGTGGCTCAAGGGGTAGAGCACAAAACTTGAACTGAAGAGCTCAGAGACAGCACCTACAATAAAACAACAGCAATAAAAAAACAGAAACAAACAAAGAAACCTGAATTAGTGGGCTGGGAAGGTAGCTTAGAGGTAGAGTACTTTGCATATATGAAACCCTGGGCTTGATTTCTAAGGACCACTTCACTAGAAAAAAACTGAAGTGGCTCTGTGGCTCAAGTGGGAGAGGGCTATCCTTGTATAAGAGAAACTAGGTACAGTGCTCAGGTCCTGAGTTCATGCTCCAGGACTGATATATGCACACATGTGCATGTGCATGCGTGCGTGCACGCACATACACACACACACACACACACACACACACACAGACCAGAAGTGAATCTGTACGTGCATGTGTGTGTGCTAGAGGAAAACAGAAACATGAAGATGCTTCTAGTGTGTTCTAGATACTTAAGGTTGGAGACACAAAGCACTCATAATTATTAGGTCATTTTATAGACCAAAGGAGCAATGCAGAGAGTATGAGGATCGCTCCAGCTTGCAGTCCTCTCATCCTGACACAGTAAATTCACTACAGCTCAATGCAGTGACAAATCTGGCATGTCCTGTGGACATTTGCTCCCAAATCCTGTGGCACTCATTTCTCACTTTTGGCTTCAAACCTGTGACTAGAGGAGAAGATGAGGAGAGAAAATCCTCAGAGAAATCAGCTGTAAAGAACATTGGGGTAGTTTACTTATAAATTCAAACCACTGGAATGACACTGTTAAGAAGTCATATTGTCCCGATTAAAAAATGAAGAAGAAGAGAAAGGCAGGTGCCAGTGGTTGCTGACTGTAATCCCAGCTCATGAGGAGGCTGAGATGTAGATAATCATAGTTTGAATCCAGCCAGCATAGGAAAGTCCCTGGCATTGTTATTTCTGAGGGATCACAGAAAAACCCAGAATTAAGGCTGGAACTCAAGGTTAATGCAATACCTTTGAGTAAAAGGAGCTCAGGGAGTATGCCTAGGCTCACAGTTCAACCCCAGGACCTGCAGCAATGATGGACCTATGATACCTCTCCCAGGATTATAGAAGCTTGGGAAATCCAAGCATATGTCTGGTATCACAATGCTTCCTGTCATATGAGTCTGGTGAAGCTCATCAGGTTTTGAAATGTTTCACTTCTCTTAGTTGGGCCCTGGGTGGCTAGGTTTTGGGGTTGAATGCAGGGCCTAGGTGCTGACCATGAGCTCAGAGCAGAAGCGTGCGTGCACACACACACACACACACACACACACACACACACATACACACAGATCAGAAATGAAGCTGTGGCACAAAATGGTAAAGCTCTGGGCTTCTGCTCTGAGCTCTTGGTCTCAAGATGTAGACTAAGGATTTGTGTGTAGCACCTCCTTGGCGAATCCTTGAGGAAAGCCACTTGAAGCCTCCTCAGGAGATAGCTGTTCAAAGCCAGCCCAAGCAGGAAAGTCTTTGAGACTCTTATCTCCAAAAACCAACAGAAAACCAGAAGTGGAGCACTGGCCCAGAGGGTAACTCCAGCTTTGAGAGAGAAAGCCCAGCAGGAAAAATAGGCCAGACCAGGCAAGAAAGTTTGGAAGGTGCTTATGTCCAATTAATGACCAGATGGCTTGAACTGGAGCTGTGGGGGTGGTAGAGCCTCACTCTTGAGCAAAACAGCTGAGGAACGCATCGGGCTTTGAGTTTAAGCACTGAGATGGCCACAAAATAAATTAAAAAAAAGAATACCAAGTTATGTATCAGTGCCCTACCTACTTATGTGTGTATATTACCACCCTGAGTGCAAACAGACCATATTCAATGCTTCTGTGTTATTTACTGATTTATTTTTAGATATACTCGTTGCACATACTGCATCATTCTCTTCATTTCAAGCACATGGCTTTTCTCTTCCAGGGTTCCAGACCTGTTTCTTTATATGATGCACACTTAAGCTCTCAGCAGCCTTTATTTACATTTTATTATGAGGCCAAGGCAGGGACAGGCACAAATAATGCAGAGGAAGAAAAGGCTAGGGTTCATAGAAATAACTAATATTCAGAAAATTTAACTTGGGGACGTAAAATTGGAGCATACTTATGTAAAAACTACCAGGAAGAAAAAGATGAGGGGGCTAGGAATGTGGATTAGTGAGAGAGTGCTTGTTTAGCATGCAAGAAGCCCTTGGTTCGATTCCTCAGTAGCACACAGAAAATAAGCCAGAATTGGTGCTTTGTCTCAAGTAGCAGAGAGCTAGAGACAGTGCCCAGGCCTTGAATTCATCCCAAGAACTAGTAAGAGATCACTAGGTACTTAGGTAGGTAGGAAGGTAGGTAGGTAGGTAGGTGGATAGATAGATCTTGGACGTCAGGAGGAAAGAAGGGAATACTTCCCAGTGTGAGGCCTTCTGCAGGGTGCCAGGCCACCACATTGTCTTCACACAACCACAGAGCAGGAAGACTGTCTCTGTCCCACTTCTCAGGCAGACGAAGTTCCCAGAGCCAAGAGGGCAGAGCCAGGTTCTAACTCAGGTGCTCGGAGACAGAAGAGAAAGGGCCCTGCTTCTCCTTGGACTGGGAATTTGCATTAATGATGTGCAGAATGAAGGAAGGAGAATGGACTGGCAGAGGTAGAAGAACGGTCTTTCAAATCTGACAGATGGAGAGTCAAAACCCCACTCCTTAAGACAGAGAGCAGGGTTTTTCTTCTCTGTTCATCCACTCTCCCCCACTAAACTGGCTCCCTTCACTTGAGGGAGAAGGTTAATCAGTCATTGTTTGAAGAGACTGAGAAAAGCCTGACCCTGATGTAACTCTAACAAATGTTTCAAGGATCCCCCCATTGCTAGCTGTGCCTGGAATGCATGAAGTGCTTTTGCAGCTGACTTCCCTGTTGATTATGTACATTCTGCCTCCTAATCCTGCAGGCCTAGGTCTCTTCACCTAGCATGTCTTTTGAAACTGTTTACTGTCTTTCAAATACAGTGTTACACTGGAGTTCTTCCTGCTAACACGGCTAGGGCTTGGATCCTGAAAACTTCATTTGAACCCAGGATGGGTCAAAAATGTTTCTTTTCTGCTTCTATAGCTCAAAAATTCTAAGAACATTTAGAGTGCAAGTAACTTCTCATCACCAAGAGAAACACAGGAAGCTCTTGAATATCTGACATTTCAGAATTGGAAGTCAGAGTGTCCTAGACTTTCCTGCTCTGGCTGGCTTCACCCTGTGATCCTCAGATCTCAGCCTCCTGAGCTAGGTGACGGGTGTGAGACACTGCTGTTCTGCTGAGTTCAGAAGTGTAATGACATCGACAATACAATTCAACTGCTCATCACAAAGTGCTTGGGGAGCATATTAAGTCTTTCAACATTGGACCTTTCAGAACCCCGTAGGACACAGGTTATAATGCTAGAGTCTGAGAGGCTGGGCATATGGATCTGCTACACTTGAACCTTGAGCTCTGCCTTGAATTCTGGTCTACATCAGCGTTCTACATCAATGTTCTCCTAATTAGCAAATAGGAAAAGTACTTTGATTAACCCTTACTTTTTTCCAGTTGTGTGAATTGAATCATGTCTAGACACTTTTCCTGAGCAAGGCAAACACTGCACCACTTGATCCACAGCGCCACGTGGGCTTTTGTTGGTTCATTGGAGATAACAGTCTAACAGGTTTTCCTTGTCTAGGCTGACTTTGAACAGTGGTCTTCAGATCTCAACCTCCAGAGGAGCTAGGGTTCCAAGTGTGAGCTACTGGCATCTGGACTATTGTTTTTGACAGTCTTGGGGCTTTTTTTTCTCAAGGCTAGCGCTCTACCACTTGAGCCACTCCACATCTTCTGGCTTTCTGAGTATGTGGCACTGAGGATTCAAACCCTGGCATTCATGCAAGCTGAGTGAGCTCTTTACCACTAAGCCACATTTCTTGCCCCACCATTACAATTTTATCCCTCAACTTGCCTATCCTCAAGAAAATATTTCTGACTATAAATCATCTAAAGAGATCACTATAGTAAGGTGTCCAAAGGTAAAACACAGCTCACACTTGAGTGAGACTCTACACGTGAAGACTGTGACAAATGTCTCCATTTAATTATGTATCATGTTTCAACACTTAATATAATATTAATGAAAAATGAGTTATAATGTCCTAAATTATTGTGTATAATTTTATAATGTATGTTCAAAATGTAATAAATATTATGTGTATAATAAAACAATAAATTAATGACTCAAATAAAAATAAAATACAAAATCAATAGTAATCATAATATGTAGTAAACATACATATGTAAGTATATATCATATATTACACATGTATAGAAATAGTTTTTCCATTGCAGGGCCTTCATTCGCTCCCTGGGAACTCTAGCCTGAATTTCTTTTCCTAAAGGACAGTGAGATTCGCCTTCACCCATGGTGCAAAAGAGTTACCTGGACAGTGAGATCAAATCCCAGCAATGGCAGAAATACTGGCCCCAGTTCCAAGACTGAGACTTAATTTTTTTTAATGGAAGCAGGTATGTTTATTCAGTTTCATACTGAACATTAAACAAAAATACAGTGGACAATTTTGTACAGCTATTCAGATATCCTTCCTTTACCCCTAAAGTGCTTCTCTGAGAACTACATTGTTTCTTTTTTTGTACATTTTTATTGTAAATATGTTGTACAGAGGGGTTACAGTTACATGAGCAAGATAATGAGTACATTTCCTATTGAGCACTGTTGCCTCCTCCTCTGTATTCTTCCTACCATACCTTCTCTCCCATCTCCACAACTACTCCCCCTGCCCTGGTCAGCGACTTATTTTTTTTTTATTTTTGGCTTGGCACAGGGTTTGAATTTAAGTAGTGAAAATGCTGCACCTTCCCACACATTGCTACAGATTTACCAAGACCCTGAGTTCAAATCCCAGGCTAGGAAAGAAAACTGGCAGAAATTCCAAAAAAGAGAGCTTTATTTTTTAATTTAATTAATTAATTAATTAATTTTTGTTTTTTTTTTGCCAACCATGGGGCTTGAACTCACGTCGTGGCAACTCTGCCTTAGCTTCCATCACCCTAGGCTGGGGTGCAGCATCTGGACCCATATTAGATCAGGGGATCCTAGGACCAGAGGGCTTGCAAGAAGAAAAAAAAAAGTTGGAAAGCACAAAAAGTGGTGAGCTGCAGAGGGCTGGAGGGTTTTGCGATTTTTTCTTTGCAAGGTGACTATCCTGGGTCTTAATTGCCTGGTTGCAAACTGGAGCTGACCTGCCATTGCTGAAAGCTGGCGGGCTATCAGGGAAACCATAGTCCAACCTGTTAACATAGGTTTCTGGTTCAAACCCGTGGGGACACCTACCAATGGCAGGAGATCGCAAGGGACTTGTTCCTATGCATACGAATAACAATTGAAAGAGTAGTTCATGCAACAGTTGAGTCTAAAATTGGATGCTGCCCACCCATGTATGGAAATATAGATCCTTGGTTTAATTATGAATTTATGACTATATTGTCCCCCACCAGGGCTTGATCTCAGGTCCAGGGAATGGCCTAGCTCTTAGTGGCTATAGGCTGGTGTGCTCACCATGACCCTTTCACCAATTGGGTCTGCTAGGCCTTGAGTTCAAATCTTTGCACAGCCAAAAGTTCATTCTGATGTGAGAATCCAATCGATCTACCTGTTTTCATCTCCTGTGAAAGTCCTGGGTCTCAGAGAGGATGGAGAATGCTATATAGGCAACTCTACAGCCATAAGAACAGGTTGTTATCCATGTCATCACAGTTATACCTATCACCATACTCAGTAAAATACACAATACGAAGTACACCGAATGCAAGATGCTGTCCAAACATATATGTTAATATAGATCCTATGTTTAAATAATTAATTTATGGCTGTCATGGGGGCACCCTGAGGATCAATGTCAGATCCTGGGAATGGCCTAGCTCCTTAATTGCTCACAGGCTGGTTTGTTCACCTTGACCTATTCACCAATTGGTCCTGCTAGGCCCTGAGACAGATCCCAGCACTACCAATAAGTGGATCATGAAGTAAGAAACTGAGTGTGAAAATTATTTTCCTTTTCTCTCAGAGTCCTGGGTGTTAGGCATGATGGAGAACATGTCTACAAATCTAGATGCTATGTAATAGTATATCATCAATGTAATAAATGGAGTGGGTGTCATCGTAGTAAATAAAATCAATGGTAAATAAATGAATAAAAAAATACAAGGAACAACCACACCAAACATGTATGGACTGAACATCTATAGGTAAGTATACATCCTATCTTTACAATGTATATAGATAATATGCTTTCCAGAGCTGGGGCTTGAATTCGGGCCTAATGAACAGACCTGACTTTCTTATCTTCAAGTATGTTAAGATTCCCCTTCATCCACAGTGCTGCAGATGTACCCAGACCCTGAGTTCAAACCCAAAACCGGGCAGAATAAACAGCGCGAATTGCAAGCCAGGGAGCTCATTTATTTTTTATTTTATTTTATTTTATGCTCAGCACGGCACTTGAACTCATGTCGTGGCAACTCTGCCTCAGCTTTGATCACTCAAGGCTGGGATGGAGCCATTGGACCCACAGCTGCTCCTGGGATCCTAAACCCCCAGGCCTTGCAGGGAAAAAATGCACAGAAAAATGTTGTGAGATAGCTTTTTATGTTTTCTTCCTTTGCACGGTGACCCTCCTGGGTCTGAATGACACTGTTGCAAAGGGTACTTCACCTTGCATTGCTGAAGGCTGGCAGAATACCGGGGAAGCAATAAGCCCACGTGACAAGGTAGGCCCTGATTTCGAATCCCTGTCCTGACACAACCAATGCCAGGAGATACTAAGAGACTTGTTCCCATCCATAGAAATAACAATGGAATGTTATCAATGTCACGGTTGAATAAGTTGATTGTAAATGATGCTTCTATAAAATTAGCATAATTTTAGGAGGCTGATTGATTTTATTTAATATGAAGCATTAGAAGAATACTATCACTTACAGGAACACAATAATTTCAAGACACTGATTGATTTCATTAATAGTTTAAGGATGAAAACAATAACAATAATTACATGGAAGCATAATGAATACCCAAGAATTGGTACAAATGTAGTCTATATAAGTGAATAATGGACAGACATCTCTGGCATGCTATAAAGATATATATTTATTAGTATACTTCCATCTGTGTGACAATCTGTTCTTATTTTGTCAACCCCTGGGGCTTGATCTCAGGTCCTAGGAACAGCCTGTCAGCTCAATTTGCCCCAGGATGGCGTGTTGACACTCACCCATTCATGAATTTGGCCTTGTAGGCCATGAGTTCAGATGCCAGCACTCCCAAACAATGAATCGTGGAGTAAGAAACTGATGTTGACACATGTTTTCCTTTACTGTGAATCTTCTGGGTGTCAGGTATGAAGTGGAATACATATGCAGACCTATATACTATGTATTCAATGTAATCAATGTTCTATGTGTCATAATAGTCAATAAAATAAACGGTCAATACATGATTAAAACAAAAAATAAAATGAAAAACTCCACTGAATGCAATATGGAGTCAACATATGTATATAAATATAAATCATATATGTAAATTGTAGGATGTTTTCTAGTGGTGGGGATCAATTTCAGGCCTAAGGAACAGACTTGAATTTCTTGTCTTCAAGGAGGAAATCTTCCCCTTCCCACACAGTGCAACAGAGTTACCCAGACCATGAGTTCCAATCCCAGTCTTGGCAGAAAAAAAGGCACCTTTATAGTATATGAGGTCCAATTCTTCGGTATTTCATTATGCCTCCATTTTATGAATGTGATTGTTTAAATGCTTAATAAAGTATTAATTAAAATCGGTCAGTGTCCTATAATATAATTGTGCATAGAATAACTCAACAACTGCTCATTAATTCATGACATTAATCACATTCCATTGGTAATCATATGGATAGGAATGGATTTCTTAGGATCTCCTGCCATTTGGAGGTGGCAGGACCAGGATTCGAACTGTGGGCTCCAGCTCCCACCACTTAAACCCGAGGATAGGGAAATCATAAGGCTGTCCAAGAACATCAGCAAGACCAATGATGAGGCAGGCAGCAGTGGCTCTCAGCAATCCTCCTTGTTACTTACAAAGCTGTGATGGGAGGATCAAAGTCATCCTAAGTAGGAAAGTCCTTGAGACCCCTGTCCAACTTCAGTGCCAACAAAACCAGAAGTAGAGCCGTGTAGCTCTTGTGGTAATGGTCTAGCCTTGAGCAAAAGCAGCTCATGGGCTGTGCCCAGATCCTGAGTTCAAGGTTTGGGACTGACAACAAACAGACATACACAAGAATCTGTGCAGCCATCTGACTAAAGCAGGTCACGCTCTTGTGCCCAACTGAATTGGACATAGTTCCCAGAAAATGTGGCTGGGGGAGTTGCTGTCATCTTGACTCTGCACATGCTGCCTGCATCACAGGATTCTGGCCACAACCCCATTCTTTCATGTTTCTTTCTGACCAACGGAATACAAGAATTGTGGCCATGCCCACATTGCATGCTGCCCTGTACCCCCGGGATTCCCTCAGTTGGTTGTCACCACTACCAGCAGTTGAAGAAGTTAGAGGTGGCTGAGTAGTGAGCAAGAGACTTGAAGCTACTTTGGAGTAGGAAATTGATGTGCCCTCCTGCTTCCCAGTCCCCTCCTCTGCTTCCTCCAAGGCACCACATTTCAAACCTCAGGTGTTGGCAAGCTTCTGGTAAGCTTGCAACCCTGACCTGGTCCCGGCCCCTGGTCCTCTGCTCTGGACCTGAGTGTCTGCAATGCCCCCTCCATTGCTGCTCACTCCATCATGAGCATCAGCCAACAACTTTTCCCAGCAGCACAGGTGAGTGGCCACCCAGTGGGCCTGCACCGTGCGACACTCGTACCTGGAGACCCCCCCCCAGGTCCCAGACTTGCACCTCCCTCATACCCAACAGTCCAGCCAGGGCTCTGCCACTAATGCGCCAAAAGGGTAGGGGGTGGGTGTCAACCCGGGGATCCCACCCCCATCCCTAGCGGCCAATGTCCCAGGAAAAGGGCAGATGCAGTGATGGGTGAAGAGGGGGCGCCACATCGTGTGCAGAGGGGGCGCCACATCGTCCCTGGCCTGGAGCAGTGGGAGACACAGAGCCATGCATCTGCACCCTTTTTCTCCCTAGTGGGAACGTGGTGGCTTTAGTCAAAGGTGGGGAGCAGCACCTCCACACCTGCCTTCTCTGGTCTTTTCTTTTTTTCTTTGCATGAGGGTTGTTGGATGCATAAGATAGACACCCCCCTTGCTGTTTGAGCCCTTGTCATCTGTGCTTGGTCATCCTTTCACCTGAAGAGGGTCCCAGAAAAGCCCAGGAAGGAGGTGAAGGGCGCTGGGGGTCAAAGCAGAAGGTGAATATTTGGGAGGAATACCCCAACCCTCCTCACACATACACCTGGCCTGTTCCCTTACCCCTCAGCTGTAAACAGTTCTCACAGGATCATCACCAGCTCTGCCAGCATGTGCTGGTGCTCTTGTTCCATTTGATCTCCTCGTCCTCCCCAAGAATCCACCAATTAGCCCAGGAGCGTGTAGGTTAGAAGTAAGGAGTATGTCGATGTATGTATCCTTAGGACTCCATCCATTTCCCCCCACCCCTGGTCAGACACTCCTCTGAGGTCACCATGACCCTCTGCTAGTTTCCTTTTCCAGGCTCTGAGGAGACACCTGTCTCAGGACTCCTTCACCCAGCATCCTGGCCTAGGGTTTTGGTGAATGTGGAGTCAAGGCTGGTTGTTCCCAAGGGGGAGGATCTGGCCCTGGAGAAAGGGAGAGGCGTGGTGGTGCTGTTTCATTTGAGTGGTGCTCCCCTTGGGTGGGAGCCCCTGGTTCTCTCAAGGGAACCTCCATGCTCCAGCTTGTACATTGTGCCAGATGAGGAACGAACAGAGGCACTTCTGAGTCGTGTGTGTGTGTGTGTGTGTGTGTGTGTGTGTGTGTGTGTGTGTGTGTGTGTGCATTAGAGAGAGAGAGAGGGAAAGAAAGAGAGATCATCTTTCTACTTGTACATCCTGACAGTGCTCAGGTGAGTGATCAATTGGCAAATTTCAGGTGCTGCATGGATGAGTCTTCTGTCACCAGTCTGGATTTGTGTGTGTGTAGAAGTGGGTTGCAATAAAGATAGTCGGACCCTTTGGTAACTTTTCCTGCTATCTTTGAGGGCTTCACAGCTGAGGTCTAGGGGCCTGGAAGGGTAAGGTGCTTGAAGGGGACTCATCATCATTAAATTACAAGACCAAGGGATTTGTATGCCCTGGAGCTGTCTACTCCCTTGGATCTGGTTGGTGGCAGTGGGAGCTTGAGAGGACCTGGAAGTGTGTCCTACAGGGGGTGGTTTCCCAGGGGGAGAGATTGTGTGGCCAGAATTTAGTAAGGATCTGCACCCTGCGAGTATGGAGTGCACCAGCATAGGTCAGAATCCGGGTCTTCTCACCATGATGTCTGATGGGTGACGCCAACCCTATTTTAAATCTTGACCTGTGCTATTCAGATCTCAGACTCCTGAGTAGCTAAGATTATAGGCATGAGCATCTGGCACCGGGCCTCGGATTCTTTTTGGTATATTAGGGTTTGAACTCAAGGCCTTATGCTTGCCAGTCAGGTCTTCCACCATGTGAGCCAAGCCTTTCTGTCTTGGGCATTTCCAAGATAGAGAGTAATATATGGTCAGGCTGGGCTGGATCATGGTCCTCCTATCTGTGACAGGCATGCTCCACCAGGCCTGGTCCTCTGTCGTTGGGATAGTAGACATGTAGCACCATGTTCAGGCATCGCTTTAGATGGATTATCTCAAACTCTTAGTGCACGGCAGCCAATTCTTAACCACAGGCCAAGCCTGGGTTAGGCCTCAACCATTGGACCTCAGTCTCCTCTTGGGACAATTGTGAGGAAACAAGGGATTTATACAGAGGGATCTCTGGCATAGGGCACAGAGGGAGCGGCCATCAGATACCATTCTTGGCAATTCTGTGAGCAAATGAAAGGAAGATACCTGGAAAAGGCTCAGGTGGAGCCTGTTATTAATCATGGAACAGTTGAAGGATTGTGAAACAAAACATAGCTCTCTTTCATCCTTACCTTATCCCCATAAGGAAGGGGATCCTTCACTGTGTTCAGTTTTGCAGCTGGGGATACAGAGGCAAGGAGAAGCCAGGTGACATACTCATGACCTCCAGTTCACAGGAATCCTGGCCTGACTTCTCTGCCATGCTCCCAGGGACAATGAGTGCTATTATTGTCAAGAAGTCCAATTCTTGTCAGTCTGGGTCTTGAACTCTGGTCCTGGGCGCTGTCCCCAAGCTCCTCAGATCAAGGCTCGCACACTACTACTTAAGCCACAGCGCCGCTTCCAGTTTTTTGGTGCTTCTTTGGAGATAAGAGTCTCACAGTCGTTCCTGCCTGGGCTGGCTGTGAACCATGATCCTCATATCTCAGCCTCCTATGTAGTTAGGATTAGAGGTCTGAGCCATGGGCACCCGGCTTAAGTGTAATTCTGACTTTCTCTCTCTCTCTCTCACAGGAAATGGTTTAATGCGTGCTGGAGGAGGTGGCCCAGCGTCCCCATGTGGCTAGAACCCAAGGTGGCCCTCTCATTCTGGAGGTAGGCTGTGGGTTAGGAGCTGTCTTGCTCAGCCTGTTTAACCAGGTCCGTGAGGTCAGCCCCTCTGTGCCCTGGCTAGACCATGACTGTTATTCACTGTCCATCCAGCCTTACTGGACTTAGTATTGTTTTGTATGTCATTTTCTACCACCTGGCCAAAATTATGATACATAGTTATGGAATGAAAATGTAATGCCATCTTAAGAAAGTCATTTAGGGCTCTGGGAATGTGACTTCATGGTGTGGTGATTGCCTAGCATGCATGAACCCCTGGGTTCAATTCATCACAGAAAAACACTGAAAGTGGTGCTGTGCCCCAAGTGGTAGAGTGGTGGCTTTGAGAAAAAAAAAAAAAAAAAAAAAAAAAAAAGCTCAGGAATAATTCCCTAGCCCTGAATTTAAGCTCCCTGGACTGTCAGAAACAAAACCAAACAAAACAGTTAGTAAACGCAAAATAAAGAACACATACTTGGAATATATAATTGCTCCTTCCATATTGATACCTGACAACAGTCCCTAATTCATGCATTTTGCCTATATTAGGATACTGTGTTGAAAAAAAAATGTTTTGTTCATTAGATCACTGCAGTTAATGCCAGGAATGTACTTAGATGTCAAGGGAAGGTGAATTCTGGAAATTCAAAGATTCCAGGCTTTTGAGAGGTCACTGCTAATCACAGAGAAGACTAGTCTAAGTGAGATTTGGAAATCTTTTTGGTCAGTCATGGCACCAAAAAGGCAGAGGCTAATTAACAGTTGTGATAGAAGAGAAGGAATAACTCCAGATGGAAGGAATAAATGATAGTAACTAACGTATACCAGAAACTGTCCTAAGGAAATATTTTTGGTTATTGAAGAACTAGTTATCAACTAGGCTTATACCTCATTGCCTTTAACATTCTAAATCTCTTAGGCTAGTTCTTAATATCTGTGTGATAAATGTATCTCCTTCTATGCTGTTCTTTCATACCTGATCTCCTTTGCTTTCTAAAAATCTCAGTCTTTCTATATTACTCTATGAATATTGTCTAATACTAAATAACACCTACACAGATGGCATAGGATGCTAATGTAAGAGTCCCATAGCTCATGAGTCATTAATATAACAACATGGAAAAATGAGGACATATTTATTCCTACCCCAATTTTTCTGAAAAGCTGCAATGTCATCATTTGATTCAAATTTCCATTCTTTGTCTACATAGTACACATAAATGCAAATATGAGCCAGGTGCTGGTAGCTTAAGCCTGTAATCCTAGCTACTCAGAAGGATGAGTCCAGAGGATTGTGGTTCAAAGCAAGCTTTGTCAGGAAAGTCCATGAGACCCTTATCTTCAATTAATCACAGGAAACCCAGAAGTGGTGCTGTAGCTAAAGTGATAGAGTGCTCAAATTGGGATGAAGAGGTGAGGGACAGCGCCAAGGATCAGAGTGAAAGCACCATGACCAACAAAAAAAGTGCAAATATGACTTTCAGTTTCCCCAAAAGGAATGACAAGGTCAATAGTAATCTTTCCAAGCATAAAAAATAATTCCAAAATGATTCAGTACACTTACTTTTGCTGAGTTATTTAAGTTATGGCTTCTTTGCTGGGAATATTCTTCTCTTTTAAAAATTGTCATATATTAGCTTTATAATAAACTTCATCGAATATTTCTTTTTTCAAAAGAGAAGTCCATACTGTTGATCTCACTTGTCTTTCTTACTGTCTTAGTTCAAAGCCAACCCATACAGAAAAGTCTGTGAAACTCTTATCTGTAAATAAACACTAAAAAAGCCTAAAGTGGAGTTTTGGCTCAAGCAGTAGAGTACTATTTTTGAGGATAGGTTGGCAAGAAAGACAACTGTTCAGGGACAGAGTCCAGACTCTGGGTTCAAGCCCCAGAACCAGGGCAAACTAAACAAACAAACAAACACAAACAACCCCCGATATTTCTTTGGGATTCTCCTTAAAGGGATACTGGTCTGAGAAGAGGCTGCTTATGCCGATCATACTCACATGATCCTGCTTTTTTGGAATTCTTATTGCTATGGAGAACTCAGGACCAGACTAAAGGAAGTGATAACTGACTCCTGCAAAAAGAGAATCATCTCAGGGGTGAAATATCCATCCATAAGAGACTTTTAAACCTCCATGTCTTTGTTTCTTTGCAGTAGAACAATTTTAAAACAATGTTATTAGGGGATGGGAATGTGGTTCACTGGTAGAGTACTTGCCTTGCATGCATGAGGCCCTGATTTTTCAGTACCACATAAACAGAAAAAGTCAGAAATGGCGCTGTGGTTCAAGTGGTAGAGCACTATCCTTGAGCTGAAGAGCTGAGGGAGAGCGCCCAGGTCCAGAGTTAAAGCCACACAATTGGCAAAAACAAATACAAACTAACTAAAAAAAACAACAATGTTAATTTCTTTTATTCTATGCTGGCCTTCACATGGCATATTATTATCTTTTGTAATACTCTCAACTAGAAGTTTACAGACAGGTTTATATGAATAAAAAACACACTGGAAAAAGCAAGGGACAAAGTTTCCTTAAAGCCTTGGGATTCTTTTCTTGTAAAGTAAAAAGGAAAGCAGAAGTTAATTTGAACTCTATCATTCCTCTATGTTCAATTCCTCTCCTGGGATCAGTTTCCACAAAGTCCAGTAACAATCATTGGTGCTTCTTGAGGTCTAAGGAATGTTTTCGGGCTTCATTGAACTAACACAAGGACACTTTTGGACATGACGTAACAGGTGTTTCAGAGAAAACTTAGTAAAGAGAAAATATATTTATATTGCTTATAAATACATTATCCATGAGTACATTTAGTTCAAACTTCATAATTACTCTGCAAATTAAGCCAAATTTTAAATGGGAAGAAGGTCCTCAGATCATTCTTTTTGTGAGTGTATATGCTGTGCATTATTTCCCTAGTGCACATGAGTTAACAGTAAGCGAAACATTTGAAATAATAGGAGAAAGAGAAGTTCTGTGTTTAAGTATAAGGGTTCAATACACTATAGAAGACTACAAATAAGACAACATCAAAACAATAAAGCCAAGTCCAGTATGTAGATTTATGGGAGTGTTCCTAAGTGGAATATGAAGTATGAGGCTTTTCCCTTTCTAAATCACGCTTACTAATCGCACGAATTTTTAAAAGTAGAATGGAAGAATAATTCTGGTTCCAAAGCAAGTCAGTTATAAGGGCATGGATTTAACTGGAAAAAAAGTCCATCTTGAGAGAGCAGGGATTATAATAGCAATGAACTAGTGGTTAAGATCACATTTCTTTTTCTTTCCTTTACTTGCATTTTGTTGTTGTTGTTGGTCTTGGCACTTGAACTCTGAGCCTGGGCGCTGTCCCTCTGCTATTCAGCTCAAGGCTACTGCTCTACCACTTGAGCCACAGTGCCATTTCCAGTTTTCTTGTAGTTAATTGGAGAAAATAGTCTCTTGGACTTTCCTACCTGGGCTGGCTTTGAACCCCAATCCTCAGATCTCTCCACCACCTGGCGTAAGATCACATTTCTAACAGTGTACACTCAGCATATGCAATGTATATGTTCATTTATCTTTCTATGAATTTTTGAGTTAAAAATCTGGACTACAGCTTAGACTTTTCACTCACAAAAATGTTTGTAGTTTAAAAGTCGATACTTCTGGAGAAATAAAACCTATGAATGTAAAGGAGTCTGGCAAGTTCAGTTTGCATGCAGCCTGGGCAGAACAGTCTTTGCCACACTACCAGCCAAAACCTGGATTGGAAGAATGTCTCAGGTGATGGAATACCAGTCATGAGCAAGATTGATGAATAAGAGCTTGAGGCTTTTGCATGCATACATACAAACACACACATACACACAGAGGCACTTATATGTGCACACACAAATACAGAAATGAAACAACTCTTAGAATATTCAGAAAAGTTTTAAAAAAGCAATAGAAAATATGTCCTGAGTAAGAATTAAGAGATAAATTTTAATATTAGAAAGTCCTCAAGTGAACTTTCTTCAAAAAGGTTTGAGACTATTACATAGGTAGGGACGAGGAATAGTAAGAGAGTTAAGTAATTATTATTAAAAGGATCGAATGAATCAGAGATACCAGCAGGTGCATCTGAAAATGATCATATCCTGTGTGAAATTTAGATCTTTGAAAATAGTACATAAACACTCTGAGCAGTCATTCTAGTGGATAATATCATTGGAGAAGTTCAGATTTGCTAGTCTATGTCTAGATTAAATAAACCAACAATCCATGGCAGGGCAATGTGATACAAGCTTGGAATTCTAGTACTCAGACTAAGGCAGGAGATTAGAGAGTAGAATTAAATAGTGATACTTTCCCTGGACCAGGTAGTATAATTTTGTCTAATAAAACAAACCAAACAACAAGAAAGGAATACACAGTTGGAAGTTTGGGCTAATTTTGTCATTATGTTTTGAAAAGTCAACATTCCTATTGAAATGTAACTCGTATATAATCTTCAGTTGTGTTTTAAAAGCTCTCTTCATTACAGAACATTCCCAGATTCCAAATGGCTCATGATTCCCACCCAAAATTTGAAAAAGTAAGTAAGCATCATTCTGTTGGATTCCAAAGAAATGACGAAGGATTACAAAATCTTAAGCCTAGAGAAATAGCAAAGTTCATCAAATGCAGGACTTTGTAGATCTTGCTAAATTAGAATTTAGAGTTAAAATAAATATTTTAGTTTTGTTTGTAATTTAATATTTTATAGGATGCTACAAAATTCTTTTTAAGTAGAGGGTTTAATTGACAAATTCACAAATGTTTCTGGCATTCTATTTGCCTAGAATATGCTTTCAAGAGAGTTATAATTAGATCTTAGTTAATAGATAATTCCAACAGTTCATGTATAAGATGATAATGTAAATAATCTAGACAGAGTTGCCAACAAATCAATATTAATTTATAAATATAGAAAAAAATTGCAATTTTTGAGGGTTTTGTATGACATTGTATGAAGAGAATAATTGTGTGACATCTTCTTTCTTCTACCTATAGGTAACATAGGAAGCAAGTTCCTTAATTACCTGCCTCTGTATACAATGAGAAAAATGCTACATTTGGGATTTGTTTTTGTTTTATTGGTTTGTCCTAGGGCTTGATATCTGGGCCTGTAAACTGTCTCTGAGCCTGTTTATAATCAAGGATCGTGCGCTACCACTTCAATCTCAGTGCCACTTGTGTCTGACTTTTTCTGAGTTTATTGGAGATTTCAACCATAATCTTCTGACCTTAGCATCCTGAATATCTGTGATAGTTTAAAAAGTATAAAAATGAATAACATTTGCAAGTGTTCTGATCTCAAGAATCTCACTAGGGGAAAAATGATGCAACTCAGTTTATTGTAGTATTCTTTCCAGAACAAGGAGTGCATCACATTATCAGAGGTGTAGTATTTTTCACAATAGAGATAAGCTATTCATGATGTGAATTAAGGGAATTTTAAGGTGCACTTTACAAGTTGGAAACTATTGGACTAGGATGACTTTATAGCATAAATCTTGGGATTGATGGTCATAGAAATAATAGCTTACTCTGATAAAATTTGCTTACTCTTGAAGAATTAGTTACAGATGCTTCATAATTTTTTCCTCTACGAGAATGTGGCTATTTTTCTGTTGACTTCTCAATTTGTAACACTCCATTGGAAACTGCATCTATTGCAAAATTACATAACATGCAAACAGGTACTGTTTTGAATATCTCAGGTATGGAATGTTCAGAATTTGAAAATGAGTATTTATTAGTCATAGGAATTTTGAGGAACATATATATTCTGTCCTCTTAATAACTTATTTACTTTTAAGAGTTATGGGTTTCCATAGAATTAAACTGTTTTCGGTTTTTTTATGAGAAACTACTATATTTATTCTTTTTTCAAAATATTGGCAAGTTTATTGTGAAAATATTATCTAGTTGGATAACATTCAAGTTGATGACTCTCTGATAAAAAGGAGTAATCCATTCAAATTAGATGCCAAATAGTATTGATTTTTAAAAAGTTGCTACATAAAATGAAGAATAATATTTACTTTAACAATACAGTGAAATTATATTTTATGCAGCTTATTTTTTAATTTAGTTTTATTGTCAAATTGATGTACAATGGGGTTCCAGTAATTGTAAGGTAGTGAATACATAACTTTTCAAACTTGTTACCCCCTCTTTCATTTTTCTCACAGCTTTCTTTCACCTCAATACGCCTCACAAGTTGTAATGTACATTTCCAACATATTGTCTTGTGAGTAATGCTATTGCATTGTCTTCCCCTTTGTCCTTTGTCTCGCCATTTTGTTGTTCCTCTTCCCTTCCCTAATTAAGTTAAATGTATACACAGGCTACCAAAATCAAATAGAGCCAAGGACAAACCATAGGGGTAAAAACCCAAAGAAAATAGAAATCACATAGTACATTAAAAACAACTGCAAAAAAATCTCTGTTTCCATATCTTGGAGTTCATTTTGCTCAGCATCAGCTTATATCTTCATATAGACACATAAAGCCACTGGAAAATAATAGGTGCCTGGACACTATATCATGTGAACAACATGTTAGAGTTTTTGATGGTAAAGGTTGAATTAGGATTGGGGAAAACGTGATTTTGATAAAGGGATTTCAAAAGAGTTAAAAAATTATGACAGGCATATTTTAATTGTTCAAACTTTTTAACAACTTAGCCTATTAAGAAAATTGCCTGGGAAAATAGGCTTTCATGCAAATAAAGCTATGGAGACTTAGTTGAGAGGGAGAAATGTGGGTAAAGATAGCTCATTTTCACAATAAACAAACAAACTTCAGAAACCTTACTGTAAATCCTGTAGGTTCCCTTGAGAATTGTCCTTACCCAGGAAATATACTCTGACTGTGTGAAATTCAAAGTTCTTAAAAAAACCTAAGACATCAAAATTTGTGAATTGAACTTTAATTACCAAAATTATTCTTTGAAAAAGATAATTTGGGTCAAAATATTTAGGCAGAAAGTGCCCTCCAAAATGAAAGAAGGTATTGGGTTCACGCTTTTCTGTTTGTAACACTTTCCCCAATGTCTTTGCACGTGAAGCACTGAAACACAGAAAAAAAATCTGATTGGATACTCCAATGATTACACATTTCTAAGCAGCTCACAAAAAATAATATTCTTATCAACATGAGGTAGTGAAGATTTCTCATTACATAAGCCAAAAAGTTTGGGATCAGAAAAGAATTGAGAAAATTGAAAGGGTAAGCAAACAATGTTCTTACAAGCCCTATCTAAGCATATTGACTTCAGCAGTGGAGGGGGGCCAGAAATTTTGATATAGATTTTCTTAATATTTTTGCTACCTAAAGTGATTTTACAGAGCCTATATGGCTCACTACAATGCAGAATAGATTGAATGAAGACAGGAAAATAAATTCTACGTTCAAATGAGGCAACTTCAAAGAGTTTTAAAAGAGAAACCATGAAGATATAGAGGGGCGGGTTGAGGAGGATATCTTATAGACTTTCAGCTTCACTGGACTTGAGGCCAAGAAGCTGTGCTTAATTGGAAATCAGGCAAGAGCTAAGAGGAGGACATAGATTTAGGACTTACAAGCATTGTCTTTTGTAACAGACACTGTCACCCAAGGTATGGATGATTTAACTCTATTCTTTTCCATACATCTTGCTGAGCAAATGCAAGACCAAGAGAAAAATAATCTATTGAAATATTTTTGCAAAGTATAACTTCACTGATCCTGATATGGTATCTAAGGAGAGTCCTAAAAGAGAACATAAAAGTGGAATATACTTTGGTTTCCTCTAAGCATCTTGTTAGCAAAATATATCTTTGAGGTTAGAAGTGATTGAACCAAAAAGTAGTGGAGTACTTATTTTTGTGACACTTTAGACACAAGAAGACTTTCAAGGTAAAAGAAAAAAAGTATAGCTAAATATTTGTGATCACAACTTCTTGGACTGGTTTTGTGGAGACAAAGTTTTACATTAGAGTTTGTCCTCATTAACATAGATGTTGGTTTTTTGTGGCAACCAAATGCAACGGTGAAGTTTAATGGACTCTCTTAGACAAGTAAACAGCATGGTAGAAAAAATAGCAAATAATATTTAGTAAATTAGTTTGGTTAATTACTTTGCCAGAACAAAGAATGAAAGATATAATTCAAAATCACTTGACTTAAAAGTTTGAGGAAAGAGTAGTGAAGAGAGATGAAAGAAAACATAGAGGACTTTTCTGTCTCCAGTGGAGTAATGGGTTCTTGATCTTGTTTCTTCCATTCTATCTTCACAAGCTATCAAGGGTGGCTGAGGACTGGATTATCCATTGCAGACAAAGAGAACTCACAGAAGAAAATATTTGCAGCAGATGTAGGTGATTCTTAACCTTAGACAATCTATTTAAATCTGTTCAAAATTCTCTGCTACCCAAAACTGCCCTCTTTGAACAGCTTTGTTTGCTTTTCCCAACACTACCCTTCATTGACTATTTAAAATTTTGAGAGGTCACATTCATCCTCTCTAGAGATTGCTGTTTGGTTGTGATTTTTGTGTGTTTTTGTATTGTGTTGTGTTTTCTAACTAAATTACAAAAGGTTTTGCAAGTGTATTACAAAAATATGTCCATCTAATTGTCCAATGCTCCTTGATCAGAGTGACTCCTTCTATCATTCTCAACCAACCCCTTCTCCAAGATTTATTTCAGATTTACCACTTACTTTATCACATGTGTACATTGAGTATTCTAGCTGTACATGCCCCTTGTTCCATTTTTCATTCATTCTATGCCTTTACTATTATTCCTCTCTGGTTTCAACTTCCTGATAGTCATTCTGTTAAACTGTCTGTTAATATTTTGAAAGGTTTATATACATTCCACGGAGTTTTAATCCTGCATATACTTGAACTGATGTCAGCTTATATTTCCATAATTCATTCATCTGCAATAACAATTTGCAAGACTGGAGATGTGAAGCACCTAGACATGATTTTATTCTCATCCATTTGGAAGATTAATCTTTAGTCAACAAGAAAGTTTAAATATGGCTTAGAATATATTTCTAACTACAAAATTTTATAAATGGCTTTGTAAAAAGGTTTGTGATTATTTTATTTTACATGGGATAATATTTTCTACTACCTATAAGTTTTGGAAAAAGAAGAAAACCACGATTTACTACTATAGAGGAATATGGTAGAAACAGAAGACAGATTTTATGTTTGTCATATCTCTGATGAGTACCCATATTCATGACTTTAAGTCATATTTCTTACTATGTTAGATAGATAGGGAAAACATAAAACAACATATGATAAGGCATCTATTTGTGACTTTTCAAAATGTACCTTATTAAGTGATGAAACTTACTTCATTAGCTAGTTTTGGGGTTTGTATTATGGGAGGTTGTTCTATTTGACACATTTCTGGAAGGCACCTACTGAACAACACAAATGGTGGGTGGTACTATTTCTACACTTTAATGAATGGTTGAACCTGCTTGGCATTAGTGCTGGATAAATAAATCAACTCTATTGTAATTTGCACCCTAAACTTGAAAAATTTGTAATGTCACTATCGTCTACTTGTCAAATGTTATTTTGGTGAGTGTGATTTTTAAAAGATTATTTCAAAAGGAATCTGTTTTCAGGAGATTAAATGTAGGTTGTCATTTGTTTGTGAATGATAACATTTTTATACAACAGAACCAAGTTTTACTGAAGTACCAGTATTTTGAAGCATTAACGATATTCTCAATTAATGTTTTTGTGAATTATATTTGACCTGAAGTCAAGTTTTCCTAGCCTTGGTAGACTAATTATGGATCTATTGTTCTAGGAACTAATTTTTTGGCTTACTTATGCTGGACAGAAATCTTTCAGTAATCATCAGAAGAGGGGTATTAAAAATAATTTTGTGACATTTGTGATCTTGGTCACACATATGGGCTGGTCATTTGTTTGAAAGTTTGAATTACTGTACTTTCAGATTTTGTGATCTCATCTTTCATTTTATGTTGCACTGCATTTCACAATTGCAAACTGCTAATTCCGGTGTCATAAGGAATTGAGATGGATTTTCAATTACTTTCTGTTGACATGTTTCATGAGTCTAGGTGAGAAATCTTGCCCTTGTTATCTGATGAAGCAGATAACTGGGACATGGGATCCTAGGACCCATGGGTCCTGCAGAAGAGTAATGCATTTTAGATATCATATCATAAAATTTGGGTATAATCAGTAGGAAGGCTTCCGAAATTGGAGAAAAATATTTTGGAATCAGTGAGTTAAAACAATAAACAGAGCAGCAGAGTATAGTCCATTATAGATTAGAGGAAAACAACAATTTTTTTTTACAATGTGAATTCAGAAGACCAAGAACACTTAGAAGGTATCAAAAGTTTATACCAAAGACATTGCATTGATACTTTTTATATTCAAATGTACATTCTAAACCTTATTATTTATATTCCAATCTATTTATTGAAATAAATATTTATTTATTTGTCAAATTATCAATTAATTCTAGTAAGTTTCACTGTGTGAAATAAAATATTAGCACGTATAAAGATAAAATATGTAACTATATATAATATAAGAAAAAGGCACATGTTTTTCAATGTACTGTTGTGGTTAGGGTATCAAAGGCAACTGTGTTTTAAAGTATTATTCCATTATTTCTACCTCAGTGTTGGTAGAGTTGGACCTAAAGCTTTACCATTTGTAGATTTACAGCCTAGAGGCAAGAGGAAACAATGTGATAAACATTACCAATTTAAGGCCTAATATCAAGGAGAAACATATAGACTTCTCTTGTAACTATGAAAATATTGGGTGAAAGAAAGGCAGTAGTGTAAATTCCTGCCTGGTTGGATGGTAGACTGGCCAGGACATTAGGTAATCATGCATGTCAAAACTTTTTCACCTTCTTGGCTTTAGCTACTTTTGAAATATTAGGTATAAGAAACAATTATATTTTGATAAAATACCTTCTAGTCTAAACGATTCTGTCTTAATTGTTCATCTCTCTATGATCCTTTTTAACTAATATTAGTTTTGTTCCAGTAAGACAATCTATGCTGTCAGGGTAAGATATTCTGGTTGGTCTGTTGCTACATGGAAGAAGAGTAAAGGGTCAGGTAGACATTTGTGCCAGTAAGACCTCATTTAGGAATTTTAAGCTGCAGAAGTTTAGAAGGAGCTCTTAAGCAAGGCTTGCTTTGAATCCATTAGCTCCACAAAGCTAACTCAGTTGATAAATAAGTACTTGAAAAGCTATCACCTTTGGACCTAGCTATAAAGGCTTCAAAGTATGATCAAATTTAAAATGAAAAAGACTTAAAATAGTCATTGACAAAAAAATTGCAAATGTGAGCAATCGACCAAACAATATGTTTTTTCCAATATACACAGAATTTTAGAGAAGTAAGATCAATAGCATTTTTAGGAACAATAAGGTTTCCTGGTTACAAAAAGTCAACTAAGGATATATGCCTTTATAAAGATTACATCATTAACTACTTAACTTTACAGGATACTACATGCTTCAGCAGCACATTTACCCAAATTACAACAATATAGAGAATATCATGACACTTGCACAAGGATGATATGAAAATTTGTGAAGTATTCCATATTTTTCATTCTTCAGATGTAAGAAATGAAAAACAGTTATTAAAAAATTGATTACAAAAATGCAAGTCATTATGTCAAAAATGAACTTTACAACTTTGGTGCGGGGAGGAGGCTAGTGAGGAGGATTGAGTGGGGGGGGGCAGAGGGAGGATGGGAAGGGATGGGAAGGGGAAACAAAGGAGGAGGCTACAATTCTGGATAAGAAATTTACTCATTATCTTGCCCATGTAATTGTAACCCCTCCGTACAGTATTTTCACAATAAAAAACTAAAAAAATACAAATGTAACAACACATATAATTCATTGAACTGAAAGTTAGTTAGACATCAGTGTATTAAATCCTCACCTTAGAAAGGCCTTTATATAGCATAATCTTTACAAAACTTTTGAAAGTAGATAACATTGTCATTTTATCCCAAAGAAGTAAAATACTATAAGGACTTAGGTAAAAAAGGAATCTTAAACTTTTTCTATATGGAATGCTATCTGAAATAACACATTTATTAATGAACCTATATATTATAAAACAATGTAGAATTCAAAGTATTATATCTAGGAGAGAATGAAATAGATTATGGACACTATACAAACAAAATACAGATTATTTTAAATTATACTTTTTTCAGACAAGCATCAGAAATATTTTCAGTTTCTGTACTACTCATTTCAACAGATAAGTTAAAATGATTTCTGATTTAAAAAATCACAAACTCTGCAGAAATCATTATAGATGTATACAAACAACTCTTGAATACAATTTGACATCAAAGTCAGGCAATTCACTTGAAGAATACCATTGAATCCATGAATTTTTAAAGTAAGATATTGCCGTTGCTCTGTATTGTGAAAATATTTTATACAGACACAAAGATGGATTGGCATTTTTGAAAATTAAGAAACTTAACCAAACCATTATGACTTAGGAGAACAATTTTTACAGCCTTCCATAACTTCAACGAGGTAGTGATATGTATTTATTCTTTTGGCAATATTAAATGCAGTTTCTTTCAAGTTGTGCTTCAGACCTTGTTTGATATAATGCTTCAATAGAAGGAGATCCAGCACATCTTTGCTATTTCTATTCCAAGCAGCAAGATGCAAGGGGGTTAAGAGAACTTTAGTTTGGGCATTGGTATCTACATAGTGATGAACTAAGAAAGAAGCCACTCTTGTATTATTCAACATATAAGCACTGAGCAGGGGTGTCCAGCCATTCACAGTAATTGCATGAATATCTGCCTTGAGCCACCAACTCATGTAGGATTCCTGATGAAGAGAGGTATACTCATCATCATCCCTAGTATTCACATGAGTGGCCTTTTTGGAAAGTAGTCTCTGCACTGTAGTAAGCCGATTACTTTCAGCAGCCCACAGAAAAATTTGCTTGAGTACGTCTCCACTTTTTTTTGCAAATGATACCATTCCTCACTTTTTTATCTTGTTCCTTGTCTTCATCAGAATTGCCTAACCAGAGACACTGAGTACCAGTGGGAATCAGGTACACATGTATTCCCCAATAGATCACGTTGGTTGAACTGCTCAGAAAAATCCAGTGAATTTTCTACATCTGTTATTTCACCATGATTTTTTTCTCTTTTTCCATTTTTACTATTCGAAATTATTCTAACTGGAGAGTAGGGAATTGATAGAGAGCAGAGGAAATGTTTTCCTCCATATTGAAAGGTATAGACTGAAAATGAGGACCAGTGGTGTCTTCATGTGCAGCTTATTCTAGGAATGAGAAAATATGAAAAAATGCCTTCTATGTAAATGATTTGGGGAATGGCAGAGCAGAAAGTGAAATGATGCAACCAAAAATATACAAGCAAGATAAATTAGGATAATTATGGAGCAGTCATATTATCTATGAGAACTATGAAAGGGAGAGAGGAAGAGAGAGACAGATGTGCAATGACCTAGCTAGCCACAAAATCCAGGCCTCGGATCAATTTATAGAGAAAACAATTTTATTTTTTAAAAGAGATGGAAATAGAATTTATGTATTTACTTGAAATTAGTAAATACACTTTTAATAGCCTACATAAAGAGACATAGCTTTGACCAAATTACAGACAAGGATCTAAATCCCTGATAATTCTATTAACAGATCTGACTGAAATCAGTTGAATATCACTTTTCCTGTAGAGTGAAGGAATAGGTCCAGGCTAGGAAAGCAGCTAGAGAAGGCAGACCGATTGTATCTGGGACAAAACTTTGTGGAAAATGGTATCAAGGATTAATTACTAGTGATCCACTTGCACTGGAAGTGTGAATCTGAACTATTGCTTGCTGATTATGAACTATTGCTTTAATCATTATATGTTCCAAGAAGAAAAGGTGAGATTTAATTGATAGCAAAGGATTAGTAATACACTTTGACTTCTCATTAAGGACCTTCAACCATCAAAATCACATGAAGTCAATAGACAGGCCTACTTTTTTAGATGAAAACAGGTGTCTTTAAAAACAAGGTAATTAAGTATTCCTACAAAAGACTTTTTTTTACTACTGCATTATACAGTTTTTTTCTAATGTTGGGTAACAAATAATGGATCTATTAGAAAACTCTTAAAGCTCATGTGTTCAATAGTGAGTTTTCTTATATCATGGTATTTTTGTTCATGGTTTTAAGAAGAAATTTACTAGCTTAAATTTCTGACAGGACAATATCATCACTGTACAACTTGCTTCTATACTCTAAGTTTTAAATTACTATCTAAGTATGTGCATTAGATAGCTATAGAGGAAAATCTAGAAGCCACACTGGTGGCTCATGTGTTTATCCTAGCTAATCAGAAAGATGAAATCTGAGGATTGTGGTTTGAAACCATACCAAGCAAAAAACATCCATTAGATTCTGATTTGAAAGTAACCAGCAAAAGCTAGAAATGGAGCTGTGGGACAAGCAGTAAAATTCTAGGCTTGAGAAAACTAAAACAAAAAAACAACAACAACAAAAAAACAACAAATTCTGGGACAGAACCAGGTCCTGAATTCAAGGCTAGTATTAGCACAAAACAAATGAATGAATGAATGAATTAAAATAAATTAAGTGGTCACATGTGGCGAGGCAAGTAAAATGTAACACCCATGGTGACTGGATTGTGTATTATTTTGTAATAAGGCAAATTAATGTTTGTCCAAATCACTAATATTTTATTTGTACTTTTTTGTATTAAACCCTGAATTTAGCATGCATATATATGTGTGTACATGTGCACACATGTGTGTATGTGTATGTGTGTGAGTGTGCTGTTGCAATGTTGCTTGCCAATGTGGACAGGGTGAGGCTGAAAAGAGCTAACTGTGTTGCAATGCTTTTATTTATCAGTGTTTTGTCATGTCATTTCTGTGGAGCCACTCTTCTGTACATTTTATTTTCAAATAATAACATCATCATAATCAAAGCATATACAACATTAAGTTAGATAAAAGAGACCAATTTCAGCTCTTATTATATGTTAGGTAAGAAGATGCAGATATAATTAGGTAGTAAGTTAGTGCTATAAGATGACTGTCAGTACAAAATATGTATTTGACCTCTTAAATTCGTTATACTTTTAAGATATACTCATGGAGTGAGTTTGACCTACTTGACCAAACAGGTATTACTCTCGGGTTATTCCCATGAAACACAAGGTGGATAAACTCTTTCCAGATTTCTGTTGAAAATAACTTTCTTTGTAACATCATATCTATTCTCACTAAGATAATCAACCCTGTATTTATTAGGTTTGAATATCCCATCAAAAATCAGTATTGTGGATATGCTTGTTAGATATACCTTTCAAAAACAGACAAACAAAAAGCCTCCAGATTGTGGATGCATTTGAAGTTGTTTTGTACATGCAATTGGAACTTCACTAATGGCTCTTTTGTGGGAGTAACTATCACAACTTTAACAAATAAGGCTTTTCGAATATCTTTTCCAATATACATAACAACCCAAAGCGAGTCTTGCAATTTCTGAAAAGCCTTTGAATATTTCAGTATTATTTCAGTTCATTGACTATAGAGCTAAAGACATTTCTGAAATAAATATTGTTAAGATCTGAAGATGTAAGTGGGTATATAGGCTTTTTTATCTATCATTTTATGAAAACCCAGTTTTTATGAAAGTAAATGAAATTGAATAAAAATGAATTTGGTAAGCTAATTATTAGTATAATTTTGTTTTCTAGTAACAGTTTTTTGAATGTAGATGATGCAGTTAAATTATTTCCTTTGTGGCTCTGTACTTCAGTGAGTTTCATACTCTTTATAATTATAAGAGCGAATTTGTAGAAAAATAAAGGTATTTGAAAATGATTAGGATTAATCTTGTGTTTTGTGTCCTACTTTCAAGAAAATGAGTTGTTTTCAAGTGTTAATATTTTATGATTGAATCTTCAGTAACACAAGAAATTTTGAAAAACGTGCACTAGTATTGATGTCTTTTTAAACCAAATGTATTCACAAGTTGGAGAGTCTTTAATTGATGCTTAGGTCTTGGTGTCTATGATTTTTAACCTCTCGTTCCTAACATTAATGATAGTTAAGACTGCATTTTTGGGTATATGAAAGGTAAAATATTTATCTGGGGTCAAAGGTGATTTTTATATCAGTCTTGCTTTAATAGCATTTTAAAGTACTACATTTCTCTCAAAATGTTGGGTATAAAAAGTAATCAAAATACTTCTAATGGTAAACAACTTATCTGAGTTACAATGTGGAAATGGTTGGTCTATAGACCTGCAGTCTGTATCCATCAGGAATTGGGGAGGTTATTCTTTCAGTATGATTGTGTTAAACAGAGATGAGGGTCCCGAGGCAATGCAGTGTTGTCATGGGATAGAATATGATTTCTAAAATTTTGAGCTAGAAATCAAGAATGTTATAGTTTAGCAGTTCCTTTCACCAGGGAGGTATAAATCGATTATGAACTTGTAGTTTTCATATTACAGTTACTTATTTCCTTTTTTTCTTTTTCTTTTTTTTTTTTTTTTTTTTGGTTGGTCGTGGCGCTTGAACTCTGGGCTTGGGTACTGTCCCTGTGTTCTTTTGCTCAAGTTGATCACTGTACCACTTCAGCTACAGTGCCACTTCTGGTTTACTAGCTGTTTATTATAGATAAGAATCTCTCAGACTATCCTGCCTGGGCTGGCTTTGAACTGCATTCCTCAGATCTCAGCCTCATGAGTAGTTAGGGTTACAGGTGGAGCCACCGGCATCCCGCTTAGTTTCCTATTTTCTAACAAAGATAAAGTGAAATATCATTAGAATGTGGACAATAATTCTGGGAAATTTTCCTAGAATTAGTGGACTAAGTGCTGGTATTTTAGTCATAAATTAGAATGAAGTTATTTGATACGGTGGGAATGGGGCGCAGGCTACGATTTACCATTTGTGCAATTTTGTACTAGTAATTCCAACTCTGAAAACTTCAATATCATCATCTCAGAATTAGAAATGGAAGTAGTTCTACTTTATGGGATTATTGTGAGGATTAAATTAGATACCATGGGTAACGTACTTGGAAAAACAATCAGCATTTGATCCTTTCTCCCTGTTATTTTATTATGTGATGAATTCTAACATTTTTACTGTGATTTTTATATTGTGTCTCTTTAGGATACGCAATGTGATGTATTGACATTCATTTTGTTGGTCACGTTTATGTCATTTTGAGGAAAAAAACTGCAAAGAAAATTTCTGAGAAGGAAACTATTATTTTGACTCATGGTTTAAGAGAACACAGTTTAAGATTCAAATGTCTCCATTGTTTTTTTTTTGGGGGGGAGGCAGTCCTGTCGTGGGTCCAGAACGCTGGGCCTGGGAGCTGTTCCTTAGCTCTTCAGCTCAAGGATAGCTCTCTACCACTTGAACCACAGTGCCACTTCCGGCTTTTTACTTTTTGCTTATGTGGTGCTGAGGGATCGAACCCAGGGCCTTAGGCATGTAAGGCAAGCTCTCTACCACTGAGCCACCTTCCCAGCCGCGATTCCATTGTTTTTAGTTATATTTTTATTAAATAGTCGTACGAAGGAATTTCCATTCAATAAATCAGTTTATAAGTACAATGGATCTTTACATAACTTTTCCACACCCTTCCAAACCTCACCCCACTTTCATTTCTTCTAGTGTCTGCATTGAATATTATACATTCCCTCTCTTTGTCCATAATTCTCTTTATTCCTTCCCTTTGACTTTCTCATATCTGCCAAATGATAGCTTCTTGGTGTTCATTTTGTTGGAATAAATGTTCAATTTTATAAGAAATTACACCTTTTAAATACTCTTCTGCAATACTATTGTGTAAACTTGCATAAAGACCTATGTTCCAAATACACGACAGAACATGGGTCCTTTGTGTGTCTGGCTCTGACTTAATTTACTTAACATATTTTTAGATCTATCTATTTCTTTGCAAATTATGTAACAGTCTTCATAATGGATGGGTGCAATCCAATTGTATATATGTGCCCCACTTTCTCCAACCATTCCTCCACCATAAGGCATCTGGGCTGTTTTCATAACTTGGCTACAGTAAATAGTGCAGCAGTGAACATGGTTGTGAAAGTGATTTTACTGTATCTTTAGGAAGAATTCGTCACTATCTTTCTGGGAGCAATCCTCTAAGCAATTTTCCAGAATAAGCACACCCCTCCTTTCATCTCCATCACAACTTTTTGCAAGTCCTCAAAAACATACTACACCCTACAGGTCTCAATAAGCTAAAACCACACTGTGCAATACATTTTTTTCATGATTGTACACATAATTTAGTAAGAACCTTCTATGTACTTTTCTAATTTGGGAATGAGGGAAATGACAATATAGGAAAAGTAAGATAAATTCAATTTAATTAGCTATTATAATATTTAAAAACATTTTCAGCTCTAACTCATAGCCTCACTTACTATTATTTTAATCATTTTTTGATTACTTCATCAATCCCCTAAATTATAACAGGTGCATTAAGTACAAAAGCAAAAATTGTGGTTTGGTTTTGACACTCATGTGTGAGGATGCACAATATGGGCAAATAGAGCGATTGGAATTAATACCCATTACCCATTTTGTTAAATTAAGATGGTTTTCCCAAACTGATTCTCGCAATTCATATTCCATTCAACAACAAGAAACATGTGACAATTCCCTTTGTTTTCCTCATTAATTCTCTTTTGTTTCTATTTTATTTTACAACAAAGGTTGATTTTTCATAAATCTACTGTAGATACAAAGATACGTTAAAATACTTCTATCTTTATGCATTGAGATATACACACACACATCTGTTACACAGGTTGTAATGTTAATTTATAACTTCTGTAACTGTATGATTTACTAAATTATTTAAAAAATAGACAGCTTATGCCTGGAATCTTGGTTACTCAGGAGGATGAGATCTGACGATCCAGATTTGAAGCCATCTTGGGCAAGTAAGTCCATGAGACTATTATCTCCAAACAACGAACCGAAAATCAGAATTGGAACTGTGGCTCAAAGTAGTAGAGTGGTAGCCTTGAGAGAAAAAGGTCAGGGACATCACACAGACTCTTAGTTCAAGAACTATAATCTAGCCAAAAAATCTAATTTACACCTGTGTAAGTAGAGTATTTCCATCACCCAAGTGCACATCCATGCTCATTTGCAAGATAACTCTGTTATGTCTGGAGTACCACACAACATTATAGCTTAAGTAGAAAGGATCACAACATGGGTTCACTCTATCTCTCTCATGGGTTTTTTCTCCACTGAAATACTCAAATCTTACAATCATTCCAATTATTTAAAGTCATAGCTTTTTTCTTCAATAACCATAATATATTTTGCATTGAGTGTCTTGTATCTCCTAAATGGGTGTTTTTACCATTTTGTCATGCCCCTAGCCCTAAATTAGTCTGATTATTTTTCAAATAGAATCGGGCTTCCTTCTTGTGTATGATCTTGGGCTCAGTCCACTTTATGTTATTCTTCCTGGAATTTAGAATAACAGGTGCATGGCATTGTGTACAGATCTTTCTGTCCAGTCTAAGTTTTAACCACTGTCCTCACAACAGTAGACTCCCATGTAGTCAGGATTTTCAAAAGCTTATCCTAGCTGATTTTTTTTTTAATCTTTGCATTTCTTGCAGGTTTTTGAGTACTGAATTAATTTGTGTTTTCTTGGGTTGTTTTGTTTCATTTGAATGTATGTGTTGAGTTGTTCCAAACTTTCCTTTTGTTTCTTTCACTAACGTTCTTACCTAAGTGCTGAGAAACCAATTCTTCTTTCTCAAGATAGTCAAGGTCAACATTATTTATTCCAAAGCAATTTCAATAATATTTAAACACCTTCATATACCTATGAATGTTATATGAATGCTAAGTGCTGAGAAGGGTCTTTTTATTTTCACAACAGTCTTTAGCATACACAGACAGATCATGAAATATATGAAGATAATAAAACTACAGATGCTTGCCAGTTGGAGAAAAACCTATTATGAATTGTTTGACAGAGGCTTCCCTTCTGGTGAAAGAAATACGCTGTTTGATGCAGAATTTCACAAAATCATATAGCTAGGAAGAACCTAAACAATCATGCAATACTACAGAGTTGAGGGAGATGAATTGCCCTCCTGAATACTTTACTTTTGGGTCAAATAAAAGCAGGATTGCAAAAAGAGAATAGACTTTAGAGAAACATGATGAGTTGATGTAAATAGCTGCTTAACTGATTTTGTTAATTTGTGAACTAATACATGGCAATAGGATACAACAAGATAAAAAATGAAGAAGGTCACATTGAAATACTCATTGGTGTGTTTGTGTGTTCACGCGCACGTGTGTATGCACACGCACATGTGCAGGTGCTCATGCATGTATTCATCATTCCTGAAGCTTGATAGTGCCTGGTCACTATCCCTAAGCTTCTGTGCCCAAGGATAGTGTTTTACCACTCGAGCCATTGCTGTATTCTGATGTTTTGGAGATAATCACATGTATTTTCATGATTGGACTGGCTTTGAACAGTGGTCTTCAGATCTCAGCCTCCTGAGTAGCTAGCTAAGCTGATTCAGCCTCTGAGTAGCTAGTTAAAATTCTGACTGTCCTTTATGCTTCACTGCTCTTTTATTCTTTTCCTGAGGTAATCACAAGCCTAACTCATATATATGTCTAGTTGCTTTAAAAATATTGTTACTGTTTGGCACCAAGGGCTCCCATCTCTAATCTTAACTACTTAGGAGGCTTGAGAACAGAACCCAAGCCAAAAGTTTAGTGGACTTCCTTCTCAATGTGTTGCTGGGTGACTGAATCATTTCAACCATCCTGCGCTATCTAGAGGTTAAGATTGGAAGGACTGCAGAATCCAGGCCAGCCAAGGTAGGCAGCTAGACCAATTGGTGTGCAACTCTGATGCCATTGATGATGGGAAGGCTAAAAGGACAGATCGGGTGCATGTTCTTGTGGAAAGGGAACCCCTATTCTAAAATTAACCACTGATATGACGCCAGCTTAGAAAGAACAATATTCCAAGTTGAAATCCCCACAATTACCCACAACCAAAATAGGTAAATATATTAACATCCCAAAACTTAGTACAATCTGTTCTTTGGTTTAATATCATCTTTATCTGATTATCACATGATGTGACAAAATCGTTTCTTCATTATCTTAAGATAAATTTAAAAGACCTAGAAAATTCTTTCTCAATTATTAACTGCAAACGGATGGCAATTCGTCTCATTTCTCACATATTTGACTACCACTATAAATTCATCTTATGATTTTTATTAATAGTAATATATTCTGATTTATTATTTTACTTTGTAACATTTGTAAAATTTTGCTTCTCTGCTGAAGTTTAAGTATTTAAATAGTATCATCAAAGTATATTCCTTGGGTACTTAGGGCAGCTTTTTACAAAGTTTTTAAACAATGGCTTCTAAGAATTCTTTTTTGTTTGTTTGTTTATTTTTTGTTTTTTATTTTTTTTTGGTCGGTCGTGGGGCTTGAACTCTGGGCCTGGGCGCTGTCCTTAGCTCTTCAGCTCAAGGCGAGTGCTCTACCACTTGAGCTACAGCGCCACTTCCGGTTTTCTGGTGGTTTATTGGAGATAGGAGTCTCACGGTCTCTCCTGCCCGGGCTGGCTTTGAACCGCAATCCTCACATCTCAGCCTCCTGAGTAGCTAGGATTACAGGCGTGAGCCACCAGCGCCCGGCTAAGAATATTATTTAGTTTATTTTTAACTTTAATTTAATTTTATTGTAAAGGTAATGTAAGAAGGGGTTAGAGTTACATAAGTAAGGTAATGTGTATTTTTTTTAATGGAAAAAACATTGTTATCCCCTCCATCGATTTTCTTGTACAGTAAAAGAAAGAAATACTGATGCTTTAGCTGTTGCTATTGATCAATAGGTATTTTTGCTTTCTTTGTTCATGCATTTTTTATTATTAAATTGATATACAGAGGGTTTACAGTTACTTAAGTCAACTAAAGAATGCATTTCATTTTATTTTCTAAATTTCAAATTTTGAATTTAATTATTTTCTTTTGTTTCTTTAGAGTAATTCTTTTTTCAGTCATAGGATTAATTAATTTAATTTTGCATGAGTTTTACACATGTAAATTATTTAGACACATATTTTGCTTTTAAAATATTTAACATGAATATTTAAAAATTATTTTCTTAATTTTTATATGGTTGGTGAATTTAAATAAATTTAATTTCTTGTAGTTCTAAACATGTTTGTCGTTACTGTGTTTTCAAGAAGCACATACTTTATTAAGAAGGCTTCATTACCTGGTCACTTTTTGGAAATATTTGTACTTGAATTAAAAAAATGTTTCAGCAGGGCATGGTGATTTGTGGCTTCCATTTTTCTAGCTATGGTGGGAAGTATTAGTAGGGTTTGTGATTCGGGAGAGGCTTTGAAATGATGAGACCTTATTATAAAAGTATCCAGAGTGAAATGTTTAGAAATATAGCCATCTCTAGCGAGATATAGAGCACCTGGTTATCATATTTTAAATCTTGAGTTAAAATACCATTAAAATCAATTTTCTGCCAAAATAAAAGTATACATGTTTCAAAATGTTTATTATTTAAAACTTGTTTGCAAAGGTTCTCATGTCTTCTATTTCTTAATTTTCAATTTAGTTGATCTATAAGAATCAAAGTATATTGTGACTATTTTATTTCTACTAAACTTTTAAATAGTATGAGCAGTAATATGATTTCATATTAACATATTTTTACTATTTGTGATAATTTCCTCTGTTTAATATGTTAATATTAATATTCCAAATTGTGTGTGTGTCTGTGTTAATGTGGGTTTTTTGTGTGGGTGCTCTGTGTGTACTTTGTAATGTGTGGGCGATCACACCATTGCTTCACACATGTTAGGCCAATGTTTTACCACTGAGATATACTGTCTAGTTATAATTCAAATACTGTTTTAAATTATGACTTTAAAATGTTCATTTCCTATGAATTCAAAATCATATATAATAAAGTGTGATCCATCTTCTATCCACGTTAGCAATTTTTATTGTTATTTTATTGTTATTTACAATATTTCTACTGCCTTTCCACTTCCAAACTCTTGTGTTTGTTGTTGATGAAGATTTTACTTTGCTTCTTTTCTCTCTTCATTTTTTTTCCCTTTAGAGTTTACCTATTCTTTCTTTTATTTCTTTGGAAATTATCATCTTCCTATTACAATTTCCTCACCTTGTAACAGGTTTTTACAATGCTTTATTTTCTATTTTATTTTCTATTTTCCCATGTTCTCTGACTCTCAGTCAAAACTATTAGGTGGATTAAAACGAAACTTGATTCAGGACACCTTATATTCCACTTTCTCTTCTCTGAAGTCTTTCTGTTTTTTGAAATGCAGTACCAATGACATACAGCTCCTATGTGGTCCATCATTCTATCCCCTCTCACTCTCCTCTGCTGTGCAGAGTTATCTAAATATTAACTCATTCCTAAATTAATTTTAGAAAACAAATATAGTCTTAGAGCAAACTAGCCTTGGAATACATTTCTTAATTGTTTTGAAATTAAAAAAGAACTGATAATCCTTTGCATTGGAAATCATTTTAAAATGTTTATCACTTAATATAATTCATATACCAAGCAAGAATAAGTTTATATAATCATTACACATATCATTTTATTACTACTGTAAATAGAATAAAAGTCCCGTCCCAATCTATTACCCAACTATCATTATTCATAATTCCTAATCATCACCTAAATATCTTAAACAATCTAAATAGTCATGTCCTTAACATAGAAGTAAATATTCTATACTTTTACTTAACATTTTCCAGGGGCATGTATTCATGTTTCTAAGAAATGGTCACAGCAGTTAAAATTTGCTTTTGTGAAATTAATGTGATACATTTTCTTGTTGTTGTTCTTGTTTGCAAGACTTTGGCATTGTCTCCAAGGCTTTTTATGCTCAAGGCCAGCACTCCACAACTTGAAGCACAGAGCTAATTCCTGTTTTTAGTGATTAATGGAGATAAGACTCTAACAAGTACTTTTCTGTCTGAGCTAGTTTCGAACACAATTCTACGATCTCAGCACCCAGAATAGCTCAAATTATAAGCATGAGTCACTGGCATTTGGTTTGATGTATTTTTTTAAATTTTAATTATGTTTTAAGGTGTACCTTTCACTATAATGTACATGGTTCTACACAGAAATTTAGATATTTGTACATATTTCTGATGAAAAATAATCTCTAAAAATGTATGTCTTTCTGCACATAATGTATATATACATATAGGTATATATGTATTTCTGAAGAAAGACTCCTTCTAAAATTTTTATGCTACTATTTTGACCTTTTTCATTTCAAAGATATACAGTCTTTACCTAAAAGTTTCCAAGAATAAAATAACTAATACTTGATTTGAAAGTGGAGATTATTACTTTAAAGGAAATTTTAGATATACACATGATATTGTAGTAACATTTACAGTATATCACTTGAAAAACGTTCTGTTCAAACTCTTAAATATTTGGGTGTAGTGATGGAGAGAGAAGAAGTTAATTCATACTGGTTAGGAATTTGCAATGTTTCAAAAATCTATTCCATAATTTGTTATAAGCACATAGTCAAGCTACCTGATATGGTTTAGTTTTTTTTGTTTCTTTATTTGCTCAAAATTTTAATATGGATGTATGCACAGTTGTAACATTAAAAGTATTAATCAAAAGACAAATAATAGCAAAGTCATAGACACATATCAGAGTTTCAATAATTAGCACTTATGGTGATAATAATTTTGATGAGGATTATGGCCACAGTGTAGCCTGATGATGACTTATTTTTGTTTCTGCATGAAAAAATTTGTGATTTTAAACCAACAAACTGAATTTGACTCTTATTTGTAAGGTAAGGTGGAAAATGTAAGGACTCTTCACTGTTCTTTTTCTTACTCTAGAAGTCAACAAATATATTCTTCAATATTTCTGGTAGATTATATCCATTTACAGATAAGAAATGTAATGCCAACAGTCAATGTAGTGAGTAAATAATGATACTAGAATTTGTTTCTGAGATCTTCACTCTGTGGGCTTACATGGAGCAGTAATTTGGTGATGGAGAGGAACAATATGAAAAGTCTATGGGGAAAAAGCATACTATGTAAGCGGTTGTTTTAGGACTAAGTGACCAATGATGAGAATTTGAAACAGACCAGTTTCAGGGGCATAAAAAGGAGTACATAGAAATTATATTAGTGACAGAAACTGAGAAAATCTTGATCATTCATCTTATCTAATGGACGGAAGTAGAAGGATAAGAAGAAATCTAAAGTTCTTCCACGTCGCTGACTGGCAACCATGTTAGTAATATTCTTGGTAATAAGGACTACAGGTGGAAATGATGGATTTAGAGGAAAAAATTCTCTGATAGTTCTAAAATTTATGTTAAACGGATGCATAGATAAGTCTTTTTAGACATCATTAAAATATCAACGACCATTAATATGAAAAACAATAATAATATCTGGGGCATTATTAAAGGGAAGAGGAAAAGGAAAGTTCTGACACAAATGTGAGCAATGTGAGCATCATAGTGGACAAAAATAGAAGAAAGAGATAAATAAGGAAACAAGAAAGTAATAAAAACAGATTTACAGAAGTAAAGGAGGGAAAGAATTGTCAGGAAGATATTGAAGGAAATATACTATTTGGATTTGAACACTAAAAGGACATAGACAAGTTCAATAAGAACAGTGTTTTGGTGAAAGTCATATTAATAAAATTTTGAGATATGAATGTGAAGTCATAAAATTCTGGATCCATGAATTCAACAGATCCTGTTGATTTTAAATGCTGGGAACAAATGCTTTTATCCTGTCCTTAGAAGAATTGTACAGATATAACTCATGATCTTTACTAAGAGGAATTCTGTGAATATTTTTGAAGAGTTTGTTTAGCCAGGTGATTATAGATTGAACTACAGCACAGATAAGACTAATTTGTCTACAGTTCCAATGAGTGACACATGTATCCACATCAGTTTGGGATTTTATTGAAATATCCTTAGATATGTTTGGATATTTTTTCAGCCTATTCATTATAAATCTAGGACAAGTAACACTGATGTTACTGATGTTACTGAACACTCCTCCAATTGATTCTTCTTTAGAATAGAAAATGACTGATTGACACATCATAACTGTCCTATACTCTATTAATCTAGTTCTTGTTAGGGATATCTTCATGCTGAAATAACCCTGTTAATCAGCATGCCACAAATTCTTATATGTAGGAAGTACTCTTATAAACTTTAAACGTTTATTGAATGGAAGAGTTCAGACATTACCCTCACCACTAGGATTAAATGCCTAAAAAGATAAGACATTTTGCTTTAATGCCTTTCTTTCATTTTCTAATCCATATTTGTAAGTAGGGAAGGATTCTGATGTAACAATAATACAATGGTGACTTGTATTAACACAACATCTAGGATCTAGTGTTAATTCGGATACTTACTAATTAGCTCCATGTTTTGTGCATATTTATATTTCTCCTGGGTAAACTAATGAGCTCCAAGAAAATGTCCCTAAGGAGCCTTTCAATTCTAATATCACTGTTTGTCTCAAAAAGCTTTAAATTCTATGCCCTCTAATGTGGGCATAATGTGGAACTTTTCTCCTCAGAGAGTGAGTACTACCCTATTGCTTAACATGTACAAAATACCTTCATACATAGACTGAGCATGTGCAAACAAGAAGTGGTAGTTGAACAATGTTCTTAGCAGTTTTTACAGATGAAATGGAAATAGAGCAACTATGAAGTCAAAAGGAATGTGCAAAAAAGACAAAGGCACAAAGTAGAATGTGCTAAGGAAATGCTGAAGTATAATTTTAAATAATCTGCTCAAGTGTGAGGGTGTGTTCAAAGCACAACTTCAGAAAATGTAGTTGGATATCTTGAGAGAAAAACTGCTTTAAACTATTCTGGGATAATTGTACAAGTAGAAGCCCCTTAGTCTACCTCTAATCAGCCACAACATCATCAACTTAGCTACTATTTTCGAAGTGCAAAGTGAGAAAAAGAGGGCTCATCACAGTTAGTGTTCAAGTTGAAATAATGGCAATCACATAACTTTTCTATGTCTTCATTTATTTTAGAGCATTAAAGTAGGAAAAAGCCAAGTAAATATTTTGCATGTACCTAAATTAAGTGCGACATATTATATTGGTCTCTTTTTAACTTGAAAGTTATTGATTATGTTTTATACTCTGATTTGGGACAATTATCTGATGTCAGTTATTTTCTTCTCTTCCTCTTCTTTTGCCCTTCGACTTACATAATTATTATTTAAAGAGACATACCTGAGCTTGCATTTCTAAATTCTTCAAAATTATCTCAACTACTTCATACTTCAGGCAACCTCCTATATATTTCTCAAGGGAATATTTTGTCACTACCATTTTTATCCTATATAATATTGGATATCTTCCTGCCTAATTCAGTGCAAGATATACATAGACTCATCCAGATATCTCAACACTTGTGCAACCATAAAATCCTGCCTTACTTAGAAATCATTCTTTTAGAATGTCTGGGGAAGTGGCATCTGTCATATTTTAATGACCCTAAGTGATACTTACTTGCAATCATGTCTTAAACCAATATGACACTCAGTTGATGGACGAATTGACAAAATGTTACACACACACACACACACACACACACACACACACACACACACACTCGGTGGAATTCTATGCTTCTAATTCATAAGGAAATGGAAAGACTTGGAAATATCCTACTAAGTAAAATAAGCAAGACACAAAGAGATTCCATGGTTTCCCTCATTTGTAATAAGTAGGAAATGTCTAGGATAGTCCTACCAGATGAGCCGAATGTCTCAATAGTTATGTTTATATGACCATATAAGATAATGCTGAGCAAAATAAAGTCCTAGAAATGGAAACAGAGGTTTTTCTTTGTGGTTGTTGTTTTTAATGTACAATGTGATTTCTTTTTTCTTTTGTGTTTTCCCCTATGGTTTATCCCCTGCTGTATTTGATTTCGGGATCCTGTGTATTGTATATACACATATCTTAATTTGGCAAGGAAAGAGGAACAACAAAATGGAAAGACAAAGGGCAAAAGACAAACCAGTGCAATAGCAATACTCACAAGACTTGTTGGAAATTTACATTACAATTTTTAAGGGGTATTGGGGTTAAGGAAAATTATGAGAAAAATGAGGGAGGAGGTAAAAAGTTCAACATGCTATGTATTTACTACCTTACAATTACTGCTACCCCTTCTATATATCACCTTGCAATAAAATCAAATTAAAAAATAAGCTACATAAAATATAATTTCACTATGTTGGTATAGTAAATATTCTATGTGTATTACTTTTTTTAAAAAATGAACCCTATTTGTCTTCTAATTTGTATTAATTATCCCTTTCTATATCAGAGGGTCATCAACTTGCCATTATTTTGGAAAAAAACATTATTTTAGTATTGTCATACTAAAACAGAAAACAGTTCAATTCTATGGAAACTCCTAACTTTGAAAACTGACTAATTGTTAAGAGGAGAGAATATATGTGTTCTTCAACATTCCTATGACTACTAACTACTCATTTTCAAATTCTCAACATGCTATTCCAGAGACATTCAAAACAGTACCTGTTTGCATTTTATTCTGCAATAAATGCAGTTTCCAGTGGTGGGGGGAGTACATATTTAAAAGTCAACAGAAAAAATAGCCACATTCTGGTAGAAGATAAAACTATGAAGTATCTATAATAAATTCCTCAAATGTAAACATATGTTCATCAGAGTAAACTATTATTTCTATGACCATCAATCCTAAGTTTTTATGCTGTAAAATCATCCTAGCCCAACAGTTTCCAACTAGTAAGGTGGACCTTAAAATTCCCTAAATTCCCATCAGGACTAGTTTGTCATTATTGTGAAAAAATACTACTTTTCTGCTAATGTGATGCCCTTCTTATTGGGGAAAGAATGCTACACTAAACTTTGCTGCATCATTTTCCCTCCAGTGGTATTCTTGAGATCAAAACACATGCAAATATTATTTATAGCTATATTTTTATCTATCACAGATATTCAGGAGATCTGAATATGAATATGTGAAGCTTATGGTTCAAAGCCCACCCAGGCAGGAAGGTTACTTAGATTCTTATCTCCAATAAGCTGCTCATGAAAAGCCAGACACAATTGGCACTGTTGTTCAAGTGGAAGAACAGTAGCCTTGAGCAAAACATTCTCAGGGACAGTCCCCCAGTCCACAATTTAAGCCCTAGGACAAAGCAAACAACAAAAACAAAATAAAAACAAACTCCAAACCTAGCATTTTTCTCATTGTATACAAAGGTATGTAATTAAGGAAATTTCTTCCTGTGTTATATATAGGTAGAAGAAAAAGGATGTCACACAATTACTCTATTCATACCATAGTGCACCAAAGTCTCAAAAAATTCTGCCTTTTCTAAATTTATAAATTAATATCATAAATTTGTTGGCAACGTTGTCTAGATTATTCACATTATCATGTTACACAGGAACTGTTGCAATTATCTATTAACTAATTTCTAATTATACCTCACTTGAAAGAATATTTTAGGCAAATAGAATGCCAGAATCATTTGTGAATTTGTAAATTAAAACTTCTACTTAAAAAGAATTTTGTAATATTCTGTAGAATATGAAATTACAAACAAAATATTTATTTTGAATCTAAATTCTCATTTAGCCAGGTCTACAATGTGCTACATTAGATATCTTTTCTATTTCTCCAGGCTTAAGCTTTTGTAATCCTTCATCATTTCTTTGGAATCCAACAGAATGATGCTTACTTTTTCAAATTTTTGGTTGGGAATCATGAGCTATTTTGCATCTAGGAATCTTCTGTAATGATGACAGCATTTAAAACACAACTGAGGATTATATATGAGTTGCATTTTAATAGGAAACTTGACTTCTTAAAACATAATGACAAAATTAGCCCAAACTTGCAACTGTATATTCCTTTCTTGTTTTTTATTCCTTTCTTGTTTTGTTTTATTGAGACAAAATTATATTTCCTAGTCCAGGGAAGGTATCACTATATAATTCCACTCTCTAATCTCCTGTCTTAATCTGAGTGCTAGAATTCCAGGCTTGTATCTCATTGTCCTACCATACTTTGCTAGTTTATTTAATCTTGATACAGACTAGCATTTCTGAACTTCTCCGATAATATTTTTCAAAAGACTGTTGGCTCAAAATATTTATGAAATATTTTCGAAGATCTTCCAACATTTGACGCAGGATACGAACATTTTCAGACACACCTGCAGGGGTCTCTGATTCATTCCTCCATGGAGCCAACCACTTCAATAACGATTACTTGACTTTCTTACTATCTCTGGTCCTTAACTATGTAATATTCTCAAGCGTTTTGGAGGAAATTTCACTTGAGGACTTTCTAATATTAAAAAATTATCACTTGATTCTAGCCTTAGGACATATTTTTTTATTATTTTCTAACATTTCTACACATTCTGGGAGTTGTTTCATATATGTGTTTGCACATATAAGTGTCTTTGTGTGTATGTGCATGTTTGTATATATATGTAAAAACCTCAAGCTCTATTCAGCAATCTTGCTCATAACTAGTATTCCATCACATGAACCATTCTTCCAATGCAGCTTTTGGCTGGTAATTATAAATAGTGTCTCAAAGACTGTTCTCCCAGCCTGGATGCAAATTGAACTTCCCAGACTCCTTTACATTCTTAGGTTCTATTTTTCCAGGAATATCAACTTTTAAACTAGAAACATTTTTTGTGAGCGCAAAAGCTGTAGCCCAGATTTTTAACTCGAGTTCATATAAAGATAGAGGAACATACACATTACATATACTGAATGTACACTGTTAGAAATGTGATGTTAAGTGGGATGCTGGTGGCTCACGCCTATAATGCTAGCTACTCACGAGGCTGAGATCTGAGAATTGCAGTTCAAATCCAGCATGAGTAGGAAAGTTTCTGAGGCACTTATCTCCAATTAACCACCAGAAAACTGGTAGTAGCACTGTGGCTCAAGAGGTAGAGCGCTAGCTTTGGGCTGAAGAGTGGAGGCCCAGACTTCAAGCCCCACAACCATCCAAACAAAAGAAAGAAAGAAAGAAAGAAAAAGAAAAAGAAAGAAAAAAAGAAATATGATCTTAACCACCAGTTCATTGCCAGTATAATTAATTCCTGCTTTCTCAACATGGCCTTTTTTTCCCAATTAAGTCCATACTCTTATAGCTGACTTGCTTGGAACCAGAATTATTCTTCCATTCTACTTTTTACAAATTTGCATGATTAGCTACCATGATTTAGAGTTAGTAGGTGAAAGAGAGTGGCCTCATCCTTCATGTTTCATTAGTAGTAATGCTTTCTCTATATCACTCCCATAGATCTACATACTGGCCTTGGCTTCATTGTTTCAAAGTTGTCTTATTTGCAGAGTCTTCTATAGTGTATTGGACCATTATACTTAAATACAGAACTTCTCTTTCTCCTATTATTCTTATTGTATCTCCTACTGTTAACTTATGTACACCTGGGAAATAATGAACAACACACACACTCACAAAAAAGGTTTCTGAGAATCTTCTTCCCACTTAAAATCGGTCTTAATTTACAGAGCATAGGAAATTTCAACTTAATGTACTCCAGGATAATTTTTTCCATGTTTTTTATTTTGAAAATGATGTACAGAGGGGTTAGTTACATAAGTAAGTTAATAAGTACATTATCTAATGAACATTGTTACCTCCTCTTTGTTTTTCCCCTGCCATCTTTTTTCTCCCCACCATCCAAACTCCCCCCTCTCATCCCCAAGTTTTAAAGTTCGTTTTCAACATAGTGTCTTGTTCATCTCGTTGTTACAATGGGTCATACTGTATCTTTGTTTCAGCGTTTTATTTCCCTTCCCATCCCCACATTAGAAAAAATGTATATGCAAGGTGCAGGTTAAAAACATCAAATACAGTGAAAACAGGGGTTACACCATGGAGGAAGAAAATAGAAGAGAAACAAAAAAAATCACATAGTACATTTAGTACATTAAAACAATAACAAGAAAGAAAAAACAAGTTGTGTCCCTATCTTGGGGTTCATTTTATTAACATCATCTTATACGGCCATATGTACATGGATAATGTTTTATAAACCATGACAATTCCATATTTTCTCATTAGTAAGTTGTCTCTGAAACACGTGTTACCTCATGTCCAAAGATGTACTTGTGCTAGTTCAATGAAGCCAGAAAATATTCATTTTACCGGGAGTAGCACCATAGATTGTTCCTGGAAGTAAGTGGATGAAACTGTTATGGGAAGTGGATATTGATTCCAAGAGAGGAATTGAATATAGGGAAATGACCAAGTTCAAGTTAATTTGTGCTGTCCTTTTTACTGTACAAGAAAATAATCCAAGGCTTGAAGAAAACTCTGTCTCTGACTTGTTCCAGTGTGTTCTTTACTCACATAAAACTTTTCTGTAAACTTCTAATTGAGAGTATTACAAAAGGAAACAATCTGCCATTTGAAGGCCAGCATAGAAAAATAAAGAAAATAACTTTATTTTAAAGTATTCTACTTCAAAGAAACAAAGACATGAGGTTTTAAAGTGTCTTATGCATGGATATTTAACTCCTGAGATGATTCTCTTGTTGCAAAAGTCAGTTATCCATTCCTTTAATCTGGTCCTGAGTTCGCCATAGCAATGAGGATTCCAAAAAGCAGGATTCAGTGAGTATGATAAGTAAAAGGAGCCTCTTCTCAAACCAGTGCTGTAAGGATGGTCTCGAAGAAATATGTGGGGTTTTTGTTTGCTTCTTCATTTGTATAGATTTTTCTGGATCTGGGGATTGAACTCAGTGGCTGGACCCTGTCCCTGAACAGTTGTCTTTCTTGTCTACCTGCCCTCAAATCTAGTACACTAGTGCTTGAGCTAAAACCCCACGTCTGGCTTTTTTGGTGTTTAATTAGAGATAAGAATGTGACAGACTCTCCTGCCTGGGTTGGCTTTGAACTGAGAAAACCAGGTGACATCAACTGTATGGACTTCTCTTTTGAAACAAGAAATATTAGAAGAAGTTTATTATAAAGCTAATATTTGATAATTTTTAAAATAATAGAATATATCCATCAAAAAGCCATAACTTAAATAACTCAGCTAAAGTAGGTGCACTGAATCATTTCAGAATTATTTTTTATGCTTAGGAAGATTACTATTAACTTCATAGTTCCTTTTGGGGAAACTGAAAGTCAAATTTGCACTTTTTTTGTTTGTTGTGGGGCTTGAACTCTCATCTTGGGCACTGTCCCTCAGCTCTTCAGCTCAAGTTGAGCACTCTACCACTTTAGCTACAGAATCACTTCCGGGTTTCTGGTGGTTAATTGAAGAAAAAAGTCTCATGGACTCTCCTGACCAGTCTTGCTTTGAACCACAATCCTCTGGTCTCAACCTCTGGAGTAGCTAGGATTACTGGCGTTAGCCACTAGCACCTGGCTCATATTTGAATTTAGTGAACTTAATGACACTATGTAGACAAAGAATGGAAATTTGAATCAAATGATGACATTGCAGCTTTTCAGAAAAATTGAGGTAGGAATAAATATGTCCTCATTTTTCCATGTTGTTATATTAATGACTTATGAACTATGGGACACTTACATTAGCATCCTCTGCCATCTGTGTAGGTGTTATTTAGTATTAGGAATTGTTCATAGAGAAATAGAGAAGGACTGAGATTTTTAGAAAGCAAAGGATATCAGGTATGAAAGAACAACATAGAAGGAGATAAAACTTATCACACAGAGATTAAGAACTAGCCTAAGTGATTCAGAATGCTAAAGGCAATGAGGAATGAGCCTAGTTGATAACTAGTTCTTCAATAATCCAAAATGGTTCCCTAGAACAGTTTCTGGTATAATTTAGTTATTATTATCATTTATTTCTTTGAGCTGGAGTTATTCCTTCAATTCTGTTAAAACTATTAATTAGCCTCTGCCTTTTTGGTGCCATAACTGACCAAAAAAGATTTCCAAATCTCACTTAGATACCCTTCTCATTGTGATTAGAAGTGACCACTCAAAAGCATGGAATCTTTGAATTTCCAGGATTAATCTTCACCTGATATCTAAGCACATTCCTGACACTAATTGCCGTGACCTGTTAAAAAAATGTTTTTGCTTTTTTTTTTTTTAAAAAAAAAACACAGTATCCTAATATAGGTAAAAAAATGAATTAAGGACTACTGTTAGGTAATAGTTGGAAGGAGCAATTATACATTCCAAGTATGGATCATCAATTCGGCATTTACTAGCTAAGTGACATTTTTGCCAGTCCTGGGGCTTGAACTCAGTGCCAAGGAAATGTTCCTGACGTTTTGCTTTTTTTTTGCTCAAGGCTAGCACTCTACCACTTGAGGCACAGCACCACTTCCAGTGTTTCTTTTTCTGTTTATGTGGTATAGAGGAATTGAGCCTAGGCTTTCATGCATGCTAAGCAATCACTGTACCATGAATCCAAATTCCCAGAACCCTAAATGACTTTCTTAAGATGACATTACTTTTTCTTTCCATTACTTTGTATTATAATTTGGGCCAGGTCGTAGAAAAGGAAGTGGAAAACAATACTAAGTCCAGTAAGGTTGACATTCCTATCATATCACTAAGGAAGTACAGTGTTGACCTGCAGGACACATAGGGCTGTTGCATGTGACATTATTATTGAAAACACTATTAACAGCTCAGACATCCAAAACATTCTGCTTCCACTGTCAAGGTCAAGAGCCCAATATCTAAGCCTTTTTGTTGATTGGGTGTGTTTCCTAGGAAGGAAGAAGGAGGAAGTGGAATATGATGGTTGAAAAATATGTATATTTGCTCCCTGTCCACATTTTTTGCAATTTTAAAAAAAGTGCTACTGATGAACTCCCACCTACATCTAATTGACTATGCTGTCTGCACAAGATGCAGAAAAATGACATTTATCCTGGTGGATATTCACATATATTAACAAAATCCAGTTCTGGGAAAAAAAAAGATACTAGGTAAGAAAGTATAAAGCATTGTCTATTAAATGGTTTCTTTTCCTAGCAGAACAAAATGTAATATTGAAATGATTACTCCAGCTTTCTTTGAGATTTTACGCTGTTTTAGTATCAAAATGTTCTCTAATTCCTGTAACATCCAAAAATAAAAGACATGATTTGAAGGTCTCAGTAGTTTTAGAAACAAAGCTACTTAATACCTTCCTTCCTGCAGAGACATGTGATGGCAAGTATGATTGATTCTATTATAGTTCTCTTCATTTTCTTCTTTATCTCAAGGATGTCATAACTTGGCATATTACTCTATGTCTTGCATCAGCTTCTGTAGGTGACATTTACCTCTACTGTGCAAAGTCAAGTTGGGTCATGTGACTTACTTCAGCTTACAATAATGAACCAAAAGTGGACAAAGACTATTTCTAGAGGAATATTTCTATCTCCTTGTCTGGGTCTATTAGCGGGCTTCTTTTCCCTTAGCAATAAAAATAGCATATTTCCAGAGGGAGTCTTCTTTCAACTTACATACTGTAAGAATATAGAATGTGAAATTGAGGCAAAACTCAAATACAGCAACATATGTATAATACAGCAAGAATTAAGCTAATATTAGAATAAAATATTAAGATGTTAGTTTCTTACCATTCTTGTATACCTTTATGATAGTTGACTATAGCACACCAGAATTTAACAATTACTAAACAAGAACTAATCAAAAAGATAACACTTCCTGTTTGATGCTATTACATTTTTATTTTATAAATAATCATTCTCCATGTGATCACTTGTGGAGTTATCTTTTTCTATAAATGTGTTTAATCACTCTAGACCACTGTATCTAATATCCACAATCATTATCCAGAGCTTGTGATTGAGATGAGGAAGAACAAAATGTGTAGATTTCTCCTTCTCTTTTCCTCTTCTCCTTTTTCTAGCGTGAATTCTCATCCTTTTTACCAATTCTTCTATTAATAAAGGAAGGGTGACATTGTGGATATCAAGCAAAAGGCTTCAAAGCCAGAATTTCATTCATTAAGAAATAGATGTAGTAAATCAGAGTGGCTCAAAGAAGAGTAAAAGCAATATTTCCCCTTTCTTGTTTCCACAATAGAGACTGAATATGAGTCTAAATATCTAAGAAACAATTTACCTTGGGTAATTTTTTTAAAATATATTTTAAAATAAATAATAATTTTAAAAATTAAAAACATTTTTAAAATAAGTAGTAAATTGTTGTTTGCTTTTGGGAGGCATGAAATAAGACTGCATTAACATTGTGTGAGTTGAGAGGCTAAATTTTATCAGAATTTAAACATAATGAAAAATTGATGATTTTAAGATAAAAAGCTTAAAGGTACAATTTTAAAGTGACATGCACACAGACTCAACAATGACTCAACTACAGTAAGAAGTTCATCTAATTCAAATAAAGATGTTTCAGAAATAGATTAGACACAAAAAGTTAGAAAAAGAGAACCAGAATTGGGTGGTGCATTATTTAAAAATAGAAGTCAAATAAATATTAACCATAATTCCAAAATAATAGCAATCATGAAAAGAGATTTTAAGAAGAATGTATAAGAAGTGATAGTGCCAGAAATGCCTTTGGAGATGCTCTCTGAGATTTAGGGTTTCTAGTACATGACAATTCGTATGACTGGTTTGGTGGAGAAATATTGTTTGTTTTTCTTTGCTATGGAAGGTTTTTTTTGACCTTTGGTTATGAAAGAGTGTTTAGCTGGGAAAAGTATTCATGGTTGATAATTATTTGTCTTTAGGGCATGGCATACATCATTCCAGGCACTTGCTTTAATTGTCTCTGCTGAGAAATCTGAGGTGAATCTAACTAGTTTCCCTTTATAAGTGATTGATCTTTTCTCCTTGACAGCTTTAAGCTTCTTTTCCTTGGTCTGAATTGATACTGTGCAGATTATAATGTGACAGTGGGATGTCCTGTTCTGGTCTGGTCTGTTTGGGGTGGTAAAATCTCCTTGTATCTGAATAGGCCTATCTTTTTGCATGTTTGGGAAGTTCTCTGCTAGGATCCTGAAACAAATTTCTTAGACCATTAACGTCTATTTCTAGGTGCTGCTCTACACACATTTTCCTCAAATTAGGACTTCTGATGGTGTCTTCCAAATATTGAATAGATATATCATATTTCTTGGGTTTGTCTTAGGTAATTGTTCTTTCTCTATAACACCTAGGCTGTCTTCAATACGCGAGATTCCATCTATTGCATGGTCTAACCTACTGTCAAGACTTTCTTCTTTGTGTTTTATTTCTTTTCCTTCTAATTGATCGGCTTTGATGGCTTCAAATTTTTTGTTGCAGCTTTGTTTTAGGTCTTGGATTAACTTCTTTACTTCCTTAATTTGGTGTTCTGTGCTTATTCTCAAATCACTTAGTCGATTGGTGATGGTTTCCTTGGACTCCTATTCCTTCTGGTGGTCTCCATTCATCATTCCTTTTGTGGTCTCCTAGAATTCTTTCAGCTGTCTGTTTATGGATTCCATGAATGCCTGTATTGATCTTTGTCTATTCTCATCCCACTCTCGCAATTCCTGTATTACTCTTTGATTAGCTTCCTCATGTTCATGCAATTCCTGTAGTTCTCTTTGACTGTTCTCAGCCTGCTCACACAATTCCTGTGTATCTCTTTGTCTATTCTCAGGCTGCTCATGTAATTCTTTTCTTTCTCTTTGACTGTTCTCAGCCTGCACACACAATTTCTGTATTTCTCTTTGACTGTCCTCAACCTGCTCATGCAATTCCTGTACCAATCTCTGAGTAGCTTCTTCATGCTCACCAGATTCCAGTATGAATCCTTGGTTTGCCTGTCTCTATGTATCACACTCACACTCGTCCTTTGCAGGTTTTCAATCTTTTCATTCACCGTGTTTACCAATAGTCTTTGTAGAGATTTTTGGGAACTCTCCTCTGGATTATTTATTAACTATTCTGTCAACAGATTATCATGATTGGGAGTTCAGGTATCTGGACTTACCATTTCTCTTGTGTTTTTGCAGCTTGTTCTGCTCATTTGGTATGAAAATAACACCAATTTTGTGCTAGAACACCATTTAAAGGCAAGCATCAACCAAAGTCCTGTAGTAGCACAGTCAAAAGACTGCAGATACAACCTAGTTCATCAGATAAAATTTATTCAATATCAAGCAACTATGGATTAATGGGCTAAGAACAACAAAGCAGAATTTGGCAAACCAGAAATTATTAGTTTTAAGGAGAAATGTGGGAAAAAATAGGATTAGAGGGATGTGGACAGATAAAAGGAGAGTTAATTTAGCCAAGTCCTAATCTCATAGAGGGAAATGGATTGGACAGAATGATAGGACAGAGATTAAGAAAAAAAATAAACAAGAAAAAATGAAAAAAAATTTACATTAAAAAATTGAAACACTTAACAAGTATATATGTTTAAATATGATATTGAGAGAAGAAAAGAATAGGATGTGAGGAAGGCAAGGATAGAAAGGAGACATAAAAAACTAAAAAGAAAAATTTTCAAAATTAGTTACCTTAAAATTATATAGGTATAAATTGGTAATACTGATTTAAAGAATTTAAGACAAAGAGGGTGTGAATTAAATAATAAATTTCTGGATTAAGTGTGTACACAATGGCAGATAAAGTCTAATTATCAAAGATGGGTAAATATCTGGGGATTATCAGAACAGTAATTAAGTCTTACAAAAAAGAAAGGAATAAAAAAAGTCAGGAGTAATAACAAAAAGAGCACACCCATATACAGACCTAAAATTAAAATTATGAGAGGGAAAAGATTAGTAGAAAACAATTTATAACAAATTAAAAATAAAAATGTTAAAAAATATTCTTTAATTTTTTTCGGGGTCTGTAGAATGGGAAGACCCTGTTTCTCCCCTCTGTCTGTAACCAGTCTCTTGGAGTCTCTGGCTGGCTTGTGGTGTTTGGTTTTTCTGAGGCTTGATTGGTTTTTTAAGTCAGTTTGTTTGACCAGGCAGAAAAATTCTCTGCATTACCCAGGATTTTGTGAACCACCTCCTATGCTAGTTCAGTGAGAGGGAAATCTGCTTTGAGTGTCACAAAAGAGGGAGATGGCTGTTTCCTCTAGTTTGGAGATGCTGTGATGAGGCTAGGTTGAGGCCTTTCAGCAAACAGTAGCTTTTGACTGAGGGGCTAGCTCCTGAGATACTCACAGAACCCAGCCTGGAGCCATTCTCAAGGTTTATGTTTACTGAATTTCAATTGATTGTCTAGGTTGCCTTAGGGATGGGAGGAACCTGACTCTGTTTACCTAGTGAAGAAAGTCACTCCTCCAAGGGCGGGGCTTCCTTGCCTAGGCTGGTTGACTCTCCCTTGGTTGGAGGTGAGCCTGACAGGTCAGGTCAAACTCCTGTGACCTCCTAAATGATTCTTGTTTTCTTCCAATGCCTGAGTTGGAGATAGCTGTTCAAATAAGTCTTTGTCAGTATCAAAGATATCTCTGATGGTGGTGGCAGGGAGGGGATGCCTTCCCTCTTCTACTTCCTGGGAAGGAGTGAGGATGTCAGGGTTCTACTACCACCAGAGTCTTGGTTCCTGGACCGTCTCTGGTCTTTGATCTGCAGGATGAAGATATCTGCTCCTTGTCATTTCTTATTGTTGAGTAGAATCTGCTCGCCCTCTGTGTCTGGCTCTTTTGACCCATGAATCTGTGTTGTATGTATGGTGGCTATAACCACTGGCCCTGTTGACACAGCCGCCACAGCCATGGCTACCAGCACGTGCTTAAATCTGTCTCCTTGCCTGGATTTTCCCTCTCTGGCGAAACTATCCGTACTATGATGGCACACTTGGTGTGATTCTGTAGTCTAGGACTGTTTACTTGAACACTAAACTTGCTTTCTATGACAGAGCTTGTTTAGCCTCCAGATTCTCCTCTGCCATCTTCCTCTGAACACATTTTTGCCTCTTATTGAAGTATATCTGATATTTTAAAGTAGATTTGTCCAAATATAAAATAATTTAATCAATCATTTCATTAGGACAATGTTGATCAGATTTATTTCCAGTAAATCTTATCCCTTACAATAAATGAGAGCATGCAGTGTCAGTCTCCTATTAATATGACAAAATACTTTATCAAATTAACTTAAAAGGAGGAAAGATTAATCTTGGCTTCTGATTTTATACATTTCAATTTACATTTCTTATCCTCATTGTTTTGGGTTGGTGGTGGTACAATACCTGATATCTGGAACATGTGATGGAGTATGTGTATTCATGGAAGCCATGAAGTAAAGAAGAGGAGGAATAGGATTGAGAAAGGGAGAAAGAGGAGGAGGGGAAGAGGGAGATGAAGAAGGAAAAGTAGGAGGAGACAGAGAAGTAAAAAAGGAAGAGGAAGAAATGACTTTGATCTTAACATCCTCTTTGATCACAAGTTCTTAGTGACCAAATCTCTACGACAATGCCCACTTGAAAGGGTTCATCTCTGTATGGCAACATAGTGAAATCTAATTATTAATCCTAATCCTTTATAATTTCAGATTTAATTTCTAGAGTGGGGTGGTAGATCTTTCTATACAATTGCAATAACTTCTGTTCCTAAATATTAGAGATGGTATTTGGCACAGAGGTGGTTTGGTTATACCATTGTTGGAGAAATGAATAAAACATTTTGAGTGCAAATACATTTTATTTAACAGATAATGAAGCTTCAAGAGGTTTCATTTTGTGACCTTCCAAAATGACTATTCCACATAACTCATAATGACTTGAATTTTTCATAATTTTATGGCATTTCCATTCAAGTACTTGTCATCTATAGTGAAGTTCTTTCTTTCAAGTTGAGGGAAAAATAAATACTCTCATGACCTTTTAATTATTCTATAGAGAGTAGGTATAATATGTATTTCCTACCATTCAAAAATAAGTTATCTTCAAGTCTAAAGGAATAATTGGATAAGTGATGGAATATCTTGCTTCAGTTATCTTATACTGAGATTGATTCTAAAAATCACTGTTGACATAAATACATGAAATTCAGTGTTACTCTGAAATGACTTGGTAATCAAACCTCAGAAATACATGACCAGTAACTAAGATTTTTATATACTCAAAAAATGTATGGGGTTGGGAAGGTGGCTCAGTGGTAGAGCACTTGCCTTGCGTGCATAAGGCCCTGGGTTCGATTCCTCAGCACCACATAAGCAAAAATAAAAAAGCTGGAAGTGGCACTGTGGCTCAAGTGGTAGAGCGCTAGCCTTGAGCTGAAGAGCTGAGGAACAGCGCCCAGACCCAGCGTTCTGGCCACATGACCGGACCCCCTTCCCAAATGTATGAATCTACATTTTTATGTCAAAAAAGTTTAGGTTTAAAAAAAGAGAAAATCATGTGACCACAGTAGATAATATTTACTTTAGTGAAAAATTGCCTGACAGAGCATTCAACCTGACAGAGCCTATTGCTTTTAGCTTACATGAGAAATTTGATTAACAATCTCTTTTTTGCTTTTAATTAATAGATTATTTCAATTTGTCCAAAGATTCTGTCATTTAAACCTTTGATTGTATATTTTTTCATAAAAATGAAAACTATTTTTCACATTGCAGTTTCAAGTTTAATAACTAAATAAATATCTAAGTGTTAATTTGTTAAATTGAGCCTCTAGAACTCAAATAATATGAAATTCATTTTATTCTTAGATATATTAATCCTGTGCTAAATATGAGTGTCTCAAGCTTGTAATCCTCACTACTCAGTAAGCAGGGGTGAAAGCCAGCCTTGGCACGATAGTTTGTGAGACACATCTCAATTAAACACACACAAACCACAAGACGCATACACACACACCACACACAAGCCAGAAGTGGAATTGTGGCTCAAACGATAGAGCAACATACTTGAGGGGAAAAAAAAACAAACAAACAAAAACTAAAGGATAGGTCTTGAATTAAAATCACAAGAACAACATACACACAAACACATACAATATTAAGTCTAAATGCTTATTTTGATTTGAAGAAATAAACAATGTTATGAAAAGTAATATTTGTTACATATCTTGCAATGTTTGTGAAGTTTTTAATACAATTTGTCTTAAGATACAACATAGGTTATTAAAATTAATATTAATTTAGTTAATATTTATAACTACTCATAACACCTTGGAGTACAACAGTTGGTATTTTTTCCATAGCCATAAGAGATATTCTGAGTAAAACAAAGAGAGGAAGATTGGAAGAAAAAAGAAACAAAGAAAGAAAGAAAGGAGAAAAAGAGAGAGAGAGGAAGAGATGGAGGGAAGGAAGGACGAAGGAAAGAAGATAGGAAGGAAGGAAGGAAGGAAGGAAGAAAGGAAGGAAGTATGGAAGTATGGAAGGAAGGAGGGGAGCGAAAAAGGAAGGGACAAAACCGTTTAATTTATAGAATATATTTAGCCCAACAAAAACTTCATATAATGAATCCTTTAGTAAATTCAAGTTTGCAATTTTCACTTCTTTGAATGTTCTGGATGGATGAATGTAAGCAACAAATGAAGGATCATAAATAACCTCGTGAATCTGTTTGCATCTGTAGTAATATGTATGCAAATCTTTTTCACATTTTCTATACATCACCAAATAAATATTTGCCAACAATTTACACTTAGGTATAAATATTCGAAAAATTGATTAAACCAAAGGATGTCAATATATTATATAATGTGAATACAATGATTTGTAGTGCTATTAATATTACAGTCTTAATGTTATATTAATTATAAAAATTTTATTATGTATTTTATCAGAGAAATTAGCATTCTCTGATTTTGGTGTCTGAGTCCTAATAGCAGAAAGTAATTAAAATCAAACAGATCTGTATTTATTGGCTCAAATGAATATTTCTGAAAGCCATTAACTCATCGGAGATTGTTCATATACATCAGAAGGTCCTTAAAAAGACTGTGTCACATTTACATGATGATCTATGATGTGATTCAAGAGCCACTAACCAATCATATTTCACTTTGCTATCACTATAATTATTCCCATTGTAAAAAGAATTATTCACATACATCACATGATATAAGTTTGTCCTTAAGTTATTATCTTCTATGAAATAATATCCAAATGATACTCTACACTGAGTTAAAGCAAAAATTGCAAAGTGTATTGGACTATGTAACTCCTTCCAGATACACATGTTGAAATTCAATTCCCCCTTCTGGTGATATTAAAATCAACCTTTCAGAGATGACACTACAATAATGATCCTGATGAAAGAAGCCCAATATAATTATTCTGCCATGTGAACGTCCAGCAAGTAGATTATAATGCCCCCATAAGATAAGGAATTGTTTGAACAACCATTTTTATAATTAATATTCGAGCTTCTAGCATAGAGTAATATACTCCTGTTGTTTTTAAGCCACTTACTTTGAAGTATTCTCTTTTAAAAGCCCAATGGCTGACAAAGGCAAAGTAATATTTAGTTAATATCACAAATTCTGACAAAAATATTCATAAAATTTGATTATTTGAATTTTATTCTCCAAGTCTACAGGTTAAAAATATTTTAAAATGGGAATTGAATTGAGGTTCAACTCTATTCATCTATCATAATTAAATTTTAATATTTTTATTATCTTTAAGTAGTTGTACATTCACTGAGTTTATGGATACAGTGTATCTTGATCACTGTCACCTCTTTCAACATTCTCATCCACCCCTCCCAAACAACCCCAATCCTACGTATCTCAATATTATGTTATGGAATCACTTGCCATTTAACAAAGCGGTTTATGTGTACAATGCACCTGGAATTGTGTTATCACTTCAACATCTTCACTCTCATTTCACACTACCCTTTCCTTTGTATATTTCAATTCTTGGAAGTATACAATGGATTCTTGCCTGTATACTATCCTTTTCACCTTCAATTTCCTACCCCTCACATATTGCCCCCCACTGTCCTTTCTTGCAGTACATATTTATTGGTAATTATTTTGTTGTACTGTGACTTAATCTTTTAAGAGAATTATGGAATTTTCACTCTCCATGGACTCTGACATTTCAGATAGTTCATTTGTTCCTCCTTGCATACCATCCAGTGTGTTTACTTTTATATTTATAGGCACCTTCTATCTACCACAAATGAGGAAAATCATGTAAGCTAAGTTTCTCTGAGTGGGCTTTATTTCACTTAATATTATTTATAATTGTTTCATTTCCTTTAAGGATGGTGCAATATTATTCTTTCTGATGGATGAACAGAATTCCATAATGTATGCATATATATGTATATATGTACATATATACACACATATATAATTGTAAATTGGGATCAATAACATTAGGTATATATATAATATATATATATATATATAATTATATATACATATGTTATTCTTTATCTCTTTTTACAATGAGAGGCATCTGGGCGGCTTCCTTATGTTGGCTAGAGAAAATAATGCAATAATGACCATGATTTTGCTGGTAGCTTCAGTTTGGCCTTGTTTCTGCTCCATTGTATAAATGCCCGTAAGTGGAATGCTAGATCATAGGTAGCTCTCTATTCAGTTCTCTGAGCATTTTCCATGGTGTTTTCCAAAGGGATTGAAAAAGATTAAGTTCCCAACAACAAGGTAATAGAGTTTCCTTTGGGTCACATATATCAGTAACTGTGATTGTTCATTTTTTCATAATGACATTGTAACAGGGGTGAGATGAATCTCAGTGTTATTTGGATTTGCATTTCTTTTATGGAGAGAGATATGTCTATTTGTCATTCTTCTTCTTCTAAGAAGTATTATCCCATATATTAATTGGGTTCTTGTTTATTTGAGGGTTTATTTTTGTTGGGTTTAACTTTTTGATCTCTAAATATGGGTTAATTATGAAACCAATTGTCTGATGCTTACCTAGTAAAAATCTTCTTCCATTCTGTTCTCTTTCTATATATCCTGCTAATTTTTTCCTTTGGCATGAAGAAAATCTTCAGTATGATGCAATTCTATTTACCCAGAAAATTCTATTACACCATTCATAAGGAAATGGAAAGACTTGGACCAAACTTATATTAAGTGAAGGAAGACAGACTCAAAGAAATATAAGTTGCCTGATTTCTCTCATTTGTTGTATTAGAATGTGCCTCTAATTCTAAAAGTAAAAACACTTGGATGGTAAAAGAGAAAACATTACACTTGCACATGATAAATTATAAGGGATTCTAAACATTTATACAGTGAGGTCAAAGGAGGATGCCTTTTTGAGAAGATCACCAAGGGTAAATAGCTATAAGAATATCATCATATAAAATAATGTTCATTAAAATAATCTCCAAGAAATGACAATGAGAGTTTTTTTTATTATTTTGCTTTTTCCTTCTGTGTTCTGATGCTGTATTTTTTATATTTCTGCACCTTTTGTCTCATATGTAAGTTTGGAAAGCGCAATGGGGAACACAGAGGTGGTGAGACACAGGGTTAACAAATACAGCAGTGCTACTCAATAGACACTTCATTGTAAATGAACTATACAACTTATGGGGGAGGGAGGTTGAAAGGGAAAAACTGGGAGGATATGAGGGAAGAGGTGACACTATTCAAAAAGAAATGTGCTCATTATTTGACTTATGTAATGATAACCCTTCTGTACATGATCTTTACAAATTAAAAATGGACCTCATAAACAGGTCAGAGTAGCTATACTAATATTAGATAAAATATGCTTTAAATTAAAAGTGGTATGAAAGTAAAAAGAGACAAAGAATGATATTACATATTCATAAAGAAAACTCTCCAGTAGAGGGATATAACAATTTTAATTATCAATGCCTTGAATCCTAGAGCTCCCAAATTCATCAGACAAATACTACATACCCTAAAAACATGCATACATCCAAATACATTGTTGGTTGCTTGAACACATCATTTTTACCTCTGGACAGGCCACCCAGGTAAAAACTTACCGAAAAACTTCAGAGCTAAATAACTGCATTGACAAGCTATACCTAACAGATATCTACAGACTATTTCACCTAACAGCTTCACAATACATATTCCTCTCAGAAGCCCATGGAACATTCTCCAAAATAGATCATATCTTAGATCACAAGGAAAGTCTATGAAAATTCAAAAACAAAAATGAAATTACTCTTTACATCTTGTCAGACCACGATGGGACCAAATCAGATCTTGACATCAAAAGTCATCACAGAAAATTCTGAAACTCACAGACTGAATAACACATTGATAAATCATGAGCGAGTCACTGAAGAAATATGAAGAGAAGTTGCAACGTTTATGGAATTCAGTAGAAGCAAACATACAAAATACTACCACCTCTGGGACACAAAAACACCGGCAGAGGAAAATTTATGTCTTTGAGTATGCATATCAACAAATTAGAACCATCTTGAATCAGCACTAATGATGTGGAACTAGGTCTTTGAAAAACAGGAACAAGCCAAGCCAAAAACTGGTAAACAGAAATAATACAAAGTAGATTAAAGAAATAAATGAATTAGAGTCTTAAAAATGTACAATCATAATTGACATTTATCTACTAGAAGCTCACATATATGCCCGATGAATGTCAACCTAGCTATTTTCAGAGATAGTCTCAACCAGCTAAAACCAGTGAACAAAACAAACTTCTAGGATTCTAAGAAACAACATTTTTTTTTGCCTTTTTAAAATAAATTTACTCTGCTGTTCTTATTAAGGTGATTTATAGATGGATTACAATTACATGAGTCAGGTAAAGAGTACATTTCCTTTTGTGAAATGTCTTCAGTTCCCTCACTTGTTTCCAGTCCCACCCTCTTGTCCCCACCCATGTGTTAAATAGTTCACTTTCATCAATGTGCAATTTTTCGCTCTTTTCCCTAAAGCTCTGTGCCCACCCCTCACCTTCCTGAAGATGTACAATAAATATACCACGCATAAGGTAAAGAAGAGAGAATTATCACAAAGTATAAACAATAAACAAAAAACAAAAAAGTTTTCTGTTTCCATATCTCATAGTTTGTTTGCATATGTATATCTTGTTATATAAATATAATTGTTTTTTATCATAAAGTTAATTCAGGGATTAAGGTGTGATAACATAATTTTGCTTTCTATTTAATAATGCTTTTTATTTTAATATGAAAATTGTAAGTAACACAATTCAAGTCCTACTGAAATTTATAGGCTTAGATTTAAAGTTAAATTTTCAAAATGCCTAATATTTCCATTTTGGCATCCAAAATGAAAAACAGGCATGTTTTATCCTCAAGAATGTCGTTATTTCATATGTAAAAAAGTAAACTACATGTAATATTAATTCAGCGGAAATGAGCAATCAAATAATTATGCAATGCATCAATTCCATAGATTATGAAATTGATTGATAAAATTAATAAAACTTGTTTTAAGTAGATTACTTAAGACATGAAACAATGATAATTTTCTTTTCTAGGTGAAGTTGATATAGAAATTAGAGTTCTGTGTTCTTGATACGTGTCGATTTACACACATGATTGGCTCATCTCTGTTATTTGAAGATAACTGAGAACAGGACTAGAATTAAAAAAAAATCACGCAAATGCTTAGCTGTATTTTGTGACTAAATATCACTTTATTTTATTTGAAAAATCTGGTAAATTTACTTAAGTCACATCTACAATAATGAGAAATAAACAGCCCCTAGCTCCTTAAAAGACAATAAGAAAAAAGGAAACAACAGAAAAAAATTGAACTTCATTTTGCACGTGGTCTTTGTATATTTTGGTTCTTTGTAATTGTGGATTATGTGACTATCCCATGAATTTGGGCTCAAATCTGAATGGCTATTGGAAGAAAATTTCAAAATGTAGAGCAGCTAACACAGCTGTGCAGTTGTTTGTAGGTTTCAATACATTCGCAGCTGGACATCAACTGTACAAAGGAAATAATTCTACTGTTTTGCAGGCAAGAATGTGATAAAAAGCATACTTTTAGCTTCTTAGATGAAATAAGAAGACCACACTTTAAAAGATGACTAAACGATCAGCCTTTTGAATAATAGTGCCATTTTTTGGGGGGGTCCGGTCGTGGGGCCCGAACTCTGAGCCTGGGCGCTGTCCCTCAGCACTTCAGCTCAAGGCTAGTGCTCTACCACTTGAGCCACAGTGCCACTTCTGGCTTTTTTTCTTTTTGCTTATGTGGTGCTGAGGAATCAAACCCAGGGCCTCATGCATGCAAAACAAGCACTCTACAATTGAGACACCTTCCCAGCCCCAACAGTGCCATTTTTAAGGCACTCTAGATAATTCAATTCCTGCATCCCTCCACAAACATTAATGCCATTCACAAATCTTTGCTGAAGGGAATTTCCAGTTTTATTTGATATTTCAAATTGCTTAGGAGTAACAGAAAAAATAATTCAAGTTGTTGAGAAAATTTACTTTAGAATAAGCAAACAAATCAGATTCAATTCCATAGCATAACCTTTACGAAAAATGAATTAAGGAATATGGCATGTCCTTTGTAATTTAATATGAGTAATTAAGGCAAAATGCCAAAATCAGACTCTAAAAAGAAGTCTTTGTTAAGATATATTAACGATTACCTACAGACAGGTAATTTTACCTACATTTTCTATTATATGATAACATATTTTTGGCTGCTAATCAGAGAGACTCAAAATTATTTTTAATTATGATATGAAAAATGCATCATCATGAATAAATGAAATCAGGGAGTAGATGGCTCAAGAGCTGGTTGGTTCTGTTAAATGTTCTCATTATTTTGAATTTCTGGTGTTTTTGTATGTGTGGTATTATGAATGTATTTTATGTCTGGGCAGGAAGATTGATTATTAGATCATTGTCTGATACCCAATGTCAGGAACCTGAGTGAAAGTGGTAAATGTGTGTGTGTGTGTGTGTGTGTGTGTGTGTGTGTGTGTGTGTGTGTGTGTGTGTGTGTGTGTGTTTGTGCCTGCCAGTCTGTATTTAGAAGGAAGTGTCTTATTTCTCTCAGGGTATATACTTAATTCTATTAGTTTTATTACATTAACGACAGCAAATAAACATAATTAACATTTTGAAACATATGTTTATATTCTTTTGATTGCATGAACAAACTAAAAATTTATATTTAGGGTATGAGTTTTGTGGAAGGTCAGCTGAAAGTTTAAACATTTGTAATCTTGAGAAAGTTATCAATGACGATCATTTCAGTATAGAACAATTTTAGACAACACTTGAAAGGACATGTAATCCTATATGAAAATGAAACATTTATTGATTTTTCCATAGCTACAGTATTCTATAAATTTGTAGGAAAACAAGTTAAATTATGGAAACATAAAAGTAATGTGACTATTTATTGCGTACAGTTTTACATTTTAGTTTTGTCAAGTCAAAATATCATTTAGTTTTACTGTATAGGAAGGAAAACCCTAAATATTATAGTTTGTGTCATATTTCATATTAGGAAGCTTTCTTTGTATCAATAAGTTTATTTCTTTTGTTTCTGCTTTCCTATTCATAATTCTGTTTCTCATAGTAGTTTTCTAAGGACTTTTTCTTTCTCCCAATTTGGGGCTTGAACATAACTCATGCTCGGTTTGCTAACAGTAGTCAGTCTACCATTTGAACCATGTCCCAGCCCAGAAATTTTTTTAGTTAATTGGAGATAGAACCTCATGAACTTTCCTACCAGACAGAAAACCATTATCCCCCAAGTCTCATCTTTCTTAATCACTAGCATTATAGAGATGAGTCATGGACCCCAAGAGTCAATGACTTTTCATGTCTTATAGAATACACGTTTGCTAGTAATTGTAATAATAAACGACCACAGCTTGAGTGCATTAACACTGTAAATACATGTCCTCTGAGTTGGTGAAACTAAAACTCCAAGATCAGAGTTTGCTTCTTCTGGAGTCCTCTTTCCTTGGCCTATTCAAGACTTTCTGCTTCTCTTGGAGGAGACTTCAACTTCAATGCTACCATTGAGATTCTTTTTCTACATGCAGTCACTTTCTAAGACAATAGGTTTTTCATCTTTAGTATGATTTCAGTGGGACAGTATCCAACACATAACATATTACTTAATGGATGAAAGAAAATCTCTAATAGGAAATCATTTGTTTGTGGCACGGAAGTTATAGTTATACTTTTTAAAAATAGCAAAAAAAGTAAAGGCTTTATTAGAGCTTGTTAAATGAGTGTGAAATCTTGACCTTAGACATGCCAAATTCTTACCCTGGCACACACTTAAATTTCTAGGGGAACTGGAGGATTGAACCCAAAACCCTATACTTGTGAAACAGCATCTCTACTACTACCATATCTGCAGATTATAATTGGATTGCTTATTTTGAGGCAGTATCACTATGCCTGGATATTCTTGTACTGTGGTCCTCCTAACACAAACATAAAACATTGCACCCAGCAAATGGTTAGAGTATCTGAAACTTCATTTTGTGTTTGGGCTTGTTTGGAGCTGGAATTCTCTAATCTCTGTTTTCCAAGTAGATAATATAGGTTTGAGCAACTTTATCCAGTAAAAGTATGCAATTTCAAAATATCTTGATATTGCCTATATTTGTGCTTAACATATATAGCTAACCATAATTTTGTCCCTCTTTTGTTTAGTACTCTGAGTTGAAAACATTGACTTTATTGATATACATGGCTTTGTTTTAGATGAAATCCCATCACAATAAAAAAAATCCCCTAAAAGTTTATGTCAAAAATCATGGAAAAGAAGGCTTCAGTTTGGAAAAAAAAAAACACTGATCCTTAAGTTATAAATGCAGTATATTTATAGTGTTCATCAATGCTTTCTTAAGTATGAGGAGGAAGGCAGAAATGTGAAAGATGTCAGGTCTCTGTAGAAATTCTGTAGTTGTCTCTTCATGTTATCTTCCTTCATTAAAGCTTGCTTTATTAAAACGCTCTGGGTGTATATTGGTTGGACTGATTGGTAATTTTTCCAGGATATGAAGCTGATTTTAGAAGGCTGATGGTGTGGTAAATAAAGGAATGATTAGAATGAACACAAATATTGCCACAGAATGAGCTGACCAGGTTTAACTGCTGTACAGCAAAACAAAGCAAAGTTTCAATTCTGACGATCCACATTGGAACATATATAGATAGATACTTATACATATACATATAAATATACATATACATACATACATGAACAATTAAATCTCCAGTAGACTATAGAGAAAGTTGGTGTGACAAGTATTAAACTACATCAAACTGGTTGCAGGTAATGTCCATTAAAATATATATAGTTTAGCATAGATTTTGTAAACAATGAAAATTCTTCATTATATACTTTACAAATATCCTTAGTATGTTTTAAGTTTTTTTATTGTAAAAATACCCTACAGCGAGGTTACAATTACATGGGCAAGAAAATGAGTACATTTCTTTTTTTGGGGGGGGTGGCAGGGGTCCAGTCGTGGGGCCTGAACTCTGGGCCTGGGTGTTGTCCCTCAGCTCTTCAGCTCAAAGCTAGCGCTCTACCACTTGAGCCACAGCTACATTTTTGGCTTTTTTTTGCTTATGTGGTGCTGAGGAATCAAACCCAGGGCCTCATGCATGCAAGACAAGTGCTTTACCTCTGAGCCACCTTCCCAGCCCCATAATGAGTACATTTCTCATCAAGCATTTTTACCTCCTCCTTTGTTTCCCCTTACCATCCCTGTCCATCTTCCCCTCCCGAACTTCCCCCAAACCCAAGCCAAAATTGTTAAGTTCATTTTTCTACATAACATCTTGTACATCTCATTGATGCAGTAGGTCCACTTATATCCCTATTTAAACAATTTGGTTTTTCCCTTCCCCTCCACAAATTATACCAACATCAAATGCAGTGAAAACAGGGGTAATTTTTTTTTTGCAGTAGGAGCAGCTATATGATGCTGAAAATTAGAATTGCACAAAATATGCAACATGGCTAGGCACTGGTGGTTCAAGGGTGTAATCTGAGCTAGTTAAGAGGCTGAGATCTGAAGATCACAGTTCAAAGCCAATCTGAGTAAAAGTTCATTAGATTCTAATCTCCAATTAACCACCAGGGAAAATGGAATTCCAGTTCAGATTGTATGTCGAGCACTGGCCTAGAACACGAAAACACCATCCGGGCCCTGAGTTTAAGCCCTGGGATCAACAGAAACTAGAACATAAAATAAAACATGAAGTTAGATATTTTATAATGAAGCACAAGTTAATATATTCTACATTGTTAGAAAGACTAGATTTGTGTTAGCTTTATAACCTACCATAATAAGTGATATTGTCCATTTATTAAACAGAAAGTCTTACTCAGATTTACAAGTTTGAAGTTTTCAGTGTATGTTTAGTTGGTTTTATTGCTTTGGGGCATGTGACAAGACCATATCAATGTGGGGAGTATATCAAAGGGAAAAGGTTTTGACCTAGAATGATTAAAAGATGAAAGAAGAAAGTAGACGAGAGTCTATGTTCTCATAGATTTCACATTGAAGAACTTAATCTCCAGAAGAACTATTCAGGTATTTTCCAGAGTCTGGTAAGAAATAGAAAGTCATTTTTCTTTAACACATAGGTCTTTCTGGGGCATTCTAAATTCAAATGGCAACATCTTCACCAATGATAATGACATGTTCAGGGGTGGAAGCAACTAGATATTTCTATAAATTCTAATTAGATCTCAGCAGACTAAATATTTTCTGGAATTCTTATTAAAATATTTTCTTGCAGACGGAGTGGGTCTTTATACTACAAATGTGTGTATTTCTCTGCATGTATGTGTGTATGTGTGTGTTTGAAAAAACTAATATAATAATGTAGCAGATAAAAGTATTTAGTATGGCCTGTCATTTTTCTTCTCAAACCAGGAAGATCTGCCACAATTCCCCATCAAATCCTATCCAAGATTCAAACATTAAAGCTGTCCCAAAAGTTTTACATGCCAACCCTAATACATTCACCCTGTTTAAGTTAGCCATGCTATAGGAAAACTTTTAGTCTTCCAATTACGTTGTCACCAAGAAAACAACATACAATATTTCTTTTAAAATTACCTAGATTGTAGAACACTTTAGCAAGAAAATTGAAGGAATATACTTTATGGGATTTAATTTACATATTTAGTCACTTAGATGAATGTCCTATATCCACAACTCAGAGCTCTATTAAACTACAAAATTTCAAAACTCAGCTATTACTCATCTTTTGAATTTCTTTTTAAAGTGTATTTTAAATGACAAGGATGAAGAAATTTAAATTGTTTAATATTACCCAGTATTACTTTAATTTTTGATTAATAGTTAAAACAAACTGACAGACTATTAGTCTATCAAGATTTACAGAGTAAGTTTTTGGCTTATATTTTCATTTGTTCCTCTTTTTTGCGGTGTGACATAATTTTTTTTTTCAAAAAAGCAATTTGGTCTTAACCATTACTCACAAAATTTATGCTGTCATAGAATCAGAGAGTTTTTCTGATTACTTTAAGGCAATAGTAGGCTCATTTTATGCCAACACAAAATATAAAAACCAATGACATTTTCACTGAACAAACATTCATTAAAAATCAGGAAATTATAAAGTAAAACTCCATGCCAATTTTTTTTGTCAGTCGTGGTGTTTGAACTCTGGGCCTGGGCACTGTCGCTCAGCTCTTCAGCTCAAGGCTAGCACTGTTCCACTTGAGCCACAGTGCCATTTCTGGTTTTTAGGATGTTTATTGGAGATAAGAGTCTCACAAATTTTTTGTCCATATAGATTTCAACCACTATCCTCAGATCTCAGAGTCATGAGTAGATAGGATTACAAGCATGAGGCACCAAAGCCCAGATCCAAGTCAATTTTAAAAAAGCAAGCTTATTGAAACTTCTGGCTTTTTCTAATAAACAAACTTATTTTTTCAGCATTAATTTATAACTATAATTTATAACTATTATTTTTAGATGTAACTGGAATTTTTAATAGATTCAAATATAATTTTTACTATTACTCAGTATCTCACAAATATCCACTATCATTAACTTTGCACAAAGTCAATTATTACATACTATCTTACACAGTATTATTACACTCTATAATGCATATAGTGTGAAGTGAAAATAGTTTGGACAATTTCATATAAATAATTAGGTGCTATTTTAACATTATAAATTCACAACTGTGTTTTTAAACTAAGGAAAAAAGATTTTAGTGTTAAAATCTAATATGAATGTGTAGTGTGTCCACCCAAAAAATACTCTGGTTTTTCTTCAGATCGTACAAATCTTCCGCCTTTTACTAAACCAAAAATTCTGAGTACATACAGACAAAATTATTTTCTTTTCACTAAAGACTTTGAAGTTATATCATTGGAAATAGTGAGGCAAATGGAGGAAGAATTCAACTCACATCCATCAATGTCTCTGTTATTTTGCTACTCCTCCACTAAGACCTGCCCATTCACAGTTGTCATAAAAATTCAAGTGTCTCTCTTAGAATTCTATTTGAAAAACTTCTAAATCACTGATTCTATTTGTACTTCCTCTTATATGAAACAAAATATAAACACAAAACAATTGAAATAAAATGCCTACATCTGTTGAAGTCACCACAGCTGGAAAAACAACCAAGAAAGTGGAACTTCCCCAGGAACAAAAACATGTTATGTACAGTCTTTTAAAAATACAAAAACCTCAAATATATGTTAATTTGATTAGAGCTATAAGGATAACTGTCTCTCAGAAATAAGTTTCTTTTAATTTGTAATTAAGTTCATCTGGGTGATCCTAATATAGCAAATCCCTTGAAAGGATCAAATTGTTTAAAACAAATGTAACTGTATATGAAGAAAGATCTGCACATATTTAAAAAAAAATGCTACAGTATTAAATCACAAAAATCATGACATACTTAACATATTCATAAATGCAATGAATAAGTCCAATAGTATCCATATTGACAACTAATATATATATAATTGATTTAACAAGCACAAAATATGCAAGTAATAAAAACTGAGCAGTTTACATGACTGTACCTAATATAAACCTACTCTAAATTACACTGTTTGTAGAAGACTGAACATAGGTTATCTAAAGGCAAACATAAGCACATTATATAAATGAAAGTAAAAAAATCTCATGAAAAGAGAGAATAGTAGCTTCTGGAAAATACAATTTTAATAAATGGTGGTCAAAATATTTCTAGTGCTGACAAAATTGCATACCTATTTAGTGAGTTCGAGAAAAGACCCAAGATATTCAAACTGATTTGAAAGGTTGGCAAAGTAGCAGGGTACAACTATAACATTATTATGGATGTTGGCTCTGGCATGGAATTCATTTACTCTTTGATCTGACAAACGAATATATGAGAGAACAGGACTTCTCCAACTAAATATCAGGACCTAACTAAACATATAATCAGAAAAGTCATCATGCAAGCCTTATTGCAACCTGGATAAAAAAAATCAGTCATACTGATTCTGTATTTATTGTAAATGTTGATTTCTCTCATAAATGATTTCCTTTAGCTTGCATTTTTAAAAAATTTTGTTAAGTGTATATGGTTAACTAATTTTGGATTTCTCCTTCAATTTATTTCTGAGTATAATGTCTCACTTCAGTTCCTAACACATGAAATGATGTTGTTTACAAAACAAATGCTCATAATCACTGTTTATAATTCACAGAATCTCATAAGCATGACACCAGTAAGCAGAGATTAACATTTTGATATCATGGTCTCATGACTGATGAAGCCTATCTGCATGAGCATACTTGTACCTAGATTCCTCAGCCTAAATTTAGCCACTTTTAAAAAGTGTCACCTTTATCTGTCACCTGTCAGCGATTAAACCTGAGTATAAAGCCTAAGGAAAATGATAAGGTAAGAATTTAGCATTTCTGCGTTCACTGTATTTGATGTCGGTATAATTTGTGGATGGGAAGGGAAAAAACAAATCGTTTAAATATGGATACAGGTGGACCCATTGCAACAATGATATGTACAAGTCGTTATGTAGAAAATGAACTTTACAACTTTGGTGCAGGTGGGCGGGGGGGGGGGAGCGGGGAGGATTGTGCAGGGGGGTGGGGGGAGGATGAGAAGGGATGGGAAGGGGAAACAAATGTGCGGCTACGATGCTTGATAAGAAATGTACTCATTATCTTGCCCATGTAATTGTAACCCCTCTGTACAGTATTTTCACAATAAAAAATAATATAAAAAAATTTAGCTTTTCTGGATATAAAGTAAACAAAATGAAGCATAAAGTAAATCACTGGTTTAAAGTCAAACTATTTCTCCAAAACATTCTAAACATTTCCTTACAATGCGTATTATTCTCAAGAAGGGAATGCGTATTGTGAGAAGAGGACTAACCAAGCATTGTCTTCAAATATACATAATTTGGATTTACCTCTTTATTTCACTATAAGCATTTTTTATTTGAAAAACCTGTTTGAATAATTGATTTCGAGATCAGGTATAATATATCCTAGTTAAATACACCAAACTACAGTCAGAAAATGGCATATAGCAATTAAGTAAGAAAACATATTCAATAAATAGCAAAAGTATATACCTATAGAGATATAGGTATATATATAGGTATATATATATAGGTATATTTTGAAGAATGCATTGAAAATTCTAATATAATAATTAAGTTGATGGAACAACTTCACATTGACAGTAATTAACTAGAATACTTTAATGCTAATTGGACAAGATTGTCTTTCTAAATGAGCAAAATATATTTCTCTTTTTACTTTGTCAAGGAATTAACTTAAAAAAAAGAAATTAACATATGAATCTATAACAACTGGAATGAATTTTTGTCTTTTTATTAGAAATTTTAATTTCACAAAGTATTTTTAATTGTGTTATACACATATGTCCACTTAGTGTAGCTTGTTAAATTTTATTCCTGTTATTAATTTCATCATCCTATTTTTATACTTAAATTTTATTGTGTGATCATACTAAGTTATAAAGTATTTGAACACATTTACTCCAAACTATTTCTCTTCATCTCCTCATTCACTATATTCCAAACTGAATAAGTTACATCTTCTTTGTGTGTGAAAATACTGTACAAAAGGGTTACAATTACATGGCCAAGATAATGAGTACATAGCTTTTTTGGGGGGAGGGTGTCTGGTCGTGGGGCCTGAACTCTGGGCTTGGACGCTGTCCCTCAGCTCTTCAGCTCAAGGCTACTGCTCTACCACTTGAGCCCCAGCCCCACTTCCAGCTTTTTTTCTTTTTGCTTAAGTGGTGCTGAGGAATTGAACCCAGGGCCTCATGCATGCAAGGCAAGTGCTCTACCACTGAGCCACCTTCCCAGCACCAATGAGTACATTTCTTTTTTTTAATGTGATATATATTTTTTATTTTTTTATTGTGAAAATACTGTACAGAGGGGTTACAATTACATGGGCAAAATAATGAGTACATTTCTTATCAAGCTTTGTAGCCTCCTCCTTTATTTCCCCTGGCCATCCCTTCCCATCCTGCACTTGCCCCCCCCACCCAATACTCCCAGCTCCCCCTCCCGCCGCCCCCATGCCACAACAAAGTTGTAAAGTTCGTTTTCGACATAACGACTTGTACATCTCATTGTTGCAATGGGTCCACCTGTATCCATATTTAAACAATTTGTTTTTCCCTTTCTCCTCCACAAATTATACCGACATCAAATACAGTGAAAGCAGGGGTTATACTTTGGGGGAGGGACATGCATAGTAACAAAGAAATGATCTTATCAGTGTGTTAGAAACAATCGCATGAAAGAAAAAAAAAAACAACATTTGAATACATATCCTAGGGTTCATTTCCCTAACATGAACTTATCTGACTTTTTCTGCTTCACTCACACATATACTAGATACTGCAAATAAGGGAAACCATGGGACCTTTCTTTCTTTGGGCTTGGCTTACTTCACTTAATAAAATTTTTTCCAAGACTTTACATTTCCTAACAAATGGGGCAATGTCATTCTTTCTGATGGAGTCATAGAATTCCATTGTGTATGTATACCACATTTTCTTGATCCATTCATCTACGGAGGGGCATCTGGGTTGGTTCCATATCTTAGCTATAGTAAATAATGTTGCAATAAGCATAGTCATGCTGTTAGCTTTAGTGTGGTCTTGTTTGTAAACATTTGGGTAAATGCCCAAAAGTGGGATTGCTGGGTCATAGGGGAGCTCTATGTGGAGTCTTTTGAGGAACCTCCATACTGCTTTCCAAAGTGGTTGAACAAGTTTACACTCCCACCAACAATGCAGTAAGGTTCCCTTCTGTCCACATCCCCTCCAGCAGGAAAAAATTATATTAAGTGAAGTAAGCCAGGCCCAAAGAAACATAGGTCCCATGGTGTCCCTTATTTGCAATATCTAGTATATGTATGAGTCAAACGGAATAGGTCAGATAATGTGATGTCAGGAAAATGAACCCATAGATATGTATTTTAATGTTTTTTTCTTTCATGCATGTGTTTCTAACTCTTTTATAAGATTATCTCTTTGTTGCTTTGTATGTCCCTCCCCCACAGTATAACCCCTGCTTTCACTATATTTGATGTTATTGCAGTTATTGATTTTTGCCATTCTAACTGGAGTGAGGTGGTATCTCAATGGTGTTTTGATTTGCATATCTTTTATGGCGAGTGAGGATGAGCATTTCTTCATGTGTCTATTGGCCATCCTTCTTTCCTCTTCAGAGAAGTTTCTCTTCAAGTTTCTAGCCCACTTATTTATTGGGCAGTTGTTTCTTTGAAGATTTGTTGTTAGGACACTTAATTTTTTGAGTTCCAGGTATAATTTAGATATGAGCCCTTTGTCCGTTGTATGGCTAGTGAAGATCTACTCCCAATGTGTGGGCTTTCTGTTGATCTTGCTAGCTATGTCCTTTGCCATGCAGAAGCTCTGCAATTTCATGCAGTCCCATTTATCCAACCTTTCTTTGATTTGTTGTGTTTCTGGGTCTCTATTAAGAAAATTTCGGCCTGTGCCAAGGAGACCTATGGTTTCTTCTATTTCATCATGTACTGTTTTCAGAGTGTCTGCTTTGATTCCGAAGTCTTTGATCCATTTGGAGTTGATTCTGGTTCAGGGTGATATATATCAGGATCTAACTTTAGTTTTCTACAAGTACTTAACCAATTTTGCCTGCGCCATTTACCGAAGAGGCTGCCTTTCTTCCATTCTATTTTTTTTAGCTCCCTTATCAAAGATTAGATGACTATAGGTCTGTAGGTTCATTTCGGGGTTTCCAATTCTATTCCAGTGGTCCTGAGGTCTATTCTTGTGCCAGTACCAAGCTGTTTTGATCATAATGGCTTTGTAGTTGAGTTTGAAATTAGGTATTGATATTCCTCCAGCATTGTACTTTCTGTTCAGCATCGTTTTTGCTATTTGGTGTCTTTTATTGTTCCTTATGGATTTTCGGATTGCCACTTAAATTTCTTTGAAGAAGGAGGATGGAATATTGATAGGTATCACATTGAATTTGTAGATATCCTTGAGAATTATTGCCATTTTCATGATGTTGATCTTTCCAGTCCAGGAGCATGGGAGATTTGGCCACGTTCTAAATTCTGTTTTGATTTCCTATTTCAAGTTTTTAAAGCTTTCAGCATAGAGGTCCTTCACTTCTTTGGGTAAGTTAATTCCTAGGTACTATATGATTTGTGGAGTTATTACGAATGGTGTTTCTTTCCTAATTTCAGCCAAACTTTTCTCATTGTTGGCATACAGAAAAGCCATGGATTTTTGAGGGTTAATTTTATACCCTGCTAAATTGCCAATGTTTTGAATCAACTTGAGTAATTTAGGAGTGGAGTCTCTGGGATTCTTTAACTATAAGACAATGTCATCTGCAAAGAGGGAGAGTTTTACTTCTTCTTTCCCTAGTTGGATCCCCTTTATGTTTGCTTTTGTCTCTCACTGAATCTAGGCATTCAAATACTAGATTGAAGAGAATTGGAGAGAGTGGACATTCCTTGTCTTGGTTCTGACTTAAAAGGAAATGGCTTTAGTTTTTCACCATTAAGTATAATGCTGGCTGTAAGTTTGTTATTTACAGCCTTTATTGTATTGAGGAATGTTCCATAGATTTCTAATTTTTCCACAACCTTCATCATAATGGGCTGTTGGATCTTGTCAAATGATTTTCCTGCATCTATTGAGATAACCATGGGGTTCTTATCCTTGCTCCTGTCGATGTGATGAATCATATTACTTGATTTGCATATATTGAACCAGCTTTGCATGCCTGAAATGAATCCCGTTTGATCGCGGTGTATGATTTTTTGGATGAATTGTTGAAGTCAATTGGACAAAATTTTGTTAAGAAGTTTTGCCTCAATGTTCATCAACGAAATGGGTCTATAGTTCTTTTTCTTTGATGAGTCCCTGCCTGTTTTGGGGATGAGGGTTATGATGGCTTTATAGAATGAGTTTGGTAGTGAACCTTCTATTTCAATTTCATTGAAGAGTTGGAGGAGTATTGTTGTGAGCTCTGCTTTGAATGCCTTGTAGAATTCTGCTGTAAAACCATCTGGTCCTGGGCTTTTCTTAGATGGGAGGTCTCTTATTGCTGTATTTCAATGCTTGATATGGGCCTGTTAAGATGGTTTAACTCATCTTGGTTTAGTTTTGGCATGTAAATATTTCTGCCAAGTTCTCAAACTTATTAGCATATAGTTTTGAGAAGTATTACCTTATAATATTCTGAATCTTGGTTGTTTCTCTGCTGATATTTCAATTCTCATCTCTGAGTTTATTTATTTTGGTGTGTTCTCTTCTTTTTCTCATAAGATTTGCTAAAGGTCTGTCCATTTTGTTAAGTTTTTCGAAGAAGCAACTCTGTTTTGTTGATTTTTTGGGTTTTTTTTTGGATTCTAATTCATTAAATTCTGAGTTAATTTTAACTATTTCTTTTTGTCTACTGTATTGGGGTGTATCTTGCTGCTCTTTTTTAAGGAGGCTCAGATGTCTCATTAAATTGTTGGTTTCAGATCTTTCCAATATGTTGATGTAGGAACTCAAAGCTATAAACTTTCCCCTGAGTATTGCCTTTGCTGTGTCCCAGAGGAGCTGGTAATTTTTGTCTTGATTTTTGTTGAATATAATGAGCATTTGAATTTCCTTTCTAATCTCTTCCATGACCCACTTGTGATTCAGCAGTGTGTTATTCAGCCTCCATGTGTTATTTGCTGGCTTTTAGTGTTCAGTTCTAATTTTACTCCCTTGTGGTCTGAGAGAATGCAAGGTATAACTTCAATGTTTCTGAATTTGGACAAGTTTGCTTTGTGGCCTAAAATATGGTCCATTTTGGGAAATGTTCCATGTGTTGCTGAGAAAATGTATATTCTGATGCTGCTGGGTGAAATATGCAGTAGATGTGTATTAAATCTAATTGGTCTATGCAGTTGTTTAGATCTGCAGTTTCTCTGTTGAGATTTTGCCAAGTTGATCTATCTAGTTTGGAAAGTGGTGGGTTAAAATTCCCAACCATTAATGTCTTTGCATCTAAGTGCGATTTGAGGGAAAGTAGTTTTTCTTGGATGAATTTTGGTGCTCCTTGTTTGGTGAATTGATATTTAGAATTGTAAAATCTTCCTGAGGGAGAAATCCCTTAATTAGTATATAGTGACCTTCCTTATCTTTACTCACTAATTTTACTTTGAAGTCTATTTCATCTGATATTAGGATTGCATCTCCAGCCTGTTTATGGGGGACGTTTGCTTCCAGAACAGTTTAGCAGGGACAAGGAAGCATAGATAAACTGAAAGATAAAAATTGTGAAGATTTTAGGACACAATCAGGGTAACAAGGTCATGGGTGTGCAAACTGGGTACCCAATACTAGGGTAGAAGCAATTGGCATGGTGGAGTGATGTAGTGCCGAGCTCTGCGTTTGCCTCTCGTTTTGGCTGTTACATCTTTAGGGAACTACCTCTAGGAGCTCATTTCAGCTTGTTGTGTTTAGGCACGTACCATGTATAAATGTCTACTCCAAGTAGATTGCATTCTTTGATATCAGCTACAGGATCTTTGCCCTAAGCATCCTGAGAGACCACACTCTATAATGCTGCAGAACTGGCTCCATATAGTGAGCTGCAATCACCTCATACAACTCTCGCTGCTCCTTTCCAGTGTCAATTATCATGGTAACAAGGCATCTGAGATGTGCTCAGCAGCAGTGGGAAGCTACCAATTCTTACCCTGGCATTCTGGGAGCTCCCTAGAAATGGTCAAGATCACTTGCTTGTCTTCCGACCTCTCTCCGTGGCTCTGGATAGTCAGACTCTTGTAATTCAGAGGGGTTAATTTGATGTCCAGTTGGCCTCAAACTTGCTCTGTCTTCTGTCTCTAGGTACTCATCAGCTTCAGCTGCCTCTCCTTTTCCCTCCAGGTAGCTTGCTTCATCTCCACATCCTTTGAATTGTGCTTCATATCAACCTGTGGCTTTCACACCAAACCCTTCCACATTCTCATCTACATCTCTAGCTGTGAATCTGGCACAACAATCTCATGTAAGTTCTTTATCTGCTTATCAAGATTTGAGCTGGAATCCAAGGTGGTACTAGCTAACTGAGAACACGGGAAGCATCTTAAATACTCCCCTGCCATTCACTGCTCATTGAGAAAGATGTAAATCTGTTGTGGTCAGTCTCTCCTTTTCCATTTCTGGTTCAGCAGAATAAAGTGATGTCACAGTGGAGCTACCAGACAGCTGCTATGTCAGCAAGTGAGCCAACCAAAGATAATTCAGTGAGGGGATACTTATCAAATATACTAGGTAAATGCACATATTTGTAGGACACTACTAAGGGCTATCATCAAACTAGTTATTTTATGTCCCAAATAGCAGACCAATCTTAGGCTCTCCCCTAGATCTTCCAGTTCTGAAGTCCCTGAGGACTTCTAAATACAACTCACACCTAGTAACATGGGTGAATAGAAAATATGGATTAGTATTCTGAGGGTGTGCTAAGGTGTTGTTTGTCATGACTACCATGAAATCAATGTCGATTCTCTGACTTTCACCATATCTCTTTATTTGGTATTAGTGGCAGATTTCTTAGTGTGTCTTTTTTTCCTGTTAGTTCAGTGCACAGGTTAAAACATTAAGCATGCCAAACTATGGGTTTCCATTGTTCTAGTGAACATTTTGCATCCTAGGACCTTTCTTCCAAGTAACTCTCTTCTTGAGCCCTCATATGCATATGCTCACAGAAGTGAATGTATCACAAACCATGGAATATAGTTGCTCAATGATGATTATCTCACACAGATACTCAAGCAGTTTGGGTCTGGAGCCTTTCTAAAAGGCCTTGGACTAGGTACTGTGGGCAACATTGACAGTAATTCCTCAGAGCAATACCACTGACAGCAAGTGAGCCTTGATTACTATTTAGCCCTTAGTAGTCCTACCTAGTGTATGAACACATGAAGAAATCCTGTTTAGACTATTGTACAGTGTCCCCATCAATGAACTCATTTTGAGTCTTGGAAAAAATTCTCTATTTGTAAATCAGTACACATAAGAAGCAGATGATTCCCCATACTCAAACTCCAGGAGAACAGAGTGTAAGGACGCCTACACAGTTGGGAAATATGATTCTGAGGGTTGGGAAGGGATGAGTTAGATAGCTAAGAAGTAATTATAAGTTTCTGAATTCCTTACCTAACATCCGTCTGCCCCTCAGGTTCAATTCAAGAAGTTGTGGAATGTTTACGATCACAAAATGAAGTTTTTAATCCCAGGCTCAAACTCTAAGCATTCTTGTTACATCTTCCCACCTGCCCGGATGTAAAGGATTAGAAGGGCAAAGGGGAAGGGAGCCCCATGCTCAGGAATATAAATGGAGCTTACAAGCCACTGCAGTCTCTGACTTTCTTTGTTGAAGGTAAGATAAAAGGCAGCTTGAGTTTCTAAGAACTCAAGGCTTCTAGGCTTCTAGGCTATATGTCTCCTTCAGAGCTTCTTTTCCTCCTCCTGTGTTTTGAGAGCAGAATTTATTAAAGTGTTTCTGTCTCTTGGGGCAATCTTTCTTTTTACACAATGCTTAAAGTACACAATAGGTGGAAGCTGTCATTAAATTAAAAAAAAAGTATGAAATAGCACACAGTGTGTGCTTCCCCTGAATTCCTGGACCTAACAAGTTTCCAATTCTGAAGACAAAGAGATTATGGATGAGTACTAAAAACTGCCCCTGAATGGTGAACCTAGAACATTTTCCCAAACCAGGTTCTGTCCAGTACAGTAGTTACTACCTATACTCCTTCTTATTAGGATGGCTGAGATCTACTGGATCAAAGCACTTATAGACCATGCAAGATAGTAAAGTCTAAGATATTGAGTCCCAAAAGAAGAAACTGGGCCAAGAAGAGAAAACTTATCATTGCTGGAAAAGGAGGACTTAACTAGGAGAATGTTTCTCTGAATACAGACATGGGTATAATTATACCAAGTTCTAAGTTGTGGCTCATCAAGATAGAAACTATCAAGTCAAACCTCACTAAGGCTAAAAATAAAACTTCCAAAAAAACTATTTGGATTTCCGTAGTAACATCTTTTTTAAGGAGAGAGAGAGAGAGAGAGAGAGAGAGAGAGAGAGAGAGAGAGAGAGAGAGAGTGCGTGCTGTCTGGATTATGTATGGGACAGAATTGGTATTTAAAAATCATCATATTGAAACTATCCTTTAGTTTTCCCATTCAAGTCTGGTGGCATTTTAGCTCTACCACTGGAAACACTCAATGCTTGCTTTCTTCTGGTTAACTGGAGATAAACGTATAATGGATACATCAACCTGGGTTGGTTTCAAACTATTATGTTCAGATATGAGCCATTATTCTCAGCCCAGTATTTCCAGTAAAATACTTAATCTTTCTGACTCTCAGCTTCTTCCTGTGTGGAAAGTGAAAAGAATTACTTTGTGGACCTTAGAATCCGGTGGGAGTTATGACTGGGTGCAGGAAGTATAAGTGTTCAGGATGTGTGGACAGAGTCTGACACTCTCATAAAACTACTGATGTTTATATTGAAATGAATTCCAGGAATTGGAAACAAGATGGATTTTTCTGTTCTTTATCCATTTATGGGCATTGAGGGAGCCACAGAAATTCAAGGAGAACAGGGAAACAAATGCAGCAGTTGTACTCTGTAGATAATATGCTCACAATGAGCTATACCCCTTGTGGACAGGGACTGGAGGGAAAATTAGAGGGAGCAAAGGAAGTGATGAGATTGTGAAACAAGAAACGAACTCATTATGGACTTATAAAATGGTGATCTGTCTGTACACTATCTTAACAATAACAATTAAAAAAATCTGGGTTAATGAGCCTCTCCTCCAGTTTTTGTAGGGGCCCTTAAAACTCAGGCCCACCTATGGAATTTTTGAAGGACACATTATATGATAATTAATGTAGAGCCAGAATCTCTTAAGAAATGTTATAAAAAATATTTCATTCTTAGTACTTGTTTCTCTTTCAATGGCGATTCTATATGTTGTTGTCAGAGCTAATTTTTTACTTTTTGTTTTTAGTATATGTTAGGTGTTGACATCCTTCTTAAAGCTTTGCGACAAAGGTCTGCTATATCTTGGCCCTCTGCCCCTAACTAAAATGGTAATCAGCCTACGAAATTAATGTGCTTCAGTATGAGTTTTAATTATTGATTTAGTTTGTCAGAGGTGGTGAACTCTGGGCCTGACTGCCATACGTCAGCTCTTCAGCTCAAGACTAGTGCTCTACCAGTTGAGCCACAGTACCACTTCTAGCTTTTTCTGCTTAGGTGGTGCTTAGGAATCAAACCCAGGGTCTTGTGCATTCAGGATAAGCTGTCTACCACTGATCCACCTTCTCAGCCCCTATGAGTGGTATTTTTGTGCACGGGTCTATCAAGGAAATCACTGGGCAAATGTATTCATTTGCCACTACACATGTTCAAAATTATGAATTATCTGATATTTTAATGAATAAAACTGTTATCATTGATACTAGGAAGTGTTTGTCTCTCTATACTAAAATGAACATGCAGGAGAGTATTTTAAACTAAAACTACACAAGAAATTTTAAGATCTTGTTGCTAACAAATGTGTCCAGGTATTATTACATTGGACAGAAAATTCAAAATGGTTTTTCTTCATGAATACAGAAATCAAAAGTCTTATAATACTTATTTCAAAATGCAAACTAAAGAGGAAAATCAGTCAGGAGGAAAAATTTATATTGAATGTTAATATTTTAAGAGGAAAAGGAGATCCTAGATGGCAGAGTAAAGACAAAGCAATATCAGAGCCCTATATGTTCAATAATAAATAAGAAGCTTTAATTGCAAAATTGAGCTGGAATGAGCACATCAGGCAAAGGCAAGCAATCAGAATCTACCACCAACAAAGAAACACCATAATGTATATCTCAGCAAAAGGATTGATTTCAGTGATACACATAATGCACACACACACACACACACACACACACACACACACACACACACACGAATGTATGCAACAGCTCAACGTACTCACATCCATTCAACATGAATCAAAGATCTTCTTGTAATATTTGATACTTTAAATGTTTCAAGTCTTGTAAATTATTGATAACAGATGCATAAGCAAATATTTTTGGAATAACACTCTGCTATGGAAATGAGAGTTTATGATGGTTATAACGGTAAGGTTTGCACAGGGACACCTCCCTCTCTTTTGGCTGCTTCTGCCCAGTATCTGTTACCTAGGTAACTGGCAGACCTGGAAGCAGTCACCTTCTCCTTCTGCTAGGTCTCATCCAGATCCAGTGTGGCCACACCTTTCCCCCACCTTGCCACACCTTTTTCTGTCCCTGGCCTTGATTATCCTGGCCCAGAGGTGGGTCACACCTCTTCCTTTCCTGCCCTCCCTTCCTTTTTCAGCCATGCTTCTCACCATGCATGATGGGGACAGCAGTTCGGTAAATAGACTTTTCCTGTCTGAATAGCATGTGGTGTTCTCTTTATCGGCTACCTAATGAAATCTACCTATTTAATATACCTTACAATAACTACTTATAACATCTTTGAATCTCAAAAGAATTATAAAAGTTTCAATCTGCATTTTGGGACTATATTTCTACCAGCTATTCTGCAAAGGCTTAATAAGAATTTGCAAGATCCAATCTTACATACCAAATTAATACAATTAATATACGTGTAAGTGAAGTGAAAGAGAGTGATCAGAGACCTATGCTGCCTCCAATCAGCCGGCTGCACACTGCACCTTTGATTCTTCTGGGCCAGGCCTACAGTTGTCTTTCCCCAGAGCAGTAGCCCTGCTGGGGTCGGGGATGGGGGCTGTGTGGGGAGGAGGCCAAGAGGGGGTTGGGGCTGGAGGCAGTGGAGAAAGTATGGGAGGCTCTGGCAGAGGCTGTGAAGGGAGGAAGGAGGCAGTAGGCCAGCAGCTCAGGCAGCATCAGCCCTAAAGGCAACTGGGTTCTGGGGAGTGTCTGTGAGGTGCAGAATTTGGGGTGAATCCGCTGGGGCCTGTTAGCTTGGTGAGTTGAGGAAGGAGTCTCAAGTGCCACCCAAACAGACAATGAGAAATGAGACACCAGTGCCTAAAGAATTTCAAGAACAAAGGCAGGGACTTATAGGTAAACTCTGGGGGCAGGGAGGGCAGCAGCGCTGGGGCTGTGGTTGTCATGCCTCTGTGGACGCCCTTGGAAGTGAGTGAGGACCAGCTCCACTGTGGGCTAGGCCTCTCTCTCGCCTTGAAGCAGAAACCAGGAATTGCCAGCACAGCCTTAGCCTGCTCCATGGAGCTTTGGGTGCTGCAGACTGGGCAGCTGCTTGGAGGCTATGAGCAGGAGGGCAGAAAAGCATGTCTGGTAGGGGCTGCTCCATCCCAGCCAGGCCCAGGGCCAGTGGGGAAGTTCAGCTCTGGATCAGGACCAGGCACTGCTCCCCAGAGAGGTAGAGCCTCTGGAGACCTGCAGAGTGGCCACCACGTGCGGGTTGTGAACTTCTTCAGCATGGCTGAGGAGTCTCGATGGAGAGGCGCATTTGTTCCTCTGCCTCCCCCATCTTCTGGATTCCTGCTCTCCTCCTGCCATGTCCAACTACAGGAGTCAATTTCCCCAAGCAACTGAGAGGCCTTCCGGAAGATGCTCACAGGGCTTTCCATGCTGCTTCACCACGCATGCAGGGCTCACAGGGTGCTATCCTCCAGCCAAAGCTTACCCCCATTTCAGCTTGGCCACCCCTGCTTAGGGGACCATGAACTGCATTCTTACACAGAAAGCCAGGGGTACACAAGGCCATCCTGCAGGCTAAGGCATCTTTTCCTTCCTCCTGCTCAGATGTGGGGCAGCTGTGGAGCCAACTGCAACATCACATTTGATTATCTAAAAGGAAGAGGAAAAATATGTCATTGTCCCAGATATAGCTGCCCCTGGGGTTCTTTGTGTACACTAGTCTTGTGCTGAGATAAGGATCTCCAAAGTCCACCTAGGAGCCAGTTCCGATGCAAGCACACAAGCATCATTTATTGAAAGCTCGAGCCTGGACTCACAACCATCAACATCGCAGTGGGTCAGAGCTGAAAGCCCCAACCCTTCAGTTAACAGGGTTTTTAAAATACAGTATAGGGTTGAGGTAATGGGGTTCCTACCTTGGCAGTTACATGATTAGTTGACATTTAGTGACTGAATCTTGTAACAATCGTATTGGCTAGTGTGCACAGGCTAAGCAGTAAGCAGCAATCTGTAAACTATCTTAAGAATCGTCTGTAGCTTTATGTACCTTCCTGTCATCCACTGATGGCTATTACTAAGAAAGTTATGGGCAGAACATTATTGTGACATTTCACAGTTTTTCCAAGAACCTGAGTTCTATCTTTCAGTAAAAGTCATTATTTACAATGGGTACTTTCATTAAAGGCCTTCACAATGGATACTTTCGGGAAAGGCTTTCAAAATGGCGTGTAAGTCCAGAATGCCTGTACTTTGGCTAAGGCCTCTCACTAGGGGTGTGTGTGTGTGTGTGTGTGTGTGTGTGTGTGTGTGTGTGTGTGTGTGTGTTTGGCGTGAGAGAGTCAGACACAGCTGAGGTTTGCGGTAAAACACACTCCTTCCTTTCAGCATTGAGTTTTGGTATCTAGTGGTTTTCCCCCCTCCCCAATTTTGAGTTCTAAAGTCTTTCTAAATACTTTTATCCGTTGATCTTCTTGATATTCAGATTCCTAAGGTCTGCTTATGAACTTCAACATTTGCTTCATGAACGTGTTGCATTTCTTCTAACTTGTATAAAGCCCTTTGCTCTCTTTAAGTGCAGTTTGTGCTGTGTTAGTGGTTTTACTTAGCTCAGACTGTTGTGGCCCAGGCTGTGACTGTTAATTCTGAAATTAGTTTAGGCCAATATGAGATACTATCCTTCCAGTATATCTAGTGAAAGAAGTTCAGCATCTTTACTGGAATAATTTCCTGGCTGTAAATACAAACAAAAACATCCAGTGGTATAAATGTACATTCAGTTATTTTTAGTTAATTGTGCACCATTGTAATGAAAAAAAAAATCTTTTTACTAAAGTATTTGGAATGGGAAAAAATCAAATATTATAAAACATAAAAATTGATCAAATACCAAAACAAAAGGAAAGACACTTATCAGGAATGAAGTACAAATGTAAGTGTTTAGTGAATAAATGAAATGTTTGAGAGTCGTATCCACATAGGAAATACATAGAAAAATAAAGAGGAAAGTCATTGAGATTCCATCTTACACACCAGAATATCTATCACCACTCAGATAAATAAACTTCTGGAGAGGTTGAAATGAATCAGGAACTGTATTTGGTTTTGTGGCATTGTAAACGAGTGCAACCCATAGGGAAATCATAATGGAAGTTTACACAATACCAAAAAGACACTTATGTTGATGACCTTTACCGCAACTAGATACATATTGAAGTAATACAAATTAACATGAACGTTCATACCCATGGCAGCAATATTCATACCAACCTAGCTGTGTAACCAACCAACATATACCAGAAAGAAGGAATAAAGAAAATGTGCTATTCGTAGCTTAAATATGTTCTGGTATATAAGAGAAGTGAATGTTTCTACTGTATCATTGGTAAATATTTATGGATATATACCTAATCCTAATTTCACTGGCATTTTTTTTGGCATTGTGTTTTTGCTTTAATGAGGGACCTCCCTATTTATTTTCAGAGCAGTTACAATAGGTTGAAGATATCGTATAATATGTGGATATTAGATCAAAAATTAAATATATCAATTCACACATACAGGACCATGATATATAGTTTATAAGTTGCAGTTATAAGAAGGCAACACTTGGGGGAAAAGACAATGTTAGAAGCTTAATAACAAATACACAGACAAGGAAAAATACAAAAGAAATGTGCAAATAATTAGTGCTAATAGTAACAAAATATTTTCCTCAAGTTTTAAAAATGAAACTATTAAAATAATACTTAATATCATCAAACAAATATGCCATGGAAGAAAATTTACCATAGACATATATTTGTACATAATTTGTTTTATTTGATAACAAATGTATTAGAAGAAAATGTAATTACATGTCTGAAGATGATAAATCTTTCAAGTGTCACTGACTGAATCCAGCAAAGGAAAGTAACAGATATACAGAGTAAGTACAACCTGGGGTATGGATGAAGATACTCTGTAGAACTTTGTGAGGAGAATGTGCTCCGTTTTTCTCATCAAAATAGAATTAGGACAGCTACCTTTTGACTCAACAGTTGTAATGTAGAGTAGTCGAGTTACTAATTTAGGTAGTAATTTATTACTTTTATTCCCTAATCTTATGATGTAATTCCCAAATGATGTGAGTGATCCTAGATTTTCTGAGCCCTTCTTTCCCCCACCATTTCTAATTCATGCCCCTGCAAATGATTCTTCTGCTACTCTCATTTCTCCTTGTTTCTGAACTCAACTCCTGTAAACTTTTGGTTCATGAGAAAGAGCTGGAGAAATATGAGGATGGCCTGGAGTCTGAGCTAACATCCACTCCAGCTTCGAGGATCTGGTGAAAAACTTCCACCTGGACCTTAGAATCAGATGTTAATTGACCACTTTGGAATAGGAGAAACTCACTCCCTCGGGCAGAATCTGTCATTCCTTGACTTTCTCTGAAAAGATTTGGTACTAGGGCACAATTCAGAGAATGAGCTTTCCCAATGTCAGAAGGAACAGGTTCAAAACTAAAAGTGGTCTCAGTTCCCACAGGGCCAATCATAAGCCAAGAGATCATACTTTCACACTTTCTTCCTCATCAGGGACCTTCTGGTAGGAATAGACTATGAGCAAAGATTAAGATGGAGATTAAGTGAGACTGGGCCCAAGGAGGACACAAAAGAATTACCCTCTCTTTGACTACAATTAAGTTGTGTAGTGAAACATGACAACTTCTTTCATATATAAAAACTCACTAAGTGAGTTATTTCACTGCCACTTTGCAGGAGGTCAGTTTCTCCAAAGGAGAAGTTATTAAATGTTGTGACTGTCAGTTTGCTCTCTAGGCTGTTGTCTCTATCACCCTTTCCCTTGCCAGGAATGCATTGCTTCTTTCAGGCACTCAACTACATGTTCTGACTCTTAGGCAGGAATACTATAGGCTATTTTCTTGCTAACCTCTTGCATTTGAGATTGAATAGTCCCAGGCTCTGCTCATGCCAAGAGGTAGATGCAAGAGGTGAGTATAAGCTCAGATATGTACTGAAGAACAATCAAATTGAAAAAAAAAATAAATGAAATTAATAGTTGAGTGATTTAGGGTTTATAGCCACAAAATTTAAGTAATTATTAGTAACACATCTAGAATCATGGATTACGAAGAGAACAGTGAAGTTGGTTCAGGATACAATGGAAAAGACATACCATAGCTATAACAGAAGTTGAGAGTTTGAAGGAACTATTGGAACTATATGCATAGGTGCATTTACTACCTTAAGAGCGACCTTGGATAGGAGGCTTTTAGAATAATATCTAAAAGAGAGGGACTTGCTAGTCACTGGTGGCTCACACCTGTAATCCTAGCCACCCAGGGGGCTGAGATCTGAGTATTATGCTTCAAAGCAAGCCAAGGCAGAAAAACCCAAAAGTAGTGCTGTGGTGCAAGTGTCAGAGTACTAGCCTTGAGCTCAGGGACACTGCTTAGGACCTGAGTTCAAGCTTCAGCATCAGCAAAACAACAACAACAAAATAATAATGATAAAAGAATAAAAGAAGGACTTAAAGATATGACATGGAATGATGATCATGTGTAACTGTTTAGGGAACATAAAAGAAGACAAAATTTGGAGTAAAATGGTGCTTATTCATTACTAAACAAGGATGCAAAGCAAATTCCAAATTCCTCTTCTCAAAAGCTTCCAAACTTGGGCTGGGAAGGTGGCTCAGTGGTAGAGTGCTTGCCTTGCATGCATGAGGCCCTGGTTTCGAATCTTCAGCACCACATAAGCAGAAAAGCCAGAAATGTTGTTATGGCTCATTTGGTAGAGCACTAGCCTTGAGCAGAAGTGGTGAAGAACAGAGTTCCGGGAGATGGCAGAAGAGAAGCTGGCATCTGAACAAGCTCTCACATAGAAAAAATTTTAGAGTTCCAGTGAACAGTCCTAAGCCAGAGAATCACACCAAGTGTGCCATCACAGGACAGAGAGATAGACAAGAGAGGGGAAGCCAAGACAAGGAGACACATCTGAGTGCTTGCCAGCAGCCGCGGCGGCGGCAGGTCGAGGTGGCAACCACAGGGCACCCAAACCTGAGCCACAGAGAGTCCGGGATGAAGAACCCAGACGCAGCGGGCGAGTGGATAATACTCAACACCAGCAAGAACCGACAAGGAGCGGACATCTTCATCCTGCAGTTTGCAGACCAGAGACGACCCAGGAACCAAGACTCGGCGTGAGTAGAAGCCTGACATCCTCACTCCTCAGGGAGCAGAGGAAGGAAGGCCACCCCTCTCCCCCCAGCACCGGTGATCTCCATCTTGGATACCGACAAAGCTCGGAGGAGCTGCTAGCTCCAACTCAGGCCTTGGAATAAAACGAGTCATTTAGCAGGTCACAAGAACTTAATGGTGAAGTGACCTGCCAGACTCAGCTCCATCCAGGGAAAAGTCACCCAGCTCAGGCACCAGCCATTGGAGTGGCTTTCCTCATTGTGTAACCAGAGCCAGAGGCTGCCCCTCCCTCTAGCAGCCTCCACAATCAATTGAAAAACAAACCCTGAGAATGGCTCCAGGCTGGGCTCTGTGAGTTTTTCACAAAATAGCCCCAGGGAAAAGCTACTGTTTGTTGAAAGGTCTCAACTCCACCCAAACCTAGCCTCATCACTGCATCCCCTTCTTTTGTGATTCTCAAAGCAGATCACCCTCCCATTAAACTAACCTGGGAGGGGGATCTCAAAATCTTGGGTAAAGCAGAGCATTTTTCTGCCTGTTCGAACAAACTGACTTAAGAAACCAATCAAGCCACAGGACCTCAAGCTGACCAGAGACTCCAACAAGAGGCTGGTTACAGACACAAGGGAGGTACAGGATTCTTCCTAACCCTCCCAAAAAAATAATAAAAAAAAAAAATCAAAGAACTTTTTTTTGTTGTTCTTCTTCTTCTTTTTTTTTTTTTTTTTTTGGTACCTTATATATATAATTTTTTTTTCTTTTCTAAAACTTTTATTAATCTTTAAATTTTACCTTTATTGAAAATAAATTGTTTTCCAGTAACTTTTTTTTTCCTCTTATAATTTTTATTTTAGGAATACGTGAATGTGCGTGTTCCTTTCTTTTCTTGTCTGCTTTCTCTTTTTCTTTCTTTTTTAATTATCTTTTTGTTTTTTGTTTAGCTCTACTGAACTTCTGATTTTTTTTCTCCCTTTCTAATCCTTTTCACGTTTTCCTCTCTTTTGTTCTTCTTTACCTGACTTAACTCTTTTCCTGCACATCCTCAGATAAACCCGTAGTTAACTAGTAGAGCCTATCCCTCACTGTGTACACACTTAATCCACAAATTTATTACTCATTTCAAAACCTCTGAGACTTAAATTCCTTAACAGCAGTAGTACCTCTTTATACCTATATAATATTTTAAGCATTTTTTTAAGTTTTTCACATCTCCTCTATGTCCCTCCCCTTCTCTCAATATATTCACATTCCTTTCTAAATAGATTGGCTTTAATCTCCATATTAATATTAATTTTTATGTTTCTATTTTTTTCTGGTCTCTTTTCATTTCCCTTTCCCTTTCTTCTTTTTCTCTCTGTCTCTACTTGCATCCTACCCAACCTATTTCCTGCATTGAGATTAGGACATAGTTAACTCTCCCTGTGCCTCCCCACACCAATCTATTCCTATTTTTTACCCACATCTCTCCCTAACCCTATTAATTTCTGGTTTTCCAAATTCTTCTCTGCGGTTCGAAGCCTATTAACATATAGTTGTTTGATGTTGAATAGATGTATCTGTTGAACTAGATTGTATCTGTAGACTATTGACTGTACAAATGCAAACTTTGGCTGATGGTTGTCTTAAGATAGTGTTCTAGCACAAAACTGGTGCTATTTTCATCTCAAATGGGCAGAGTAAGCTGGAAAAACACAAGAAAAATGGCAAATCCGGGTATCTCAATTCCCAATCTTGATAATCAGGGGTCAGAACAAATAATGAATAATCCAGAGGAGAGTTCTCAAATAGCTCTACAAACAATGCTGGCAAACATGATAAATGAGAAGTTTGACAACTTACAAAGGACTCTGTATGAGCGTGATAGGGAGAGAGAGGAGGCATCCCAAAAGTTTATACAGGAATATCATAAGCGTGAGGAAGCTACTCAAAAACTGTTACAGGATTTGCGTGAGCAACTTGAGAATACTCAAAGAGAAAGGGAGGAATGGTGTGAGCAGGATGAGAACAATCAAAGAAACCTACAGGAATCCCACGAACGGGAGGAAGCTAATCAAAGAGTAATACAGGAATTGAGAGACCAGGTAGAGAATACACAAAGATCACTAAAGGCATTCATGGAATCCATTAACAAAGAGCTGAAGGAAGTCAGGGAGACCACAAAGGGAATGCTCAATGGAACCCAACAGAAGGAATGGGAGTCCAAAGAAACCATAACCAATCAACTAAGTGATTTGAGAACAAACACTGAACACCAAACTAAGGAAGTAAAGAAATTCATACAAGACCTAACACAGAGCTTCAACAAAGAATTTGAAGCCATCAAAGCTGACCAATTAGAAGGAAAAGAGATAAAAAACAAAGTAGAGAGTATTGACAGCAGGTTAGACCATGCAGAAGATCGAATCTCAGTGATTGAAGACAGCCTAGATATTATAGAGAAAGAACATACAACCATCCAAGACAAGTCCAAAAAATATGATAGATCTATCCAAACCCTGGGAGACACCATCAGAAGGCCTAATCTAAGGATAATGGGTGTAGAGGAGAACCTAGAAACAGAAGTTAATGGTCTAGGAAATTTGTTTAACAGGATCCTAGCAGAGAACTTCCCAAACATGCAAAAAGATAGGCCTTCAGATACAAGAAGATTTAGAACCCCAAATAGACCAGACCAGAATAGGACATCCCACCATCACATTATAATCCACACAGGATCAACTCAGACCAAGGAAAAGATCCTTAAAGCTGTCAAGGAGAAAAGACTATTCACCTATAAAGGTAAACCAATTAAAATCATCTCAGATTTCTCAGCAGAGACAATCAAAGCAAGAAGAGCCTAGAATGATGTATGCCATGCTCTAAAAACAAACAACTATCAACCAAGAATACTGTACCCAGCTAAACTCTCCTTCACAACTGAAGGCCAAATAAAAACCTTCCATAGCAAAGAAAAATTGAAACAATACATCTCCACCAAACCAGCCCTACAAAAGATTCTTAAAGATGTCCTACACATAGAAAACCAACAAGACCACAATAAAGGCCAAGAAACTGCACCCAAACTGCGAATCCAAGAACCATAGGAAGAACCCAGTTTTCGCAGCCCCCAAGCAGGTGGATTACATGGCAGGAACTCCCAAATACCTCTCAGTCCTATCTCTTAAGGTTAATGGACTGAACTCTCCAATTAAGCGACATAGACTCTCTAGTTGGATTAAAAAACAAGACCCTTCTGTCTCCTGCCTGCAGGAGTCACATCTTGCCCGTAAAAACAAACACATTTTCAATGTTAAAGGCTGGAACAAAATCTAACAAGCAAACGGCCCACATAAACAGGTGGGAGTTGCAATCCTAATATCAGATAAAATAGACTTCAAATTAAAATTCATGAGAAGAGATAAAGAAGGCCACTACATACTAATTTAAGGATCTCTACTTCAGGAGGATATTAAAATTCTAAATATCTATTCGCCAAAAAATGGAGCACCCATATTTATCAAAGAAACACTACTTTCCCTCAAATCCCGTATAGATTCAAAGACATTAATTGTTGGGGATTTTAACACACCACTCTCCCCACCAGATAGATCAACTCGGCAAGAAACCGCATATCTAAACAGCTGCATAGATCAACTAGACTACCGAACATTTCACGCAGCATCATCAGAATACACGTTTTTCTAAGCAGCACATGGAACATTTTCTAAAATAGACCACATTTTAGGCCACAAAGCAAACTTGTCTAAATTCAGAAACATTGAAGTTATACCTTGAATTCTCTTTGACCACAAGGGAATAAAATTAGAACTCAACACCAAAAGCCACCAAAGAAATTCCGGTATCATATGGAGGCTGAACAACACACTGCTGAACCATGAGTGGGTCATGGAAGAGATTAGAAAGGAAATTCAAATGTTCATGCTATTCAACAAAAATGAACACACAAATTACCAGCTCCTCTGGGCCACAACAAAGGCAGTACTCAGAGGCAAGTTTATAGCTCTGAGCTCCTACATCAACAAATTGGAGAGATCTGAAACTAACAATTTAATGACACATCTAAACCTCCTTGAAAAAGAGCAGCAAGATAAACCCCAATCCAGTAGACGGAAAGAAATAATTAAAATTAAATCAGAATTAAATGAATTAGAATCCAAAAAAACTATAGAAAGAATCAATAAAACAAAGAGTTGGTTCTTCGAAAAAATTAACAAAATTGACAGACCCTTAGCAAATCTTATCAGAAAAAGAAGAGAACACACCCAAATTAATAAACTCAGAGATGAGAATGGAAACATCACCACGGAAACAACCAAGATTCAGAACATTATAAGGGAATACTTCTCAAAACTTTATGAGAATAAGTTTGAGAACTTGACAGAAATGGACCTTTTCCTAGCAAATACTGATATGCCAAAACTAAACCAAGATGAGTTAAACTATCTTAACAGGCCCATATCAAGCATTGAAATAGAAACAGCAATAAGAGTCCTCCCAGATAAGAAAAGTCCAGGACCAGATGGTTTTACAGCGGAATTTTACAAGGCCTTCAAAGCAGAGCTCACAACACTACTCCTCCAACTCTTCAATGAAATTGAAAGAGAAAGTTCACTACCGGACACATTCTATGAAGCCATCATAACCCTCATCCCAAAACCAGGCAGGGACTCATGAAAGAAAGAGTACTATAGACCCATTTCTTTGATGAACATTGATGCAAAACTTCTCAACAAAATTTTGGCCAATCGACTTCAACAATTCATCCAAAAAATCATACACCACGATCAAACAGGATTCATTTCAGGGATGCAAAGCTGGTTCAATATACACAAATCAATTAATATTATTCATCACATCAACAGGAGCAAGAATAAGAACCACATGGTTATCTCAATAGATGCAGAAAAAGCATTCCACAAGATCCAACAACACTTTATGATGAAGGTTTTGGAAAAATTAGGAATCCATGGAACATTCCTCAATACAATAAAGGCTGTATATGACAAACCTACAGCCAGCATTATACTCAATGGTGAAAAACCCAAGCCATTTCCTCTTAACTCAGGAACAAGACAAGGATGCCCACTCTCTCCACTTCTCTTCAATCTAGTATTAGAATGCCTAGCTAGACCAATAAAACAAGATGCAGACATAAAGGGGATCCAAATTGGGAGAGAAGAAATAAAACTGTCCCTCCTTGTAGATGACATGATCTTGTATTTAAAGAATCCCATAGACTCCACTCCCAAGTTACTCAAGCTGATTCAAAACTTTGGCAAAGTAGCAGGTTATAAAATTAATCCCCCAAAATCAATGGCTTTTCTGTATGCCAACAATGAAAAAAGTGTGGCTGAAATAAGGAAAGCAACTCCATTTGTAATAGTCCCACAAAAAATAAAATACCTAGGAACTAACTTAACCAAAGAAGTGAAGGACCTATGTGATGAAAACGTTAAAATCTTGAAAAAGGAAATCCACACAGAACTTAAAAAATGGCAAAACCTCCCATGCTCCTGGATTTGATAGATTAACAAAATTGGTTAACTACTTGTAGAAAACAAAAGCTAGATCCTTATATATCACCCTGCACCAGAATCAACTCCAAATGGATCAAAGACCTTGAACTCAAAGCAGACACTCTGAAAACATTACAGGATGGAATAGGAGAAACCCTAGGTCTCCTTGGCTCAGGCCGAAATTTTCTGAATAGAGACCCGGAAACACAACAAATCAAAGAAAGGTTGGACAAATGGGATTGCATAAAGTTGCAGAGCTTCTGCAGGGCAAATGACATAGCTAGCAAGATTAATAGAAAGCCCACGGATTGTGAGAATATCTTTACTAGCCATACAACGGACAAGCGTCTCATATCTAAAATATACTTGGAACTAAAAAAATTAAACCCCCCAACAACAAATCCTCAAAGAAACAACTGTCCAATAAATATGTGGGCGAAAGACTTAAAGAGAAACTTCTCTGAAGAAGAAAGAAGCATGGCCAATAGACACATGAAGAAATGTTCAACATCCCTAGCCATATAAGAAATGCAAATCAAAACAACATTGAGCTATCACCTCACTCCAGTTAGAACGGCAAAAATCAAGAATTCTAAGAACAGCAGATGCTGGAGGGGATGTGGACAGAAAGGAACCTTACTTCATTGTTGGTGGGAATGTAAACTTGTTCAACCACTTTGGAAAGCAGTATGGAGGTTCCTCAAATGACTTCACATAGAACTCCCCTATGACCCAGCAATCCCACTTTTGGGCATTTACCCAAATGTTTACAAACAAGACCACACTAAAGCTACCAGCACAACTATGTTTATTGCAGCATTATTTACCATAGCTAAGATATGGAACCAACCCAGATGCCCCTCAGTAGATGAATGGATCAAGAAACTGTGGTATATATACACAATGGAATTCTATGCCTCCATCAGAATGGATGACATTTCCCCATTTGTTAGGAAATGGAAAAACTTGGAAAAAGTTGTTTTAAGTGAAGTAAGCCAGGCCCAAAGAAACATAGGTCCCATGGTTTCCCTTATTTGCAATATCTAGTATATGTATGAGTCAAGTGGAAAAGGTCAGATAATGTGATGTCAGGAAAATGAACCCTTAGATATGTATTTTAATGTTTTTTTCTTTCTTGCATGTGTTTCTAACGCATTTATAAGATTATCTCTTTGTTGCTTTGTATGTCCCTCCCCCACAGTATAACCCCTGCTTTCACTATATTTGATGTCAGTATAACTTGTGGAGGAGATGGGGAAAAACCAGTTGTTTAAGGATACAGGTGGACCTGTTGCAATAATGAGAAGTAAAAGTTGTCATGTCCATAATGAGCTTTACAACATCGGTGCAGGGGGGGGGGGCAAAGGGGGAGAAGGAGAAGGATTGGGATTGTGGGGGGAGGGGGAAGGCTGGGATGGGGTGTGAAGGGTAAACAAAGGAGGAGGCTGCAATGCTTGGTAAGAAATGTACGCATTATCCTGCCCATTTAATTGTAACCCCTCTGTACAGTATGTTCACAAATAGAATAAAATTAAATTAAAAAAAAAAGAAGTCGTGAAGGACATTGCCCAGGCCCAGAGTTCAGGCCCTTTGACTGGCCAAAATAAAAACAAACAAACAAACAAAAAATCTCCCAAACATCTTTTCTTATAATTGAGGAGAGCCTCCTTTTATAGGAATTCTCCTTATGTAGTTCAAGGTCATCAGAACTTCAGTAGATTTTCCTGTTGAGATATAATGCACCTAACTCTACTGAACCTAATCATGGCTAGGAAAGTATGGACATTGATACGTTTGCTGTATTTTTCCTTATGAATATATAATTCTGTCAGCTATTATATATAATATAATATACAATATATTATATATTAAATATATTATAATATAATATATATTATGTATTAACAGACTTCCTAAATTTAGAGTTAGGAACAAGCAACATATTGAAAGAAAAATACTTGAATCTCTGAGTAATTTCTCTACCACAGGACAATACCAGGTTTCATTCTTATTACCCAAAGAGCAACATCGGAAAGCGATGGCCAGATGCCCATGGATGTGGTTCTCTGCATTTTGAAAACTATGATCAATATATATATATATATATACATGTGTGTGTGTGTGTGTGTGTGTGTACATATATTAAGTATTGTTTTATAATAGTGAATGTGTAAAACTATAGCAAAAGATAAATAAGTGAACACCTATGTGCACACACACTCAATCACTTTCAAGTGTAAGAATTTCTATGCTCCCTATCCACCTACACAGAGAGTACATGAGGTGCCCTTGAATTGTTCTGGAAGTTCTTTATCTGGCTAGTGTCCCTTCACATCCTTTGTTCTCTAAGTAGCCAGATGTTATGTATTCAACAATACTTGCTACAGACAAAAGTATCCACCTTGGCACACAGAGGAACTTAGATTTCAGAAATGCCACAAATAAGTGGGAGGTACAACAGTACTTTTCAAAATTGAGTAGATAACATATTTATTAGAAATCTTGTAAGAAAAAAACTTCACTGTAGAATAAAATACTTGAAGAAAACTACAGTTTAATTACACATAGCCAGGTGCTGCAATAGAATATAAATAAAAATAAAAAAATAAATTACATATAATTTATTACCAAGTCTGTACAAGGAAAATAGGATATGACACATGGCCACATATGACTTCAAGTTACAAAATTCGAGGGCATTTCCCCACTTTTGAGAACTAGGATTAATCCATATTAAAAAAAAAAAAAGAACATTTTATTCCAAATTTCAAAACATACAAAGTAAATGCAATAAGCATGCATTTCATAGTCTAGTAACATCATATGGTATAAAGAATCTGATTAACTGATTCATAAAAATTGATACAATGCAGTTAAAACATCCAATCTCTCAAGTGTCAACTTAGCAGATTACTTTCAATCTATGATGTCTATTTTGTATATTATCCAGCCTTATCCATCCCACAATGGCAGAAGAATCTTCCTGAGAAATTCCAGAGACCTGTCTACTGTGAGTGCTCAATGTAGACCTGTTCCCATTCTCTATTATTTGGGCATGTAATAGACTGAATATCTGATAACTTGCCAAAAGCAAAATTTGGGCATGGCTTCCAGTAATGAAATTTTGGTTCTCAGAAAAAAAAAAGGAAAATTGAAGACAGATTGAAAATCTATCAGATCCCTGAAAGATTTCTATCATTGTACTAAAACTGTACCCTTCTACTGACACTTGAACAAACTGCAGTAATTGTCACTCCAACCACATGTCCAAAAATTGGCTTTCCAAATATTGGCCTGTTTTCACTTTGGTAAATCAAGACACACTATTGTGGCCCCGTTTTACTTTAATTATCAGCTATGGTTGGCCCAAGGTTTAGTTGACCTTACCAATTTCTTAAATTTTAGGTCATCACACAATCACTTCATAGGCCATAAACATTAAAAATACCTATCCATATAAGTCTGCATTACATACTTATTACTGTTTTTCTTCATTTGTCATGTTTTACATATTTGTATCCCAGGGTTTAGGTCCATAATATTCCTTCTCATGGCTGTTACCACTGAGTATATGTAATAATTTATTTTTTCTCCAGCTCTGTTCTTTCTTTAATTCAAGTCCTTAATAGCATCCTGTCTACTGAAAACTCCTAGCTACTGATTTAAACAAACTATGAAGATCCCCAAATGAGCTTTGATCTTTATCTACAAACCAATCCTTCATTACTATTTGATTATCAAAATACCTCGGAGTCATTTCAGACTTACATACTTTTGCACACCTCAAATTTATCTATGACCAGGTTTCGAATACTTTAGGAACCATATATATATATGGTATATGTGTGCTAGTACTATGACTTAAATTTGGGGTCTAGATTCTTTTATTTTTCTTTTCTGCTCAGGCTGGCAGTTTTCCATTTGAACCACAGCTCCACTTTTACCTTTTTTTGGTTCTTAGTTGAAGATAAGTGGCTCATGGTCTATTTACCTGTTCTAGCTTGAAACTATGATCCTCTGTTTTCAGCCATCTAAATAGCTGGATTTAAAGGCATGCTCTACTAAAACCACCCCTATTATATTTGAATTAAAAAAATCAAAGAATGAATATTTGTAGTATTTTCGTATCAGTATGTTTTCATTTACCGTAAAACATATTGCCTTAAATGTTTTTCATTATTCCAGCTCACTTGCCAAGAAAGGAAAGCAAAATTTCACAACCAAAGAACTTCTGAATGTACCAATGTTCAAGCCTGCTAGCCACAATTTCTTTGCTGGGAAATAACAAAGGATGATATCATCTACAGGCTAAGCAGGAGAAAATGCCCTGCATTGAAGTTGCTGAAAGGTTGATGAGGATGAGGACAAACAACTTTATCCAGAAAGTATCACAAAGTGTTTGCAGTGGTAAGCTTACTCTAGTGGATAAGTGTAGCCAATCTTAGAAGATGTTTATAGCGATGAAGATTGTACATGTGCTTTCTTGAAGATATATTTTTATAGCATAATTTGTCTACCGTTGAAAATGAGAAAGTTAAGATAGGAATATTGTCATTCCGTCTATACTTCACAGTATAATATTAAAACCAGTTTTATACATATATTATTTATAGTAATTATAGAATATCACTAATTATGCATATATTATAAATGTATCATTTACATGTTTTGTAATATATTATGAACACTTAATTTAAATTTTCTACTTGTCTGTCCAGGAATTAAACTAGCAATATCTTTGAAAATTGATAGTAAAGTAGGGTCCTTACAATTTTTATTGCAATATATAGTTTTACCCAATAAGTAGTTATTTATTCTGAATTGGTTTAGAAATGAAATATCATATCATAATATAATTTAACATTCAAAAATAATTACATAAGAACATGCCAAGGTTGGAATTAAAAAAAAATATGACTCATGTCTGGAATCCCAGCTACTTAGGGGCTGAAATCTGAAGATAGCTATGTGAAGCCAGTCTGAGTGAAATGGCTCAGGGACAACACGCATACCATAGTTCAAGCCTCAGTATTGGCACACAAAAAATGTGACTAAAGCATACAAATATATTTATTTAAATAAAGTTGTCATTCTTTGTATCCTTCACAGTATAATACTAAAATCAGTTTTATACATATATTATTTATAGTTGTTATAGAATATCAGTAATTATACATATATTATAAATATATCATTTATATGTTATATAATATAGTACATTACATATATTATTCATGCATAATTTATACTGATAGCACTAATATCCATTAAATTTATATATGTTTTAGAATAGGAAATAGATTTTCTTTGGTACAACAAGAAAGTAATTACTCACAAAAATTATTCCTTTTGGATTATATATCCATAACAAACTATACCCTGTGTATTCAAGGTACTTAATAATAAAAAGCCTGTGCTCATCAGCACAGGTGTCTTTTACATGAATTTGTTCTCCTTAAGTAATCACTCCAGGAATGCTAAACAGTGGAAGCTGAATGATGTTCATTCAGGTATTTCTTTAGACGTTAAACTGATCTTTATTTGGTATAAAGATCACATACAATGTCATTACCCACACACTTTTCATTTTATATATATATATATATATACATATATATATATATATATATTCTGTAGCAATGTTATTGCCGTTATAACCATAATTAGGAAGATAATGTGGGCTCATCTGCTCCATAGGTCTTGAAAGATAATGAATGTGACACTTACAGAATATCCTCAGATATGTCTGGTGGAAACCTGGATTTGAATTATGGGTCTACAACTGATCAGTATTAGGTACTTGGGAAATTTGTTTGGTCTTGTTGCCTACTTCTGTTTTCAATAAATTACTCAATTAATTTCCTAACTTGAAGAACTGTCAAGGGCACTAAAGTTACCCTAATGCAGGTGCAGTGTTTGGAATGGTGTCTGCACATAGTGTAGTAGGTCCCAGAGAAGTCAGCTTCTATCAACATGGTCACAGCATCCTTCCTGAAGGCCTTAAGAAATATATAGCCAATTGATGTTAATATCTGTGAAAATTTGCCTTTACTAAAAAAAGTCAGTAATATTGGAGCTATTCTGTGGCTTTTACTCTGGAGTAGTTTTATCTAAATTTCATTCTTACTCTATTAGTGGTAGCAGTAGCATTCTTTAGTGCTACTCTTCATGTTTCTAATTCTGTGTTCCATTTGGAATACTATTGTAACTTAGTTTATAATCTTTGTTATCAGAATAAATAAACTACAAGTGCTGAAGTTTTCAATAAAGAGAAAATTTTAGGCATGCATTACATTTTATGTGCTTAATAATTTCCTAAAATTATTCATTTTAGGTTATATATCCCTAACAAATATTGTTTATGCTTTCTTATATGATTTATATAGATTTTTATATGATTTTAATGTGATTTCTTAGAGATCCATAAATAAAACAGTTCAGAAGAGGAAAAGAGTAGGTAAGAAGTCATAAAAATTACTATTATGGTGTTTTTAATGGCTAAGTATAAAGAACATGTAACAAAACAGTTGGAAGATTCATTTGCTCTTTTTGCTATGCTCTCACCCTTCTTGGAGAAAGGTTTTCACTATGAAGTGTCAAGTGGTCTGAACCTTTCAAGCCTTGTCTCAGTGACAGATGTGATGGGATTTGGGATATGTGCTCCCATGACAGGCTTTTAGGAAGTTCACAATAAAGCAATACCAGTACATATAAAGAAACTTTTGTGAGTGATGTGTATTCACTTCTTCAATTGTCAAAATTAAATTCATATGTCAAAATTACTTATATTAGATGCAGTTCAACTGGCATCACTAACACCTCCATAAATCAAATGCAAACTAAAAGTTCTACTTCAAAAACCAACATCTAAGGCAGTGTTGGAAATACAAGAATATACACAATAAGTCTAAAGGAGTAAGATCTTTAACTCTGGCAATGAGCAATGATAGCTGAATTTTTAACCAGGCTTGAAAAGTTTAGGTGTCCACTATGTGATTAGAGTTGCGGAGTTGACCTTGGTATCAACATTGGAGGTAAAATTCAAGGATAGCTAAGGTTGCTGCAGTATTGTAGCTAGGTACAGTGTGACTGTCCCTGATAATGGTAAAACACAGAGTAGAAGCTAAGTCAGTAAAATGTATAGGAAAGATTCTCCACTGAGAATAATTGCAGGGAGTGATCATCACACTTGCGTTGAAAATGTACAGCTCATCATTTTAGATTAAGCTCTAGCATATTTCTGATCTGAAGACAATTATAACACACCAATGTGCCATGAGTGCTGAGCAGTGTAGGTATATAGTACTCTAATATATGTGAAATTCTTAGAAGTATGGAATGGCCTGACCCTCACACTTCATTCTGTGCTGTTGAGTTTCATGAAGAAATGTTCATAATTAGGCAATTCACACTCATCTAAGTCTGAATCAAGGAACTGAGATAAGACAGGGTCATCACTCCAGTGACGATGTTTGTGACCTATAAAATAAATAACATTATTTCACAATGTATATGAATCCTGAAAATTTATGCAATACCAAATAACAAATGTACAAAAGGGACAATTGTCCATCTCTTATATTATTAGAAGTAAAAATACTCCTGAATTATACTTTATTGCTAGAGGATCACAGGATGACTGCTGATGTATGGTATCTTTCTAGGTGCTCCCATAAGTTTTTGATTCTTCTCTGAGGAAGTGTTTTTCCATAGTTTGTTTTGAAGTGTTCAGAATATCTGTACTGTCACTAACCTCAACCATGGAACAGCAGAGATGGTGGGATACCTGGCCAAAGAACTGAGAAATCACAGGAAGTGATAAGAAAGAAGACACCAGAGGATCCAAAGCTTCATTGCTAGATTCTGGATCCCAAAATCTTGCTTAACATGCTTTATATTCATTCTACTAGAGTGGTGGAAGGTGAGAGGCTACAGGTATGTCCACAAACTGAGGCATCAATCTAGCTTGTGGTTATAACTTTTTTTTTAGGGGTCCAGTCGTGGGGCCTGAACTCTGGGCCTGGGCACTGTCCCTCAGCTCTTCAGCTCAAGGCTAGCACTCTACCACTTGAGCCACAGCGCCACTTCTGGCTTTTTTCTTTTTTCTGCTTATGTGGTGCTGAAGAATCGAACCCAGGGCCTCAGGCATGCAAGGCAAGCACTCTATCACTGAGCCACGTTCCCAGCCCCTACTTGTGATTATAACTTTTAACATGTATTATTGTTTGTATACATATTGATCATTGAATCCGTTATTGTTAGGGAGCAGAAGGGAGCAATAGTCATTACAACCATAGCACAGACATCCATCTTGTCTCCAAATTCTTAAACTTTTAGTGTCCAACAGATCTAACTTAAATACTCTTGAGGTAATAAATCATACCCCTGTCTTCCCTTGACTGTTTGACCTTTCCAGAGCACAGCTCTCAGCCTTTTGATTGCTGTTTGAGATGGCTTCTCAATCTATCCCTTTCCAGGCTCTAACAGCTTGACTCTAGAATCCCTCACAAGTACAGTTACAGATGTATTATTTTGAAAAGGATATTTTTTCTAGGGTAGACTCACTTTTAAAATTTTTATTTTATTTAAAGGTAATGTACAGAGTGGTTACAGTTACATGAGTAAGGTATATACTTGTTGAATAGTTACCCACTCTATTGTTGTCCTCCTATCTCTTTGACCACCCCACCTCCTCTGACCCCAAAGTTGTTAATTCATGGCCAATATAGAGTCTTGTGAATATCATTGTTACAATGGGTCACTCTTGGTACTTCTTTTATTATTATGTTATTTCCCTTTCCTTCTCCAAATCAGATAATGTATATACAAGATGGAAGGTACCAGAATCAAGACAGAAATTGCCAGGGATAAGCCAATGGCAAAAGACAAATAAAATAAAATAAGATATAGATACACTACTTTACCGACATCAAGGTTGACATCTGAAAAAAAAGACTTGTTGATTCCATGTCTTGGAGTTCATTTCAATTAGCATCATTTTGTATGGTCAAATGTACCTAACCCTGGAGCCAGCAATCCCACTCCTGGGCATTTGTCTAAATGATCTCGAGCTAAAACACACTAAAACTACAAGCACAACTATGCTTTTTGCAGCATTACAACCACAGCTAAGATATGGAACCAATCCAGATGCCCCTCAATAGATGAATGTATCAAGAAAATGTGGGGCTGGGAAGGTGTCTCAGTGGTAGAGTGCTTGCCTTGCATGCATGACGCCCGGGGTTCGATTCCTCAGCAGCACATAAGGAAAAAGAAAAAAGCCGGAAGTTGTACTGTGGCTCAAGTGATAGAGCACTAGCCCTTGAGCTGAAGAGCTGAGGGACAGCACCCTGGCCCAAAGTTCACGCCCTACGACCGGACCCTCCACCCTCAAAAAACAAAAGAAAATGTGATATATATCCACAATGAAATTTCATGCTTCAATCAGAAAGAATGACACAGCCCCTTTCTTAAGAAAATGGAAAGTCTTGAAAAAAATCATATTATGTGAAGGAAGCCAGACTCTAAGAAACATAGGCTCTATGTTTCCCCTCATTTTTTATTAATTAAAATATGCTTAGGATAGTCCTGCATATAGGTTCACTTTTTAAGCACATAATATTCCTTTTTTTCTCTCCCTCTTCCTCTCTCATTTCGTGTGTGTGTGTGTGTGTGTGTGTGTGTGTGTGTGTGTGTGTGTGACTGACTGAGTCTGTAATATTTGAACCAAGCTTTCACTCTGTTTGCTTGAACAATTGAACATAAATGTTTCGTGGATTGCTACCCCAGCCATCTGTGAATCAGGATCTTCCAATATCAGCCTCATGAGATGAGTTACTGGCATCCACCTCTATTGCAAAGTGTCATTTGCTTTGTATTGTTTTGTTGTTGTTGTTGTTGTTGTTTTTGTGCATCCAAAATCTGTAAGGAAAACAAATCTTTTATAATCAGGACTATTCACCTAAAATGTGTGTTGTTTACAGATTACTTTAATAATGTTTCCCTTTTGCATCCACATTGTATGATTTGATTATTTTGAACTCTATTCTTGCAGTCAAGTCATTTATATATAATTTAAATTGTCTTCGTTTTGTAGTGTGTTAGGTGTTTCAAAATAGAATTTATCAAGGTTTAACTCTGCACTACTGAAGCAAGACCTTTATGATTATTCAGTGTCCTGTAAATCATAAGTTTATCACTTCTCATGGCACCATTTGAGCACAACTAGTTTCCCATAATATCTCCACATCTTTTAGACCACAATGCCATGCACTCTACTGCCAAATATGCTAGGGCATCCTTTGTAATTCTCCTTGGATTTTCACTGTTATTCTCTCTTCTCTCCAGTGCTAAGTCCAGTGATGGTCATGTTGATTTTCTCCGCTGTTTCATTCATCATTGCATCTTGGGAACTACTGGAATGCACTAATGTACTTCTGTCTATTCTCCTTGTGCTTTGACTTGTACCCCTCTCAACTCGAAGGGCCAGAAACTGGGGATATTTTCTTCAATCTTTATCTCAGACATCTATCTTTACTTTCTAGCAATACATTCATTGAATTCTTTCTGTAAGCTCTAATGCCTTGAAAATGATTACTGCATTTTCATGTCTTTGTTATTTGGCATTAGAGAAGAACATACATCAGTAACTGTAACAGGTAAAAGAAGCTTATGATCATGCCTCAATAGATGTTGTTCATTGGATAATGTTTACCTCAAGGTTTGCCTACCTGATTCCTTTTCATTGTTTTGTTTATTTTTCAATTTAGACTTTTCTTCTGGAAAATGTTTATGGGCCTAGTGAAGATCAATTCCTACTCTAATTAGTCATTAATTTTATTACAACATCATTTCAAAGATCCTTCTGAGTTTCTTCAGGGTCTGTATAGTAGTGCTTCACATTCTTAGATATGTTTTAACATCGATGTATCCAATGATAAAGACACATTGCTTAAGTCACCATTTTGATGATGGAAAGGAAACCATGCTGCAATCTCACTATATGATAATTTTCTAGTTTTAAATTATTTTACATTAAAATTGATTATGGAGAACAAACATTCTGCATACAAATTTATATTTTCCTAATTATTTTTAGTATACTTGCCAATATTATATAAAGTTAAAACATTACTACTTACTTAGTTTTAGGATTTCTAAAATGATCAGAGTAAAAGTTCTATTCATTCACAGTTTTAAGACAATAGAGTGTCCATTATGACCAAGTGAGTCATTTTAAAATTTTTATTTGTGGTCCTTAAAGGTTGTGCTTGGGAACCAAGTCCAGTGCTTCCAGTGTCTTAGTCTACTTTGTGCCTCTGAACCTGATGTGATTTTATTTTCACTGAACTGGAATAAAAAATTTCACTAGGAAGGAATTATTGCCTGGTTACTTTCTCCAATATCTCTCGCATACATAAAAGGAATATAATTCTACACTGACAGAAAATGGTGATCCTATTAAGAGTAACTGTTTATTTTTTGTAGCCTCACTCTTCACTCTCTTGCCCCTTTCCTATTCCCCCTTCCCATAGAAATTGACTGGATCCCCTGGAAACCCACTTCCAGTCAGCCTCTTCCTTAAAATCCCATCCTTAACTAACCTATCCCCTAGTAGTCCTGCTATAAACTTTCAAAGGCCTGATTGCAGCCAGACTCCTTCCTGAAAGCCCTCCTCTGCTATAGGGAAAGGTTTCTTCTACGCCCGTTCCTGGAATCCCTGCTCTGCACCACCAGAAACCAGGCCACATCCATATCTCCTCCTATGTCCCGAATTGCTGCACCAAGCACCCCGCCTACATCAGGCTCATCCCTCAAATCCTCACTTCATCCACCAGATACCCCACTCCTAACTACTCTAGTCACTCATAGTCCCATTACTCCCATATCCTAGTACCTCCAAGCTCCTCCCTTCCCTACCCTACCCCCAACCGGACTTCTCCCTCGAGCCCCTCCTGGTTTCATCAGAAACTCTGCCCATAAGTAGTCTACTTCTAAGTGGCCTAACCTCTCAAACTCGGCCTTGAAACTACCTCTTCCCACAAAGCCCATCATGCTACACCAAAAACCCTCCACCTCCCTATAACTGTTCTTAAAGCCCCCCCCCCCCCATTGCTTGGCTAGAAGCTTCTCACACAGCCCATCTCCTACCTGGAAAACCAGCCCTGCTTCACCACAAACCTCTCCACCTTCCATATCTACTCTCTCAATGCCCTGTATTGCTCCCCAGATAATCCCGCCCCCTATTGCATCCTCCCTCAGATCCACACCCTACTCCACCAGATACCCTCCCCATAATTATCCTACACCTTTGTAGACCTTCCACTCCTTCTCAAAGCCCTCCTCCAATTAGCCCCATGGCTCCAAGCCCTGACCTGCTCTAGAAAACCCTCACTAGAAAATGCCCACCACACTATCTCATCTCTCAACACCCACATTGCTCCACTGTAAACCAATGCAACACTTGGCCTCCATCTGGAAGCCTCACCAAGCTCAACTGTTAATCCCTGTCCCACTGAAGTCCCTTTTTGAAGGTTGCCTTGCCCTACTGGAAACCCTGTCCAAAGTCCTTTTCCTGCCTTGCAACACTGAAATCCCCACCCAAACTTACTCCTCTTTTCAAAGTGGTGACTGGCTACACCAGAAAGCCCATCCTAACTAGTCTAGTCCACTGGATCCTATCCCTGCTCTCACAAAGCCCTGGTCCTGAAAAACTCCTCCATACATTATGACTACATCCTGTTCAGCCAGAAACTCTACCTCCACCCTCACACACTTCCCAAAGGCCTGCCATTTTCCACCAGAATCCCCTCCCCTTACTAGCCTACTTCTTCCTAGCACCCCTCTGCCTTCTCAAACCAGACCCTGAAAAGCCTCTCCCTCATAGCTCCACATTCTGGCACCAGAAACCCCACCTTCTGTCAGCCTCTTGTCTCCATGCCCTTCCCTGCCTTATGGGAAACCCTACCCTACATATCCCAAAAGGGCTCACAGTACTCCACCAGAAACCTTCCTCTAAGTAACCTCCTACCTTGTAGCCTTGTTCTTCCTTCTCAAAGCTTTGCCCCAAAGAGCCTCCCCCCCAATGACCCCACTTTCTTTCACAGAAAACCCATCCACCTGCCAGCCTCCATCCTAAAGTCTCACCTACTCCACAAGAGACCCTGCCGCTAACAATCTAGTCCTTCCTGTCCCCTCCCTGCTGTCTCAAATCCCTACACAGATGCTTTCACCCTCAAAGCCTTGCCCTACTCCATCACAGATGCTCTGCCAGTACCAACTCCTCCTTTGAACCAGACAGGGCTCTATCAGAAACACCACACCACCTCATCCATGAATGTCCCACCTAGTAACTTTTATAACAAATGTGATTTTATACTGGTCATAGAATTTATACTAATCAATATGATAAGAAAGCAGTATTGCAAAAAGACAACAAAATTAAGATAGCTATTAGCTGCCTTAGTCTCGCTTGGGGTTCTGTTACCAGGCAGATTCACATTGTGTGAAAAAGTGTGAAGATTATTCCTCTAGTTGGAAAGCATTTTTTGAAGTACCAGTAAGGTTTCATGAGTGATCATTTTATTTCTAGAAAATTCGTGCACATTTGTGCCCATTAACATAAAAAATATTAGTTATTTTAAATCCTCTGGTTTTGTTGAGGAAAGAGTATTAGTGTGTAAAATGTTGAATTTCAACTCATCTCTTCAATGAATAATTTGGGATTTGCTTGCCTTACTATTCCATTGGTTCTGAGGTCTGTTCCTGTACCAGTACCAAGTTGTTTTGATTATTATGGCTTTATAGTAGAGTTTGAAATTTGGTATTGCTATTCTTCCAGCACTGTTATTTCTGTTTATGATCATTTTTGCTATTCAGGGTCTTTTATTATTCCATATGGATTTTTGGATTGACTCTTCTATTTCCTTGAAGAATAATGTTGGAATATTGATAGGTATCGCATTGAATTTGTAGATAACCTTTGGCACTTTTGCCATTTTCACCATGCTGATCCTTTCAATCCAGGAGCATGGGAGTTTTTGCAACTTTCTAAGTTCTGTTTTGATTTCCTTTCTCAAGTTTTTAAACTTTTCATCATAGAGGTCCTTCACTTCTTTAGTTAAGTTAATTCCTAGGTATTTTATTTTTTGTGGGGCTATTCTGAATGGAGTTGCTTTCCTAATTTCAGCTACACTTTTCTCATTTTTGGCATGTAGAGAAGCCAATGGTTTTTGCGGGTTAATTTTATACCCTACTACTTTGCCAAAGTTTGAATCAGCTTGAGTAATTGGGAGTGGAGTCTATGGGATTCTTTAAATAGAAGATCCTGTCATCTGCAAAGTGGGAGAGTTTTAATTCTTCTTTCCCTACTCGGATCCCCTTTATGTTTGCATCTTGTCTTATTGCTGTAGATAGGCATTCCAATAATAGATTGAAGAGAAGAGGAGAGAGTGGATATCCTTGTCTCCTTCCTGTGTTAAGAGGAAATGGCTTTAGTTTTTCACAATTAAGTATAATGCTGGCTGTAGGTTTGTCATATATAGCCTTTAGTGTATTGAGGAATGTCCCATGGATTACTAATTTTTCCAGAACCTTCATCATAAAGGAGTGTTGGATCTTGTCAAGTGCTTTTTCTGCATTTATTGAGATAACCATGTGGTTCTTATCCTTGCTCCTGTTGATGCGATGAATTATATTAATTCATTTGCATATATTGAACCAGCTTTGCATCCCTGAAATGAATCGAGTTTGACCTTTGGATGAATTGTTGAAGTTGATTGGCCAAAAATTTGTTGAGAAGTTTTGCATCAATGTTCAACAAAAGAAAAAAAATGGGTCTACAGTTCTCTTTCTTTGATGAGTCCCTGCCTGGCTTTGGGATGAGGGTTATGATGCCTTCATAGAATGAGTTCGGTAGTGAACTTTCTCTTTTAATTTCATTGAAAAGTTGGAGGAGTATGCGTGTGACCTCTGCTTTGAAGGCCTTGTAGAATTCCACTGTAAAACCATCTGCTCCTGGGCTTTTCTTAGGTGGGAGGTCTCTTATTGCTGTTTCTATTTCAATTCTTTTTTTTTTTTTAATTTTATTTTATTTTATTTGAGAACATACTGTACAGAGGGGTTACAATTACATGGGCAGGATAATGCATACATTTCTTACCAAGCATTGCAGCCTCCTCCTTTGTTTACCCTTCACCTCCCTTCCCAGCCTCCCCCCTCCCCCCCACCCAATCATACCCCCCCTCCCCCCCCCCACCGACAATTCTTGATATGGGCCTGTTAAAATGGTTTAACTCATCTTGGTTTAGTTTTGGCATTTCTATATTTACTAGGAAAAGGTCCATTTCTGTCAAGTTCTCAAAATTATTAACATAAAGTTTTGAGAAGTATTCCCTTATAATGCTCTGCATCTAGGTTGTTTCTCTGGTGATGTTTCCATTCTCATCTCTGAGTTTATTTATTTGGGTGTATTCTCTTGTTTTCTGATAAGGATTTGTTAAGGGTATGCCAATTTTGTTAATTTATTCGAAGAACCAACTCTTTGTTTTTGAGAAGTATTCCCTTATAATGCTCTGCATCTAGGTTGTTTCTCTGGTGATGTTTCCATTCTCATCTCTGAGTTTATTTATTTGGGTGTATTCTCTTGTTTTCTGATAAGGATTTGTTAAGGGTATGCCAATTTTGTTAATTTATTCGAAGAACCAACTCTTTGTTTTGTTGATACTTTCTATGTTTTTTTTTTATTTTAATTCATTTAAGAATTTTTATAGGGTTGGTTTGGTGGAGATATGTTTCAATTTTTCTTTGCTATGGAAGTTTTTTTATTTCACCTTTGTTATGAAGGAGAGTTTAGTAGGGTACAGAATTCTTGTTTGATAGGTGTTTGTCTTTAGGGCCTGCATACCTCATTCCAGGCTCTTGTGGTTTTGATTGTCACCGCTAAGACATCTGAGGTGATTCTAATTGGTTTCGCTTTATAGGCTATTGATCTTTTCTTCTTGACAGCTTTAAGGATGTTTTCCTTGGTCTGAATTGATCCTGTGTGGATTATAATGTGATGGTGGGATGTGCTATTCTCGTCTGGTCTATTTGGAGTTCTAAAAGCTTCTTGTATATGAATAGGCTTATCTTTTTGCATGTTTGGGAAGTTCTCTGCTAGGATCTTGTGAAACAAATTTGCTAGATCATTAATTTCTGCCTTTATATCCATTATCCTCAGATTAGGCCTTCTGATGGTGTCTTCCAAGTGTTAAACAGATCTATCATATTTCTTGGATTGTTGTATGTTCTTTCTCTACAATATCTAGGCTGTGTTCAATCCCCGAAATTTGGTCTTCTGAATAGTCTAACCCTATTATCAAGACTTTCTACTTTGTTTTTTCTTTTCCTTCGAGTTGTTCAGCTTTGATGGCTTCAAATTTTTTGTTGGAGCTTTTGTTTTAGATCTTGTATGAACTTCTTTACTCCCTTAATTTGGTGTTCAGTGTTTTTTCACAAATCACTTAGTTGATTGGTTATGGTTTCTTTGAACTCCCATTCCTTCTGTTTGGTTCCATTCAGCGTTCCCTTTGTGGTCTCCCTGACTTCTTTCAGCTCTCAGTGCATGGATTCCATGAATGCCTTTAGTGATCTTTCTGTATTCTCATCCTGCTCTCTCAATTCCTGCATTACTCTTTGATTAGCCTCCTCACGTTCATGCAATTCCTGTAGTTCTCTTTGAGTATTCTCAGCCTACTCACGCCATTCTTGACTTTCTCTTTGAATGTTCTCAGCCTGCTCACGCCATTACTTTATCAATCTTTGAGTAGCTTCCTCATGCTGATATTCCTGTATTGACCTTTGACCTCCTCTCTCCCTATCACGCTCATACAGAGTCCTTTGCAGGTTTTCAATCTTTTCATTTATCATGTTTACCAGTAGTGTTTGTTGAGCTTTTTTGGAACTCTCCAATGGATTATTCACTATCTGTTCTGTCCCGTGATTATTATGAGTGGGAGTTGAGATAACCGGACTTGCCATTTTTCTTGTTTTTTTTTTTCCGGCTTACTCTGCCCATTTAGGATGAAAGTAAAACCAGTTTTGTGCTAGCACACTATTTTAAGGCAAGAATCAACCAAAGCCTGTAGTTGCACAGTCAAAAGTCTGCAGATACAATCTAGCTAAACAGATATAGCTGTTCAACATCAATCAACTATGTATTAATGGGCTATGAACAGCAAAGAAGAATTTGGCAAACAGAAATTATTAGGTTTAGGGAGAAATGTGGTTAAAAATAAGAATAGAGGGATGTGGAAAGTCCGAGGGAGAGTTTACTTAACTAAGTCCTAATCTCAAAGCGGGAAATAGGTTGGATAGAATGATAATAAAGAGAGAGAGAGGAAAAGAAGAAAGAGAAAGAAAAAAGACAAGAAAAAATAGAAAAACAAAAATTAAAAAGTGCAACATTTACAAATTATGCAAAATGAATATGTAATATTCAGAGAAGACTGTGGATAGGATAAGAGAAGGAGAGGGATAGAAAGGAGACATGTAAAACTCAAAAATAAAAATGCTTGAAATATTATATAGGTATAAAGAGGTAGTACTTCTATTAAGGAATTTAAGTCTAAGAGGTTTTAAATTGAGTAATAAATTTCTGGATTAAATGTATACACAACAGGGAGTTAAAGTCTAATAATCTACTATGGGTTTATCTGAAGATGAGCAGAACAGCAATTAAGTCATGCAAAGAAGAATGAAAGAGAAGAAAAAGTGAAAAGAATGAGAAGGAAAGAAAAAAAGGGTCAAAAGGTCAGTAGAGCTAAACAAAAACAAATTTTTATAAAGAAAAAAAGTACGCACACATATACCCCTAAAATAAATGTTATAGGAGGAAGAAAAAAAAGTTAATAGAAAACAAAATTTGTTAATGTTAAAAATTAAAATTTAAAAAAAATTAGAATTTTTTTTTTATAAAAGGTACAAAAAATGCTCTTTGATTTTTTTTGGGGGGGATGGGAATATCCTGTATCTCCCTTGTGTATGTATCTAGTCTCTTGTTGGAGTCTCTGGTATGCTTGTGGTGTTTGATTTTCCTGTGGCTTAGATGGTTTCTTAAGTCAGTTTGTTTGAGCAGGCAGAAAATTCTCTGCTTTACCCGGGATTTTGTGATCCCCTCCCAAGTTTGTTCAATGGGAGGGAGATCTGCTTTGAGTATCTCAAAAGAGGGAGATGGCTGTTTCCTCTAGTTTGAAGATGCTGTGTTGAGGCTAGGTTCTGGGTAGAGTTGAGTCCTTTCAGCAAACAGCAACTTTTCCCTGAGGAGTTAGCTCCTGAGATACTCACAGAGCCCAGCCTGGAGCCATTCTCAGGGTTTATGTTTACTGAATTTCAATTGGTTGTCAAGGATGCTGTAGGGAGGGGCAGCCTCTGGCTCTGTTTACCGAGTGAAGAAATCCACTCCTGGTCTGGTGGAGCTTGCTCAGCCAGGCTGGGTGACTTTTCCCTGGGTAGAGCTAAGACTGGCAGCTCAGGATAGGTTTCTGTGACCTGCTAAATGACTCTTGTTTTCTTCCAAGGCCTGAGATGGAGCTGGCTGCTCATCCAGACCTTTGTCAGTATCAAATATGGAGATCTCTTATAGTGGGGATCTGGAAGGTTGGCCTTCCCTCCTCTGCTCCCTCAGAAGGGGTGAGGATGTCAGGCTTCTACTAACGCTGGAGTCTTAGTTCCTGGGTCCTCTCTGTCTACAAATTTCAGAATGAAGATGTCTGCTCCTTGTCAGTTCTTGCTGGTGTTGTGTAAAATCTGCTTGCCCGCCACATTTTGCGCCTTTGTCCCGGACTCTCTGTGTTACCGTTATGGTGGCAACAGCCGCTGCTACTGAGGCTGCAGCCGCGGCTGCTGGCAAATGGTCAGATTTGTCTCCTTGCCTGGATTTTCCCTCTCTGGCCTAACTCTCTGTCCTGTGATGGCACACTTGGTGTGATTCTCTGGCTTAGGACTGTTTCCTGGAACACTAAAACTGCTTTCTATGTGAGAGCTTGTTTAGCCAGCTTCTCCTTCTCCATCTTCCCAGAACTCCCACCCTATTTTTTGTACATGCCTTTCAACCATGTATGGCATGGGCAGCAGTTCAGTAAATAAACTACTTTACCAGACTGAATTCCGTGTGGTGTTCCATTCATTGGCTATCTTATGAAACTCACCTAATTAATATACTTAACACTTCAGAATTTCAGGTTATAAATCCATGGATATTTTTGTGACATATGTAAGATCAGTATCGACAAAACGTATGTACTAACTCCTCGTTTAACAGTATAATTCTGCCTGGAATCTTCAATAGCAGCTTAATTAACCATAAATTCTATTTTGTACTAACTCATCGTTTAACAGTATAATTCTGCCTGGAATATTTAATAGCAGCTTAATTAACCATAAAGTCTATTTTGTACTAACTCATCGTTTAACAGTATAATTCTGCCTGGAATCTTTAATAGCAGCTTAATTAACCATAAAGTCTATTTTGTTTGCTTTCCTTTGTTTTGTTTTTTGCTTAAAGTAATAGAAGAGTGGGTGGGATAATCTGAAAGGATCTCTAGCTTCATATTTTCTCATTACCCTCTAAGGACCTCTATGATGAAAACTTTAAAAACCTGAAAAAGGAAATCAAAACAGAACTTAGAAAGTGGCAAAACTTCCCATTCTCCTGGATTAGAAGGATCAACATCGTGAAAATGTCAATACTTCCCAAGGCTATCTACAAATTCAATGCGATAACTATCAATATTCCAAACTCATTCTTCAAGGGAATAGAAGAAGCAATCCAAAAATTCATATGGAACAGTAAAAGACACCGAATAGCAAAAATGATCCTTAATAGAATGAACAGTGCTAGAGGAATATCAATACCAAATTTCAAACTCTACTACAAAGTCATAGTAATCACAACAGCTTTGTTCTGGCACAAGAACAGACCTCAGTTCTAATGGAATAGAATTGATATCCCAGAAATGAACCTACAGACCTATAGCCATCTAATCTTCTATAATGGAGCTAGAAAAATAGAATGGAAGAAAGACAGCCTTTTCAATAAATGGTGCTGGCAAAATTGGTTATCTACTTGTAGAAGACTAAAGCTAGATCCCTGCACCAGAATCAACTCCAAATGGATCAAAGACCTCGGAGTCAAAGCAGACACTCAAATAGTAATTTTTAAAATAATGAACTGCCTAGTGCCTCTGGCTCACATATATAATCCTAGCTATAGTTAGGATTACAGGTATGAGAAACAAACACTAGGTGCGTGTTGTTCATGATGGTTTGTATTGGCATGTTTTAATATTGTTTGTTTCTTATACTACAATGCTCTTATTTTTATTTTCACTTAGGTGGGGAATTTTGAACCTTCTTTGGTTGAGATGGAGCCATGTGGAAGTTCTTGCCCAGTATGGCATGGAATTGAAATTCTCCTGCTCTAAGCTCCCAATGGACCTGGGATGATAGACGTATTCCATCACACAGAGCCAGGGGTTGTGAAGCATTGCAGGTAAAACTACACTGGTCTTGAAGTGATGTCCTAAATAGCTAGCTTTACAGGCATATGTCTTCAAAACCTTGTTGTATTTCGTTTCACTTTGAAGTAGTGTTTGTACATACTTAGAGATACAGTGATAACAGACTACATGTTTAATATATAAAATAGTCAATATAATTAGCAAGTTTATCTCCTAACACTTTGAAGCTAATATATTTTGGTAACTCCTGCCTCTGATAGTTATTTTTTGGAATATACCATAAACATGAATGCATTGATAATGTGCACTTGAAGACTGGAAGTTGATAGAGATAGACAAGTTAAACTATGTGCAGTAAATATATATTTATGTATTGCTGTTCTGAAGAATATTATCATATATTCACCATAATAATACCACCATATATTAACCATGACAATAATTTTCCTGCAGTGTAGAAGTTCCTATTTCATAATCTGCCATCTTTTATCATTTTTACATTCTCCTTATGAGTATGAATGTTTTCTTGTTCCCTCTTATTAAGATGGAATTAAAAAATTTGTAGAATCTACTGAAATTATCTAATTTATTTGGTTTTGTGTTGTTAAATCATTACAACCAAGGTTTCATGAAAGTTATGCTAGCAGACTATATCACTAAATTTTATTCTAATTACATCTTATTATTGTATTTTGGTATTGGGTTTTGCTGTTGTTGTTTTATGATATTGAGTGTTGTGAAGCTAGACTGAAACATGCAACCCCACTACCTCCAGTAACAATGTTTTATCACCAGGTTTTAGAGGCTCTCTCCTCTACAGTTCACTACAAAAACTTGCAGTGGAACTTTGGCACAATTGGTAGAGCACTACAGTGAAGGGAAAGATCCTTGGGATTGTCATATAGTCCTTGCTCAAATCCTAAAACACCTTTATACACAGACACACGTTCACCAACACACACACACACACACACACACACACACACATACACACACATGTACACGCACAAAATGGCAGGCAATGTTGTCTCTTAAATTCTTATCCAGATATTGGACAACATCAGACTTATTTGTGAAGGGTTTTCCTTGATCATTTTGAAGGAGGAGGATAGTTCATGGGACACAAACGACAAGACTTTAGTGAGGAATGCTTTATAAATGACTAGCTTATAAAAAGAACAGGAGTACAGTTTTTATCTTTAAATATTACATTCCTTCAAATATAGTATTTTAAAATAGTAACCATTGAATTATGAGAAGACAATGCAGCACCTCTTCCCTTCTCCCCTTCCCCTCGTTCATAAAATATAATAAAAGTTTCAAAAATGCTCTTCTGTCTTACAAAATGTTTGACTACATGTATAATGTTTGTTTTTCAATACTTTTTTGATTTTCCCACCTCTAGGTACTTAGCTTTTTTCCAGGTGACAGCACACAGAGCCTTTAAGAGCAAACAGAAGATTAGGAAATAAAAAACCTAACAATGTCCTAGGAAGTGGATGTCAAAAATACATGCAAGAAGCACATGGCAGGCTGAGAGGGCCCTGAGAGGCAAAATGATTTGTGAAGGATGAGAAGAATAATGACAAGGCCTGGATCTGAGCTAGGAAGGGCTCTTTGAGGCTGAGACCATGACTTTATCTAGGCCTAGCTGAGGATGTTGGGATTTGACAATATCCACATGTGTATAGAGTGATGTGGGAAGGGAGATTTCAGCCTACAGTTTGTCTTTGGGATGGTCTTATGTGAGCAAGCAGCTTAGATGATTAGGCTCTGAGATATGACACTACCTCCCTCATAATGGAATAGAATATGGAACTTATGACACTACCTCCCTCATAATGGAATAGAATATGGAACTCTGAGAGCCAAGCAACTGTAACTAAAAGTCAACTCAAGCCAGTTCACTTGGCCTGTGGCTCAGGAACAAGAAAGATGCTCCTTTGTTGTTTTCAAAGTTCAAGAGATTCAGGTCTCAGGCATGAGTTGTGTGAGTGCCTCACTCGATGCTGCAGACATTGGATCAGTGCTAAACCACGAAACCAATGTCTCAGGCCTTGTTATAAGAAGAAACCAAGGGAAACACAAGGCAACTCCGGCAAGGTAAAACTATGAAGGAAACCTATTTAATCTCATCCTAGCCCACACTAGAACCTTCTTCTTGTGTGCTTTTATATGAGTAGACTGAGAAAATATTTACTGTGTAGTTTTCAATCCACTCTATTATAATTACTCAATTTAAGTGTACTCCCATTTCCATGTTTCAAAGATCCATTCTTTTTTTACCACCTCAATGTGACAATGAGTCAGCCCAAACCCTGAATATGCCTTATAATATATGGTGCCTGGACTCAGGTTTGCTGGAAATTCTAGTAATGGACCTGGTCCCTGCCTACCAGAAAGGTGATCTCTTCTATGTTGGAAACTTCCTCCACCACTATAGAAAGCGGGGACAATAGAGCAGTTGCTGGATATTCTGTTTAAAAAGTGAGTGTTCCTAAGCTGGGTGCCGGTGGCCCACACCTGTAATCCTAGCTACTCAGGATGCTGAGATCTGAGGATCAAGGTTCAAAGCCAGCCCAGACAGGAAAGTCCATGAGACTCCTCTCCAATAAACCACTAGAAAACCGGAAGTGATGCTGTGGCTCAACTGGTAGAGTGCTCACATTGAGTTGAAGGCTGAGGGATAACATCCAAACCCAGAGTTCAAGTCCCACGACTAAAAAAAAAAAGTGAGATTTCCTCCTTCAAACCCAAGACTGATGAGACCCCCTCCAGAATATTGGAATAATTGGTACCTCTCTGAGAGTGTTTCATTGGGGTATTATCAAAGGAGCTTGGCTTGAGACAAAGAAGGGCAGTCTTCGACTAATTCCTTAGGACTGGGCTGCCAGAACATTTCATTTGCCTCATAAGCTAGTGGAGCCTTAATGATTTTCTTGCTGAAAGAATAGGATTAAAGGAATGAGCCAGTTTCATCCAATGTCCACCCTCACCTAGGAAATCACTATCTTGGAGGCCTTTGAAGGAATATAGACAGAAGAAAGGATGAAACTTGAACTTGAATTTGGGGCCTGAGTTCTGTAACATTCGTAGCACTCTACCAATTGAGCCCCAAGTCCAGTTCTGACCTTTGGCTGGTTAAATGAAGATAAGTGTCTTTAGATTTTACAAACTAGACTGGGTTCAAACTGAGTTCAATCTGATCCTCAGATCTCATCCTCCTGATTACTAGGGTTAGAGGCATGAACCATTCTGCAGTTATTTGGAAAGATGTATACTCACAGATAAGCATACTCACAGTATTTCCATGAAATTGTATAGACATATCTTCACTTTTTGTCTGTCATGTTTACATTACCATTTGTGACTTAGACAGTCCCATGTGTGTCCTGTTCAGAACAGGACAAACAAAGAGTTAACTTCCTTCTCCCATTGGTACAGATCCTTCTACCGTAACTAGAAGGAAGATGAACAAGTGAAAAAATAAGTGGACATTGGCACAAAGAGAAATTTTGTCCTTTGAAACTTGGTATCTTTGACGTTTCTGAATCAAAGTCAATTTTCTTCTTTGCACACCAGTTGTTATTTTCATCAGAGGGTTGAGGTTTGGCACAACAGCAGATAGCAGATTGCACAGTTGTGGGTGTGGTTGTGGTTTTGGACTTTCATGGATGCCAGAGAGGGCTGTATATAACAAGTCAGATCCATTGGGGAAACAACTTTCTCTTCCTATCACAGGGAGAAGTTTTTAAGATTATATTTGAGAAATTTCTAGAAGTGAGTTGTTAGGAGCATCCTGCTTGCAGGAGTCTCTTCCCACTTCCCAACATGCAAGTCCTGCCAGAAAGAGGCTATAGTACAAGGTTCAGGATGGAGAGGGTGGGCTCTCATTTTCCTTGTCACTAATCTTCCCACAGCATTGTTTGTTCTATCTTCCCTATGTGGATGGACTTCTACCCTGATGATTTCTATGTGCCTAAGAACCATGACACCCTGAAAGAACTTACACAGAATGTCAAGATCAACATGGTCTCTTCAGACCTGCTCTTCTGCTTACATATTCTTCTGGACCAGCTGGAGGAACCCATGACCTGTGAGACCAAGAAAAAGAGGAAGAACTTGTTTAGATGCCTCAGGGCTCGTGAGGAAGGATGGAAGCTGGGTCTCTAGGGATGGGCCCAATTGGTCACGAGACCTTAGTTCTCCTCAGTTTGGCAAAATGTCCTTTTATGGATATTCTATGCCAGGTATAATCTGTTCTACTTTTGAAAGAACTTGGAAGTAGCCACTCATTAGAAACACCCTACATTCTAATCAGTGTTCAGTACAACCTCAAATTCTACAGCTTCTCCAATTAGATCCTCAGAAGTTTAGTCACACCTTAACTTCTAGGGTCTACTCTAAGATTTCTGTACCTATTTCCATTCTCAGGTTTGCATCACCGTAAAGCAGCTCCTGCAGAACTCCAGATAAAGAACCCATCAGTGATGTCGTCTATGGTGACTGACTGAGATTGGAAGATCTCCAGAAAGCATGTGAACATAGAGGTTTTTTTTTCAATTTGTAGAAAGGCCCAAGTAGGTTTTCAGTCCTGTGGACATCCCACTGGTTCTGAACCCCACATGTGATGCAGGCGTACCTGCACATAACACCAAGGACGAAGACAATACAGAATGTCTTCCATTGATGTTCACAATCCAACTAGATCGCCACCAAGCCAGTCAAAAAAAAACACGTCTTGGTGTGCAGGGTAAATGTGTGCTAATGGAAAATGACCCCAGTCTATGTTCAGGAAAACCAATGAGTGAGGTCCAAAATCTAGATTCAGTTGAGGAAAGGGAATCTTTCCTCACAATACCCAGACCAATCTGACCTCTTGCAGGGGATTCAATTTCCAATTAAGAAATTAGAATCTGTCCCTACCTGGACTCAGGAAGAAAATCCTGTCTTTAATGAGGAAGTAGACCTCTTTGAGGACTCTGAGGGAGAATTTCTGATTCCTTCTCCTTTTCCTGAGACAATCCTTATTTTTCTTTATGTCCTGATGTAAAAGGTTCACCCTATTTATTTTTTAACTTTATTAAAATAATATTTATGACATATTCTAAAATTCATGAATTCTAAATATATTTCTTTTTAATCCTACAATCTGAAACATTGTGCATATGTATTCTGGGGGGGAACACAGAGAGACAGGGGGCTGTATTAGAGAGCCTACTGGATATAATGGGAAATGTTAAATGCACAGATAGTGGCAAGGAAGCCAAGCCATGCCTGCATGGGGTCATAAGGTGGCTACTAAAGGTCTAGTACATAGAAGATCAGATGTCCTAGAAGGCTATCCTGTCAAATGGGGCAAATGCCACAATATTTATAGTGGTATGTGGGCTCTCTGCCAACAGTGAGTTCGAATTTGAATACAACTTCATTGTGCTTTGGACAAATATGGAAGAAAAATTTGGCTCCAATATTATAAAAAGTCTACTTGGGGCTGAAAATATTTGACAAAATATATAGAAAATATGTATACTGGAAAGCAAAAGCCATAATAGGAAAAAGAAGGTTTACATAGATGAACAAATACAAAATCAGGAAGAAAAAATACTCCACATTTAAATCAGTTATATGTAAATATATGTTTTATTCTTGATCTTATATATAGTATATTACATAATATATAAGACTGAATATGATTTTTCCAACTACAATGGCATTTAAATTTTAGACTTGAGTTTTTTGCACAAAATATTAGTGTAAATATTATTGGGGAAAGTAGTGATATAATTTGATTATAATTATAAGAATATATGTGCGTTTCTAGATATAACACTGATTATAAATAGATGAATAAACATATACATATATTTGTATATATCTGTCTATGATGTGAATAAAATGAAAGTGAATGTAATGAAACTGACTATAGTATGTATAAAAAAGTTGAGTCCATGAGACTCAGTCCTGTAATCCTAGTGATGTGGGAAGCTGGGTTCTGAGATTTAGTATCTCTTACAACCAAGTCGTAGATTTTCAGAGGAGGTCTGGTCCCTCCAGTGTAGCAAATAAACACATAGGCAGTGGGATCACACCCCCTGACCCCAGAGGAAAGTCAGTAGAAATCAGGACAAGCCTCTTATCTTATGACAGTCTACTCAGTTCCTGTACCAACATGGCAATTTGTAGAACATCAGATGGAAAGTTGGCATTCCCTTCAAAAGGTTCCAAACTGTAGTCTCTGAGCATACTGAATTAAACTTTATTTCCCTTCCCAAGATGCAAACACATAGAAATATGGCAAGGGCTCAAGAGAGATGGTCAAAGACTTACAAATACATAAAATTATCTACTCTGTTTCAGTAATTCATTGACAAATCATCAAAGGCATGTCTTGAATTTTTTTAAAGGAAATGGAAACATACTCTGAGTTTATCAGGAACTGGGTGATAATTTGGTTGTTGAATTGTTGAATGCACTCCTGGGCAAAGGAGACACATATCTTGGGGAAATTGGGGGTTGGTGTCCTCACACAGCTTCACAATACAATGGCCAAAACTTCTATGATGTCATAGCCATCTTTGCCATAGCAGCAAATAGGTGTCAGGCACTGATTTTGCCCTAAAGTGGGCTCAACAACAGCAAAAGGCACAAAGAATGAGAGGGAATGAATACTAGCCACTAAACTTCAGCTTGAACAGCTGTCCTGATCAGAATCTAGGATAAATTGAGCTGGGGAAGGCTGATATCCATGTAAGGCCCCTGAGCACTAAGGACTAGGCACTATTAAAGGTGTTGGAGAAACAGAATGTGGCTCTCTCCTCAGCAATTTCATGAGGTAAAGAAAACCAGAAATCATAATGATAATTTCTATATATCAGAGACATGAAATTGGTGATTTTGTGGCAACAACTTCATATTGGGGATGTTGATATGAGAGCTAACATCCAGGCAATTATCTAGGAGTAGGTACTCCAGACAGTAAGGACAGCAAATACATCGCCCATTGATGGGAATGGAGCTGATTTGCTTCAGAAAAGGAAAACAGCACTGACATGCTTGCTTGTGAAGAAAGAATGGAAAGGTACAAAGAAGAAAAAGATCCAAAATGAAGATAGGTATAAATTAGATAGATATTGGATGCTGCCGGTTACAAGAAGAAAAGTTCTGATTTTAGTTTAAATCTAACAACCCACTCTAACCAAAGTGCTACAATAGTAGTCAGACACATCTGATTCAGTAAAGAATACTTTTAAAATGTGATTCTAGGGGCTCTGGTGGCTCACAACTGGAATCCTAGTTACTCAGTTGGCTGATATCTGAGGATCAGGTTTGAAGCAAGTCCAAGGAGGAAATTTGGTAAGACTGATTTCCAATTAACTACAAGAAATATGGACATGAAGCTGTGGTTCAACTGGTAGAGCACTAGCCTTTAGGAAAAAACGAAAGGACAGCACCCAGGCCCTAGGTCAAATCCCAGGACTTCCAAAACAAAGAAGCCAACAAATAAAATTTGGTGCTGTCATTCATCACTTAGCATTCTAATTCAATATATTTGGTAGGAGCCTTGGAAATTGTATCCTTAGCAAATGTTCGCCCCTGATATTTTGCTGCATTACCAGCTTTCAAAGCCCTGGCATCACCACTGTCTCTTCCTAGTTAGCATAGCATTCTACCACTGGAAATTTGAAGATATATTTTATTAATCAGAATTCTGATCATCTTTCCACATACATCAAATGAGTAATAGCCACATTCTACTATTCTGAATATTTTCAATCCTCCTTTGAGTTAATAAGCATTAAGGCTTAAAAATTCTACAGTGGTTATGAAGTTAATTCAATAGTCATTCTTCCACCCAATCTTGTAACATATCTTTATAAAAGGCGAGACTATATGAAAGTGTGCACATTATACCTTCTTACTATAATACTCTCAAGAAGTAGGGTTTTACAGAAACGTCCTGATTGCTTTGCCAAATGAAAGTATAAGAGATTTAAATAAGCTACCTAACATCTAAGAAGGAAAATGCTATTGGCTTTACAACAAATTCATTTGACTGAGGAAATGGGTTTCAGAAATGCCAGAGGCAAAGAGTATTATTCAAATCACCTTATCATGAGGTACAAGCAGCCTGTCTAGATCAACCTTCCAGGAAAAAAGCAATGAATGAAAAACAATTAATGCTTCTAAAACAAGCCAGTTGATGGTGGTTCATGCTTGTTATCCTAGCTACTTTGAAGTTTAAGAAGAAAGGATCTCAATTCAACGCCTGGCCAGGAAGAAAACCTTCCTCTCTGCCACCAGCAGACAGGAAGCATGAGCTCTGTGCCTGAAGCCCAGCTGGATGGCCTCTGTCCACAGACATCCAGACACACAAGACCACCCCCATCTTAAATATTATCAAAACATTCAAATAATATCTCCTGTTTGGGAGATAACATTTAAAAGATATATCAAAAACATTTCATGAGTTCCAGTTAAAATGTCAGAGTTAAAGTGGAAATATGTACTTACTCACTCACTTAAAGGAAAGTTACTGACAAGAATGATGTTAATGGGGCTAGAGGCCCATTTGGTAACTTATCCACTCCACCATGTTTCCTCACAACCTGTCAGTCAGCCTGAACAGTGAAATTTTTGAGTGCAAGGAATGTGTTTGAGCATGTAGCTTGTGAAAGTAATAATGAAAAGCTAAACACTGGAAGCTCAGGCCTGTAAAACTAGCTACTCAGGACCCTGAGATATGAGAAACAGTTCAAAGACAACTGAGCAAAAAAAGACTTCTATCTCCAATTAAACAGTAAATGAAGAAAGCTGAGCTGTGCTTCAAATGGTAGAGAACTAGAATCACATGAAATGCTAAGGGACAGTGTCTAGGTCCTAAATTCAAGAGACAGTACTGGCTCTCATACACAAAATACTCATGACAACACCACAGTATATGCATATGTTAGCAAGGGATGTAGATGAATGGAATGATGACATCATTTACCTCACTTTTAGTCTCAAGCTTTCTGTACAGTGGAGCTCAGTCTGTGAAAAGCCCTAGGTTAAATCTTTCCTCAAAATCAGCAGATACATCCTCATTTCCCTCAGCACATTCACACATACACATAAAGGTCTATATTTTTCTAACTAATTTTGAAATACATAACCAATACACACATGCTTCAGAATTGTGTGCTATTGTTTAGGTTTCATAGGGAGCAAAATATATCCAGGTTCTGGCTCATTCTTGTAATCTTAGATGCTCAGGAGGGTAGGATCTGAGGATCACAGTTTGATGCCAACACAAGCTAATAAATCCTCAAGATTCTTTTTTTTTTTTTTTTTTGTCGGTAGTGGGGCTTGAACTCTGGGCCTGGGCGCTGTCCCTCAGCTCTTCAGCTCAAGGAGAACGCTCTACCACTTGTGCTACAGCGCCACTTCCGGTTTTTTGGTGGTTTATTGGAGATAGGAGTCTCACAGTCTTTCCTGCCCGGGCTGGCTTTGAACCGCGATCCTCAGATCTCAGCCTCCTGAGTAGCTAGGATTACAGGCGTGAGCCACAAGCACCCGGCATCCTCAAGATTCTTATGTTCAATTAAGTAGCAAAAAACCAGAAGTGCAGATGTGGTTCCAGTGACACAGTGACAGCATTGAGTAAAATAACCTAAGAAAGAGCTCTAGACCCTCAGTTCAAGCCTGAGTACTGGCCCACTAGCCCTCCAAAATTAAAAAAAAAACCCAAAACACCAAATCAAATATATGTCAAAATATTTTGTAACTTTTGTAGCAAAATCCAATGACACAACATAGTTTCTGGTTTGTTGAAGATTTGGTGGGGAAACCCCAAATTCAACATGTGTTTAAGTGATGTAACAAACAAGCAACCAAATAAAATTTCCCAGTAAAGAATCTTCCTTAGTATTCACTGGGACCACTGACAAAGGGATTTTTTCCTATGTTTTTTGAAAATCAGTGTTGTTTTTTTTTTCAGTAAGGGAAATAGTATAAACCTTTACTATAAGTTTAAGAGTCATTGGAAGCGCCAAGTGAAGTGAATGTACAACAAAAAGCATACAATATTATAATTTTCTATGCCTCTGTTGAGACACTACAAACCTGTAATAGTGTGGCCTCTCAGAAAGAGAAGGGGGATGCTCAGCATCACTGGTCATAAAAGAAATGCAAATCAAAACCAAAACCACATTTTGATGCCTCTTACCCCAGTTAGAATGGCCATTATCAAGAGAGCAAATAATAACAGATGTGAGGGTGGATGTGGCTAAATGGAAACACACTAAACTGATGGTAGGAATGTAAGCTGGTTCAACCACTCTGGAAGGCAGAATGGAGGTTCCTCCAAAGACTAAACATAGAACTCCCCTAAGATCTGAAGTAGGTCCTGAGAGGAGACTTGAGCTGGTACAGTTTCTTTCATGGCTTCGCCTTTGTTTTAGGGATTTTAGAAGAAGAAAAACTTTTAATCAAGGTTTACTAGAACTAGGTTCCAACCAGCCCAGTTCCTGGAATGGACAGAATTGCCCTATGTCCCCTCCCCTTAACAACCTAAGTCACCTTGATTGTTCTGTTACAGACTGACCAATAAAACAGATAGATTGTAAACTGGCTCCTACTGGCAACATCTCGAGCTTACCGAGCTTACCATAAACTGCACATTTTTCAAGTGCTTATGGTAAACTCCACTAAACTCCTCCTTTTTGTATTCTTACCGTAAACTCTGCTTTTTGCGTGTACTTCACCTTACCCACTGAATTAGTGAGTCATTTAAGCCAAAAGTTATAGGAGCGTTTAAACAGCCGTTATGTGACAAACTAACCTCATTGGCCACCTCCATGTGGTCTAGTATAACTGTGCAATCTTTTGTATGTGTGTCAATCTCATTGGTTACCTGCATGACCAGGTTTGGCCTCCTGAATTTTGCCTTTAAAAACCAAAGTACATGGGCCCCTAGGGGTCACAGTATCAGCTCCCAAGCCTGTGCTGCGGCCCTGACCAGTCAGTGTAGGCGCCTTATTAATAAAGTTGCTTCTTTGTTAACAACTTTGTTGCAGTGGGCTCTGTCACTCTGGACGAATAGGTGGTCTGGCCTGGCTGAGTAGGGATCTTCCTACTACAGATCCAACAATCCTACTCCTCAGCATTTATCCAAATGATCTCAAACTAAGGCACAATAAGCTACCAGCACAACTATGTTCATTTCATCATTGTTTACCATAGCTAAGATACAGATCCAACACAATTGACTCAATAGATGAATGAATCAAGAAAATGTGGTATATTTACACAATGGAATTTTATGCTTCTATCAGAAAGAATGAGAGAGTCCTTTTTGTAAGAAAATGGAAAGACTTGGAAAAAAATCATATTAAGTGAAGCAAGCCAGGCCAAAAGCAACATGAGCTCTATGATTTCCCTCATTTGCAATGATTAGCACTGGCCTGTTACTCCTGAAAGGGGATCATAATAGCTCAGGAGTCATGAACAAATATATGACCATACAAAATGATGCCAATTGAAATGAACACCAAGACATAGAAACAGCAGGTCTTCTTTTGTTTAATTGTCAAGCTTGATGTAGCCAATGTACCGCAGCTAGTCCTTTCCTCTTACTTTATGTCATTTTTCTTTTCCTATGTTTTATCCATGGCAATTCCTGTCTTTGATTCTGGTACCCTGCATCCAGTATGTGCATTTATTTGATTGGGGAAAGGGAAGGGAAATACCAAATTGCTGAAAGAAGTACAAAAGGTGAACCATTGCAACAATGATACTCACAGGACACTATGGTGGAAATTAACTTTACAATGTAATGGTGGGAGAGGGGCAGTGGGTGGAAGGGACAAAGGGAGAAAAAAACTGAAGTGGGTAACAATGTTCAATGAGAAATGTAACTAACTCATGTAAATATAACCCCTCTGTACAGCATCTCTATTATAAAATATATTTTTAGAAATATAAAAATTAAAAAAGTGTTTTTCCCATAAAATCTCAATCTGATACCAATGGGACTACTGAGTTCATGTCAAAGAGTGTTTGGGGACTTTTAAGAAGCTAGTACCAAGTACATATAACCACAATTAAGTGATAATAAGAAAAGTAGCTCTTTTTATTGTATTATATGAGTAAAGGAAAATTTCATTTCTGTTTCCTTATAATTTATGTTTGTGATCTGTGTTGTTCCCAAGTCAGACTAATGTCTTGTTCTTCGCTTTCTTTGGTATGTATAGCTTGGACATGTAATCTGAGGTATAAGAAGTATTCGTTGTTCAATTTGGAGGCCTAGCATAGAAGCACTCCTCCCTGGCGAAGAAGTTAGACTGGAGGACCCCTAACACTCACTGTGGTTTCTCTCCCACAGCTCACTGAGGAATTTAGAAGTTTGAGACTGTGACTGCTAATTAAGTGGCTCTTATGATTAAGAATTATTGGTAGAATTTGAAAACATATTTTGGTAATAAATAGACTAGAAAAAATGTTATTTGTTATTTTTTTTAATCACTGTATTTCTTTTTGTCTAAGTATAAAAGCCAGCCTTAAACTAATGGCCTAGAATAAGCAAAATGACTTATAGAGCTCAGATCATTTCTTTCCACAGAAGATGACAGCAGCAGAAGAAATACAGGTCCACAACTGGCACGAGGAAGAGAGAGTGATGTCTCCTTAACTCTTAGGATCGAATGCTCAATGAGGAGCATTCAGGACTGATGACAGCTTAAGGACCTAACATTCCCTGTGTTGTTCCATCATAGGAAGCAGTCACCAGTCTCCCATCATACTATAGCTGCCACACCTGACTGGTGACCTTGGCTGTGTACTGAGAACTCCCAGCAGGGCTTTGTCATGGCCACTGGAGAGTCAGGATTGCACTCGAAGAGGACATAGAGGAAGGTGGTAACATGACCTGAGTCAGGGTTTTGTCAGATATATATGATTTGTAACAGGCACTACTGTCTTCTGGCTAAGAATGTGGGGTCCTGCACACGAATTTATCACAAGTGTTAGATTCCACCATTTCCTTATGAAAGCCAAAAGAAGGTCATTAATGCCCAGAGGGCATTATTTTCATCAATATTTAGTAGGTAAAAAGCTATATAAAATCAAGTTCATCATGAGGAAAAAAACCCAGATGAAAACCAAATTGCAGGAGCATTTACAAAAAAATGTTTTTCTGTACAAATCAAATGTGACAAAATATTTAAAGTTATTGAAGCTTGGAAAGTTAATTTGATTTCATTTTTACTATGATTGCAATTGTCTTTTATATTTCAACTACTTAACGAAAAGAAGGTAGGCCAAGCACCACCAGTGGCTCACACCTGTAAGTCTAGCTATTTAGAAATCTGAGATCTGAGGAAAGTGAATTGAAGCTAGACTAGGTAGGAAAAACCTGTGATACTTGATCTCCAAATAACCATTCAAAATCAAGATGGAAGTTTGGTTCAAGTTGTATTCTTTTACCCTTGATTAAGAAAGCTAAAGGTCAGCTCCCTGAGTTCAAGCCCCAGTATTCACACACACACACACACACACACACACACACACACACACACACACACACACACACACTCACAGACCCTATCTCAAAAATAACCAGTGACCAGGAATCAGACACAAGATGGTATTTTTCTTACACTTTTCATTATTTGTCATTTTTAAAAAATTTATCTCTCTTTGAGAAGTTAAAGGATAATCATGTGAAATAGTGGTATTCAATTGGTACTATTTTGAAAATGATCTATGCAACTTGTTTGTGTGGAAGGATGGGAAAACTGGAAGAGATGAGAGAAAGGATGACATTGTCCAAAAAGAAATATCCTCAGGGAAGTAGAGCTGTGGCTCAATATGAGTGCCATTCATCAGCAAAAGAGCTCAAAGACAGTGTCCAGGCCCTGGGTTCAAGCCTCATTACTGACTAAATCAAAAACAAAGACAAAAGAAATGTAATCACTACCACATGAATGTAACTAAAACCTCCACAGCACAACAACAACAGCAACAACAACAATAATAGTAACAGAAGAAGGAGAAGAAGAAGAAGGAGAAGGAGAAGAAGAAGAAGAAGAAGGAGAAGAAGGAGAAGAAGGAGAAGAAGGAGAAGAAGGAGAAGAAGAAGAAGAAGGAGGAGGAGGAGGAGGAGGAGGAGGAGGAGGAGGAGGAGGAGGAGGAGGAGGAGGAGGAGGAGGAGGAGGAGGAGGAGGAGGAGGAGGAGGAGGAGGAGGAGGAAGAAGAAGAAGAAGAAGAAGAAGAAGAAGAAGAAGAAGAAGAAGAAGAAGAAGAAGAAGAAGAAGAAGAAGAAGAAGAAGAAGAAGAAGAAGAAGAAGAAGAAGAAGAAGAAGAAGAAGGAGAAGAAGAAAAGTTAATAAAACCAAACCAATGAGAGAGAAAAATTGAGAGAGCAAAGGAAGGGGTGACCTTTCAAAAAAAAAGAAATATATCCATACCTGATTTATATGACTGTATCATCTGTGTAATTCACTTTTAGGATAATAATACAAACAAAAAAAAATAGTGGGAGAGGCATAACTCAAATGGGAGGTCAGACTAATATGTATGTAATACCAACGTCAAACCCCATTACCAATTTCCCCTTCCAAAATGAATCTTCTCATCACTTGTGCTTTCCCTAGCTTATGAAAGGGAGTGCAAACAGTTAAAGAGAGAGAAAGATAATCATATAATGCTCTAAGCTGGGGCCACATACTCTTATGCACCAGCTGTAAATAGTCAAGCTTACACAGAAATTCAGTACCATCCAAATCAGCAAGCAATTCAGTCTGAAGGATAGGGATAATAGGTGGAGTAAAGCCAAGCTGATAGGGTGAATTTCTTACTCTAAACAGGGCAAAAGGAAGGGGAGATACCCAGTCTGTGCCAGTCTCCAAGGCCAATTTAGTTAAGGTATCTTTTAGAGACCGATTCATTTTTTCTACCTGCCCTAAACTCTGAGGTCTATGAGCACAATGCAATTTCCAATTCGTCCCCAGTGCTGCAGTTATTCCCTGACTTACTTTTGAGACGAAGACCAGTCTGACCTGATGGTGGATGGGAAGCCATATACCTGGGTAGGATTTCTTCCAGGATCTTCTTAGCCATGGCATTCAGGGTCTCATTCTTTTTTGGGTAGGCTTCAACCCATCCTGAAAAGGCATCTACGAAAACTAGCAAATATTTATATCCAAATTTTCCAGTTTTAATTTCTGGGAAGTCTACTTCCCAATATACACCTAGCCTATCTCCACGGAGTAGAGCTCCTTTTGCAGCTGGTTGATTAGGGGCATTGGTAATCTGACAGGCTTTACAATTTTTAACTATGTCTTCAATGAGTTGATTTCCTTGCTTAATTTTTACTTCTGAGTGCCGGAGCAAGTCCTCCATTCTTCGGGTTCCCATGTGAGAGACCCGATGGATTCTCTTAAGAATCACCTTGCCCCATCTTTGTGGCAAGATAAGTTTCCCCTCATGAGTTTTCCACCAGTCTTTGTTTCCTTCTCTGTCCAGGGGTTTATAGGCCATGAGAATTTTCTTTATCCACGCCAAGACTTCTTGGGAGTACTGAGGCTCAGAAGGCAAAGCTCATGGGCCTGGGTCTTCTAGAATCAATACTTCTGCTCTGGGCTGGAGGGCCGCCTCCCTAGCTGCCTGATCGGCCAAGTTATTTCCTTTGGTTATAGAGAGTTCCCCTTTGATGGCCAGGGAAGTGCATAATGGCAATATTTGCTGGTTCCCATATGGCCCGGATGAGGCTTAAAATTTCTTGTTTGGTTTTAATAGTCTTCCCTTAGCTATCAGTAGCCCGCTCTCTTGGTAAATGGCTCCATGGACATGCACGGTGGCAAAAGCATACTGACTGTCGGTGTAAATGTTTAGTCTCTTCCCTTTTCCCACTTGTAGGGCTTTTGTTAGTTCCACTAGTTCTGCTCTTTGTGCAGACTTTCCCTGAGGGAGTGTTTCTGCCCACACTATCTCAGTGTCCGTGGTGACTGCTGTACCCTTGTACCCTTCTCCATCTCAAATGAAACTGCTGCTGTCTGTGAACCAAGTAAGCTCGACATACGATGGTGGCATGTCCAACAAGTCTGGCCTCTTTTCTTGGCCCGGTCTCTCTTTTCACGTTCAATTTCATGTTCTCTGTCTTTCCTTTCCTGTCTTTGCTCCTCTGTCTCTCTTATTGTAAACTTTTTCCACCGCGGCTACTAGATCCCTAATACACTTTTTACCAAGTCTGTCTAGAGCCTGCAACTTTCGCTGTATATCTGGTGCAGCCTGATTTATATAGACAAACATAACCATCTGAGCCAACTCCTGGGCCTCAAGATCATATGGGGTATATTGACTAAAAGCTTCAATGAGCCACTCAAGATATGCTGCTGGACTTTCCCTTCCTCCCTGTCTAACATCATAAACTTTGGCCATATTTGTAGGTCTGCGAGCTGCGGCCTGGAGAACTGCCAACAGAGCCTGGCGGTAGATGAGGAGTTGCTCCCTACCTTCAACCTTATTGTAGACCCATGTTGGTTGGATCTCAGGAAAAATGGCAGCGATTAGGACAGGATCCATTATGGGCGCTCCTGTGGGGCCAGTGATATGTTTCTGGGCTGCCTCTCAGATACCGTCTCTCTCTTCCGTTGTAAAAAGGACCTGTAAAAGTTGACTACAATTATCCCAAGTAGGCTAATAAGTAAAGAGCATAGTTTCAAGCAAACAAATTAAATCCTGGGGTTTCTCAGAAAAGGGGGCATTTTGGGTGCACGAATTGTATAGATCACGGGTAGAAAATGGCCAATGTTGGCGTTGCTGTTGACCATCCACATCCACAAGACCTACAGCGCCTAAGGGAAAAACAGCTGCACTAGAAGGTGGGCTGATCCCATGGCATCATCGAGTGACTGGCACCTCAGAAACTTTAAGGGCGGGTGCCGAGGGTTCGGCTGCTCATTCAACAGCTCCCTCCTTCTCTTGATCATTCTCAGGCTCTGTAGAAGGAACCTGGGAATGGGAGTATGGGGGAAGGAAACATTTCTTCTTCCAAGTTATCTCCCTGAAAAATCAGGGGGGAACAATTTCTTTTCCTCTTTCTTAGTTTCTTTTTGTAAGTCTAGGGGGCTAGATGGAGTGTTGCCCATGGTTTCCAGTCCTATCAGTAGTACAGTCCAAAAAACAATAAACAGTACAAACAAAAAACATGCAGGCCTGACGGTTACAGGAAAAAAAAAAAAACAAAAACTTACAAAGTGGAGATCTCCTGAATTGGTCCACTGACTCCTGTCACGTCGGGGTTCCACACCTACGCCCCACAGCAGAAGGAACAGACCCACAGTGGTGAGTTGGACCTCAGTTAGGAGGCCATCTTGGTCAATTCTGGCCCAACACAGAACCCACCCCCTCTCCATAATTCACACGGCGGGGTTACAAGGACCCCCGCCCCACATGGTGGGCTTCCAAGTAATCCCGCTCCACATGGCAGGGTTGCTCCAGCACCACAATAGGATCTGGGATGTTTCCCAGTTCCTCCAAGGTTGTTGTGCAAGCGAGTCTGCTTCCACAACCCTTTATGAATCTGAGGGCCATCCTCACAAGGGAAAACGAAAGTAAAACAGACAAATGACAGGTCAAGACAAATTAACAAAGACAGTGCTGTTTTACCTTTGGAGTCTGAGGTCTTGGGGGCCTTTGGGGGATCCCGGATGAGCTCCCACTAATATGTTGTTCCAAGCTCGCAGGACACCCACTAAGAAGACCATTGAGAGTCAGACTTTACAGCTGTTTTAAGGTTTTATTTAAACGGGCTGCAGTTCAGGCCTCGTCCTACACTCTGAAACAGCAGAGCCTAGGAGGAGAGCCCCCAGCTAAAGATTTGCAGGGGTTATAAAGCACACAACCAACCAGGTGTTTGGATAACCACCTTGTGTTGCTTGGCTAGAAACAAGCAACAAGTGGTCACTGCCTCAAAACTTTAACCCTTCATAAGTTTTGGGCCAGAGCCACAAGATTGTTTCTCAGGACCATAAATCAAGGGGGGGAATGAAGGGTTAAAGTACTTGAAGCAGTGACCATTTGTTGCTTGTTTCAGAGCAAAGCAACACGCGGTGCTAAACCACCTGATGGTGTGCCTTTATAAGACCTGCAAATCCTTAGCTTGGGGATCTATTCTTAGGCTCCACTGTGTCTGAATGTAGGATGAGGCCGAGCTGCAGCCCATTTAAATAAAACAGCTGTAGAGTCTGACTCTCAGTGGTCTTCTTGGTGGGGGTCCTGCGACCTTGGCATAAAAATTCTACTGAACAATTTAAATAATGTAGCTAGACATGGTACTATCCTACTATATGGTAATGCCAGCCAATACTCAAGAACCTGACACAGGAGAATAAGGAGTTGAGGAATTCTTAAATAGTAATCTACTATGAAACATACAATATCTTAAATTTATATAATGGAACAAATAGATCATTGTTAATGGAAGTAAAATCTTGGCAGAAATTTTAAATACATACATATGCATATATATTTAAACTTGGAGAAATAAAATTTCAAGTGGTATTATCTGCATCTTTCAGTCTACATGTCACATACATATTTACTGACACATTGGTTTCTGTTTAGTCTTTACAAAACACTGTTCTGTCACATAAGTTCACAAAATTGCAAAACAAAATATACAAAAATGTACATTATCATAAATACAAATGTAGTTTAATCCCTACCATAATAATTTGGTGAAAATATGCATTAAGTTAATGGGATTGAATACTGTTCAAGAAGGGGAGTCCAGGAGAATGTAAATTGTGTGTGTGTGTGTGTGTGTGTGTGTGTGTGTGTGTGTTTTCTATGAGTAAATAATGGAGTTAGAATTAGACCTATTATTCTTGCTTTGTCTTTTTGCTCAAAGCTAACACTCTACAACTTGAGCCACATCTCCACTTCTGGATTTTGCTTTCTTAATTGGAGAAATATCTCAGATTTTTTGCATAGGCTGATTTAAACCTGAATCCTCAGTTTTTGACCTCCTAAATAGCTAGGTTTTAAAACATGAGCCACTGGTGGACAGCAACTATGTTAACATTTTTGCATGTTTGAATGAATTTTAAAGTAATACATATATGTTACTTTTGAGAATGGCAGGAAATAGTAATTAATGTTTAACAGAATTTAAGACATACAAAACTGAGAATGGCAAGTAGTTGAGAATAGAGTGGAATAAATCAAAATTACCTATGACAGTATTCAGTCTGTGCACAGAAATGATTCCATTGTTGGAGCCCAATGCCATCAGATAGCTGAACTCAATCTGGCTGCTATGCTTTTGAGGCCAGCTAGTGCTATTCACAAGAATCTGATGTTGTTGAATGCCAAGGATCAGCTTCAAGTTCAGAACCTGAAATATTTCTATTGATCTAGAAGGGGAAACATACCAGGACAAGAAATGTGATTAACAGTGCTGAATGCAAAAAACATCCAGTCCAAGGAAGACAGAATAGCTCCTTTCATTTTTTTTTTAAATTCAAGTCTTTTTTTTTTAGTTGTGATAAATTTCATACAGATGGGTTACAATTACATGGGCAAGACAGTGAGTACATTTCTTATCAAGCATTGTTGCCTCCTCCTTTGTTTCCCCTTTCCATCCCTTCCCCTCTTCACCCCCCTACCCCCACACCACCACCACCATCACCACCCCGCAACCTCTGCCAAAGTTGTAATCTTCTTTTTTGACATCTTGTACATCTCATTGTTGTAATGGGTTCACCTGTAACCCTATTCAAATGGTTTGTTTTTTCCCTTCCACTCCACAAATTATATCAACATCAAATAGAGTGAAAGCAGGGCTTATATCATGGGGGAGGTTCATACAAAGCAACAAAGAAATCATCTTATTAATATGTTGGAAACAATTGCAAGAAAGGAAAAAGAAAAACATTTGAAACCTGATCTTGGGGTTCATTTCACCTATCATCAACTTGTCTGACAATTTCTGTTTGTCTCAGACATATACTAGTTATTTTATTAAGTGAAGTAAGCCAGGCTCAAAGAAATATAGGTCCCATGGTTTCCCTTATATGCAGAATAACTCTTTGTATGTGTGAAAAGAGTATTCTCTCGCAAAGAATCCTGAGCTGAATATGGTAGCCATTGTTTGTAATCTCTGAACTTGGGAGGCTAATTTAGAAGTTAGCTTGAGACCAGCCTAAGTTTTAGGCCAACTGAAGGACATATAGTAAAATGCAATCTTAAAACAACAACAACAAAAGGCCCAGTGACTGGGAATGTGGTTAGTGGTAGAGTGCTGGCCTCGCATGCATGAAGCACTTGATTTGATTCATCAGTATTACGTAAGCAGAAAAACTGGAAGTGGTGCTGTGGCTCAATTGGTAGTGTGCTAGGCTTGAGTAAAAGAAGTTAAGAGAGAGTGCCCAGGTCCTGATTTCAAGCTCCACCTCTGGCAAAATTAAAAAAAACCAACCAAGTGCAAAATGCAGTTTGTTGAAATAAATATGTTGAAGAAAATTGTGCTGTTGAGCATTCATAATGAACTTTGTTAGGAAAAGTTAAAATTAAAATTAATTGATGAAATATTATCTGGCATTGGACAGAACATAGTGAGATCTAAAAATGATTGCTGCCTATGGTTACTTTGATACAACAACGTTAGAGATACAATTGCCAAATTGTGATTTTTTTAAGTATACAATCGTGGGTTTTTTTCTTTTTCAAAATAATTTTACTGCCAGGCCCCAGTGGCTCAACACCTGTAATCCTAGCTACTAAGGAGGCTGAGAAGTGCGGGTCTCTGTTCAAAGCCAGCCAGGGCAGGAAAGTCTGTGAGACCCAGATCTCCAACTAAAGGTTCAGAAAATGTGAAGTGGCACTGTTGCTCAAGTGGTAGAGTGCTAGCCTTGAGCTGAAGAGCTGAGGGACAATACCCAGACCCAGAGTTCAAGCTCCACAAGAGACAAAAAATATAGCAATAATATTAATTTTATTGTTACTATTAAGGTGTTATAGATAAAGGCTACCATTTCATAAGTTTGTTACTTTCCTAAAAGAAACACATATCCATCTTCATTGCCAAGAGCTAAGATTTGGCTATCTGCTTTCCAGCTGATCTCTGAGTGTAGAGGCAATGGATAATACAAAGCAATACAAACCAGTTCTGACTATAATTTTTCTTTGCACATCTTAAAAATCAATGCTGACAACATGAAATAAAAAATCCCTAAGTTTAAAACATTCGTCTAGACACATTGAACAGTGGGAACAAGTATTTTAAGAATAATGTCAGAGAGCTTGAACTCAGGGCCTGGGTTCTGTGTCTGAGATTTATTACTCAAGACTATTGCTGCTACTTTGAGCCATAGAGTGCCACTTACAATTTTCTCGTGGTTAATTGAACAGAAAATCTCACCAAATTTCCTCTCCACCCTGGCTTTGAACTAGGATCTAGAGATCTCAGCCCTCTGAGTAGCTAGGATTATAGGCATAAGGGCCTGGCACCTGGGTAAAATAATTGTTTCCCTGAGACATAAGCCAGTTAGTATTAAATGTCAATCATGTTTAACTTTGTTAAATAAAGTTAACTGAAATGCCTTCCACTAGAAATAAGGAATCAAATGTGTAGGTGGGTTAAAAGAGTTACCAAAAGATACATATTTTCCTTGTTGTGTTTTTCTTCCAAAATTGTGTGCTTTCCAGAATCAAACCTTCTCTTTCCTTGCTGGTTCCTTTAGTTTATTTCATACATGCAAACAGCTTCTTCAACTATAATTGATTTATGTGAAGAGCTTGCAAATATCTATTTTCAGTCCAAACACCTTGTATGCACCGCTCATCCATATATTCAACTGCCATAAAAACTTGTGAAACAGTAATAATCTCTTACCATTACTGGATATTAATGTGTAAATAAAATGTACGAAAATAAAGAATAACATCAGGAAATATAGCATGATTTTAATAGTAATGCTAACCATAAATACAATGTTGATTATTATCTGAGCAATTAATAAAAACCTCAAGAAAATATCAACTTTTTTGAGTGCTTATATTATGGTTTAAACTAAGGACCTTACCTTCTCAATTAAGCTTGTTCCCTCAATGGTTGTGCTCTGTATTTGATCCACAGCTCTCCTGACAATTTGGGGGATTATATAGAGATAAGAATCTCATGGAATAAAAACTCATTTGTGTCATAACATCCTCTTATATGGTTATATGGTACCATGTACTAATTACTGCTAGTAAGGTTAACCATGGGACCTGTGGTTGTTTGAGCCTGGCTTATTTCACTTAATATAATTGTTTCTGCATCTTTCTATTTCCTAGCAAATGAGGCGATGTCAATCTCTCTGATGGAGGCATAGAATTCCATTGTGTGTGTGTGTATATATAAAGATATATATATATATATATATATATAATATCATATTTTCTTGATCAATTCATCTACTGAGGGGCAGCTGGGTTGGTTCCATATCTTAGCTATGGTAAATAATGCTGCAATAAACGTAGTTGTGCTGGTAGCTTAGTATGGTCTTGTGTATGGTCATTTGGTAAATGCCCAAAAGTGGGATTGCTGGGTCATAGGGGAGCTCTACGTGGAGTCTTGGAAAAACTTATATTAAAATCCACACACAAAGAAACATAGGTCCTATTGTTTCCCTTATTTGCAACAACTAGTATATGGCTGGACAAGCATAAAAGTTCAAAAGCTATGTACATATGACCAGATAAGATGATGTTAAGTGAAATGAACCTCAAGATAGGGTTTATAATCTACCATGTGATTTGTTTGTTTCTTTGTATGATCATCCCCCATGATATAACGCCTGTTTTCACTGTATTTAAGGTTGGTGCCCTGCATCTTGTATACACCCTTCTCTAGCTTGGGGAGAGGAAGGGAAAAAAATGTTTAAATAGGGTACAGGCTGACCCATTGTAACAATGAGATGCACAAGACACTATGTTGAGAAAGGAACTTTACAATATAGGCGGGGAAGCAGGGAAGGGAGGAGAGGGGGAGTGTAGTTGTGGAGGTGGGAGGGAAGGGAGGGTAGGGGAAAAACAAAGTAGGAGGTATATATAACACCTCTATAAAGTATTTTTACAATAAAAACCTCTTTTTTAAAAAAGAAGGTGTTATGTACACCAAATATTGTAGCCCACATCTGTAATCCCAGCTGATTGGGAAGCAGAAATGAAAATGATCATGGTCTGAGGCCAGACCAGATAAAAAACTGCCATGACAGCCATCTCAACAAATGAGCTTGCCATAGTAGTTCACATCTGTAATCCTAGCTAACTATGTGGGAGGCATAGTTATCAAGTCTCAGTCAATCTAAGATCAGACCCTGGCAAAAAGTTCAGGACCTCAAGTAAATAAAACGGATTAGAAGTATAGCAAAAGTAGTTGAACTGCTAGGTGTGATACAAGCAAATCCTATCTAGCAAGCAGAGAACCCCTGAATACTAGTAATACTTCTCTCTTCTACCAAAAAGCCTAAACAACTTTGTCCTATTTGAACATCTAATTTCAAGGCCACTGACAGATCAGAGATGATGACATTCTCTTCTTTAAAATTAGGTATTCAAAAGAGACAAAGTTATTTAGGTTTTGAAAAAATGAAAAAGAAGAAAAATGCATGTGATTTTTGTTAGCTCCATAATTTTGAAAACATAAAATGTACTCAAGTATTTAATATATATCCATATGTGTGCATATATCCATGTATGTATGTTTATATACATATATAAACATACAAGTGGTTCATCTCTTTTCTGTGTAGCAAATGGTACAAATGAATCTGTACAATCACTACTCAAAGGCATGAATAGACAAAGAGAATGAGCAGGAAACTCATATTCAGGAATGTATGGCTAGCCGATAACCTTGAAAATCTTTTCCATCAGTTTGCCTATGTTGGTTACTGCAGTACAGGGACAGTATGATGACAATGGGATACCAGGTAGATGAAATGAGAAATGAGAAATACAAATGGTAAAATATTCTTTTTGATCAATAAGTAGAATTTCGTGTGTGTGTGTTACATATACTTGATTCATTTCTCTCTTGAAGGCTATCTGGGCTGATTCAGTAAGCATGGTTTTGCTGAAACCTTTACTGTATCCTGGTTTGTAATCTTTCAGGTAAATGCTCAGGAGTAGAGTTGCTGGATCATATGGAAGTGGGTAGTAAAAGAGGGGTGAAGTTAGAAATGGTAGAAGAATGAACAGGAAAAAGGGGGGGAGGAATGCAGAGGAATCCAGTAAATATGCTATAAAATTAAGCAGAGTGAAGGAAGAGGTGCATAGGGGAGGGATGGATGAGAATGTTGAAGTGTTGGCATTGACCAAGGTATATTGTACGCATAAACGGCATTGTTTAATGAGAACTCCTTTGCTACTTAAACTAATAATTAAAAATCATGTCCCTAAAATGTTCTGCAATTAGAAGCAAAACATGAGAATCTCCTCAGATCATCTCTAGGGTCTATAAATCTTTTTTTAGTTAGGATAAGTTTTAGAACAACACTAATGATACATATCATCTGAAGAAAATTTAATCATTTCCAGCTATTTAAAATAATCATTTTTGGAGATATGACTCCAGTGGCAGTGCTACCTAGTGAGCAAAGCGGTCAGATATTGAATTTATGTCTCGATCTCGACCAAAAGTAAAAGCAATTAGTAAGTCAGGCACTTTCCTGAGCTCTGGTAGCTCATGCCTTTAATCCTACCTTTAATCAGAAGGAAGAGATCTGGGGATCTCAGTTCAATGTCAGCTCGGATAGGAATGTCTGTGAGACTCTCATCTCCAATTCACTGCTAAAGAAAGCTGGAAGTGGACTCGTGGCTCAAGTGTAGAATGTTAGCCTACAGCAAAAAGCTCAGGGACAGAACCCAAGCCTTGGATCCAAGCATTAGAATAGTGCATATACATACACAAAGGAAATAAGGCATTCAAGTTTTCAACCTTCCATTGCCCTAATCCTAACTCTAATCCTGGTCAGAACCTTAAGAGTAACCTTAATGCTAATAGTAATCCAATCCTAAAATTAATGGAAAATACTCAAGTTTAGACACATCCTAACAGATGCTCATTGTCTTTGAAATGATTTGCAGTTTGCTCCAAATGTTATAGATTCCCTGACTTGGACTCTGAAATCGTTCCCTATTATGAATCATTAGCCTCAAATCTTCATATCATGAAAAGTACCATAATTTCCACTGATCTTAACTTTTACTGAACTCCTAGATCTCCAAAAAGAAGTTGCAGATTTGCTTAAAATCTACTCTAGTTCCTAACCCTAACTATATATCTAAACCTTACTAGAAACCTAACTCTAAATTTAACCCTATTGAACCCTGTATAGGAAACAGGAAAACTCTGTAGTTTTTGTTAAATTTCAAACTTACGTTAGCAGAAAACTGTTTTCCCTTAAAGCTTACCCTTTCCTAAGCCTAAGTCTAACCTGAACTAGAAATGTAACCATAACCATAGACCTAAATAGCCTTTGGATTCTAAAAGCCATACAAAGACATTAGTTTTTACTCATTCTAACTTTGATTCAATTCATCTTCAAAAAAAATTGTTCATAGTTTTACTCAATATCTTGCCATTTTTTTAACCCTAAACCTAACTGGAATATTGAGACTAACCCTCACACTAATCATACTAATAATAATCACACTAATCATACTAATCATAATATTGAGACTGACACTCACACTAATCTGAATATTGTCAGCATTTTCCTATTTCACATTCATCCTAATTCTAATTCGATTTGTTATTAAAAGATTTAGTATCAGTTTGACCCTAAATTTTCCCTTTCCCTAACTCTAAAACTAACTCCAGCTGGAACTGAAACCTAACTTTCACGCTAATGATAGTCCAATTCTAATGTTTAAGAATAATACTCTCGTTCTTATTCATTCTAATGAACACTCGTTTGCACTCTGGAAATGGGTTTCAGTTTTACCTAATTCCCACAATTTTCTGCCTCTGCCTCTGAAGTTATCTTGTTCCCTAACATGAACCATTATATTATTTGTCCTCCAGTTCTCTTATCAGGAAAAATACTGTAGTTTCCATCCATTGATCCTACCTTTTCCTGGACCTCTGTACCCTAAATCAATTTCAGATTACTTACCATCTAGTCCATTACTTAACGCTAACTCTCAACCTAAACCTGGCTGGAAAACTCTCATTAATCATTGCAAGAATGATCACTGGGAAATAAATATAATGATAATACTCTAGTTACTATTCATTATCACATTTTTCCCTTTACTTGTTAGTGAAAACTGAATTTTATACTAAAAGTTTCCTATTTATAAAACTAATAATAATCAGAACATAATACTGACCCTAATCTTAATCCAAATTATATGTCAATACTAACACAAACACAAGTACACTAGTTTTCACTCATCCTAACTTGATTCAAATAAGCCTTCAAAAAATAGGTTTCAATTTTTTTTGGGGGGGGGGTCCGGTTGTGGGGCCTGGACTCTGGGCCTGGGCCCTGTCGCTCAGCTCTTTAGCTCAAAGCTAGTGCTCTACCACTTGAGCCAAAGCGCCACTTCTGGCTTTTTTTCTTTTTGCTTATGTGTTGCTGAGGAATTGAAAACGGCCTTATACATGCAAGGCAAGCGCTCTACCACTGAGCCACCTTCCCATCCCAGGTTTCAATTTTTTTTTTCCAATATCTTAGTCATTTTCTAACCCTAAACTTAGTCTAAACTGGAACATTGAGAATAACCATAAGGCTAATTGTAAGTAGATACTAATATTAGTAGCAATACTCTAGTTCATATTCATTCAAATTCCTACCAGACTTATTCTAAAATTTACCTTCAATTTGACTCTCATTTTTTTTCTCCCTTCCTCTAACTCTAACTATGGCTAGAATCCTAACCATATCCTTGACACTAATAGTATCCCAGTTCTAAAATTTATGAGAAATGCTCATTTTGTGTCATCCTAACTGAAATTCCACTTGTAGTTCTTGAAATAAATTGCAGGTTTTCCTAAACCCTACAGATTTTCTCACTCTTAACTCTGAATCTATCTTGTTCCATAACAGGCATCATTGTATCCATTGATCTCAAATCCTGATATTATGAAATACATTGTACTTCCATTATCCCAGCTTTTCCTGCATTCCTAGAAAGTAAAATAAGTTCAGCTTTACTTAACATTTAACACATTTTTTTTTCTTTTTGTTGGGCGTGGGGCTTGAACTTTGGGCCAGGGCACTATCCCTCATCTCTAGGAATGGATACGATCCCTGAGTTCTTAGCTCAAAGTGTTTGCTTTAACACTTGAGGCACAGCACCACTTTTTTGTTTTCTGGTGGTTAATTGGACATAAAAGTCTCATGGACTTTCCTGCCTCAGATGGCTTTGAACTGGGTTCCTCAGAAATCAGCTTCCTGGGTAGCAAAGATAATAGGCGCGAGCCACTAGTTTAACCAATTTTTTTTTTTTTTTTAGGTCCAGTCGTGGGGCCTGAACTCTGGGACTGGGCGCTGTCCCTCAACTCTTCAGCTCAAGCCTAGCGCTCTACCACCTGAGCCACAATGCCACTTCCAGCTTTTTTCTTTTTGTTTATGTGGTGCTGAGGAATAGAACCCAGGGCATCAGGCATGCAAGGCAAGCGCTCTACTACTGAACCACCTTCCCAGCCCATTTAACCAATTTCTTTATCCTATTCTCAACCCCCTTTAGCCAGAAATCTAATCCTAATCATAATTTGATGTAACACCAAATGGTTAATGTAAGAAAATTGTCTAGATTTTATTCAATCACACTTTATTTTTGCTTCTACTTCTTATTGGAAAACTAAATTTTACCGTAAAGCTTATTCTTCCCTAACCCTAACCAGAACAAAAAAGTAACTCACACTTTAAGCCAAATTATATCTGAATGTTTAATGTTACAGACACTGGTGTTCATTCATTCTAACCTGATGCCATTCATTATTCTTAAAATATGTTGCAGTTTTACACCTTTTTATATCTTAAATCTTATTTACACCTTACTTATATTCACCTTTTTATAACTTACATCTTTTTCTTATTCTAACCCCAGCTCTAACTGGAACACCTTTCCTAATCCTAAGCCTACATATAACTGAATCATATTGTTAATAGCACACCTCTATTGCACATTTATTCTCTTGCTCAGCATATAGGTCTAAATTTTACTTGCATTTTGAGCATAAATTTTTAAGTGTTTTTCTATTTCCTGTCAGGTTTTCTTTGTTTTTTTTTTCTTTTTTTTTTTTGTTTTTTTGTTTTTGTTTTTGTTTTTTGGTCAGCCGTGGGGCCTGAACTCTGGCCTTGGGCCCTGTCCCTGTCCTCTTCAGCTCAAGGTGAGCGTTCAACTGCTTGAGCCACAGCGCCATTTCTGGTTTTCTAGTGGTTTATTGGAGATGAGTCTCAGGGACTTTACTGCTGGGCTGGCTTTGAACCATGATTCTCAGATATCAGCCTCCTTATTAGCTAGGATTACAGGCATGAGCCACCGGCTCTTGTCTTCATTTTTTTAAAATTTTATTTTATTGTAAAGATGCTTTAAAGAGGGATTAGTTACATGTTTAAGGTAATGAGTACGTTTCTTCTTGAGCATTATTAGCCCCTTCTTTTTTGCTCTCCTACTCCCCTACTTCTCTTACTCCTCCCTCCCCATGGTGTAAAGTTCATTTTTAACATATTGTCTTGTGAATATCATTGTTGCAATGTGTCATCCTGTGTTGAAGTTAAATTTTCTATTTATCTAACCCTAATTCTAATTCTGTCTGTGATCCTAACCCTAACTATAATAATAATGATAGCTCAATTCAGAAGTTAACAAAAAAATATTCAAGTTTTTATTCATCCTGTTAATCCACTGTCCTTCTTGAATCAAGTTGCAGTTTAGCTTAAATCTTTTTTTCCCCCAAATTAGATTATATGTGCTTATATAAAGATGTAATTTTATGTAAAACACAGAAGATTTTTGGGAGTAGGAGTAATGAAAAGGAAATAGAGGGAGTAAAATCAAATGCTTTAAATATATTATGGAATTGCCACTTCTGACAATTAATAACCATTAACAAAATAACTAAAATTTAATAAAAAACACACTGCCTTCTAGCGTTCTTTAAGAGAGCCATGATATGTCTTGTGAATAAAATACTGTGTTAGGTAAACTTTGTTCTTGCATATTTTATATTATTATTGGCCAATTATTTAACTTAATCAACACAAATATATCAAATAAGATTCCATGACAAAAAATATTAAACAATTACTTAGTAATTGTTTGAGAAAGTTATAATCATGAGTTTTAGGAAACTAAATTTCTATTTCCTTACAAAGCAATGATTTAGGTTTACTAATCTAGTACTTCTAGTAAGTTTAGAGAACATAACTGATATGAAAATCAACTAACTGTACATCTTGTTTCTTGAATGAGTGATATTTTAAACATTGTCTTTTATTAGTTTTAGTTATCAAAATAAATGCAATTTTATCTCCTTTCAGAACAAGTACTTTCCCTGCAATGAAATGTATTAGTATAGTCAGGTGTTTAAAAGCTAAATTTTCTATGTTTGATATGAAGCTATACATATTCAGAATGACACGATTTTTGTATTTGTAAATGTCTAACCTCTGGGATTTTTGCTTCATCAATATAAATTATTTCATAAGGTTGTTGTGAAGACTCCAGTAACCAGTGTGGTCAAAAACATTTCCTGAGTTCTAAATTTTAAATTTAATCATTTTAACCTTTGATTATATCACTTATTGTCTCTTCAGAGCAATTAAGCTAAAATAAATACTACTTTTTAAACATTTCACTTACATAGTAAATAATATCAACACACATCACAAAGTATTTCAGACTCATCAGATTTGGTAAACTTAGTGTGAAGAATGTAGAGAGTAGAAGATTCTTATACTCAATATATATGTTTGGTTAAAGTAAATTAAATTATATATCTGGGTTTCTAATTTGAAGGTTAATCACATGGAAACAGGAAAATAATTTAAAAAGTAATTACTTTGGGACCATTTTTCTTCTTAAAATTATGAAGCAAAAATATCTCTAAGAAATATATCTTTCAATAAAATGGTTCAACCCTTACTTAGTAAAGGGCTTTATAAAGTTTATCTCAAATATAAATATATATATAAACTTCAATATAAAGTTTATCTCAAAATAGAAATTCTGCAACTAATCTAATGTCTGTTTTCATGCACAAAATGCTGTGATTTCTAGTCTTGTTATGTGATTTTAATTACATTTTTTTAGTTGTGACATGATCTCTACTTATATTTATTACAAAATTTTGTAATTATGCAAATCATGCCTGTACACACTAATTTACATAAGATAATATTCAAACAAAATTATCTTTTTTCCTGTCTCCAACAGGGAAAGATGATGTGCTGAAGTATATTAAATGAAAGCACTCTAACAAAGAGTCTTTATAAAATCGAAATTTGCAACATGAGGATGGGAACAGGAGCACTTTCTACTTGGCTGAACAGGAATTCTTGTTTCTACAGTACTTTCTTACCTATTAATCACACAGGGAAAGCCATAAAATTTGAAGTTCATATGAAGGAATTACATTCCTAAAAGATGTGGCAACCCTGCTCAAAAGCTCCATCTTATCACTAGTTCTTTGTGCTTGCTGGCTGATCTATTTCTATATCATATGTTTCATATTATCAAGCATAGTAGTAATTCAGCTGTAAGTACATTACAGAAGACTCCTGAAAATCACAGCTATTGCGGTGTAATAATCAGAAGAGAGATTATATTACTCTCCAATTCCTCCCTTTGGCCTTCAATATGCCAATTAATTTTCAAAATAATCATGTATGATATTTGTTTATTTTTCCCTTTTTAGGGATTAAGCAAGTGCTTTTTGAAGCAAAAAGTGATGACAGTGGTATCAAAGCTCTGGTATGAGCACCTTGTCCCTAACAAGTAATGCTCTATGGGCTGTAAATATGGAAGCCACACTAAAATTCTCTACTCTCTCTGTCTCTCTGTCTCTCTGTCTCTCTGTCTCTGTCTCTCTGTCTCTCTGTCTCTCTCTCTCTCTCTCTCTCTCTCTCTCACACACACACACACACACACATACAAACACACACACAGCTGTCACCCAGACACATCAGAGATCAGTTCCATTCCTTTATTATGATAGTTGATTGATGTTTGCTCCATTTCTTTATCTCGACTACAAGGTCTTGCCTGGACCTTTATCTTTCCCTGAAATCAAGTCTCTAGTTCTTAGTATACTGTGTATCTGTGTATTCATAATATGTTCCTCGCTGCTTCAGGCCAATTAACAATACCCTGAATACAGTATCCTCAAACTTGACATTCAAGTCAAACTCCATGAATTTATACTACTGTTTCAAAATACTAAAATTTATTCGATCTAGAAACCAAGAAAACACCCA